>NC_136057.1:1143055064-1143683364 GCF_964261635.1 Lissotriton helveticus | reverse complement strand
TGCATTTGCTGATGTAAAAGAGCACAGTTTCCATATTAGAGCACAGTTCCTGTTTAAACTTGTAAATGTAAGACTTTCCTCTGGCATATTTAGCTGAGATGGAGCAGGGGGTAAATTGACTAAACTAAAGGTTGTGCTGATTGCTGGTACAATAAAGCAAGGAAGTCTAACTTCTAATCAGTGTTTGCTGTTTTGTTTGGGATCACCGTTTCTGAACTTCACTTCATTATTTTAAATGTGTTTACTCTTACTAAGGCCGCCACATTCCAAGCTTCAAAACTGAAAATCTTGGTCATTTTAAGGTGAAGAAAGAAGCAGATAACCATCTCTCACAGGAATATCCATTGTAATATGGGACTAGGAGAGCCATGCACATGTAGTGTTCCCCTGTTGAGGTGGAAGTAGGGGTGTGTGAGAGTACACACCTGCCTACCATGGTTTGTGATTTGCCCCAAAGTAACTTAAGGTGGAGGAATAAAGGTGGGCTGTGACGCAGTTAGTCACAAGTTGTCCCAGTTGACCACACTCATGAGTTGGTGTGATTATGTCTAGGCCATACTGCCAACTCTACACTAGTGATGAGGGCTAATCATCCACCCACATTGGTTCCTGGCGACACCAAGCTCATGGCTGTCCCACCCGGGTACGCAGGGCCATTGCCGGTCTTGCGGCATCCTCAAGTATCCACAGGCCAGAGGCAGCAATGTCAGTGCAGCCTGCACATCTGAGTTGAGCTACCCCAGTGCGCCTGTCAGCGCCAGTCCCACAGGAGAGAGCCAAGCACACTCACACTCACACTATGGACCAGGTACCTGGTGGCCCGCTGCGTGGAAATTCCTGCAGGAGATCGTTCCCCAGCAACAGTGCACCATATGGTTAGCGCTCAGGACCAGCGAGGAGCGAGGTGTGTTGTGGCCTTCCCTCCTAGCCTCCTGTATCGTGCCTGGCAGCCCCTTGTGGATGCTCCTTCAGGCGTGTGAGGCCTATCACCCGGCCTCATTTGGCAAACAACGCGGCTCACAAGACACACAGGGTGAGGCCACTGCCCCGAAGTGCCCGGCACTGCAGGGGAACTCACTCCTTTCATCTGGTGCCTGCTACCTCACCCCCACAGCGTCAAAGCATGATGTCATCATTGAAAGTCCAAGCTGCCCAGATGGTGGGTGAGACACGGCTGCTACCACATTATCTCACCAGCCCCCGCACCCACAAATCGATC
The DNA here is from genome assembly GCF_964261635.1 of Lissotriton helveticus. Lineage (NCBI taxonomy): Eukaryota > Metazoa > Chordata > Amphibia > Caudata > Salamandridae > Lissotriton > Lissotriton helveticus. The sequence continues at coordinate 1,143,682,145 of NC_136057.1, read as the reverse complement.
AGCAAATATTCACAGCCCCAGCAGCGTCCCGCCATGGCATTGGGCGTCAACCTCACATCTTTCCAGGCACCCTCCTTCGGTCAGTAACATATTTACATGCGGGAAATCAGGTTCTGTGACCTTATTACTGTCCAGCCTGCCTTTTCAATCACTCATCTGCAAGGTCACAATTCACATACAAATACTTTTGTTTGGATTACCAAGGCTTCACCAATCACATGTAGTGGTAGTGGTGCATAACTAATTGTGTAAATCACAGTAACCAAGCATGATTATGCCATTGAAAACACACCACCCTCAACAGCTGACACAGCAGTTGTCGGAACTAACGAAAATGTAAAAAGACTGCCCGCTTGGCGGTTTCATGTACGACGGTCTCCCTCATAGGCTAACGTTGGGTAGATGTGATTGCGTTCGACCAATGCCTATGTGCATCTACGCATGTGTATGCGCTGTACAAGTGCACCACAACTTGAAAATACACCAGACCCAGCCTCAAAGAGGAAGCGGGGAGGGGGTCCCCAAAGGCAAAAGAATGCTAAAATGCCAAAGGTGTCTAAAAGTGGTAGGCTGGCACCATTACCATTTTGTACTCCACCTGAGCCTCAGTGTACCAACCGCACAGCAGGAACCCAGAATGTGACCATGACTGGAAACCTGCCGGTTGAAAATGAAGAGAGACTATGGGCTAGAATGGGGGCCCTGATATCGGCATCTTTCTCTCTAATCCTTGATAGATTGACTGTAATAGAGGAGAAAGTAACTAATCTTGAACTTTTAGCTTTGTCCAATCATGCATCAGCCATTGTACTATTGAGGGGGGGGGGGATTGGATCTATTGAGATGTTGTCTAAAGCAACAAGTAACCCGATAATTTCAAACCCGCTATCTGACATCTCACAAATCTCTAATGCACTACCTACTGCACAAACTAGATATAGGGGGGAGGTAATTACTTCTGACGAGCGTACAGTGGCCTAGGAAGGTGGATGAAGTGAGGTAGGGAATACGTCTGGTGAAACTGCCCAGCTCATTCCGAGCACGCCGAAGGTGGAGGTAGACGGGCCCAATGGTAGGACCACTAGGACTACTAGGAGCATGGTAGGCACGAACGGCATGCTAGGTTTAGATAATCAACCAATCCAAGCCTCTGGGACTATTAGTCATAACTCTACTGCAACACATCATGGGCAGGGAAATAGTACATCTAGACATGATCCCAGGGTACTAAATCTCCCTCCTGCTGCAGCACCATTGGTCGTAGTCCTGAGGGATGTATATATTTTACAGGAAGGCCAGGTAGAATCCACCAAACAGTTAATGGCTAAAATAATGCATTGGCTGAACACACACTTGAAAAAAGTGGGGGTTTGGGGCTAAGACATATGCAACCATCTCATAATGTCCAGATGCTGCTCTTGGGTAGGTTATTCTGCGAAGAATGGAGGGGGTGATTGTGTGGGGGTGAACTTCAATAATGCGTGTATAGTCAGGCTCATTCTTGAATGCCTAGGAAATAGGAATGAAGGGCTTTGACCTGCTAAAATATCTGTGCTTCCCCTAGGGTTTTTTTATAGCCCCTACTATAAATCTGTATCAGGAGCGAGGCCCAATAGCGACTATCGCAGCAACAACTATGGGGTTATAGTGCACCCTTTGGAATCGAATCTCTCAAACAGATATGCCCCATTGTCTGGTCTAGATGACTATGACTGACTGTCACCGGCTGATACATCTGAGATGGAAGAGACCCTCAAGGTTCCTGACACCCCCCAACGGGCGGATTTAAATTTACAACTAACAAATGCAAATGGGACTCAGGGCAAGGTGGACTTGGCTACCCTAGGACAAAAGATCGGTTTAGCCAAGAAGTTATATAACATATTTTCCTGGAACATTGCTGCGCTGCTTACTAAGACAAGATCCAAGGACTGGTCAAACTTCATTGAGTTCGGTGACATGGCTACGTTCCAAGAAACTTGGGCTCTGAGTATGATTTTCCGGCCAGGTTATCTGGCATTTGGTAAGCCTGCAATTTATGATAGTAAAGGGCGCCCTTCTGGTGGCTTATTAATATGGGTGCGACAACAGGCTGGGTTTCAGGTCAAAGAGATAGCAATTGATAATCCAGATATTCAGGTCATTAGGATGACCTCCGAGCATGAGTCTGAGTGCTTATTTATAAATCTCCATGCCAGAGGGCAGGTAGGCGGAAAGGCTTCGCCGACCATTTCCAGATTGGATTCCTTTCTGAAAACCCTAAATGGGCCCTGTAACAAGATCATTGCGGGGGACTTTAACTGCATGTTCGAGCCGCATGGGCTAGAAGACGAGAACCTCACTAGCGATGAAGACGCGATTTGGGGTGTCCCGTCATTAATGCTCGCCCCAGTCAAAGAATGGTCTGAAGCTGTGCTTCAGCTCAAATGTCTAGCAATGGAGTATGGGCTCCGTGCAGCTAATGGAAGATCTAAATCAGACACCCAAAGCAATCCTACTTTTAGTAGTGGGACAAGAAAATGTAGGATTGATTATTTCCTCATCAATTTAGAACTCTGGCAAAGGAGGAGGAACATGGAGGTCGTGAATAGATCAGAGAGTGACCACAACCCTCTTCTTTTGACATTAGATGTGGTTCTCTCTGAGAACAGGGGTGGCAGTCTGGGCAACACACCACCAGATGTGGTTGTGTCCAACAACTCCCGCAGGTTAAAATGGGTTCAGGTTGCCGTAGATGAGGCCACAGCATCTCAGATCAAGCTGACACTTGAAGACTCTCTTGCAGCCCTTTCGCAACTAGATTCTAATGAGGATACCTTATTAGCTCTTACAGCACACCATGAGGCTCTGTTCACTAAGCTTAGAACTTACTCTGTCAAACCTGGATGGTGCCGCACCAGGGGTACAGGGCACAAGGCTGCAAAATAGTATGATGGGGCATGTAGGAATGCCTACAGGGCTCTGTCCAGTGCAATAAGGGCAGGTTTTGCACAGGAGGTAAGGAGTAGGAGATCTGTATACAAGGTTATCCAACAACGAGCAAAAAAGGCCCTAGATGAAAGCAGATGGAAGGAGCTCCTAGCTGCGTGTAATGGAAAAACCTGGTGTAGATTTTGGCATTTAATTAAGTGGGGAAGTGACCACCCCAGTCCGCAACCTGCCAATACCGTTCCACCAGAGGCTTGGGTCACGTATTTTCAGACACAATTCTCCGCTAGCACATATGACCCAGGACAGTTTCAGTGTGTAGATTGAGAGGAAATAATAACTTTTACCCCTCTAGAAATAGAATGTGCACTCGAAGGGGTGGCTGCAGGTAGAACCCTGGGCCCGCATGGCATTTCGGCAGACATATTTACATCTGCCCGGGAGAATTGGCTGAAATATATCCTTATTCTTGCTAATGGCTTAGCTAGAGGTGCCCCCATCCCAGAATCATGGCATGGGGCGTAGATAATCCCCATATATAAAAAAGGGGACCGAGACTCCCCATCCAACTACTGGCCCATCAGTCCTATTGACACTATGGAGAAGTTGGTGGCCAGTAAGCAGGGTAAATGGGTGGATTGATGATAATGTGTTATTATCCACCTATCAAGCAGGATTCCGCTCCCAGGTCAGTAATACTGACCAAGTCTTTAGATTTATGATGTTGTATTGGAACACCATGGTTTTAGCTGGGGCACCCTCTATGCAGCATTCATAGATCTTAAGTCTGCATTTGATCTAGTGCCCGCAATAAACTTTGGGACACTCTTAATAAAGCTGGGATTCCCGCAGAGATCCTTTCATTTATCATGAAACTACATGATTCTACCTATGCCCAAGTTAGATGGGGACAAAAGGGGGAGACAACAGAACATTTTTTGGCAAACAAGGGAGTGCAACAGGCGTGTGTTCTAGCCCCTACCCTTTTCTCCCTGTTCATCAATAAAGTCGTCTCCTACTACTCTGACTATTCTATGAATGCTCCTAATCTCGCTGGCACGAGGGTGCCTTTATTAATGTTTGCACGCGATACTTTAATCTTGTCCAAAACACAAGTGGGTCTGCAAAGAGCCCTCGACCGATTTGTTCTTTTCTGTGACGACCATGAGCTTGTAGTCAATGTTGATAAGACCAAGTTCATGGTCTTGTACAGAAGTAAATCTGTCAAAGCCAGAGTAGAAATGAATAATGTGCCCCTTGAACAAACTGATTCTTTTACCTATTTTGGGGTCACGATAGGCAAAAGACTAATTTGGAAGCCACAGATGGATTTATTAGTGGTAAAGCATAATCAACTAGCGGGGGCCCTCCTCAAAGAACATCGTCTATCACTAACCAAACCAGTAGCTCCGGTCATGGCTATTTATCAAGGGAAGGTTAAAGCCTCAATAATTTATGGAGCTGAACTCCGGGGATTCAAAAATGTATCACATTTAGTCCAAGCACAGAATACGTTTTTAAGGGCATTGACTGGTCTCCCTCAGTCCACACCATTAAGGCCGCTATTTATGAATCTGGGGTGTACTTCTTTTGAAGAGGCAGCGGGTTTTAGACCTCTTGCCTATTGGCGATGGCTTTGGGCTACCCCGGAGTTGGCTCCTTATGCGCAGGCACTTAGTATATTAGAGAAGCCTATGAATCCAACAAAATTCCATGGTTACACAAGATTAAGGTTACTCTATCGGACATGGGCCTTAACCACTTAGGGCTGGACCCAGAAGGGAATTATTTCCCCTCAAAAATGGAGTTCAAACCCTTACACAGGAAGATGGTTTGGCAGAAGTCCTTTTCCCAGGTGAATGGAGATTCCTTAACATGCCTCTTTATGGATCACAAAATGGAATACAGATTGGAGGCCTATTGGGACACCATCACCAGCTTTGGGGACAGGAAGCTCTACCACCAATTTAGAGTGGGTAGCCTTCCCCTAAAATCGTTCCCCAAAAACTGGGGGACTGACTTAGACTTATATTGCCACTATTGCCCATGTGTGGAAGAGACCCTGTCGCACATCCTCTTTGTTTGCTCTGCTTATAAGGCACCTCGCATAAAATGGCTTAAGCCACTTTGTGCACAAATGGGAACAAGATCTTCTCAATTGGCTTTGCGTATTCTAAAGTCTGACACCGACGAAGTCATAGTTGTTGCCATGGCAAAATTCTGGAGCTGGACTTAGGCCATAAGAAGGATTAGGATGCAGGGCATTATGTAACCATGTATGCATTTTAACACCCTTTTTGCTCTCTTGTAATAGGTGTATTTGAGCTCTGGTGTCTTTCTCCAACCCAAATATGTTAACATATGCCATCTCCTTGTGACTAATTTTGCCACATTTAATTGAGGTTCCATCCTTTCAGTATGATTTTATTTATCTTTGATGATAAAAGTCCCTCCATATGTATTTGGAACTAGACAAGTAAATGGATTTTAATGAGTTTTATCCTTTGATATTTGATATGTTTTATTAAGGCAAATTTGGGTTTTAATGCTGTTTTGTACATGTGTCTTTTATGATTGTTCATAATCGAATAAAGACTAACTGAACTGAACTGAACTGAAAATACACTCACTTGCCTACAAACACTGCTGCCATTAACCACTTCCTACAATCAGCTGCTGTGTGCTATTCTAGGTGCAACCATGCCAGGCCAAACAGGGGAGTGGGCTTCTGCCTTTACAAATGAAGAGCTGAAGACCCTTGTTGGAGAAGTACTTCCAAAGTATGGCCGGCTCTATGGAGCAGGTAAGAACCGCTTAATGGATTGAGGACACAGATGTCACTATCCCTAAATTTTAAAGTCCAACATTACGACTAGGATGACTACAATCAAAGCAATTACATATGTGTTAGACCTGGCTTTTTCAGTGGGTTTATCCTCAGACTTTTTGCTTCTTGGCCTCCTATATTTTTACCCTGTTTTTGTTGTGTATAGGACTCTGGGCACTTTACCACTTCTATTCAGTGCTAAGGTGCATATACTCTCCATGTAAATTGTGTTTTTAGATTGGTGTTTCCATGGCTTATTTGATGTACCTTTAAATCTCTAGTACAGTGCACTTTGTGTGCCCAGGGCCTGTACATCAAATGCTGCGAGTGGGCCTGCAGCACTGGTTGTGCCACGCACACACACAGCCCTTCAAAGGGTTCTCAGACCTGCCACTGCAGGGTCTCTGTGCAGTTTGGTACTCCCATTTCGACCTGGAAAGTACCCACTTACCAAGCCCTAACCTTCCCTTTTCTTACATGTGAGTCACCCTAAGGTAGGCCCAAGGTACCCCTCTGGGCAGGGTGCAGTGTAAGTAAAAGGTATGATATGTCCTGGTGTGTGTAACATGTCCTGATAGTGAAATATTGCCAATTTTGTTTTTCAATATTGAGAGGCTCTCTGTCCCATAGGATAGCATGGGAGTTACTTTGCAACATTCTACAAGTATAACTTCCCATGGGGACAAGATAGAAAAATGGAGTTTAGGCTTTCTAAACTTAGAATTTAATAACATCAATTTTAGTAAAGATGGTTTTTAAATTGTGTGTTTGAAAATGCCATTTTTAGATAGTGGGCAGTTTCTTGCTTAGCCATCTTATGTGCCTCTGCTGGGTTGTGTATTGACTGTCTGGTTTTGGAGTGACAGCAGCTGGGGATGTGTATATACCTTAGACGCCACTGGGGTGGGGGGAGGGAGGGGGATTGAGGTATGTCCTGCCATCCCTGGATGACCCAGAGCTGAGTTGAATAGACCTGGGCTCCAGTTAGCGTATCCTGTGTACAATGCTATCTCTACCTCCTGCCAGCAAACTGGACCAGAGAAGACAAAACTGGTTTGGACTGAACAAAGGGACCTTCTGCCACAAGAGAACAAAGGAAAAGGTGGGATACATATTGGGGCCCAGAACCAGAACTTTAGATTGCTTCTGGACTCAAGAGGCACCTCTGCCAAAATAAATGCTGGCAAAGCTGAAGGAGAAGTACTGCCACCGTGCTGTGGGCTGTTTGGGATTGGCCTGCAGTGGCTGGTTCTGCCAAGGAGAGAACAAAGACAGAACTATGCTGTGTATCCATCTTGAAGAAGATCTCCAAGGGCCTGGTGTAGAGCTTGTCTCCTGTTTAGAAGTCTCAGGGACACAAAGACTTGATTTCCTCTCTCTTCCTGCACCTGGAACTGCTGCTACAAAATAAGGTGGTATGATGCAATACGGCCGACGTTTGGGGAGGCATATATACAATATGACACAACATTTATATACCCTACATGGCTATCAAAATTCATCCAATCTTTCAACATGACCTGGTGTGTTTAAGATATATCACATAGTTTATTTTTTACATTCATTTTTCTAAAAAAGTGTTTTCATTTCACCTTGGGCTTTAAATCTGCAATACATATAACATAAATAGTATATGTACTACATTAAATCCAAAAAATCAAAACACAAGTAAAGTAGAAACATATAAATAAAAAAGAAGACAAAGAAAAATCATGACAACTAAAGACAGCTTATTAAACATAATTCAAAACTCTCATGAATCTAGTGATCATGTACCATTTTCAATTTTATTTTAGCGTACTACATCTGAAGTGTTTCCGCTCTGGATGAAAGAACATCTTTCAGATTCATTCTCTTTTTGTGACCAATTTTTTTGTTCTCAATTACTTATAACACTGTTTGATATCCTCAATTGGTGTATTCCACTTATGTATGGAGGAGGATCGCAAACTTATGTGGTATAAGTTTAATCAGTTTAGCCTTGATGTACACTATTTAATTTCTACACCTGCCTGAAATGTTAGGGAGTTTACACTGTGGCCTGTGCTATAACATTCAATAAGCTTTGATACTCTGAACACACTGAAGGATATGGTGGTTCCAATTTTTATGGCCTTAACTTCCACCAGAGAGACGTTTGATCTCCTATTCTGCATCCAAGATAGAGACGGTACATCCTATCAACTTAACACACCATGTAGAGGAGCTGGTTCCTAGTATCTTGTACATGAGTGATACCAAGGTAGTCTTATAGTTATTTTAAAATATGTATCTCTAGTGTCTGTGTAATTCCTACTGTTGCACACTTGGAATTTTCAATCTTTTATGAAAGCATTCTGCTTCTCCTGGCAGCAGGGACTAAGTCTGTGGTATTTCAAACCAGCTATGGATGGCCCAGTTCGAAACTAAATGGAACAAACACTGACAGTGGTGCTTCTGTGCAGTGAACAGATGTTTCAGTGCTTCAGTACAGCGCAGTTTCTGGAACTAAACGAACATTGGTTTCTATTTTTATGGCCAGTGTGGAATCATTGCATTCAACCTGTGTTCCTCTGTCTGTTGTGCATTTACGAATTTGCACTGGATATGTGTCTTGGTTCGACAATGGGAGGTTCGTCATACATGAATATACTGTGGGCTCCCTTGGATTCCCATTTGTCTCCAGTGTAAACCAATGTGGATTAATGCCTTTTTCAAAGCATCTAGGGACTCATATGGTCCTAGTGGAATGGCATTGGAACTGCATCAGCGAGGAATCCTTCCCTCTGTGGCTACAGTGGCAACAGTTTGGGAATATGCTTGCTCTATTGACTTGCTCGAACCAGCTCCTTTGGAACCTCCTACTGCATTTGGTGGCACCATTGATACTGCGTCTACCATTCATCACACAGATTTGTAGATTGACTCTGTCTGGTGTGATTTGTGCAATCAGTTTGTGTATCTCATATGACTTTTGTCCTACAAAACCAAAGCAGATATATTCGAAGTACATGATTTTATGTTAGAATGAATTTAAGTGTGTTGAGACTTCCAGACAGCATGAATGCCATTGGCATATGTTTCTGAAGTTTAGTTTTAGTATGCTTTCCCTCTGATTTTGCATGTTATTTAGTTTAAATGGCTGGACTCATACCAATTCCAATTCCAAAAATTCTTTATTTCGGCCACATGGGCCATAAAAGATGCAGTAAAAATACATATAGATAAAACACAATATATACAATAAAAATCCTACTGGACCTGCAATGTTAGAAAATACAAGGTAATATGAATTAACCAGACATTTTCTTCCTTATTAACCATGCTGCCATTAAGAATTTGGAAACCGCAAACACAATGTGGCCCAGGGTGTTGGTTTTCATAACCCTGTAGGCCTGTAAATACTTCCTGAAGCCCAGGTTCCGACATAGAGGAGCTAACCAGCGCCTCCTCGGGCTCCGATAGGCATGGCAACAGAACATTATGTGCAAATCGTCTTCATCATTAGCTTTACAGCATGGGCAGAGCTTGTCACCCCCTAGCGACCATTTATAGGTAAAAACTTTAGTAGGGAGCGTGCCAAACCTCCATTGCAGGAACAGTTTCCTCGCCAAAAGAGGATAAATAAAATCCATAAAGGGTTCGAACACATAGGAATTTTTGGATACTATAAAACGTCCCGTCAAGGTGCCACTATCATAAGCATTGTCCATATCAGCAAGGCTTTTGTTCTTATAGAGCTGTGCGAGGGTTTTACGCGAAATCTTTCGGCAGCCCTGAGCTGGATCATCCCATAAATCCGGCAAATTCAGGCTAGACAGTTCCGACTTAATAAATGCCAGCCAAGGGATCTTGCCGTTAACATCCAGCCTCATGACGTGTATAAGGTCCTGCCTATAGTGATACAGTTCCTCGATGGTCCATATCCGGTGCCAGAACTTCACGGGTTTCGACCGTAGGTCCTCTGCAATTGACGGAAGGCCCAGGTCGAGTCTTAGGGGGAGGAGTGGTGTGCCTTGCGGGAGAGCAAGTAAGCGTCTGAAAAAACAATTTTCCACCCCTGCCATGACCTTCCCAGCTTTATGTCCCCACAGCTCACTGCCGTAGGTGGCTGCTGCCTTCGCCTGGGTCCTATACGTTTCCAAGGCCGGACTAACAGGCTTGAAGGTGGACTTATTGGACACCCTCAAGAGTGCGCCCGATAGCTGAGAGAGTTTCAACCTAGATCTTGCTACCTGGGAGTCCCATGTCAGATTTTCTTGGAGTGATACCCCCAGATATATAAAGGTCGAGACCCTTTCAAGGCTAGTTTCCCCCAGTTTTGGATTGGGTCTGGTTTTGGTGGGGGGGGTTGAAGATCATGAACTTAGTTTTTTCCGTGTTCACCTCCAACCCATGTTGTCGACAGAAGTGGCCAAAACCGTCCACAATCCTCTGGATCCCCATAGGGGATTTGGAAAGAAGGAGGGTGTCGTCGGCAAACATAATTGCCGGGACCCTCCTTCCTGCCAAAACCGGGGCATCATTGTCTCCAACAGCGTCAAGATGTTGAATGACGCTGTTGATGTACAGACAGAACAGTGTCGGAGCCAAAACACAGCCCTGTCTGACACCTCGGCGGACCGGGAATTTGCCCGAGGGCTTACCATCCCTCCCACACCTCACTTGCGCAAAGTTGTTCTCATGCAGCCTAATGATGATACTGAGGAGGTGGGGGGGAACTCCTAGCTTCTGCAGAACCTACCATAACTTCCCCCTGGGGACCAGGTCAAAGGCTGACCTCAGGTCCACGAAGACCATGTACAGTCGACCTCCCTCTAGCGTGACCGTCTTCCAATACAGGAGAAGGAGGCGAAAAATTTGGTCCATGGTCGACGTGTTCTTCCTGAAGCCAGCCTGGAGGGGGCTCATGATGTCATTGTCCTCGACCCAGTCTAGGAGATGGTCTAAGATGAGGCGCGCAAAAAGCTTTTGGGGCACATCTATAAGGCTTATAGGCCTGTAGTTGGCGGGGAGCAGAGTAGAACCCTTCTTATGGATGGGTACAATCTCTGCCCCCAGCCACGACCCAGGGATCGCCATACCTCCAAGAATGGCATTGAAGAGAATAAGAAGGTATGGGCCCCAGATATCCGGGTGATGCCTAAATAGATCCCCGGGTAACCTATCCAGTCCTGGCGCCTTCCCCACTGGTAAGCGTTCTAGGGCAAGCTCCACTTCCCCCAGGGATAGTTCCATTCCAAAATCTTGAGTACCCAAGGGCAGTTGCAGCTCTGTGTCCGGGCAGGAACTAGTATCTTGGTAAAGAGCCCCAAAGTGGGCCTCCCAGACCGCGGGGGCTATATTGGGCTCGATCGCTTTGCTGAATTCCCCTGTCCCATTGTTTACAAGGGCCCAGAATTTCCGGGAGTCCCTGACTTTTAGGGCATCATGAAGATCCTGCCAGTGGTTCCAGTCCCACTCGGTCCTTGCAGTCGCCAGCACTGATTTATAGTGCTTCCTAAGGTCACGTACATTTGCATTATCTGACCCCTCTTTTATTGCTGCAATGAGCTCAGATTTTGCTGCCCTGCAATCTGAGGTGTACCAAGAGGGAACAAGGGTCCTTTTCTTTCTGGTTGGGACCTCCGGATGGAGTACCTCAGCCAAATCCCTCACTAAATCCTGATGTATGTTTCCCAGTTTCTCGTAGTAATCTGGGGTTCTTAATTCATTCAGGAGAGCATCCACCTCCATGAAGCTGGGGAGTGCCAGCTCATATAATTTCTTAATGGACTCTTCTGAGCTCACCAACTTTCCCCACTTGACCCGGCGCCTATTTGTTGTGAGGAACAAATCCCCCGGATCTGCCCCTTGGCCAACTGGGGATGAGTCCGTCATAGGCAGGGGGCACAGGATATTTAGGCAAAGGGCATTGTGATCACTATCAGACCTCTTAATTACCCTGAAGTCAAGCACTTTAGGCCAGAGCGCAATGTCCACCATGATGTAATCTAGCCTCGACTCATGGCCCCTCCTGTTGAAAGTACACACTGAGGGGGTATCGGAAGGAGTACGACCATTACACGCCCTCAGTGCGCAGTTCAGGGTAAGGGACATGAGTTGTAGTGCTAGAGGGGACCAGGCTTTAGGGTGAGGAGAAGATGAGGGTGGAACCCCCCAGTGGTCATCCTCGGCCGTAAGGGCACCATCCAGTAGACCTTCCAAGGGTTCAAAGTGGCAATTGAAGTCTCCTCCAAGCACCACCCTGAGGTCACCCGGAAGTTGGCCCAAGAAGGAGGCCAAATCATTTAGGGTTGGTGATTCGTTTTGCGAGGCCACTGGTCGCGAGTAGACGTTGACAATGGCCCACGGGGTTTTACCAGGCCATGTGAGCCGCACACACTGGATGTCCTGCGAACACGTGTAAACCTGCTCCGCCTGGCACCCAGTGTGACTCGCAATCCAGATTGCCAAGCCACCTGATGGCCTCCCCCTCCCAGCCCATTTGGCAGGGATTTCGAATACTTCAAACCCTCTCCTAGACTGGGTGGCCCTCGCCCAAGTCTCCTGGAAGAGGAGTATATCACATCCACCTACCAGGCAATCCCATTCAGGAGAGCCTTCCTTGTTTGCGATTCCTGCCACATTCCAGGAGAGAATTCTCAAACCTGGATCAAGTGGCAGGTTACCCTGGGCTCCAATAGGAGGTTGCGGAGTAACCATGGGTGATCCCGCGTCTGGGGAGCCACTTCCGCAGACCGCGATAGCGGCAGGCCCGGCCAGCTCCGATGCCCCTGTTTGCAGAATATGGGCAGACCCGGTGTTAAGTGAGGGTCCCAGTTGGCACAGATTGTTGTCCGTGTCAGCCCCTCGCTCATTCGCGGTATGCAGCCGGGTTAGTTCCGTCATAGGGACTATACCCGATCCTACACGTCTTTGCACGTCATCCACCATCTTCCCAGGACTCGACAGGATTACCCTGGTTTGAGGTCAATCGACCTGATCCAAACAGGAAAACCTGTTATGATGTATAAAATTTGCCTGGGCAGTTGGTAAGGAGTGCCTTGGTCTGTAGCGGGAGCCATCTACAGCAAAGCCCACCCTAGTCCACCCCTTCTCACTCCCTCCCACCGTGTTGCTACCACTAGGATAGAAATATGAGAGGGGTACAAGTTCTATTTTGGACTTATCAGGCCTTACAAGCCAGTTGCAGATATAGTTTGCAACGTGTGGGCTCTTAAAACTTAGAACGATACAGTCCCCTGCCCTGTTCTTTATAGTGGGGCCAATCCATGGAATCCTCCTTACCATCAGAACCTCACCTTTCAAGTTTGGAGGCAGCGGCCTATTAATGCTGAGCCAGCTTACAACCTTATTGCGTAGGGAGTCTTGAGTCTCCCTAACACCACCAGTTAGCTCAGGAACTCCCACCATGATTGCCGTATATGGAACAGCTTCTGGGGGCAGGTTGACCACCCTGCGCCTATCAGGGGGGGGGGCAAGACCATCGCTCGGGGCATTTATAGAACCCACTGTCGCCCTTGACTGCGGCGCAAATTGCTGCGCAGGGGGTAACTTGGATCTCCTGGGAGCCGGAACAGGGGGCCTAGGTGCTGGAAGTAACAAAGTGCGCGTCTGAGAAACAGACGCACCATTTGCACTCAGCGATACCCTACTGGAGACCTGGGACAATGTGGAGGGAAGTGAACTATTCCCAGGTGGTTCCCCGGTAGCTATCGGAGCATTTGTAGCTATACCAGGGCTTTTCCTAGTATGGTTATTTTCCCGGGACTGGAGTAAATTCTCAATAGCCTCTAGTCTAGCTGAGATGGGGGTTAACAGATTCTTAATAATAACTGTGAGCGAATTAATAATTGTATCTGTACTATTGGAGGATACCCCACCAAAGATGAATGGACCCGCCGCTGCTGGTGATAACACAGAAGCTGGCGAGGCCACAAGATCCGGCCCAGACCCAGATAGAATAAGCTCAGGGGAAACCGAATTGTCTGTACTTTCTTCGAGGGATGATTCAGTTATATCAATTTTTGCCCTTTTTGCCCTCTTTATTTCCCTGGGCCTTTTCCTTTTTAAGGGCTGTACCACCCCACTATCTACAGGGTCTGTTAACAGGACCGCTTGACCCGCTTCAGGCGTATTTGATCCCATGTTGTCCAGAACAGCAGAATGGTCAAAAGTCCCAGATGGCCGTGAGGAATTTCGATCCCTCTGCGTTACAGGCGTTCTTAGCTGCTGAAGGACCGACTCAATAGTCTGGTCAATGCTGTCCAATAATGACATATGGGTAACGTCCATAGTGATGGGTGTACTAACATCATTGGAGGCAGATTCCCCGTGGTCCAAGAACACACTTTCAGGACCCATCTCAAGGTGAGAGTCCGTGGTTGAATGACACTTACTAATTTGGGAGCTTGCCTTGGGGAAAATTTTTTCCAAAGTACTTGCGCCTTGTTGTACAGACTTACTCCTTAAGGCTCTGGACGCCATACTGGGGTAACTGATGGGGCAATTTAGCGGGGGCGTTAGAGGAGGGGCCCGGTCCGGTCTCTACCGGCCTCTAAGGGCCTAGAACGGCCCGCTCTTTGCCCCGGTGACCGCCCCGCGCGCGTCCCGCTGCGCGCGTGAAGAGGTTCTCCTAAGTATAACAAAGGGGCGTGGCACTGGGAGGGGGCGCGAGGCGCGGCGGGAAGAGGAACCAGCTGGCGATGACAGATGGACTGCTGGTCCTCGCAGTCCCGCTCGCCTGCGCCTCTCACCTCCGCTGCGGCCGGACTTGCAATTAATGTTCTCCCAAGTAGGCGTAGGCTCCCAACCACTCCTGTGGCGAGCAAAGCAGGAAAGCAGAACAAACTCCTCACTCGAGCGGCTCCCGCGAAGCGGGGGCCGCGAGGAGTAAAGAGCACTTCCAGGCAGGGGGGCGTGGCACTGGGAGGGGGCGCGAGGCGCGGCGGGAAGAGGAACCAGCTGGCGATGACAGATGGACTGCTGGTCCTCGCAGTCCCGCTCGCCTGCGCCTCTCACCTCCGCTGCGGCCGGACTTGCAAGTAATGTTCCCCCAAGTAGGCGTAGGCTCCCAACCACTCCTGTGGCGAGCAAAGCAGGAAAGCAGAACAAACTCCTCACTCGAGCGGCACCCGCGAAGCGGGGGCCGCGAGGAGTAAAGAGCACTTCCAGGCAGGGGGGCGTGGCACTGGGAGGGGGCGCGAGGCGCGGCGGGAAGAGGAACCAGCTGGCGATGACAGATGGACTGCTGGTCCTCGCAGTCCCGCTCGCCGCGCCTCTCACCTCCGCTGCGGCCGGACTTGCAATTAATGTTCCCCCAAGTAGGCGTAGGCTCCCAACCACTCCTGTGGCGAGCAAAGCAGGAAAGCAGAACAAACTCCTCACTCGAGCGGCTCCCGCGAAGCGGGGGCCGCGAGGAGTAAAGAGCACTTCCAGGCAGGGGGGCGTGGCACTGGGAGGGGGCGCGAGGCGCGGCGGGAAGAGGAACCAGCTGGCGATGACAGATGGACTGCTGGTCCTCGCAGTCCCGCTCGCCTGCGCCTCTCACCTCCGCTGCGGCCGGACTTGCAATTAATGTTCCCCCAAGTAGGCGTAGGCTCCCAACCACTCCTGTGGCGAGCAAAGCAGGAAAGCAGAACAAACTCCTCACTCGAGCATTTAAAGACAAAATGTTACGATTTGATTTTTGACAATGCTAATTTGAAGTTGCTCATTGATGCTGTCCCGTGAGTAAGCTGAGTCTCTCATGCATGCCCGTCATGTCCAATATTTCACAACATATTTGTGACACTTACATGTCCTCTTATTCACAGGATGTTTAGACCATTTAGGTCCTTGAAACATACATACAAATGAACATTTATCAACCCTATATTGCATGAATGAATTGATCTCCATTCCTTGGACACTGCCTACTAGGCCTCACAAACAGTTGGCTAATGTTAGTCCAGGAAACATACAGGGGCTGATGTGTATGTGTGATGGCCCATGACATGTGGAGCATTGTCTGTATCCTGCAAGGATGATTCAATATTATTACATTTGTACACATTTCCGGTAGTCATGTGGCAGAGTTACTTCTGCTGACCTAGTTATGTTTGTTCATGCTAACAGTGCTAACAGTGTGCCTATCAAGTTCAGGACTTTAACACAAGGGGTGTGCAAGCATTGTTAACATGTTTCGTCGGGACAGGCAATATGCAGGCAAAAAAATGTTGTTGGTTCACTTTGCACTACATATGAATTTGGCCCAGATAAGTCTTTAAGGGAATGTTTTCATAATACTGTCAGCAGATCTTCCACCATTTTATTATACCCATGGATATTCGTGATTAATTTTGAGTTTAGTTACACAATTTATTTTTTAGAACTATTTGTGAGCATATATACGCTTACACCTGTTTGAACCTACTGATCATATGTGCACAAGGACTAGTGAGTATGTTATTGATGTTCCTAAAATATTAACATTTGTTCCCATGTGTATCCCTTGTAAACTTCTGTAGCTATTCTCATGTTCCTTGTGAGAATAGGTGTGTGAAATGTAGTTTTTACAAATGTCCAAACCCCACACATTTTACAATTTGGAGGACTTACAGTGGTATTTTAATTTGGCAAGTGAATTATCTGACATTTCCTGCATGAGTGTATTGTATCAGTGTTGTACCATCTTCTAAGTGTATGTGACTACCTACCGCACAGATCAGACAGGTAGATGTGAAACAGATTATAGACCTACTTGAGTAATGTAATCCTGGGGAAGCTGGTTAGATGGGTCTAATTCCAGAGTCTATGGTGTGTATGAGACCTGTGATTGTCAGTTCATGATCAAATGAGGCTTGTAAAGAGACCTTATGCAGATGCTGACCAGATCTTTTTTCTTAAGCATGTGACTATTGTGGTAAATAAATAAATAATACCTCTATTTTTGAATGGATAAATGAATAACAGATAGCTCAATAAATAAGAGTCAAGATTCGAGGTAGTAGGAGTTTGCAGGTTTATTACAGCATAAAGGACAGGAACAGGACAACCTGCATAGGAATAGGATGGCAGGGCCCGACAGGGGGGCCGGATTGGACTAGCGTGGCCCGGCAGCTGCCGGGGCTGGATCTGGGATGAGCGCGCTAACATTTAATAACAATACACAGACCTATATAGTAAAACATTTGCATTACAATACATACGATAGGCGGAGCAGTGGGTGGAGCAAAGGGTGTGACGCGTAGCAGTCGCGAAAGATAAGGGTGAAAGTAGGTGTAACAGGGCGTATACATAGACATGTGATGCAAACGTAACAGAATATGTCATGAATGGGGCGGAAACATGGAGGGGGCTACCTAAGGAGCCGGGACCTCTAACCTGATGGTGCGCGCAAACTGGCAATGACGTGTTACTAGGAGAAGCTGGGGGCTACGAACTCTGTGCTAGGAGCAGAGACTGAAGTCTGGAGAGTCAGAGCGACATGTACCTAAACAGTATCTAGTATCTGATGTTTAGAGAACATGTTGATATAAACTAGAAGTCAGGAGGGGAAAGGCTAACTTGATTCTAAGACTGGAGCATGCATTATTCTACATGTAGTGCGTGATGAAGAATATTAAATGACCATTAATACAGTATTTCTCTTACATGGAGACGTAAAGGCTAGACAATGACGGAAACTATTGATGCGGTTCAGTAGCTTTAGGAATGCAGAGAAGGAGGGCTGGACTGATAACTTAGAATCATAACATACTCTTGGCAGACTCAGAGGCAGAGCCAGGCTGAACCGGGCACTGCAAGGCAGGAAGTAAGTGAAGGGTCGAGGAAACAGGTGGGGGCTGTATCGCTCCTCAGCGAGGCTCAGGAGACAGGAGCTGAATCTGGTGTCCGGGCCCTTTTGAGGCCTAGAAACGGGGACTTTACAATGGAATAACGTGCACACTGAGAAACGTGGCAACGTAGCTTTACATAGGCCTGATATTCGTAGTATTCACGAGAACTGGAAACTGGCATACTAGAGATGGACACAACTGTAATTGCGTCATTAATCGAACATGGGGAATACATATGCATATTAATCATGCGCACATAACATATGATGGAGGACGCGTAGGGACACAGAACATGGCAAAATTTACTTTTCCACATTCCCTCCTTGTCACTACGTTTCCATCAGGAAACATCAATATTCATGATACCATCTATCATTTCATACAGTATCATTTGCTTGTCTCGAATTTTCTTGGAACGGGATTTAGAACGGGGCTTGGGACTAGGAATACAAGAGGTAGCACAAATGCCGCAAATCGCAGGGCCACATTGTATACAGAGGCAGCAGCTGAATAGGATCGCTACTGCGATACCTAGAAAGGACAAGACTTTCCATCCCCAGGCGGAAATTATATTCCAGAACCAACCGGACCATGTCCAGGTGCCTGGATTTTGGTGTAACAGATGGGCAATCTTATGGAGTCTGGTTATAGCTGAATAAACAGACGGCGCGTTATTTGGAATGAAAATGCAGCAACTAGATCCGATGACTCTACAGGCCCCGCCCCTATCGGCCAGTATGACGTCAAGGACGAGACGATTCTGTAAAACGACAAATCTCATAGCAGATTGCTCTTCAGTTAAGTTACCTAGAGCAGAGGCAGTCTCATTTACTACAGCTTCAAGGGTTCTGGTTAACCTACGGATTAGCTTGCTATTCTGGATAGGTCCTATAAAGAAGAAGAAACCTCTATTGAAATCTGTATACTGTTCTAGAGCAGTTTCAGTATAATCGACAATTGGGGACTCAATCTCCCTTCTATGTCTAATGTGTACTAGATGTGTATTTCTGTGATAATCAGATGGGGCTAGGAAAACTGGTGGCAGTAGGAAGGCAATGTAACAGGTTCCCTCCCAATCGAGGGGCAGACGAACATATGCGGTTTGACCACAAACAAAATAAGAATGACGTGAAGCTTTGAAAATAGATTTCCCACTGTCACTATACTTGACAATAGTAGTACAATCACTATGTCCTACATGTACGGAACCATTATTTCGGACACATAATTCGCCTTTGACTGGTAGTACTGAAATAGCAGGTAAGTCTGGAGTGGAATCAGACTGAACATTCAGGACCATAAAATTCGAAGAATAATTACCTAAATTGTAAACTTCATTCTCTAGATCTAACCCTGTTCTGTGGGGAAGACCTTGCTTGTCTGGGAAACATGTACTGTTAAGAAAAGACATATCTGTTGAGGATGACGTTAACGTGGACCATGCTCCACACGAACCATTATGTGAAAATGGATAAGGAAAGAGTGGCAGAACTCCCTTCGGTGTCTGGAAAGGGGGGAGTCGACCACACACCCAACAATTAGTGGCATTGCTGGTCTGGTGTGAGTAATGTAACATGCGGATAAAGGAATTGTTACGCATAGCGAGGCGGTAAGAGAGTTCATGAGGAGGCAGGTCACTAAACGTGTGCTCTACTGTAACATTAGAAGACTTATTTACATGAAAAACTGGAAAATACAGATAAAATGCATAACTGGTGCAGGAAATCATAATGCTGAGAAATAATATGAAACTTAGAAAAACGATACATCGGATTGAGTTTTGACTAACTCTCTCACTATGGGGGTCTATTTTATACATGTCAGAAACCGGTCTAACCGTTTCACCTAGGGGAGGACTTAGACAATCAAACTGGCTGACTTATTTTACTAGACCTTAGCTTTTTCTTATACTCCTGTTGCGGAGTTGTCTCTAACAGGGAGGGTGCGGTATCATTGTCTTTTGCGGGACAGTCCTTAAGAATAGTACTTTGGCAGTCCTTTAAATCCTCGGAAATGTTCTTTGAGACTGGTTTCAATCCATAAAACTTCTTGATGTGTGAAAGATGCACCCAGCCTTTGCGTCCCTCCAACTTCACGGCTGTACGGGTGGCCAGGAGGACCTGTCGGGGTTCCTTCCAGCGAGGCTCCAACGGACTTGAGCGATCGAAATTTCGCACTAGGACCATGGATCCGGGAACGATTTCATGCGGTGCCACCTCGGTATTGTCTGGAAATGCGGCGGCAACCTGTGAACGACAAGAGTTGAGGGCAGACATCAAGGAAGCTAGGTAATCTGTCAGCATATTACTTGAAACATCGGTAATACTTCGAGGTCTAGGAGTACCCCACATGTTAGGGGGGCGGCCGAAAACGACCTCATACGGGGACAGACCTGATCTGGAATGTGCGACCATGCGCATATAGAACAGGGCAACTGGCAGAGCTACTAGCCAGTCCACACCTTTCTCTTTACATACTTTGGCGATGCGAATTTTCAGGGTCTGATTATGTCTCTCTACGAGACCGGCTGCTTCAGGATGGCGTACACAATGGAACTTCCACTGGTACCCTAACAACAGGGAAACATGTTTCATTAGCTCGGATGAGAATGGCTGGCCGTTGTCAGAATATACGACTCTAGGGAGTCCATAACGGGGGAAGAACTCACGAACCAACTGCTTGGCAGTGGTCGCGGCTGTGTAATCTGGGACTGGATATGCTTCTGTCCACCTGGACAAAGCGCATACAACTACAAGGACATACTTGAAACCTCGACATCGCTCCATCTGAATATAATCCATCTGGAGGACTTCAAAAGGGTGGTCAGGGGGCTGGAATCCACCTTGTTCCACCGGGACACTTTTACCTGGATTAAACTGACAACATATCATACAGGTACGAACTTTCTGCTTGGCTGCAGCTCGTAAATGCTTGTTGAACCAAATGTTCTGGATACTGTCTAACTTAGCTTTCTCTCCTAGATGTGCCGGACTATGTGCGGTATTAATAAGGACTTGAACCATAGAGTCGGGGAGAAACCATGTGGCTCTACCCTTCGTTAACCATCCCTGATCTGTCTGGACCCCTCCTTGTTCGGACCATTTCTTGATTTCATCGGGGGTAGCATGTAACTGGATATCTATGACATCTTGAGTAGGGTCTTTAACTGTCATACATGTAGTCGGATCTGGAGTAAGTGTCTGTATCGGATTAACT
Organism: Lissotriton helveticus; assembly: GCF_964261635.1. Classification (NCBI taxonomy): domain Eukaryota; kingdom Metazoa; phylum Chordata; class Amphibia; order Caudata; family Salamandridae; genus Lissotriton; species Lissotriton helveticus. The sequence continues at coordinate 1,143,661,373 of NC_136057.1, read as the reverse complement.
GGAACATCTGGAGTCTGAGCTGTAAGCTTGGCTGTGCGATCTGCTAGATCATTACCTTGGGAAATAGTGTCAGTAACTTTCGTATGTGCTTTGCACTTCATGATAGCAATGGATGTCGGTAAATGTATTGCATCTAACAGAGCTTGAATAAGGAGACCATGCTGAATCTTGGTTCCATGAGAAGTCATGAAACCTCTCTCCTGCCAGAGCACTCCAAAGTCGTGTACGACTCCAAATGCGTAGCGTGAATCTGTGTAAACATTAACTTTCCGGTTCTTGGCGTGTATGCAGGCTTGTGTCAGAGCAACTAGCTCTGCTGCTTGAGCAGACAGGGTGTCAATACGGTGTGTTTCAATAACTTCAGTGTCGGTAGTCACTGCATACGCGGCTACTAGTTCTCCTGTACTGGTTCTCATGCATGAACCATCCACATAAAGTGTCAGGTCGGGATCTGGTAATGGAATATCTGTCAGATCTTGTCTTGGCTTGGTCATGATGTTAACTACTTCCACACAATCGTGTGTGGCAGGATTTGGATTAACTGATGGTAACAGTGTAGCAGGATTTAGAACGTTGCAGCGTCTGATTTCTATGTGTGGCTGAAACAGTGTCAATTCATAACCTGTTAAACGTGCAATTGTCAAGTGCTGAGTTTGTGTTCGGTTTAAAAGAACTTCCACGGAGTGTGGAACTTGTACTGTCAGGGAGTGTCCTAAGACTATGGAATCACTTTGTCTGATAGCTAGTGTTGTGGCTGCAACTGACTTGAGGCACGCAGGCAGAGCCTGGGCTACAGGATCTAATGTGCTCGAAAAATAAGCACCAGGCTTGTATTGTCCTGCTTGATCTTGTGTGAGAACAGATAATGCTGTACCTTCGCGTTCAGTGACGAAAAGTGTAAAAGGCTTACTGTAGTTTGGTGTAGCTAGAACTGGAGCTTGGCATAAAGCTTTCTTTAATTCATTGAAACTAAGTGTATGTTCAGATGTCCAAGGGAGGACAGTCGATACGGCTGCCTCCTGTGTCGTTAACTGTATCAGTGGCTTGGCTAGAAATGCATACTGAGGAATCCATTGTCTGCAATAAGAAGTAAGGCCGATAAAAGCACGTACCTCCTTCTGGGTCTTGGGCTGAGGAAGACTCGCTATTAACTGGATACGATCTGGTGTCAACTGCCTACCCCACTTGGACAGTAAGTGTCCTAAGTAGACCACTTGCTGGACACAGAATTGAAGCTTCGAAGGGGACACCTTGTGCCCCATCTCGGCTAGGAAATACAAGACTGTAAGGGATGCTCGTTCGCAAGCACGTTCAGAACGGGCTGTGATCAGTAGATCATCGACATACTGGAGCAGGGCAGTGTCAGTTGGCATGTGAATATTGTCTAGTTGTCTCTTGAGTGCTTGACTGTAAATACTAGGACTTTCTGTGAAACCTTGAGGAGCACGTGTGAACATATAGCTCCTTCCATTTAAACAAAATCCGAAAAGAAACTGGCTGTCTGGATGAATGGGGACACTGAAAAATGCGTTCTTGAGGTCTATGACAGTGAAAAATGTGGCTTCGGAATCAATGGCTGTCAATAGGGAAGAGATATCTGGGACAACTGGATACTGGGGAATAATACATTTATTAAGCTCTCGGAGATCAATCACTAATCGATATACTGGAGGTGCATTTGGATCAGTACGTTTTATGACAGGAATGATCGGAGAATTACATACATTGGAGTCAGTTTCTACCACTACTCCTTGAGCCATGAGCTCGTCAATAATTTTGGATAAGGCTGCTACAGCCTCAGGTGGCAATCTGTACTGTCTGATTCGTGGCAGGACTACACCTGGTTTAAGAGTCACACGATGGGGTGTGATTTGCATGTAACCAACATCAGTTGGACCTTGCGCCCATAGATGCTGCGGGACATTGGACAATCTCGGATCAAAATCTCGTAATACATAGTGACCCTTGAAGTCACGTAGAAACAATCGTATTCCCTCTGGGGAACAGCATATGACTGCACCTAACTCTTTCAGTGTTTTAATGCCTAATAGATTTTCTGGACATGACTTAGTAAGTAACAGATCAGTAGTGCGGGACAGTGGACCTACTTTTAAAGTAACTGGCTTTGAAATTTCATTTACGATAGGTTTTCCTGAAAATCCAAGGGAAACATTTCTAGAGCCTGAGAGCGGAGCCCCTGGAACTTCGGCGTGACTGATGGTGGTCCTACTTGCCCCTGTATCAATCAGAAACTTTCTGTCTTTCCCTAGTACTTGACTGTGGACATAGGGACCTTCTTGATCTACAGGTATCTCGATGAGAGGCAAGCCTACCTCCCTCTCTAGGCTGTTTCATGAATATGGCTGATACTCTGGATACTCTGACTGCGCATACTGATACATCTGCTGTGTAACATGCTGTGTTGCAGCGATGGGCTGCGGTACAGGAACTGTCTGTGGTGCATTCTGTGGCTGAGAAGTCTGTGAAACTTGCTCTTGTCTAGGCGGACGTGGTCTTTCTTTAGTCTTACCGGTAGCTATGTTGTGTTTCAGAACTGCACACTCGTTTATAAAATGACCTGGCTGTTTACAATAATTGCAGTTTCCTTTAACGGGAGCTGCAGGATGACTGGCTTGATTCGGACCCCTCTTCTGACTGTCTTGAGGAACAGATTGTGCAACTAGTACTTTCATTTTCGTGTCTTTCATACGTTTTCTCTCATGATCTTGCTCTTCTCTGATTCTATTCTGGTGATATTGAAGCATCTGTAACATCTGGGACGGGGTATTAGCTTGCCAGGTACTTTCGACTTTCAAAACTCGGTTTTTAACTTGTGGACTTGAATTCTCGACTAGTTTAGTTACAAAAAGATGAGGGTATGACTCGCTACTTGTCTTGAGGCCACTGTTTATAATAAAACATTTTTCAAATCTAGAGTAAAAATCACTAGTGTCTTCGTCTTGTTTCTGTTTACATGCTGAGATTGCATCCCAGTCTTCCTTTTTAGTTGCTAATAGTCTGGGCAAAACTTGTATTAACAGTTCAGGTAATTCTTTACATTTATCTCCAAGACCGGTACCTGGTACTCGTATCTTGTCTTCAGCTTCTAGAACTGCCCAATCGATCTTTTTCTCTCCCACCTCCCATTCCTTTTCCTTGAGTTTCTCATATACCCCTGCGGGCAACAGGACCTTTAACATTTTAATAATATCTGGATACGTGTATTCTCCCATACGGAGCATGTCTTTTAATTCTCGGTGGAACCCTGCTGGGTCTTTATCATGACAGGGAATTAACTTTTTCATCTCTAAGAGTTCCATCTTTGTAATCGGGGTGTAAACAAATACTCGTTGCATTTCACCATCTGTTGTCCTAACTGGGTGTACTTCTCGTAACGGATTCTGTCTGTCTATGTAAAAGGGTTTACTTTCTGGGGGTGAGACATGAACAAAATGCGGGTTCAGAAACATACTATATTTGTGGCGCTGTTCTAGAATGACACTTATTAAATCGGTACCTAAACCTTTCCATCTATACTGGAGTAACTCGTTCAGGACATCATGTAACGGACCTGGATCAGAATGTTGACCCTCATACAATGTAATGAGGTGCTGAATCATATACATACCCGCCAGTCGCTGCTCGGCTGGGGGCAATTTCAGAAACATGTGTGCCACTATTTCGTCTGGAAAAGTGGTAGAATCAGTAATCCATCGGATTGCTGATCGGACTAGTTCTTGTTCATGCATAGTACTTAATTCACTGTAACCGATTCGTGATTTCAGAATGTGATCGGTAGCTTGAAATACTTGTTCTAGAGAACCTTGTTCTAGTGCCGGGTGATGAAAAACTGACTTGTGTTCTAGGCGCAAATGGCGATCTGGAAATCTAGATTTTCCTACATACGCTATTCTGGTGGGATTCTCGTCCTCTACCTCTTCCGCAGAGTCATTTTCTTTTTCGCTTACTTGTGCTGCCTTACGTTGATCATGTAACCTTATTATTTCCTTACGAATTTTCTTGTACATACTCTCTATACTGCTAATGGTCTTATGCTTACCCTCGGCTATATTATCACTCCACTTTGTCAGGACTCTCATTTCGGCTTGATCTTTGGTCGGATAATCTTGTTCTCTTATTAAACAATTAATCAGAAACTTTAATAGCATGAGCTGGACTTCAACTTTTCTTTGGCACATGACGTCACTAATACTTTCTGGATCATTCCCTGTACGGATGAAACGATATATTCTGTCTAGATCTTCTTTCATATCTGGTAGGGTGACTAGATACTCGGTCACCTTTCTCACGCGTAATGAATATAATACCATATTATCCTCGCCTGGGACTGGATCATAGCCACATTCGTTAAGGGCTTTTCTTATTTCTGCAACAGACTGATACCTGGGCGTACGCTGTGACGCTTGTGCATGTAATTCGGCTAACGTTAAACGCTTGTGTGGCGGCGGGGTTCCTGGAAGACCTCCCCCTGCGGCCCCTAAACTAGAGTCGTCTACTGATGCTCTTCGTGCTGGCAGAGTGGGAAATGGAAGTGCAGGCTGGACTTGTATGGCGGGCTGGACCGGGGGTACCGTAACAGGTACTCCGGTGTCTGGAGGAGCGGGAAGTGCCTGATTTACAGGGACTGGCGGTGCGGGATTTGCATATTCTGGGACTGTGTCGTCCAAATAGGATGAAATGAAAATATCAGCTGCGGTCGGTTTGTGACGTAGCTTGGTCGGAACTAAGGGTGGCGGAAAATTACTGGATGCCTCCGGGGTCGCTTTTGGCAAACCCTCGGCAAGAAGAGGATACATACCCTTAATAAGGGCATGCCTCTGTCTGTCTGACTGTTCTGTTTTAACTCGTTCACCTATCTCGATTAGTTCCCTTTCTTGGGCTCGTTCTAAGGATTCTCGACTTAATTCTGACTTTCTGATTTCTTTTTCGGTTCTTTTATGAGATTCTTTGCGCCATAACTCGATGGCGTCTTTCTGTGACTGTCTGGCTTTCTTTTTCCATAATGCTTCTTCTACTCGCATGATGCACTCGGCATCCCATGTGCCTGATACAGGCCATCTATACTTTTCTTCTAACTGTTTGGTATACTCTACCCTTAAATCTAGATATAATATGGCACTTATGCCATGCTTCTGATACATAAAATGACCTGGACTGTCCCTAGGCGGGACAGGAACTGCTTCTTCTAGCAGACCCTTTCTAGTTTTTAACTGACGTAATCTCGAAAAGAGGGACATTGCAAACTTGAATCTGAACACAATACAATACACAAGGAACAATAACAATTGAGAAAACAATTCAGGCATACCACGACATTGAAAATACATTGAATAACATTATGAAGCAACAGTTCGGACAGAATACTACCTGGAACACTGAGAACAGAAACACATGAATTTCTCGAGAACGGAACAGACTAGAATTACTGGATGCGCTGCTGAGACAGCACGGAACATACCGGTCCCATAAAGGGACGCATCAAGACCCGTATCCACCTAGGTGAACACTTCGTTTCAGATCTGCGTACCCAGACCCATCGGACCAGAGACAATTTAGATTGACCCTGTTTAGATACTACCCCAGCAACGGTACTCACCGGGCAGCAAGAACGGAAAGCCTCGGACTGGACTGGACTGCTTCGACGCCGGACGAACGAACTTCGGACTTCTGTTACGGGTGGGCCTCCGGATACCTCGGACCTTGGACTCTCGGCTTGGGCTCTGGTCGGGACTCGCCGCGTTCCTCCACCGTCTCGTCTGGATGCTGGACCGCCTCCTCCGTCTCCTCCGTGGGCCTGAGGGATACTTGAAGCAGAAATATCTGCCGGTGCGCAGAAGAGTTCCGTCACGACTGCAGAGGGTCAGGGGGCCGGCGTGGCTTCACCGACGCGTGGGGAAAGGGCAAGTCCCTATTCGGGCGCCATTATGTGGTAAATAAATAAATAATACCTCTATTTTTGAATGGATAAATGAATAACAGATAGCTCAATAAATAAGAGTCAAGATTCGAGGTAGTAGGAGTTTGCAGGTTTATTACAGCATAAAGGACAGGAACAGGACAACCTGCATAGGAATAGGATGGCAGGGCCCGACAGGGGGGCCGGATTGGACTAGCGTGGCCCGGCAGCTGCCGGGGCTGGATCTGGGATGAGCGCGCTAACATTTAATAACAATACACAGACATATATAGTAAAACAGTTGCATTACAATACATACGATAGGCGGAGCAGTGGGTGGAGCAAAGGGTGTGACGCGTAGCAGTCGCGAAAGATAAGGGTGAAAGTAGGTGTAACAGGGCGTATACATAGACATGTGATGCAAACGTAACAGAATATGTCATGAATGGGGCGGAAACATGGAGGGGGCTACCTAAGGAGCCGGGACCTCTAACCTGATGGTGCGCGCAAACTGGCAATGACGTGTTACTAGGAGAAGCTGGGGGCTACGAACTCTGTGCTAGGAGCAGAGACTGAAGTCTGGAGAGTCAGAGCGACATGTACCTAAACAGTATCTAGTATCTGATGTTTAGAGAACATGTTGATATAAACTAGAAGTCAGGAGGGGAAAGGCTAACTTGATTCTAAGACTGGAGCATGCATTATTCTACATGTAGTGCGTGATGAAGAATATTAAATGACCATTAATACAGTATTTCTCTTACATGGAGACGTAAAGGCTAGACAATGACGGAAACTATTGATGCAGTTCAGTAGCTTTAGGAATGCAGAGAAGGAGGGCTGGACTGATAACTTAGAATCTTAACATACTCTTGGCAGACTCAGAGGCAGAGCCAGGCTGAACCGGGCACTGCAAGGCAGGAAGTAAGTGAAGGGTCGAGGATACAGGTGGGGGCTGTATCGCTCCTCAGCGAGGCTCAGGAGACAGGAGCTGAATCTGGTGTCCGGGCCCTTTTGAGGCCTAGAAACGGGGACTTTACAATGGAATAACGTGCACACTGAGAAACGTGGCAACGTAGCTTTACATAGGCCTGATATTCGTAGTATTCACGAGAACTGGAAACTGGCATACTAGAGATGGACACAACTGTAATTGCGTCATTAATCGAACATGGGGAATACATATGCATATTAATCATGCGCACATAACATATGATGGAGGACGCGTAGGGACACAGAACATGGCAAAATTTACTTTTCCACACTATGGAGGTAAATAATCTGGAAAGTCTCCCTCACACTAACACACATAGTTGTGTCACATATGTCATGGCGCAGAAATGTACATAGACATTTGCTGTCATGTAAATGTGTTAGTTACTGTAATGTGAGTGTGTTTTGAATGCCTCGAACAAGTATGGATGCAACATAATGACCACTATTTTAAATGACATAAGCTAAGAGGCACAGTCACTTTGGACTCTCCATATGCTTGTACGGTTTTACTCCCTGTAGTCGACATGATAATAGCAAGTTCAACTAGAGGAGCCCTTCCATCAAAACCCTTCCGATGGAGATTTGAATGTAATTAAATGTGGTTTTCCATGCAAGTATTGTCTGTGATAACATGAATTTTGCATCATACTTCATACATAGTTATTAATGTTCATGTTAGGTACAGAGTTAAGACCATTGGATTCCAATAATTTATGAGGACTGCAAATGTCACAAGTTTATGTAATATTACTTAATTGGATCTAAAAGTGGTTACAGTTAACCCGGTACAAATGGAATTTGAGAATTCACTGCTTGCCCTTCATGTGTGAGTTCCTGATATGGAGAGGGTATGTTTCATGACGCGATTATCAACCAGTGAAATAGTCAGCTTCAGTTAGTATGTTATTTCTTTAAATGGCCAACATGTCATTGTCATGTATGAGTGGTATCTGTCAGTGTGACACATGCAAAGTTTTGCATTGCGCCTTGTTATGATAGTAGTCAGTCTGCACCCCAGTAGTGGGCTGTATGTAGCATGTGTATGTTGTTGGAGTAGCAAGTGGGTACATGGTGTATGCTAACATGTTCTAGTCTCCTCCTCTGCATGAAGTTTCATTGTTGTAGGGTTTGCCCATGTAAGTCACAGCAGAGTACAATACAAAAGGACCAGGCTTACATGGTTTTGTTAGGCTGTGTTTGTCAGAGTGTTGCACAGCAAGGGTCAAGTGTAGTGCAACTTAAATTTACTGATAGTGGCTACAGTTGGAGATGGAGTCTAGAATGTGTGGAGTACCAATGGTGTGTAGTGAGATGTCACATATGTGTGCTTATAGTTACATTCCTTCATAAGATGGTAAGATTGATGAATGTATTTGTTGGTACAATTTCTTGATTCATGTCTTATGTGTACACAGGTCAACGCCCATCAGAAGAAGGGCTTGTGTGAAAACCATTGCGCGAAAAGCGTGGTGCCTGGGGATCTATGACTGGTGCACTGCAGGAAGGTCATAGGGGAACGTGCCGGAAGCTCACTGCACTCATGGGCCATATCCTGCTGGTGGCCTACTGAGAGCTCGATGGGTTGTTGAAGGACCAACAGCAGCTACAAGGGGGTAAGTACTAAGCAGAGTCTGACAGTATTTCCTCCTGTCACAAGCAGCAGTTTCCTTGCAGATGATGTAGGTGAGTATAGGCGTAAGAATGATTTGGATTATGGCATTTATAGGTAGTGACATAGGATCCTTGAGTGTTTATACAAGACTTATGGACCTCATCCAAAAATGAGTGTAGTCACATGACTAGTTTTGAATTTGTACTGATACCTGAATGAGCGATGTAACATGTCATGTACACATGTTTGATGTGTGTGTGTGATGTCCCACACAGACCACGTGTCTTGTCAGTTTTCAGAGTGTTGCTCACACAATAGTGTGTCTGTTGTAAAGGAAAAATCTTACATGTTAGATAGCATGCAGCCCACAAAGGTGTCAAGGAAAGAGATGTAAAAGAGTGAATAACTGGGATATATGAGACATTGGAAAATCTAGGCTCAACACAAGTATCATCAGTAAATCTGCATTCATGAATTTATGTGTAGATTGTCAAAAACATGTACAAAATACTGAATTGCTATGCAACACTCATTAAGGCGTATCAAGAAGGAGAATCTTAGTTATACACATGAGGATGTATTGTCCATTGTGTGATGGTCCATTTTCATGGACGCCTCATGTTGATTTCTACATACAGAAAGGAGTGTGTGAAGATAGGTGAATTATTTAGACATACATGGTTATGGTTATATCATAATGTAATGACTGTTGTTTAAGTTTTTGTAGTTACATTTGTGTCTCAGACACTTAATCTATATAACTTTGGTTTATAAAATGTCTGTGGAGTTTATTTGTTCACTGTGGGTTGCACTCTAACTGACTGATGACATGTATCAGAGTAGAAAATGCACTATTTTGTGGGCTCAGGTTTTTACATATGTACAATGGTACAGCATACAATTGTGTGTGCAAATCACCTTGGGTAGTGTACTATGCACCCTCTTATGACCACAGGTCAACCCACATAATGAATACATAGAACTAAGATGAGCAACTTAGGCCCCCTTCCACTGTGAACTTAGGTTTTAGACATGCAATGTAAGGTTGGTGTTGACACCAAGACCATTGTGAATTGGGTATGTCGCTAACTGTAGGAGGAGTTTGGACCCTGTCAATATGTCCTGCTACTGTCCAGTAATGATTGGCCAGCATGTTTCAATGCAAGTTGTAAGTGGAGTTCACAGTGTCCTTTTGAAGATGTTGATATTGAGTTATGTAAGTGAAAGTAGTTTGTATGGTTGCCTTACACTTATTTACACTGTCTTTTCAGCATCGACAGAGGCAAGCAGAGGTGACGTTGCCGGCGAAGTTGGGGATACAACTGGCCGCAGTAGCTCTGCTCAGGATACTGACAGCGATAGAGTCACTGGCACAGAGGGTGCGGAGTGTGCCCAGAAGGAGCAACTCTCAACATCATCTTCGGATTCTCCCTCCAGTGGCCCCTCTGTGGAGGTGGTGGACCCCTTGGGACCTGAGACCACGCCATCCTTGTCTGCCACCTGCACTCACTTATCCACCCTCCTTGCTGGTCCCCACAGATTGGTCTGACTCTGCAGCTGTAAGGTGTAGAAAGTCTCCCTCGGTCCAGGCACTTTATCTCCTGACTTGTGGTCCCAGCTGCCCTGAGTGAGGAGGCTTTTGACCTTCTGAGACATATCTCTGTTGGGCAGGATGCACTGCTGAGTGCCCTCGAGGGGTGGTCCAGCATAATGGCGCACACACTGGAGTTCCTGGAGGGCATTCAAAGTAGTATGTCTGCACTGCAGAGGTTGTTTCAGGCTCTGGCCTCCTCACTGATGACAGCCTTCCCCTCAGCCCAGTCTTCCAGCCCACCTCCTGCCTCTTCCCAAAACCAAGTCCCTGTTCCCATACCTGATACCTGTCCCAAACAGATGCAAACATAAGCAGACACACAGTACAAAATCCACATGCAACACAACACCCCCAAACAGTAAAATGAAAGTCTACATGCACCCACCGAGCAGACACTCTCGACCCTCAGCAGGCCTAGCCCACACATACCAACTGAGCATGCACCAACAGACCCCCAGACTTTAGCATCAACCACAGGCACACCCACAACAGAGACATATCGTCCCTCAACCTCCCAAAGTCCACCCCTTGCCATGCCAGCTGCCCAGAATCCCATGAAAGCCACTCATGCACCTTGTGACTTCCTTTCTGCCCCAACCACTGCCGCACCTTCCATTGACAAGCCACCCTCATCCAGTCCCGACCTCAGTTCTCCCTATTTATTTTTTCGAGTCGGTGCTTGGCCTGCTTACTAGATGCTACCTCCTGAGGAGGTTTCCCTGGCAGTGTCATGATTGGCAAGTACTGTGACACAGCAAAGTGCCCAGGCACATTTGATCATTGGACTGGCCATTGGCCTTAAACATTTTTATTTATAATATATTTTGTTGAAGTATTAAAAGTACATTGGTTCATCCTGTACTTTACATTCTGTTTGCCGTATCAAGTACCCAGACTCCAAACTTGTACTCTGGTATAAGTTCAAGGACCATCTGAAGGTATCTAATTTTAGGTTGTGGGCCACATAATGTAAAACTTTACTCTTGGAGAGCTATCAGAAAGGGATCAAGAGTCATTTAAAGATCTCTGAGCCTATAAAATGATAGACTGAGGGTGTGTCTGTGGACCAGCTATGGCTATCTGAAGGTGAGCTGGGAATCATAGATAGTAGGTAGGGTGTGCCAAAAGCCAACCTTGGGGTCTCTGACACATGATGAGGGTTTTGAGGACCTCCAACAGATGCCAATATTTTATCTGAGGATCTAAAAGGACCAGCTATAGGAGTTTAAGGACCAACTAGACTAGACTGAATGAAGGTAGAATCTCTGTTTGTCTCTGTTGGCAAGCTCACACTCTATCATGGCATGTATGGTCACAGACACAGAAAGTCAGGTAGAGTAGGAGTAAATTTAGAAATTGCAAAAAGAGTCAATCAAAGAGAAATGTAAAAAAAACCTCAAATTGGTATCAAAACACAAAATCACTGCCTGGCACTGCACAAGCCCAAGTCATAATCCTCACAGCTGAACACGAATGTAGGAAATTGGGGTACTACTTGAGGGTGATGAAACACTACTCAAGATGCAACCACAATTACAATCAGGGTGCAGTCACAAGCAACCTCAAAACAACCTCTTAACCCTCTGTTAGCTTGGCACAACAGCAGTGAGCCTTTACTTAGAGTCAATGTGTGAACTATTCATGCAGCACTTCAAGCAGCAATAATGTGCAAACACAACACAAGGAAAATCCCATACCAATTTAGAAAATATGAACACAAGTTAATACATTATGTGAGACAAAAACAACAAAAATACAGTTAGTACAACCCCAGACATGCAATTTTGAATATTTAAGTAAAAACAGTGCCTGAGAGCACAAACCGGCAAATATGGTTATCTATTCACACTGGATTGGGACTAAGTCCCAAGTTCAGGCCTATTGTGATGGAACACAGACCAGATACATGGACCAAGTTAGGCTCACTGAAGTACCATAAATCCTGTTTGTAGAGTGTTGAAAGTGTCTGCAACGAATTTGCGTCCAGCAGCGGTAGATCTAAGAAGCTACAAAATACAATGCAGAGTCCTGTGTTGAGGATGTTTCATACAGCAGCAGTTACGAGGAACTGTGGTTCTGCGATTCAAAGTCCTGAGTCAAGGAAGGATCATGCAGTGAAAGTTCCAAGAAGCAGCAAGATCCTGTGTTAGGAATGCAGTGGTGATCCCGATGTGGAGCTGGAAGGAGCTGCATCGCGCCGCATCTGTTCTGCCCATAAGACCATAGCTGGGCTGGCAGAGCATGTTCAGGCCCACTTCCAAGGGTCCAGGAGGGGGGTGGCATCACCAGGGGTGGGAGGGCAAGACTGACAGCAGGCAGAGTCCGCGTGCTAGGTTTGTGGTGGTTGAAGCCTTTTCTATCTTTAAAGCTCTGAGCAAGAGGCCAGCCAACTAGCCCTTGGAGTCACTCTGGTGGTTCTGGGTTCAAGATGCAGGTACATGCTTTTTCACTCAGGCAGCAAGGCAGCAGGCAGCACGACAGCAGTATATTAGGGCAGTAGAATAGCAGTCCTTCTTGCAACAGAGAAGCACAACAGCCCTTCTAAGTCTTCCACAAGACCAGAAGTGTACTGAAGAGATGAGCCCGAAGGTTCAATATTTATATGCGGTGTCAGCTTTGAAGTAGGAAAAGAGTCTGGAGTTTTCCGCTCCCAGAGCTGTTTGGAATTTCCTGCCTTCCTGCCTTGTCTGCCTTGTCCCCAGCTTATCTGGAGGCACAATAAACTTGGTGGGTAACCCTTTGTGATTGTGATGAGGCAAAGCCTTTATGATGAGCAAGTGTGATAGGTGACAGCTTCTCGCCCGTCAAGTCAGAGATTGCCCATCCTGTCAACACTAATTCCCGTTTTGACTCACTGAGTAATGCACAAAGGCTAACTGCCAGCTACACCTAGTCATGTGACCCAGCATACAAGCTGCAGGCACCAAATGTTTGGGACAAGAAAATGTTTGCCATTTTCAGAACTGTGACTTAAAATCCAAATTTACCATTAAAAAGTGTTTTTAATGTTCATAAAATTAGACACCAAACTCAAAATTCCTTTCTGCTCTCAATTGGAAGATATCAATTATTAAATGTAATAAGTGAACTGGTGTTGTCCCATGGGAGAGGCATGCCTCGCATAGTGAAAACATAACTTAAGGGTTTTTCAGCACCAGGACATGTATAAAAGCACATGTCCAACTTTTTAAATACACAACACCCTGCTCTTTGTGCTGCTAAGGGGGTCCCCTAGGGGTGACTTATATGTATTAAAAAGGAATATTTAGGCCTGACAAAAGGTGTATTTTGCCACATCAAAATGGCAGTTTAAAAGTGCACACACAGACTGCAATTGAAGGCCTGGGGCATGTTTAAGGAGCTACTTGAGTGGGTAGCACAATGAGTGCTGCAGGCCCTCTAGTACCATTCAATTTTCAGGTCCTGGATACATGTAGTACCACTTTACATGGAATTTACAGGTAAATTAAATGTGCGAATTGGGTGTAAGCCAATGTTACCATGTTTCAGGGCGTGAGTACACACATTTTAGCACTGGTCAGCAGTGGTAAAGTGCACAAAGTCCTATGGCGAACAAAAATGAGATCAGCAAAAATGGAGGAATCAGGCAAACGTTTTAGGGGCAGACCACACCAAGACTGACAGGTCCAACTTGTTGCTTTAAGGACGGTTAAGAATGGAGCAATGTGAGTGACACACAGAGTATCTAGGTGAGGGGTGCTGAAGAGTTCTGGTGGGAGGGCCTACATTGATAACATATTAAGTGTCACGTAAAAAGAGGAATGCAGAGTTTTATCTGATGATGATCTGCGAGGGGGGCCTGCATAGATATGGAGGGAGAAGGCGGCTTCCACTGATGACCTGAGGAGGAGATTCATAAATGCAAGTGGATAACAAGAAGAGTCACTCATTAACTATGAAGCCGGGTGTAACTATTGATAGTGCATCGGGTACAGTGCACCTCTGGATCCCAGACTATGGCAATAATTTGACATAAATCTGTCTACAAGTGCCCTTTTTCTTTGCTTTCTTGGGGGCTCATGGCACCCATAAGAAGCCACAGACGGAAGATGAGGGAAGTGAGGATATACTGAAAAGCTGATAGGTGAATAATAGGATTGATATGGGCCTCCTTATTTTTTATTGTGAGCAGAATTAAAAGGAATAATGAGCAACTTTGACAATACAAGCAGTTATTATTACTTTATACAATTAAAATTAAATATATCATCTTAACGTATAGCTGGAATCCATTTCCCTCTTTCCTCATCGCCTACAGATATATATCATGCACCTATCGAAAAGGTGCAATGTGCAAATAATGAATAATAAAGTGCTATGCAAAACCATTTTACCATAATAAAATTGTTATATTCAGACTTTCTAAGAGGGAGGGCTACTTGTCACTCATCCCACTTAGATCTAAAACACTGAGCCTTTTACTTTCTATCTTGTCCATAGATTTCTAAACTGCCAAGAATTTCCTAGTAGCCCAAACCCTTTTTGCATATGCCTACTCAAAAGTTTTAGTACGTTGGGATTTTTGCTGTCCTCCAGTTCTGAACAATCAAGGAGCGAGCCACCAAAGCAGAAATCGCTATAAATGCTTTCTCTCCTTTGGAGATTGGAGTGTTCGAATTTTGCCTTATAAACCAAACATTGTGATTTCTGGTTCTGGTTTTAGTTGTCTCCATAAACCTTCATTAAAAGGGGAGAACAATTCCTCCAAGAATTGGGTTAAAGACGGATATGTAAAGAAAATATGTATCCAGCCCCATTTGTTGACAACGAAAGCACTTGTCGTCTACCTCTGCATACATCTTATGTAAGGTCCCCAGTCAATAATAAGACATCCATCAGGATAAAAATGCTATTCTTTTAAAATTAGAAGCTCTTAATGTTTTATTACTATGTAGTGAAATCTACTGCCACTGTAATTCTGAAAAAGTACATTGAGTTACTTGGCAGATTTTATCTAGAAACCTTGTTACTACAGGGCTTTCCCTTTGATCTCGTACTATTCTATACCAATTTCCGACAACCCTTAATTTAGTTCTAAAAAGGGCTGGAAATAGGGAGGCCAAAACAATACTCAACGGAAAGCAAAATTTCTTCACAAATTGAGTAATCAGGAGAAAGCCAAAAAAATACGAATTGCAGCTGGTTCCAAATCCAGCCTGAATCTCCTGCCATTTTATACATCTCCCGCCAACTACAAAATGGCCTAATTCCTTAAAGCCTTTACTTTCCCAAAAACGTATCTGATTGTTTCAGATATAAAGGCCCAGTGTGTTACACTTCGTGAGTTAGAAAAACTCATATCCTCCGTATTCGCCTTTGTATGATAAAATGAACGTATTCTTTCCCCAAACACCTGTAATGTTTTATAACAGGTCTTTTTTGGAAGTTTGACAGTTTTAATAAAAACTGGGGTCTGCGATTCTGCTTCCTGCACCATCTTATCCACAAAAAAGCTATCCAATGATTCCTTACCATCCAACATTCTAGCCATTAAATCCACAAAAGTTGCTTCATAGTAAATTTGTATCTCTGGAAGTGCCAACCTCCCTTGTCTGATATTGAGTTGAAGCACTGGAAGTCTCACTCCTAATGCTTTTTTTCCAAATAAATTGTCACATCATAACTTCCAACTGTTTAAAATATGCAATATTCATTTTTATGGGAAACATCAAGAATAGAAATGTTATTAATGGTAGGATGGACAATTTTATAAGAGCTACCCTGCCGAATATTGTGAGTGGAAGAAGAGTCCATCTATCTAATAGATTTATAATCTTGGTGGCCATTGCTAGATAATTCAATTAAAAAAGTTCCTCATAACTATTTGTAACGTAAATGCCTAGATACCGGATAGGAACAGGAGATTGGGCATGCTGTTGCAGAAACTCAGTGGTACAAAAGGGGGTGGTGATGGACTGAGCATCTGAATCAATCAAACACTCACACCCAGTCAAAAGATCTGGGTTTAATCCATCACCGTTATTTAGCCCACTCTGCCACCCCAGTTCAGACATGGCTATATGCAAATCAGTCTGACCCTGTGCCTCATGGGAACAGTCCGGCCCGAACTGCCAAGCCATGTCTTCCCTGGACCGGAAACAAGCTTCCGAGGACCTGTTTCTGGCATTCCAGCCGTCTTCAGCCCGGCTTGCCCGAATCCAGTGGCAAAGTGAGCAAGGGACTCACGTCTGAGCATACCCTGCCACACTTATGGCGGCCAAAAGCGGTACAAAAGGGGGTGATGATGGACGGAGCATCTGAATCAATCAAACACTCACACCCAGTCAAAAGATCGGGGTTTAATCCATCACCGTTATTTAGCCCACTCTGCCACCCCAGTTCAGACATGGCTATATGCAAATCAGTCTGACCCTGTGCCTCATGGGAACAGTCCGGCCCGAACTGCCAAGCCATGTCTTCCCTGGACCGGAAACAAGCTTCCGAGGACCTGTTTCTGGCATTCCAGCCGTCTTCAGCCCGGCTTGCCCGAATCCAGTGGCAAAGTGAGCAAGGGACTCACGTCTGAGCATACCATGCCACACTTATGGCGGCCAAAAGCAGTACAAAAGGGGGTGGT
This sequence comes from Lissotriton helveticus, assembly GCF_964261635.1. NCBI lineage: Eukaryota > Metazoa > Chordata > Amphibia > Caudata > Salamandridae > Lissotriton > Lissotriton helveticus. Next base: position 1,143,644,656 of record NC_136057.1, on the reverse strand, counting down.
GATGGACGCAGCATCTGAATCAATCAAACACTCACACCCAGTCAAAAGATCTGGGTTTAATCCATCACCGTTATTTAGCTCACTCTGCCACCCCAGTTCAGACATGGCTATATGCAAATCAGTCTGACCCTGTGCCTCATGGGAACAGTCCGGCCCGAACTGCCAAGCCATGTCTTCCCTGGACCGGAAACAAGCTTCCGAGGACCTGTTTCTGGCATTCCAGCCGTCTTCAGCCCGGCTTGCCCGAATCCAGTGGCAAAGTGAGCAAGGGACTCACGTCTGAGTATACCATGCCACACTTATGGCGGCCAACAGCGGTACAAAAGGGGGTGGTGATGGACGGAGCATCTGAATCAATCAAACACTCACACCCAGTCAAGAAGATCTGGGTTTAATCCATCACCGTTATTTAGCCCACTCTGCCACCCCAGTTCAGACATGGCTATATGCAAATCAGTCTGACCCTGTGCCTCATGGGAACAGTCCGGCCCGAACTGCCAAGCCATGTCTTCCCTGGACAAGGAGAAAGCCAAAAAAATACGAATTGCAGCTGGTTCCAAATCCAGCCTGAATCTCCTGCCATTTTATACATCTCCCGCCAACTAGAAAATGGCCTAATTCCTTAAAGCCTTTACTTTCCCAAAAACGTATCTGATTGTTTCAGATATAAAGGCCCAGTGTGTTACACTCCGTGAGTTAGAAAAACTCATATCCCCGTATTCGCCTTTGTATGATAAAATGAACGTATTCTTTCCCCAAACACCTGTAATGTTTTACAACAGGTCTTTTTCGGAAGATTGACAGTTTTAATAAAAACTGGGGTCTGCGATTCTGCTTCCTGCACCATCTTATCCACAAAAAAGCTATCCAATGATTCCTTACCATCCAACATTCTTGCCATTAAATCCACAAAAGTTGCTTCGTAGTAAGTTTGTATCTCTGGAAGTGCCAACCCCCCTTGTCTGATATTGAGTTGAAGCACTGGAAGTCTCACTCCTAATGCTTTTTTTCCAAATAAATTGTCACATCATAACTTCCAACTGTTTAAAATATGCAATATTCATTTTTATGGGAAACTTCAAGAATAGAAATGTTATTAATGGTAGGACGGACAATTTTATAAGAGCTACCCTGCCGAATATTGTGAGTGGAAGAAGAGTCCATCTATCTAATAGATTTATAATCTTGGTGGCCATTGCTAGATAATTCAATTTAAAAACTTCCTCATAACTATTTGTAACGTAAATGCCTAGATACCGGATAGGAACAGGAGATTGGGCATGCTGTTGCAGAAACTCAGGCAGAATTTGACTACTTGCATTAAGTAATAACATTTCTGTTTTATTATAGTTAATTTTATACCCTCCAATAGCTGCTTAGAACTGCATAAATTCAGTCAAAGTTGTCCTGACATTCTGTTCCTCTGTCCTAAGGTAAAGAATAATGTCATCTGCGAACAGTTTTCATTTGGGCATTCCTTCCAAGGGTGCTTGTATCTGCAGAATAGCCCTCATTTTTGCAGCAAGAGGTTCTATAAAAAATTTGAATAAAGCAGGGGATAGGGGACATCCCTGGCGGGCTCCTCGCCTTATATCCACTTTTCCTGCTAACTGCTAATTTATAATAACTTGGGCCTGAGCCTCTTGATATAGATTTGCCAACATTTGTGTTTTTTGCGTTGGGAGTCCAACCTTTGTAAGGACTGCAAAAAGAGCTTCCCAATTAACTAGTTGAAATGCTTTTTCTGCATTGACCGTCATTATAAGGACAGATAGTTTGTTCGAATTAAAAAAATCAAGAGCTTGGACTAGGAACCCAGTGTTTGATTACATTTATCTGCATGAGACAAACCCCGTCTCATCTTTATGGATAACCTTCTGAGCTATTGGGGAAAAACGATTTGTCCAGATTTTCAGTAACATTTTATAATCAACATTCAACAAAGTAATTGGTCAGTACGAATTGACGTTTTTAGGGCACTTATCTTTTTTAACAAAAGTTACTATCGTTGACTCTTTCAAAATGGAGGGAACTTCCCCCTCCCACTATTACAAAATTGAATAGCTCCAACAAAAAAGGTGTTAATTCTTCTGAAAATGCCTTATAAAACTCTGTGGGTAGGCCATCATTTCCTGAGGCCTTGCCACTCAGCATTGAAGCAAGGGTGTCCTTGATTTCGCTTGGGGTGATTTTGGCACATATTTAATCTCTCTGATCAATTGTCATAAGCGGAAGATTCATGTCTCCCAAATATTGGGTTATCGCCTCGTTTGATACCATAAACTTAGTTGCATAAAGCTTGCGATAGTGGTTCAGAACTATTTGTGCAATTTTCTCCTTATCCAAAATCAATGCCCCCTCATTCTGGTTCTATCAGTTCTGAAATTATCATTGACTCCTGCTTGGGTTTGCTTGACCAGGCAAGGAATTTTCCCACTAACTGACTCTCCTCGTATACGTGCTGCTGGTACGTTCTTGGAGCTGGTTATTTCTTCGCGATTATAGAATTCCCTTAATTCCTGCTTAGTTCTGATTAGTTTGTGCTCCAGTTAAAAATGCCCCCCCCTGCTACTATCCCTCTGCAGTAAAGTTAGATCCACAGCTTGTTGTAATTTAATTATTTGCTGCCACCGCATCTTAGATTGAAATGTCGAAAAGGCCATCATCAGGTCCCTTACTGTAGCCTTGTAGGCACCCCATATGGCTCCAACTTCAGCATTATCACAATTAATATAATGAGGAATTAAAAAAATCGATGTGAGAAGCTGTCTTAAACAGCTGGGAGTAACAAATGAACTGTATATCACCTAAATGTAGCTCCCGTCATGGATCTATAAATAGATAATCCTGTTTTATGGAGCATATTATTCTTTTTGTCCTTGGTTTTAACAGTTTTTTTCCCTTTATTGGAGGTATACTTTTTCAGCTCTTGAATGAAATTAAAATCTCCTCTTAACACCAACAGGCGCTCTTTACCTCTAACTATTTCATTGATCCTCATAAGGGCTGTTGGATCATCGTTAATTGGTGCATAATAATTTACAAAATTAAACTGTGCCCCATGTACCATAGCAGTGAACCAGATCCACCTTCCTTGAGGGTCTCTCGTTACTTGATGTATCTCGCAGTTCGTTCCTTGACCAAAATAAATAACTAGTCCCCAACTGCTAGCCCTGCAGAAGCAAAGAGGGCTCTATAATAGTATTTAGGTATAAAAAGTTTGGGTGTATTTGTTTTCAGATGGGTCTCCTGAAGATACAAAATCTGAGGAGAAAAAGAAGTAAGCCACCTAAGCAGGCCCCCATATTTTTTCTTATTAGATATTCCATTAACATTTATCGATACTATCCTTAATTTAGAATCCATATTGTCTCGTAAAAACTAAAGCCATACCATTTGTGGCCCTTTGTTTCTCCCCTACACATAGCTCTTCTCCCGTAGTTGCATTAATAGCTAAGGTTTCTTCTCTAATTCTGCTCTATTTTTTACCAATTTCTTCCCAACACGCCTTTCCCTTTGCCCTACCTCCCCTCAACCCTCGCCACTTTCCCGTGACCCTTCCTACCCCTGGCAGAAGGGGAATAGCCACCTTACCCCCTGCCTCCCCTCTCTGAAAACCCCCTAAGTCAGGAGCCATGTTGTTACACCCTAGTGTGACCTACTGCCTTACCCCGCCCCATGAGTAAAAAAGAAAAAGAAAAAAACCCAGCAAAAAACAACTTTCTATCAAACATGTCCATTGTGCCGGACAGTCCAAGCTCTTTACATTTCCATAGTGATTTTTTTCAATAGTTCCTGGGCTACATCGAGACTTGTAAACATATGAAGATTGCCTTGAACCAAAACTGGCAATTTCTATTGTTGAGCACTGCCCGCTTGAGCTCCCTGTGCTTTAAACAAGTAGAGAAGCTCAACAAACTCTTTCCGACAAGGTGCCGCTGCTGCACTCATATCCAAAAAGATGCACATTTAGGAACTTCCCAAGTGGAGAATTGCTTCTTCTGGATCGCTCTGGTCAAAATCTGCTCCTTCAGTCGATAGTCCACAAAGTTGACTAAAATAGTTCTAGGCAGTTTTGAGTCGGGGAATTGCTGTGCTGGGACACTGTGTGCACGTATAATTGTGAGGTCACCCGAACACTCGGGGAGTACATTCTCTTTGATGAAGGATTGGGTGTTTGAGACCCTTCACAACCTTCAGGGACCCCAACTAGCCGCAGATTTGAATGTCGAGAATGGTTCTCCAACTCTTCTAGCTTAGTTTCGAGCCAGTTTTTCTGTTTTTTATCTATTGAAGCCTGCTGCTGTATCGAGGTCATCTGATCTTCAAGAAGAGAGATCCTTGAATCAGCCTCCTGGAGTCTTGCCGGATAAGATCAGACTACTTCTTCAATTTTTGATAGACGTGCATGAAGTGCTGTTATCTCAGTTGCTTGCATAGCTTTCATCTCCCTTGTCTCATCAAGGATAAGATTCAACATAGCTTTTATATCACACTGGAAGCTTGTCCCGTCTCCAAAAGCTGAACACTAAATGGATCCCCTGATCCTAGCCGTGGTTGTTGACCTGTTACTAAGTTTCTATCCGCCACAACAGTCGACGATGATGAAGGGGTCGCCAATGGTCAAAAAAGTAAAGGGAGTTCCAGAGCAGCCAACGAAAGACATGGTTGAGCCTGCTTATCATGTTCTGCAACTTGATGTAGTAGTGGGTGTGGAGGTTGAGGAGGGAATGATGGCAACTTTGATTTCAGAAATAACAAATATTCCTTAACTTTACTCTGAGGTGCACTGGAGGGGGTTTTTGGAGTGCTCTCCTGGTTTACCGTTTCATCTTGATTCAGCGCCTTTGAGCTATTAATCAGACTTTCGCCCGACGTTGCTGAGCCAGATGAGGCACTGTCTCGTTCTTCAGCCCCTGGACTTAGATTTCTTCCTCTCTGGATGCATCTTTCAGCCCTCTCCTGATTAGTGACCTCTTGACTCCCCGCACGGTGCTCCAAGACATCCTCTTCAGAACTGATGGGGCTAGCAATTGGTGCTTACCCCCAACGAGCTTTCCGCACCCAATCAGCTCTTGCCATCGCAGAGGCAATCTTCATTTGTGTTGTTCGAATTTTAGACTTGTGCACCATATTTGAATCTGGTTGAGCCAGTATATTGGTGATTTTTAAATGTTTTCCAATCCTGGCAAGAAATGTATTTCCACAATTAAGCCCAGCACAGCACAGCACAGCCTAATTCCCACAAACCATTTCCCCCCACTTTTCTAGCTATTTTCCCCTTTCTTTCCCCCTCCTTCTTCAGCTTTTTAGCAATTTTTCCCCCTTCTGATAACATAGGCAAATAGCCTCTCAGCAAAAACCCCGGTGAATTAAATCACATCCAAAAGTGTGGGGGGGGGGAATATCCAACTCCCTTGAGTTTTTACTGCTTACTTCCTTGTTAGAGGTGCAGCTGTATCTCAGTTTCAGCCTTTACTCTCTCAATGCTTACCGGCTGTATCTGATGAAGCCTCGCGCTCCCACAAACTGCTTTTACATCCAAGAAGTGCTGCCCTTCACTTCACTCCCAGCAGCTTCCATCTATAGAGGAGGTCCCGTGTGTGCCCGGTATGTGGTGAACAAACGCCAGGGGGCAAGAAGCAAACGAAGCGCATGCGGAACAGACCCAGCCACGGTGCGCTTTCCCACAGCAAAACAGAAGCAGCAGCGACAACCAGCCTCGCACAGCCCACAGGTCAACGGTCAGCGGATTCAGCAATGCGTTGTGGGGCAGTGGTCACCAGAGGCTACGGGCAGGCGGGATTCACCATAGCCTCCGAAAAGCTATAGGGGAATAATAGGGTTGATATGGACCTCCAAATGGGAGCAGAGTGCTCCCTTGAAAACACAAAGGGAAGGCCCATCTTATCTGGACATGCGATGGTTACACCACAAACAGCCATTGATCTTGGGCGCCTCTAAATCAGTCTCAACAAGAGTGTCATCCAGGGTGGGATTTACACATCCTTTTGATTCTCATTCCAATAGCGAATATATCCCTGAGTAGCAATAGAGATCATCATGCATAAGTTTCAGGAAGCAGCAAGCGGAAATGTCTAGCAACATACTTAGAGAGTTTTCAAAAAGGGGGGTTGACCCAATCACGTCACTGGGACCTGGGTAAGTATATGACTGAGAAGGAGGGGTCCCAGTAAGTACATAGAAAATTATTCACAAACCATCAAGAAAAATCAATTGGGAGGACAAAAAGTCAATCTGCTACCATTGTTTTTATTTACAATGTAGTAAGGCCACTTATTCGGGCAAACATATTAAATGTGACATTTACAATTTTGATAGTGTGCCCAAGAGGAGGGGGAAAAGGGAAGTGTTAATGTGGTGTAGGAAGGGTAAGTGACATAAAAACAGAGCCAAAGGCTATAAGCATTCAGAGACTATTGGACTGATTCAATTTATCAATGACTACAAGTTCAAGGATATTACTACAAAATAACATGCTTCATATGTGTTTTCATTAACATGATTATTGGAATGAAGCTGATAAACATAAAAAGTCGACGTTTCGACCCCTATTGTGATCGCAGGCAGAAATAGATCCCTTGCATTGGGGTCTTCATCAGGACGGGGAACAAGGACACAAACCTATTTAGAACAAAACGGGATATTGTTGTTAGGAATAAATCCACAATATTAGCAATAACTTAGCACATCGAAATAGGTGGAAACAAAACATACCAAGATGCTTGTTATTAAAGGTGGAAAGTAAACTAATACTCCCACTCGGCAGACTTGATGGAACCGAGGATGGCCGAACTATTGTATCAGGCACAACTGAAGGAAGATTGTGGAGACGTCTCTCTAGGTCAAAAGAAATAATAAACTAAATAAACCATTGAATAGCGGTTTACATATACATCAAGTTAGGTTGATAAGTGGACTTACAGCAGAAGTCACTCGTGAAGTCAAACGGAGTTATTACATACCATCAAGGACTGAATCATGATGAGGGGGTAAACACGGTACAACCAACGCGTTCTGTGTTGAGAAGGAAGGAGGGCAATACGTGATAGTCCACAGGGGAGAATAGTGTTAAGAGAAGACACGGCGAGGCCCTGTCGGGTTGTTAAACTGGCTAATTAAGGGGGGTTTTGTAGGGGGTGTTATATTCAAGGGAAACATGCGTACCTGTATATAGGAACCCGCAGATGACAATATCATTAACGATAGACAGCGTTATCCATGAGGAAAGTAATTGAAGTATGTAGCAATTGAATACTCTGTGGAGGGAGACAAAAAGAGGGGAGGGGACAAAACCATCACTATATTAAAGCGGGGCCAGTGGAAAGACTCCTAATTTGAGGAACAATGTCACTTAAAAGAAAGAGCAAATCGCAGCCTACCGGTGTATTGTTGGGAAATGGATTCGCCAAACTCGATAGAAAATCGTCGAGCTGAAAGTTCAAAGGACCGGCATCTGTCAATGACAAAAACCGGATCACTTTGTTACACGAATGCCTTAGTATTGAAGTGAGAGCACTATTAACAATAATGGGACAAAATATACCTGAACTTCAAGGATTCAATCCAAGTATCAGTCTCGGCAGCGTAGCGGAGTTCGCGTAGCGGAGGCCAGCCCGTGCATTGCAAGATAAATTTGTGATCACATGGTATGTTGGTTACGAAATAGAAAAGGGGCAAGGAAGAATGGGATACCAAATAGAGCGGCCATCTTGGAGCGGGTCATTAGTGCATCGGTACAAGCTAAAATTACTGGAGCACTCTCAGGAAAGAAGGGATTAGTGATTAAAAGAATTACGAGACCGTTGACAAGGGCATGTGCAGGATCAAAAAGATACCACAATAGGAGGATTATCACTATATTGATGGGTAAACCAAGGAGAAAAGTAGTTAACAATTGATTGTACATAAAATGTAAATACATCCAAAATATACTAAATAATGCAAATGCCATCCCAAGGTTTAGCGTACCTATCACATGACGGTAAAAGCCAACCTGGGGTAGGGATTGTACAATCATAAAACATAAAATGATGTTGTGTATTCAATAAGGGCGTACCTGTCATACGACGGTTAAGGCCCATAGACAAATTTGACATAAGCTACCTGAACGTGAAATGATGTTATGTAATAAATATGGACGTACCTGTCACATGACGGTAAAGGCCCATAGACAGATTAGCCTTGTGTTACCTGCCAAGTACCTCAAATATTCACATTGGTGGATAGACCACATGATTCATACCGGAAAACAGGACCCACTATCGGAGCAACGCTAGCTGGGAAAAGGAACTATCGTATTCATTCAGGCCCTTGTTAATTGAATCAAAACGGAACATCCATTTAAGCTCCCTTATGTTCAGGATCTCCGCAATATTACCACCCCTGGGACCAAGTGTCACCTGTTCTAAGATGACCCACTTGAAACTTTCTGGTGAGTGACTTGCCGACTTGAAATGTTGTACAAGAGGTGCCCCCTGAACCTCACAGCGAATCTTGCTCATATGTTGGAGAATACGGACTTTGGCTTTTTGTTGGGTCTGTCCAATGTATATCAAATCACATGGGCATAGAATAGCATATATAATATTGGTAGAATTACAATTAGTGTGGGATCTCAAAGATGTTTTTATGTGCAAATACTCAAATTCCTTTGTCTGTAGGGTGCTATCGCAGGCCTTGCAGTGCCCACATCGATAGTGACTCACTACCGGTGGTAAATTCCACATAGAGGACAGAGTCGGAGTTTGTGGACACGGTAGGAAAGAGCGAACCACATAGTCACGTACACTCTTCCCCTTCTTGAAAGCATGGAGGGGTGGTTCAGGTTGGCGTATATCATCAGCCACCAGTGTCCAATGTTGATTGATGGTACGTTTGATTTCGTTGCTTTTGGTGGAAAAAGTTGTTACGCATACAATGCGTTCATTCAAACTATCTGGTTTGATTCTAGGGACAAGCAAATCTTCCCTGGGATTGAACCAGGTGCGTTTTCTGGCCTGTCGGACAAGTCTTTTAGGATAACCACGTTCTAAAAGACGGGTAGATAGATCTTCTGACTGTGCCATATAATGATCTTTGAAGGAGCAATTTCTCCGAATGCGAAGAAACTGCCCGAAGGGTAGATTATCCCGGAGGGAGCGAGGATGATGGCTACTGTATTGTAACAAGGAGTTACGTTCGGTGGGTTTACGATATAACGTAGTTTTCAATGAAACATCATCCACAAAAATTGAAATATCTAGAAAATCTATTTTGTGGGGGTTGGGACTGCTGCTGATCAGATTAAAATAATCACTGCTGAGATTGTCCAATTAAAGGCTGATATATCTGCCCACGCCAGTTTTGCCTCTGCCAAAGAAACTCTCATTAATCTGGACACCTCTCTCAAAGATTTTGAACTAACCACCCAGAACAAAAAACTTGAGAAATTGGCACGCGATCTGCGGCTATACGATAAGAAAAAGATCTATCCGTATTTACAGGACGATTATTATCGTCAAGACAATCAGGGTAGATTTTCTCACAGAGGTCGTGGTTCCTTCCGCGGACGACGTAATTACTCTACCTTCTCAGACTCCTCATACAGTTCAGAGGGAGAGCAGGATCAAGCAGACTCTAGCTATACATACCCTGGCCCTAACAATACCTAATTATTTCAGGATTTCGGGTATTTTCCACATCAATTCAATCCTTTTTTAGCTCAAGGCCCTGCGCCTTGGCGACCACCTCGGGGCAGAGGCTTCACCAGGCCCAGAGGCCAGACTCGCGGTCAATCTCCAAACACACAATCATGGGGTGTGGGCCAAGGCCCACCTACCAAACAGGTACAATTCCAACCCGAACAACATGGGGAACGGACAACACGTCGCAAGACCTACCGGTGGTAAGGTCAATTACCTCAAACCCCCAACCAACCCAGTGGTCAATATATCTTCCTATACCCTGACCGACAGCGAGCAAGAAATACTCAATAGGGGATTATCCTATGTTCCTACGAATATACCTGACAACTTTTCTGTCAAGACTGAATTGTGTAAATTTTTCCGGAAGATCCGACTTAAATATTTTTTCAGAAACTTAAGTCCTCCACTCAAACAGTCCCACACTGGGTTCAGGCTACCATCATCCTTCGTACCACCAGCATATGCCATGTCTCACAAAATCCTGGCCTATGAAGACGTGGTATGGAGGGATGTCTGCCAGACATTAGACAAACGGACATATGTCAAATTCAACACCAGCAGGTCCGAAAAACTTGCTCTACAATCTTTTTCACTAAATAACAAAGTAGTCATCAAGCCAGCCGATAAAGGTGGGGCGCCAGCTAGACGACGGAGTGAGTTACCAGCGACTCCGTTCTGATCCATCTGCACCCCTGGCACTTGAAATTTTGGAGATAACCCAGGAAGGGTTGGAACTTGGTTTCCTGTCAGAACCTGAATTTAATTTTCTCAATCAAAAGAACCCCAGACTTCCCACTATATAAACGCTACCCAAAATTCACAAAAGCATGTCAGACCCCCCCGGTCGACCCATCGTCTCGGGGTGTGGGTCCATGCTCGAACCTTTGGGTAGATATGTGGATTTTTTCCTAAAACCGATCGCCGAAACTACTGGTACCTATCTACGGGATACGATGCACACCATCGGCATTGTAGAGAACCTACCGTTTGATACCAATAAACAAATTTTGGTAACTTATGATGTGATCTCATTGTACACCTGTATTCCACAGGATGAAGCATTAGCTGTAATGACCAGATCTTTGAATCAACGTCCTGCCCCCATGGCAGTTCCCACTGAGTTCATTATAGCCCTACTGAGAATTGCCATGACAAAAAATGTCTTTGTCTTTAAGGATCAATTTTTTCTCCAGACGAAGGGGGTCGCAATGGGGGCGCCCTTTGCCCCAGATGTGGCCATTATCTATATGTCAACCTTCGAAGAAAATGTTGTCCTACATCATCATAATACATTCAGAGACCATTTGGGTCTCTGGATGAGATATATCGACGATATTCTCTGTATATGCAATGGCTCTCTTGATCAATTGACATCTTTCCACACTTGGCTCAATCAACAGTCTCCACACCTTCAATTTACTATACACTCAGACCCCCACAAAATAGATTTTCTAGATATTTCAATTTTTGTGGATGATGGTTCATTGAAAACTACGTTATATCGTAAACCCACCGAACGTAACTCCTTGTTACAATACAGTAGCCATCATCCTCGGACCCTCCGGGATAATCTACCCTTCGGGCAGTTTCTTCGCATTCGGAGAAATTGCTCCTTCAAAGATCATTATATGGCACAGTCAGAAGATCTATCTACCCGTCTTTTAGAACGTGGTTATCCTAAAAGACTTGTCCGACAGGCCAGAAAACGCGCCTGGTTCAATCCCAGGGAAGATTTGCTTGTCCCTAGAATCAAACCAGATAGTTTGAATGAACGCAGTGTATGCGTAACAACTTTTTCCACCAAAAGCAACGAAATCAAACGTACCATCAATCAACATTGGACACTGGTGGCTGATGATATACGCCAACCTGAACCACCCCTCCATGCTTTCAAGAAGGGGAAGAGTGTACGTGACTCTGTGGTTCGCTCTTTCCTACCGTGTCCACAAACTGCGACTCTGTCCTCTATGTGGAATTTACCACCGGTAGTGGGTCACTATCGATGTGGGCACTGCAAGGCCTGCGATAGCACCCTACAGACAAAGGAATTTGAGTATTTGCACATAAAAACATCCTTGAGATCCCACACTAATTGTAATTCTACCAATATTATATATGCTATTCTATGCCCATGTGATTTGATATACATTGGACAGACCCAACAAAAAGCCAAAGTCCGTATTCTCCAACATATGAGCAAGATTCGTTGTGAGGTTCAGGGGGCACTGCTTGTACAACATTTCAAGTCGGCAAGTCACTCACCAGAAAGTTTCAAGTGGGTCATCTTAGAACAGGTGACACTTGGTCCCAGGGGTGGTAATATTGCGGAGATCCTGAACATAAGGGAGCTTAAATGGATGTTCCGTTTTGATTCAATTAACAAGGGCCTGAATGAATACGATAGTTCCTTTTCCCAGCTAGCGTTGCTCCGATAGTGGGTCCTGTTTTCCGGTATGAATCATGTGGTCTATCCACCAATGTGAATATTTGAGGTACTTGGCAGGTAACACAAGGCTAATCTGTCTATGGGCCTTTACCGTCATGTGACAGGTACGTCCATATTTAATACATAACATCATTTCACGTTCAGGTAGCTTATGTCAAATTTGTCTATGGGCCTTTACCGTCGTGTGACAGGTACGCCCTTATTGAATACACAACGTCATTCTATGTTTTATGATTGTACAATCCCTACCCCAGGTTGGCTTTTACCGTCATGTGATAGGTACGCTAAACCTTGGGGATGGCATTTGCATTATTTAGTATATTTTGGATGTATTTACATTTTATGTACAATCAATTGTTAACTACTTTTCTCCTTGGTTTACCCATCAATATAGTGATAATCCTCCTATTGTGGTATCTTTTTGATCCTGCACATGCCCTTGTCAACGGTCTCGTAATTCTTTTAATCACTAATCCCTTCTTTCCTGAGAGTGCTCCAGTAATTTTAGCTTGTACCGATGCACTAATGACCCGCTCCAAGATGGCCGCTCTATTTGGTATCCCAATCTTCCTTGCCCCTTTTCTATTTTGTAACCAACATACCACATGATCGCAAATTTATCTTGCAATGCACGGGCTGGCCTCCGCTATGCGAACTCCGCTATGCTGCCGAGACTGATACTTGGATTGAATCCTTGAAGTTCAGGTGTATTTTGTCCCATTATTGTTAATAGTGCTCTCACTTCAATACTAAGGCATTCGTGTAACAAAGTGATCCGGTTTTTGTCATTGACAGATGCCGGTCCTTTGAACTTTCAGCTCGACGATTTTCTATCGAGTTTGGCGAATCCATTTCCCAACAATACACCGGTAGGCTGCGATTTGCTCTTTCTTTTAAGTGACATTGTTCCGCAAATTACGAGTCTTTCCACTGGCCCCGCTTTAATATAGTGATGGTTTTGTCCCCTCCCCTCTTTTTGTCTCCCTCCACAGAGTATTCAATTGCTACATACTTCAATTACTTTCCTCATGGATAACGCTGTCTATCGTTAATGATATTGTCATCTGCGGGTTCCTATATACAGGTACGCATGTTTCCCTTAAATATAACACCCCCTACAAAACCCCCCTTAATTAGCCAGTTTAACAACCCGACATGGCCTCGCCGTGTCTTCTCTTAACACTATTCTCCCCTGTGGACTATCACGTATTGCCCTCCTTCCTTCTCAACACAGAACGCGTTGGTTGTACCGTGTTTTCCCCCTCATTATGATTCAGTCCTTGATGGTATGGAATAACTCCGTTTGACTTCACGAGTGTCTTCTGTTGTAAGTCCACTTATCAACCTAACTTGATGTACATGTAAACCGCTATTCAATGGTTTATTTAGTTTATTATTTCTTTTGACCTAGAGAGACGTCTCCACAATCTTCCTTCAGTTGTGCCTGATACAATAGTTCGGCCATCCTCGGTTCCATCAAGTCTGCCGAGTGGGAGTATTAGTTTACTTTCCACCTTTAATAACAAGCATCTTGGTATGTTTTGTTTCTACCTATTTCGATGTGCTAAGTTATTGCTAATATTGTGGATTTATTCCTAACAACAATATCCCGTTTTGTACTAAATAGGTTTGTGTCCTTGTTCCCCGTCCTGATGAAGACCCCAATGCAAGGGATCTATTTCTGTCTGCGATCACAATAGGGGTCAAAACGTCGACTTTTTATGTTTATCAGCTTCATTCCAATAATCATGTTAATGAAAACACATATGAAGCATGTTATTTTGTAGTAATATCCTTGAACTTGTAGTCATTGATAAATTGAATCAGTCCAATAGTCTCTGATTGCTTATAGCCTTTGGCTCTGTTTTTATGTCACTTACCCTTCCTACACCACATTAACACTTCCCTTTTCCCCCTCCTCTTGGGCACACTATCTAAATTGTAAATGTCACATTTAATATGTTTGCCCGAATAAGTGGCCTTACTACATTGTAAATAAAAACAATGGTAGCAGATTGGCTTTTTTGTCCTCCCAATTGATTTTTCTTGATGGTTTGTGAATAATTTTCTGTGTACTTACTGGGACCCCTCCTTCTCAGTAACATACTTAGAGAACCAGGCAGGACCATGACCCACAAACCATATCAAGAAATGTCTCACGAAATACTACCAGAAGGGCACCACGTGTACTTATTTTATTTATTTATTTTTATTTATTTTGTTGGTTTTATATAGCGCTAGCTTCACCCGAGGGTATCAGAGCGCTTTACATCAGCAATGGAAATAAACAAGAAAAACAATCATAGAATTGAACAAAACAGATTATACAGGAGACCAGACAAAATAAAAGGAAACAGATCAGAGTACAAGGTGAGTAAAATACATATAGGATAAATAGGAAACCCATTGAAAGAACCAAAGTGTTTGTTATAAATAGAAATGTAACAGTATGCCAAGGGGGATTCAGTGGGCATAGAAGGGTGTGTGGGGGGTATAATGAGGGGGAGAGGGTGTGGGGGTGTCAAGAGGGGGTAGGTGAGTGTGGGGGGGTTGGCGGAGTTACTTAAGGAGGGAAGAGGGAAAGTAGTCGGAAAGGAGATCAGGGATTTAATTTCCCCAGAATTTAGAGAGAAAGTGAATTTTAAGGTTTCTTTTGAAGCTGGAATATGAGGGGTAGCATAGAAGGTCTTTGGGGTGGGCGTTCCATATGGTTGGGGCCTTGCCAGATAAGGAGCGGGATTTCGAGTTTCGGTATGAGAAGAAGAGTATTGGTGCTTCACAGCATTCGGGCACAGCCAGCTTTTTTGAGTTTAGTTGAGAGGTACGTTGGAGTCTTCTGAAAGAGGGCTCTGTGTGTAATACAGGCAATTTTATAAGAGGATCTGCCATCGATGGGAAGCCATTTGAGGGTCTTGAGAGCAGGGGAGATGTTGTCAAAGCGTTAACAGTTTGTTGTTAGTCTGGAAGCGAGGTTGAGGACGGATTTGATGGGGGCAAGGTGGATTTTGGGAGTACCAGAGAAAAGGGCATTTCCGTAGTCGATTTTGGATAGGACAAGAGATTGGATAATTAATTTGAAATCTTCCCATGGAATAAAAGGTTTGATTTTTTTGAGATGCCGGAGTGTGAAGAGTGCGCTTTTTGCTGAGTTCTTTACATGGGAGTTAAGTGTGAGTTTATTATTGACTGTGATGCCAAGTGATTTGACAGATTCGGCGAGGGAGAGAGAGCAGTTAAGGGCATTAAGGTCAGCGATCCATGTTTGAATGGGGAGAGGGCTATTTTTGGGAGAGAAGAGGATGATCTCAGATTGTTTGGGTTGAGTTTAAAATGGTTGTTGTGGAACCAGGTTTGGATCTTGGTTAATGCAGTGTTAAGGTGCAGGATATCGGGCTGGGATTTTATTTTATAGTACAGTTGGATGTCGTCAGCGTACAGGTGATAGTTGATTGTTGCCTGTTTAAGTATAAGGGTAAGGGTTTCCATAAAAAGGTTGAAAAGGGCAGGAGAGAGGATGGATCCTTCAGGGACACCTAGGGAGACAGAGGTTGGGCTAGAGAGGCAGTTTTGAATTTTAATTTGTTGGGTTCTATGTTGGAAGTAGGAGGTGAACCAGTTCAGGACAGTGCCATTGAGGCCGAAGCGATTTTTTAGTGTATTGTGTAAGTTTGGGTGGTAAACTGTGTCAAATGCAGTGGTGAGGTCAAGAAGGATGAGTAGGCAGGTTTCCCCCTCATCCAGGGCTAAGTGAATATCATTGACTATGTTGAGCAGTGCAGTTTCAGTGCTGCAACCTTTGTGGAAGCCAGATTGAAGGGGGTCTAGTAGGTTGAATGTGTCAATAGGTTTGTCCAGTTGGAGTAGGGCGCACTTTTCCAGGGCTTTGGAGAGGAGGGTGAGGTTGGAGATAGGGCGGCGATTGTTAGGGTAATTTGGGTCCGCCTTGGGATTTTTGGGGATGGGAGTGATTTGTCCGAGTTGAAGGGAGATGGGGACATTCGGAGGCATTAATGATGTTGGCCCAGTGGGGGACAATGACGTGTTTGAGATCTTGGACAAGTGCAGAGGGGAGAGGGTCTTTAGTGTGGGAGGAAGGTTTAAGTTTGGCTAGCATGTTGAAGACTTCCCGTTCAGAGACGGACTGGAAGTTATGCCATGAGGTGTTATTTTTAAGCGGTAGGATAGCGGGAAGGGGTTCAGGAGGGGTATGCAAAGGGAGGAGGAGTGAGGGAGTCATGGGTGTTTTCAAGGGGAGTGGTGGATGAGGTGTAGTATTCAGGGGAAGTTGGGGGGTAAGAGAGGGTTGAGTATTGAGTAAAGCACGATCAATTATTGCAATTTTTTCACTGAAAAAGTGGCAATTTCTTCACATTTGTTAGTAGAGGCCACAGGGTTAAGGAGAGCAGGGGAAGTTTGATTTCTAATAATGTTGAACAGTTATCTGGGTCTGTTTTTAGCACGGGAGAGTTGAAGACGAAAGAAAGACGCTTTTTCAGAAAAAAAATGTTTTTTGTAGGAGGATCGTGCAATTCGAAGGAGAGCAAGATGGGATGGGGAAGGGTGTTGTCTCCATGTTCTTTCAGCCAGTCTCAGTGAGCGTTTTTCTTTATTAAGGTCAAGGGTGAACCATGATTTAGAGGGGGCATTTTTAAGCGTTTTAGTTTTCAGAGGAGCAAGTTGGTCTAAAACAAGACAGTTTTGTTAAAGTGCTCAGTGAGTTCATCTGCATTTGAAGAGGGGGGGTGTGACTGAGTTGGGATTGGAGTTTATGTTCCAGTGCGCCGGGGAGGCACAATTGCAGTTTTATTGTTTTTTATAGGGGCGGGTGGGGCTGGAATAAAGATTGAGAACAGAATGAGATGGTGGTCAGACCAGTCGATAGGGATGATGTTGGATAAGGATGTCAGATCAGTGTGGGAGATGATGGCGTCTAGAATAGTTTCTTTGGAGTGGGTAGGGGAGTGGCAAATTTGCGTGAGGTCACTAATCTCAAGAAGGTTATTGAGAAGATTGATTGTAGGAGCATCAGGTTCATTCCAGTGAAGCTTAAGATCTACTAGGAAGAGATTTTTGGAGTTGGAAAGAAGTGATTTAGTTAGAAGGTCCGATAGCTCTTCGGCAGAGGGAAGGGGTTCACCAGGAAGGTGGTAGATGTTATGAAGTCGTATTGGGGTGGAGTTTTTCATTTCAAGGTCGGCTCCTAAGTAATCAAAGGTTGTGTAGTCAGTGTTATTAATTGGGGAGTGTTGTAGTATTTCTTTACAAATAATAGTTAGACCACCCCCTATTTTTCCAGGTCTATCTCTTCTGAGAATAGAGTAGCCAGGGGGGGGGGGGGGCAGAAGGTCAATGATGGGTTTAGAGTGGTCTTTGAGCCAGGTGTCAGTGAGGAAGGCGATGTCAGCATCTTCGTTAAGAATGGTTTCTGAGATTTCGGTCACATTCCGGACATCCGAGCGGCAGTTTACAAGCATGCAGGTAAGTAGCTTGGGGTTGGTGATAGAGGCGGGAAGTAATTGAATGCTGGTGAGTTGAGGGGGTCTGGGGGAGCTAGGAGACTCTGGGATTCTGCTGGTTCCAAAGATAACTGGGATATTGGAGTGAGAGGGCGAAAGATCTGCCGGTGGGGGGTTGTTAAGGTAGACGTTGCAGAGGGCAAAGAGATCGAGGGCGGAGTAGGCGTTCGAGGCTCGGAGGGGTCTGTGAGAGCGGGTGAGTAGAAGCGTTGTTAACCAATGCTTGGGGTAAGAGTGTTTGCGAAGGTTAGCACATGTGGGGGAGGGCAGGAGGGGCGGGCAGTGGGTTTGTAGAATTTGAGCCGATTGAAATCTTTTCTGAGTAGGGTAAATTCAGTAGCTAGGGTAGAGAGATTTTTGTCCAGGTTACGAAGTGTCTGGCTGAGGTTGAAGGGGAGGGAAGTGGGAGTGGTTGGAGTGGAGGGGGAGTTAGGGACACAGTGGCTAGGGAGAGAAGGTTGACAGCTTGGAGTAGGCGGTTTGCCAGAGGTGGCTAATGTGGGTAGTTTTGTGTTAGAGGGAGGAGTGGGAGGCCAGGGGAGGGGAGGGGAATGTGGCCAGGTGTTGGGATGGAGGGATGGTTGTGTTGTGTGATAGCCTGGAGGGGAGGAAGGGGGAATGGGGGAGAGGTGGGGGGAGTGTGAGATGTGAGAGGGGATGTGGTAAAGACGTAATGGGTAGAGGTGTAGTTTGTAAAGGATGGGGTAAGGACATATGGTGTTATGGTCATTATGGGATGGTTAAGAGGGGGAGGGGTATTCAGGAGGTGATAGGGTGTTGGAGGAGGACAGTCATTTGGGGACATTGGAATTTGGCGGAGTGTATTAGAGAAGTAGGGGGGTGGTTCCTGTGAGGTGTGTAGAATAGGAGTTAAGGCGAGGGATGTGTTATTACGGATTGGAGGGTTATGGGGGAGTGGAGTTTGTCTCAGGGAGGCGGAGGAGAGTTGGGAGTGAGTGGGGAGGGGGTTGGTGTGGGGAGAGGGGATATGATTAAGGCAGGGGAGAGTTCAAGTGAGGGTGACAGAGTAGGAGTTGGTGTATGGTGATTGTGGTTAGGGGGAGTGTTGGGAGATGTGGCGCCTGTGGAGAGCTCAGAGGGGTTAAGGGACTGAGAGGGTGTTGGGGGACGAGTAGGTAGTGACAACTCATTAGAAAGAGTGCTGAAGAAGAGTTCAAAAATTGTGAGGTGGTGTTCTGAGGCTTGAATCAGGATGTTTCCAGTTTTGTAGATGATTTGATTTGATTTGATTTCAGATTTGTAAAGCGCATAGCTACCCTAGGGCGTCCCAGCGCTGACAATCAACCTGGAGCTTTCAGAGGGGGGAAGTTGTAGGGATGAGTTATGGGAAGAGCCATGTTTTCAGTTGCCTACGGAAGGCTAGTAGGTTGTGTTCTCTTCGAATGGAGAGTGGGAGGGAATTCCACAACTTAGGCGCGTTGTAAGAGAACAGTCGCCCCCCTGCGCGGGCCTTTCTTATTCTGGGGACACTGGCCAAGGAGAGGGAGTCTGATCTGAGTTGTCTGTTTGAGTGATGTGGTTTGACGAGAGATCTCAGAATGGGCGTTCCTCTGCCTTGAAGTATTTTATGTGAGATGCAGAGGGTCTTAAAGGTGATCCTTTACTTGATCGGGAGCCAGTGTAGAGATCTGAGGGCCGGTTTGGCAGAGCATCTAGATTTGGTCCCGGTCAGGAGTCTGGCCGCGGAGTTTTGAGCACACTGTAGTTTGTTGATGACCGATGCGGGTCACCTAGGTAAAGGGCATTTCCGTAGTCCAGTCTGGAATTAACAAGCCCCTGTATGAACAGTTTCCTGGACTGAAAGGGGATCAAGTGGAGAATTTTTCGAGCTGTCTGGATAAGGCCGTAGCAGGTGCCGGCGGTTTTTCTAGCCTGGACTTTAAAATTGAGGTGTTGGTCCAACCAGATACCTAGGCTTTTAACTTCGGTCTTAGGGGTGGGGGGAGAACCCATACAGGGTAGCCAGGAGAGGCAAGGGGGGAGTCCGCGTGGGTTCCCAGAAGAAGGATCTCGGATTTCTCTTCGTTTAATTTCAGACGCGAATCGCACATCCATTGAGAGATATTCTGGAGGCAGGATGACAAGTTGTCCAGACAATTGGTCGCCTGGTTTATGGAGACTACCAGCTGGGTATCATCGGCGTACATGACTGTTTTTATGCCGAATGGAGTTACAATGTCTTCGAGGGGAGACATGTAAACGTTAAAAAGTGTGGGGCTCAGGGAGGAGCCCTGAGGAACCCCGCACTGGAGGGGGAAAGCACTGGAGTTAACTGTGCCGTCGGTCACCTGGAATGTTCTACCTTCTAGGAAGGATTTGATCCAGGACAGGGTGGTACCGGAGATTCCTGCCATGCTAAGATGGTGGATAAGGATGGCATGATCCACCGTGTCGAAGGCGGCACTCAGATCTAGGAGGATCACTGCCACTGATCCTCCCACGTCTATGATGGTTCTAGCCTCTTCGACCACGGCTAGGAGTGCGGTGTCCATTCCCTGTCCCGGTCTAAACCCTGTCTGGGATTGGCGCAAGAGGTTGTTGGATTCCAGAAAGAGGGAGAGTTGGTGGTTGACGATTTTCACGGCCACTTTGCTGATGGCTGGGAGGAGAGAGATGGGTTTGAAGTTAGACGGATCGGAGGGATCGAGGTGGGGTTTTTTGAGAAGCGCGCGGACTGTGGCTTTTTTCCAGTTAGTTGGAACGGTGCCTAGAGCAAAAGACGTATTGATGAGGTTGGTGAAGGGGGAGGAAACTGTGGAGGCGATCAGTTTTAGTTTGCTCATAGGAGCTGGGTCTGAGGGGGCCCCACTCTTCACTATTTGTAGGATGGTCAGAAACGTTTCAATGGGCACCTGGGAGAACGTGTCGAGATGTGGGGCCTCTGGGCCAGAGGGGGGGAAGCTGGGGGAGTGGGGAGGTACTGGGGGTGGGGAGGGTTTTAAGGATGATGTTAATTTTTGTTGAGAAGAACTCGGCTAGCTGGTTGCATCTAGTGCCCGATGGGTCTGGTTTGGGCCGCGATTCCGGGATTTTTGTTAGGAGACGCACAATGCGATAGGTTTCTTTAGCTGAGTTCGCAGCAGCTAGTATTGTTTTCTCGAAGAAGGTTGCCTGTGTGTTTTGTACTCCTTCATGGCTGCCCTATATTTATTTTTACTTTCGATTGCCCAGTCCTTCCTCCAGAGGCGCTCGAGTTTTTTACACCTTTTCCTAAGTTCGCGTAGTTCCGGAGTGAACCAGGGAGATTTGAAAGTTCCCTTTTTACTGGGGAAGGGTTTAGCGGGAAGGATGGTGTCGAGGGATTGTTCGATCCAGGAGCGGAGTTGGACATCTGCTCTGGAGGGGTCTGAGTCCAGCTCAGGGGTAGTGGAGGCTAATGCCTGAGTCCATGCTGTCGTGTCCAATTTTTGCCAAGGACGGGATGGTGCTTGGGTAGGAGGTCTCTCCGATGTTTCATTTGATAGTTGAAGTTTGAAAAGGATTAAGTAGTGGTCTGACCAAGGAATAGGGAGGGGTTTATTCACTATTAGGCTCGGGAGGTTGGTAAAAATGGGGTCCAGCAAGTGGCCCTTAAAGTGGGTAGGCTGATTGCATTTTAAAAGAATATTAAGGGAGGCTAGATCTTCCTTTAGGTCCTCAGCTATTTTGTTTGTTGAGTCATCGAAATGGAGATTTAAATCTCCTAGGACCGTAAAGTTGGGTGACAGACAAGCAAGAGAGGAAATGGTTTTCACTAGGGATTTGCAAAAAAGACTTTGCTGTCCCGGGGGGAGATATACTAGAATCCCCGAAAGGGTTTTTGATGGGGCTAAGTGGATGGAAAACTGGACATTTTCACAGTCCTGAATTGGGCTGTCCTTGAAGTGGCAGGACAGGTTATTTCTATATATAATCGCGATTCCGCCCCCTGTCCCGGAGAGTCTGTCCTGATGCTTAATTAGGTAGCCGGGGGGGGTGATTGGACTATGTCAGGGTCTGAATTGGAGTTGATCCATGTTTCGGTAAGAAAGAGAATCTCAAGATCGGATTCTAGCAGAAGCATATTGATTTCTGCTTTATGTTTCGGCAGGGATCTGCAGTTAAGTAGAGCCATCTTGATCCAACGTGTTTTCGGAGGGAATCGTGAGGTTAGCCTGTATGGGCAGTTCGGACAGCAGGATTGTCCTTCCTCTAAGGATATAATGCTACCGCGCTCGTGAGGTTAGCCTGTATGGGCAGTTCGGACAGCAGGATTGTCCTTCCTCTAAGGATATAATGCTACCGCATGGAAGGGGAGAAGAGTCCCTGAGTTTTAGAAGGGTTTCTTGGGTGTACCTCAGTGGGAACGGTGCTAAAGTCGCAGGGGTCCCGGGCTCCGGGCTCAGCCTGGCACGGACGGGCGCGGACGAGCGCAGACGGGCTTAACTTTGGCGCGCCCGCAGCGCGCGTCCGCTGCGCGTCTGACCGAGGCACATCCTTAAGTGGCGGTAAGGGTGGGCGTGGCCTCTAGTTCCACCTCAGGAGCTAAAGGGTAGACTGAAATGTGAGCTTGTGCTGAGAAGTGCGACTTATATGCTACCGCTGGGCGTGGCCTCTAGTTAGTGGGCGTGGCCTCGTTTGGCAGGCTAATGGCGGCAGGAATGCGGAAGAACCCGCGGCAGCGTTCACGCCAGCTGCGCAGGGTGGTTGCTGGTGCTTCAAGGGTGGGGGAGTGCCCGGAGTGAAGTGCAGCGATCAGGTAAAAACAATTGTACCACAGTTTTTCAATTTTTAAAAGCAGACGCTAAGCGAATCTCCCGGCTTCCGCCTCAGGAGCTAAAGGGTAGACTGAAAAATGGAAAAAATGGAAATGGTTATTTCACCAGGGAAAAGAGAAGTAGGGGAAGTGGCAAGTTTGTAACTGTGGGGGATTTTAATTGCACTAGATATTGGGAGGTGAAGTAAAAAGGTGCTCTTCAATTCGGAGGGGCGTTTGGTGTAGAAAATATAGTTAGTTTTAATGGGGGACATGGGGCTGTGGCAGTTGTCTTCAATTAGGGTTTCAGGATGTTGGATTAGTAATTTATGTTTAAGATTCTTTTTGGCATTTTTCGAAAGGTAGGGAGGGTATGGAATGGTCCAGGAGTTGGGTCCATGTTTGGTGAGGGTGGTATTGAGGAGGGACATGGTGGTGAGGCTTGGTCAGGGGCGAGGAGGGGAGCGGGCAAAAAGGGGGGGAGAGGTTTAGAAGAAGGAGGTTTAGGTAAGAGCGCGGAGGGAGAGGGAGTGGGAAAAAGGGCGGAGTTAGTTAAAGGGAGTCATGGCAGCAAATCTAAATCCCAATGTAAATACTTATAAAGAAAACATAATATTGGGTGGTAGCACGCCAGATTTGTCACAGTAACAACATAACAGACATTATGGCAAGACATCAACAATCAGTTAAAACAGGGGGGCAATAGTTATAGAAATAATTAAAATTGTATTAGTTAAGGACACTAATTATATAAATATAATAGGGGTGTAATCATTCTCCGTGTTTTCATGGGGGGGCAACTCGTAGGCCATCTTGGGAGGGGGAAATGGGGGAGAGTTGCCATCTAGTTTTAGGGTGTTTTTTAGACCAAATGTAATTAGTTTCCTACAATTTACCGAAACCTCAGTAAAACGAAATAAGAAAGGGGGAGTGGGGGACTCCTTCTGTTAGGCCTGTTCCCAGGAGTATGAGAGTGAAGGGGGGGCGTTGACGAGTCTCAGTCAAGGGCTGATTTCGGTAGAGGGGTGATGTTAAAACATGGCTCAGGGAGCGAGTAGTACAGAAGCCTAATTTAGCCAAAGGAATTGATAGATGACTAAGGCAGAGTAGGCAAACATAGAGGTGGCCAGCAGGGGGCAGCAGGAGTCGTGAAGTAAAGTAACAGCAGCAGTCTGCAAGGTCCCACAGATAACAGTATAGAGAAGTAATGGTGGATCAGAGAAGCAACAGTGGGAAGGACCAATGCTGTGGGATATATGAGTTATGAAGTAATAGAATCCTTTTCTAAATGTACGAATTTCTGAAAGAATGAATGTCGAGATAGCTACAACTCATGAAAAGTGACATTCTAGAGGTGCACAGGGCATGAAAATAAGCCTCTGTGTATCTTGGGTGGTACATTGTGTACAAGCTGATTAATGCAAGTAACTGACTTCCAAAAACACCCTACCGATACCTTCAGCTGTATTTGACTTGTTTTTCATCGTCACAGTGATGTCGCTTGCATCACCACAGAGCCTCAACCTGCACTGGTCCTTCTTCGAATGTAGCACAGTGACCCTTAATGCAACCCTCAATCCTTGCCCCACTCCCACCCTGTTTTAGACACTGGTAATATAAGCTTAGGAAAGAGCTGTGATTTGTAAGGGGTCTGAGGTCAGTGCAAGAGACCTTTGTGCATTTAGCTGCTGAGCGCCCAATGTCATGTTTATTTGTTATTTAGCCATCCCAACTTTTTTAGGCGACCATAGTTAGCACGCTGAGAGTTTTCAGACTATAATAACAATAGATAAAGGGAAACTGTTTCCGGACGTCCTATCACAGTGAAGAGGCAATTCAGAGACAAGTCTATCAGTATTCGAGGCCTAGCACCTCTCCTCTCTCTTATGCAGGGCTATTTCTAAAGCTTGCTAGAAGTCATAACACAGGTAGGAAAAGGGAGCTGGGCAGTAAATGGACACAGAGGAAAAGGAGGGTCAAATGGCTTTCGTGAGTGATCAATAACATGTTTTATTTTGCCACCCACAATAATATAGATTTCATAAACGTATGTAATAGAAAATAAATGTCGTATGTGATATTTTTGCACCAACACCCAATTACAAACCACGACAAAACAGAGGGAGTTGGTCGTGTAAAAAATACAATCATGCATTTACAGGTCACAATGCAGGTGCAAAGTGGCAAAAGGTGAGACCGAGATTACTTATCATGGATTCCTTTAGAGGAAACTGTAAATATTACTGTTTTTACTTTTGGATTTCTCCTGAGTCATGGGCACCTGTCCAGTAAAGTGATGCGTGAAGTCTTTGGGGACCTGCACTTGCTCATTTCAATTCTATGTCAACCAGAAGTGCCGTGCTTCTAGTGTTACCGAAGCGGGCATGGGTTCTATCACTGGAAGAGTGTGCTGCATGCCAGATATGATTCCCTCAGTTGGGGTGGGAGTTAGTCGCCTTGATTACAATGCTAACAAATGAAAGCCCTAAAACAGACCTTGAAGAAACTGGAATATTGAATGTATGTACTTTCAGGCAGACTTTCCAGCAGCATTAAATAAACATTATGTGGTAAAATAAGCAATTTGATCACATTTTTCAAAATGTCAGCGACGAGAGTCCCAAACCACGGTTCAGAAAGGCAGGTTTAGGTGCTGTCTTGCTCACTTCAGTCTGTCTGCGGGCCTAGCCCATTCAGCCTGCAGGTGGCCATGTGGCAGTGCTGGAGATATATAAAGTGCCAGCGGTGGAAATGGGCAGCATCAAAGGGCAAGCGGACGACAACAATGTGGTAGTGGAAATACATTTGGGCACCTGCACTTAGTTTTTTATTTGTTTTTCTTCCACAAATTATGCACTGATAAGGACTCATTGTGTCGAAAGGTAGTTCGAAACTGAGAAAGAAAGATTCCTTCTCATATTGTTGTGGTGCATAGTTGTGTATTTATCTTGATATTTTTACTTTATTCTTTCTATTTTACTTTTGTCACATTTTCTTTTTGTATGGGTGTCACACTAGCACTCTATTTTGTATAGTGCTCTACGTGGCTTCTGAAGTAGATTTTTAATGAAAATAAATAACTTTCTTGATACAAATGTAGATCTCTGTAACGCAGATGCAGCAATACAGGCAACAGAAAAAAAAACTTCTCAGACAGGAGCATCCTTTCTGAAAGATATGTCTTCTGTTTTCGATGTATTACTTGCAATAACTCATTTGCCACCTGCTGTTTTATGACTTTCTTGGAAATCACACTTTGTCTCAATAATACAAGTAATCCGGTACCTTTGAATGATTGTGTCTTGGGGCAGGCTTGAGGTATTCTGCGGGGGCTCTGCTTCCCCCAGCACAGAGCCAAATTAAGGCAGTTAACTTCTAGTCCTTGATCCAAATGCCCCGGCAGTCAAATGCCTACAATGTTCAAGCAAAACCTGTCGCTTTTCTTTGTCTTCAATAATTCTCGATGCTCCCTAGTGATTATCAATGCGATTTAGTTCACAGTGTTCAGTTTCCTCAAATAATGGGATTGGAGATTGCGCATACTTGTAATAAACAAAATGATGATGAGAAATGAGGTGCAGAACTAAAATTATCCCAAGGCCTTCCTGGAAAGATGCATCCCATCATCAGTCTTTTAGCTCCACCGAGATGCATTAAACGCCAGGATGCCAGTAGGCATGGCTCTCTGCCCTAGAACAGAAGCAAAGTAAGAGATTGGAGACATAGAGAAATAAACAAGGCCCTTTTGCTAGGTAAAAATCAGAGTCAAGCTGGGGCACAAAATAGGCCCGAGAACTAAATTGGAACGGCCCCCATTAGTGAATCAGATATCTAAAAAAGTGGCTCATATTTGCAGATCAGGGCAGTTATAAAATTCTAAAGACTGGCAGTATTAGTGATTGCATGGTATTGGAGACTGCATGCATTTGTGTTTGCTGCAGGCAATGTTTGTGGTAATATTAGAGAATTCGACAGTAAAAACCGGTCCACCAGCCCATAAAAGAGACCGACAAGCAGCCAAAAACCAGCACACACACTCCGGACCCTGCCTGATTGCCCTATAGGCCAGTCCAACCCTGAATATCATAAGGCAGGTGTGTAAGCTATTTCATTTTTGTAAAACTAACAGATGTACGTGTTTGTCAGATGGGTCATTCTAATTTGCCGCTATTTTGTTGTCCGTTTCATGCGCACATAGTGGGTACACAATGGAAATGGAACACGCTGATATGTACATAAAACACTGTGCACACAGTCCTGTTTGCTCTCAAACGCAGCTTAGCTTTGCATCATTTTCTCAACTGCGTCCTATGTATTTGTGAAACAGCAGCTGTTCCGACATTAGCTTCGGGTTAGTAGCTGCAGATGTCTTTTGACCGCATACTGATTCCATTTCTGATACAATATCATCTTTTGCTGTTTGAGTTTGTTGTCCTCTCATCAAACCAGTAGGATCTGGGGCACTAAGTAGAAGAAAAGTGGAGAAAGTAGAAACACTTCAGTGAGGACGCAGAAAGCACAAGTTTCTTCGTATGAAATCATTAGGGAGATTGATGTTACACACAGCTAACTGCATCATCGCTCTCGGGCAATGAAAAATGACTGGTTAAGCACCTGGTCACTTAAGTGCCCTATTAGGGTAGAACATTACCAGTCCTGCTACTTACGTGAGACCTTGTTCACAGGATCACTTTCTAGCAAATGGATTGCCAATTGTCATCATGTCTACCTTTCATAGGTGAAATAGTATACATACACCAGCCCCAGTCTCTAGCACATTTTAACCTTGAATCTCTGAGCATTTTTATAATCTAAGTTCTACACTATGTTTGACGGTGCTCTCACCATCCAATATTTATGTGGACATTGTGTGAGACCTCTGTTGATGCCCGCAAAGCAACTGGTAGCTTTTTTTTAGAGGTTCCACAATGTGTTGTTCACTTCCTTCACTCGTGGGAAGGAGTAGCTCAGCTTCTTTTAGGCTAAGGACCTCTAAGTAGGGCACATCGTCTGATGGTAATGTTGAAGGAAGGTGGCTTCCCTTTCTAGACATGGATACAATCATAGCTGCTGATGGAACATAAGGTCTGACTTAGAATTCGTCTGACAGGGCACTCTGTTGCAACACCAGCTGAGAACCCAGTGCGTCAAACTCTCGGTCTAGCCACCCTATTTTGAGTTGGGTAGACTGACAGGTTAATGCAGACAGAATAAATGTACTCAATTGGCACCAACCTTCCTCTGACCGCCAGAGGGAGATCGGAGATAAACCATCTGAATTGCAGCCCTATTTAGATTGGGTAGTCAGATGATTTTTTTTTACTGTCTATCACTGCCAGGGATATCCTGGCGGTGAAGGACTGTAAAAATACAAAAAATAAAAACGCTCACACATCATGAGGGAACTCCCATGGTGTTTGGGCCATTAGTTTTTACATTTGCAAAAACAAACTTGTGCTTTGGGTGTTTTGCTTTTGGAAAATAATGTTTTTTTGTAAAGTTTCATGTAAACTCTCATCACCAATGAGAGTCACACACCAAACTCATGAATGGCTTTGTATGAAACTCTGTGACAGCAGTTTATACAAACCCACAGAGTTCACTGCTGGGCAGGCAGAGAACTCTAAATTTGGCAAGGAAACTAAAGGTAGGATGGAGGCAGTGGTGGCCACATTGGAACGGAGGTGGAGGGGCAGTGGGATGGGATGAGAAATAAAACACTTATTTCTGTATGGCCACCGCCTCTCCACCGTCGCCTTTCCTCCGTACTCTTTGACTTCAGGAAGTACACAGGATCCCTGACTTCACCGGCATGACAGCAGCATTGTGATTGGTTTAAGTGGCGTGGTTTGGCGCTCAGGTAGGGAGTGGAAGCCTCTTAATGTTCTCCACCCAGGCTGTGAAATGCAGCCAGGTGGAAACATGCTAAGTGCGCATGACTGTTTGGCCATCCTAAGACGGCCAGCCAAACCGTCATGTGCACTTAAGTGCACCAGACACTCCTCCCCTTGCTGGCTATGATGACAGCCCAACCCCACCCAGAACTAACTCAGACAGGAAAATAAAATGATAATAAAATCGTATCATTTTATTTTTCCTTTTTTCCACTGCGCAGACAGCAGTGGGCAATGTGTTTGCGCCTTAGCAGAGGAGCCGCCACTGGAGGGAGGACATAAAGTACTTCACCACCATGAATGCCTTTACTCCACCTGCCAAACTCCAAATCGAGACCATAAGCTATTTTACTTGTTAATTGTTTACATGTCCTTGAATTGGAAACTGAATCTTATATTCCTTGGCAATAAATGGCTTTCGATAATTTGTTATTTCACTTTACACTACAAAGTTGAGAATATTTTCAAAGAACAGTTACTAAAACTGAAATACAAGAAGTAGATTGAGGAAAATATTTTCACAATAAGCATTACTATGTTCTGTTGGATATATGTGTATGATAGTGCCCGAAAGGAATACAAAACAATTGGCTACTTTTATTTTTCCACATGTGCCTATATAATAAATAAATAAATACATAAATACATTTGCAAGCGGTACTTGACACAATGGGGCACTGAAAGTAAACAGCGCTTAACATGCTGCGATCGTAATAGACAAGAGAGGATTATGCCCCTTGGTGCAAATAGATACTCCAGGGTGAATATACACACCAAATGTTTAGGGCAAGAAACTGCCAAAGTGCCATTTACAGAACTGTGACTTAAAATCCGATTTTACGATTAAAGAGGGTTTTAAATTAAAATGTTTTAAACTAAAGCCAGCATTAAGATTAATAACACCTGCTGGAAAACATAAGTGGAAAGGACTGCAATGTTATGTTATTATTATGCGCACTACTAACCGGAGGTGTCTAGGCGCTTACGGTCTGGCATGCTGTGTCAGTATAAGCTAATTTCTAAAGATCCATGTTTTGAGCAGTTTTCTGAACTCAAGCAGGGATGAATTCTTCCTAAGGGAGAGTGTAAGAGCGTTCCATTCCTTTATAGTGATGTAGCTGAAACTCCTCTCCCACCAATTAGTCTTTTTAATTCTAGGGGTGGACATCAGGTAGGCATTGACTGAACGAAGCGATCTGTTAGGAGAATACCAGATAAAGGGGTCCAAAAGAAATCATGATCCTTCTCTATGCAATGCCTTACACGCAGTGCAAAGAGCCTTAAATTGATGAGCTGACCAACTGGTAGTCAGTGAGAATCCTGAATGCCTGCTCTGATAGACTGGTATTTGGGAACATCCAAGACCAGTCTAGCAGTGGTGTTTTGTACTGCCTGAAACCTTCTAAGTAAATTGGATTGTAAGTTAATATACAGTACATTACAGTAATCCAATTTGGATAGAACAAGTGAGGTCAGTACTGTTTTTCTTGTATTTATGGGAATAAAAGGCAGAATTTTACGTACAATTCTGATAGTGAGGAAGGAGGAGGAGATCACCTTAGAAACTTGGGAATTCATGTTGAGTTTTTCATTTATGATGACCCCCAAATTCTTTGGCTTGTCTACTGGTATAGGAGAAGGGCTCAGTGTGTCTGGCCACCAAACTGGTGCTTGTTCTTTTGAATTAACTTATAGGCGGTTGTTCTTTTGAGTGTACTTATAAATTGTATATATCTTGATATGTATTGATCGCCAAGGTTTTGTGTTGGTTGTGTTTTTGTCTATAAGTCTAGATATGTTTTGGTTGGTATGTATGTGATTTGTGGTGTCTTATCGTTACTTTATGTGTGTTAAGTCTCAATGGGGCTGTTTTACTTGATGGATGTTATATAAAGAAAATTTCAGATAATGAATTGATATGTGAAATTATGTATAGGTACACATATATACAACAAATATAGAAAGATTGTGTTTTTGAATATTAAAATACAAAAAGAAATTCTGTATGTGAGACAATGATGTTGTGTTTTATCTGGGATTTATCACCAGTAGTTAATTTATTTATAGGGAGAGGTTTAATGTTTTTGTTTCCACCACACTGGTGACCACTGAGGGGAAAGGTTTCCAAATAACAGCACCTCAGGTTTTCCTGAGTTGTAATGTTTCATACAATAACAGCAAACGTTCTCCCTTTTGCAAAAGATTGCACTGATCTCTGGTGTCACTCCTGTTTATTTAAGTTGGTGCAGTCCACCTGTGGGTAAATGGAAGACTCTTTACATCAGGTTTCAGTCCCATGCCACACGTTAGTCCCACTTTGACTTTTCTCCTGTTTTAGTTCTCCTGCTCTGGCTAGACATGGACACTTTTGCTGGGTTTTTGCTGCCTCTTTAATATCATATTACATTAAATTGCATTTTTCTTTCTACAGAATGATTATGTTTCCTTGCTTTGCCACTTTGCTGCAGAGATGAGGTTGGCAGAAGCAAATAAAAGGTTGGCAGAAACAAACAAAACGTGTGGTTTTCAACTTAGTGGCAGAGGGTCTCATTTGTTTGTGTCCCATTGTCCAACCACATTCGAAAACCCTTGCTCAACAAGTGCCACTGAACATACTAATGCATGACAATGGTCTTTTAGAACATAAAATGTCCCAGTGCACAATAGTACCAATGCCAGTCACTAGAAACCCTTCATATATTACTTCACATTTCTTATTTGATTAAACAAGGGATTTAATCTGGTTGAGAAATTCATCTGGGCCCTGTATGTAGTTTAAGGGGAGAGCCAACCCTTTTAGAATGTGCAACTGAACATTTTCCGCAATCTGAGAGTCACCATTGCTGATGAATTTCTTTTATATCATATGTAAAAAAGATGTTCAAATAAAAATGTAAAAAGCTTGGTTCCATCTGAAGGAATTTCCTCTCTCATTATTGCCACATCTGATCAGTCTCATTCCTGCAGTTGCCCTTTCCGGGAAGTCTTCAGAAGATTTCCTGCTAAAATAGTATACAATTTCTGAGGGGTACAGAACTATATGACTCACCTTACTTTGGTCAATTACAAGCAGATTCTATCACCCCTACTCTGCAATGAGCCAATCACATAAAGAGGAAGAAGCACATTGCCTGGCACACCTGCACACAATCAGCCTAGATGCACTGCAGTAAATGCAGTGCAGGATAACACATACTTCAGTTGAAAGTTTTGAGTATTCACCATTGTTGGTGCAGCCAGTGCTTTTTATCTCTAGACACGAGCTTCAGGATTGTTTTCATTCTTCAGTCTTCATAGTTCCATGCACCTTCCACAGGACTCTATACATGAGATATAGGACTGTTATAGGTGCACATCTATGCCTGCACCTTTGTGAACTGTATTTAGGAGCATGTAAAGCAGTACTATAGGGGTACCATTACACATACTTGTAAATGTCTTTGTGAATTGAGGACATTGAGATTAGCTGTGAATTTTATCTAAAAATGCCCATGTTATGATTTTTGTTAAAAATCCTATCATTGGCACCTGGGAGGTAGACTGACTTATCATTAACATCCAGACATGATATTGCTATCTTTGTATACTGTTATGGGCTCCAATGATGAGATATGACAATATGGGGTTGCCACTGTTCAAAATAAACTTTAGTGATATGCATTGTAAAACTCCTGTGAGGGTAGACATCAAACGACCTCTAAAGGTGCATAGAAATCCAGAGGTCTGAGATAAAGTTTAACTTCCCTTAGGCCACATGCTAGATCAAGACATTGTAATTATGTTTACTGTATCTGCATATTTCCTTTACTTGCTTTGTTACCTGGTTTGTTCACAGCATGGATTTTTCCCAAGGAACATCCAGTGCCCAACATTTGTGGTCGCTCAAATTATTGCTCTATTATTATTAGGTGTGGGTCAAAAGTACAGCCCACAATTTTAGAATCAGAAGGCATCTTTTTCACAGACTTATGAAGTATATATCTAGTGCCAAGACACTCCTCTACTGCTAGGTGCTCTGATGGTCCATAAGCATATACCTTTTCACTAGTCACACATGCCAAGCATAACATTTTCCCACCATCATTGTAACACTTCAGTGCTGAATATTGTGAGGCACCAAGACAAATGTACAAAAGTTGAGAAAAAGATATGATCATATATCAGTTCTCTTGTCAACCTGACAAAATTATTAGTTACATATTTAGGAAGCATGACAAAACCTGAAACCCTAATGGGCAAAACCCTTTGCTGGTTGAAAATTACTATCATCTAGATGTGTGGGTTAATGATAAGCTACAATTTAGGAGTAGATTTATGCTTCCTGACAGTTTTGGCAAAACTGTAGTATTTGTCATTGTTAGTCAAATTGAGATCATCAAAAATATTTCAATCAAAACCACAATATAAGGAAGGCAACTTAAGGACAAATTAAACAAGATATTAACATTTGAATATGAGAGTTCTCAGTGTTCATATTGAAGAATTTGTGACAGTTACACATGCTTAGACTCCCAGATTAGGGTTGTAGCGTTCACAATACAGTTGAAGTTGGATATCTTATGATGAAGTAAGTAGAGAACTGTATTCTTAAGGAGAGGAAATAGAATGTATACCTTCAGAGAAAATTGAGAATGCGAATCCTCATAAGCAGAATTCATAAACAAGGCTCACTGAAAACCATCTTTGAGTTCTGGTTCTGCCTAGCAAGCTACCCAGCCAGCCAGCCAGGTACTGGACTTCTTCAAGGTTAGGTAGGGTAGTGGAAACCCCAGGTGTGTCTTGGGGCACTTTCTCCATCACCGGTCTACCAAAAGTAGTGAAGGGCCTGCTTTCAATTCCATGCTGAAAGAAGACTATCCTCCACTGGTTCAGGGTGAGAAGAGAGGCAAGTTCCATAGAGGAAAAATAAGCAATGATGGATTTACGGAGAAAGTGTGTTCACTTGGCTGCATCACCACTTAGCTCGTGCAGCCCTTCTCTGTTCTGTGATAAGCAGTGGATTCAGCCTATTGGTGCTGTTAGTTATCTCCAGACAATTGCAGTGCAAGGTTTCAACAGAGAAATGAAGGGAGGAGCTGAAGAGTTCACACAGTAGGAAAACAGGTATCTTACAGGTTCATATTCAAGAAGTACTCCATTAGCATCCAAGCCGTAAATTGTTGATGTAGCTTTTCAAAGTATATGTCCAGTTCTAATCAGGTCAGTGGAGTTGCCAGACTTTGAAAATCCAGTTAGTCGAAGTGGGGCAGGTATTTCCTTTCGCAATGAGAATTCTGGACATGACACACATGTTGCTCCCAGCATGTATTGTAGAGGCTATTACCTCATTTGTACAAGGCAGGCACAACTCTTCAGTGGTTAATCTAGTTGGAAACTTTGCATTTTACTGTTCAGAGATGACCTGTGGACAAATGAGCAAGAGCAAGGAAGAACCTTGAGCATAGCCTTAAACCTTTATTTCTCTGTGGCCAGCAGCTATCCTCCATCTTCTCCATCACCATCATTCAGCTTTATATGAATAGATTTTGATATTCTAGGAGTAAACCTACCAGCATTCACACCAAAGGTGACTGCCATGATTTCTAATTTCCCACTTGCTCTAATATTTGTGATCATTAATGTATTTGGAAACCAGATAATGGATGTGAACACTAAAAATAGAGGTGAACATTTACTTTCACTAAGACATAGCCCAAACATTAAGGGGTCTTTGTTACCAGGGATCATTGAGCTTCATATATGCAGTAGGGAGCAGACATCAGCCACGGGTGCAGCTTCTGTCCCCAGTTCCTATTGAAAGGCTGCTATGATCTGGAGCATAATATTTGTGATCCAGGAGAAAAGTTGAATGGGAGCAGTAAAGTGCATAATTGATAACAGTCTTTATTTGGGGACCCTCAAACTGATTTATCTCAAAAAGACCTGACATACTCGGAAAAGTGAATTGTAATTCAAAAACCAAGGGTGCATGTTCTTCAAAGAGATACCCTCACAGCATAGTACAATTGTTACTTGCCTGTATGTCCTACTGTTCAAAATTTCCACTAAACAACATCATGTACCACATTTCACAACAAGCCTTCCAAAGAGGAGAAGCTACCACCACATAAGACATGTAACCTTACATGAAAAATATGTGGAAGGGTCAGAAAGCACCTCACCTTAGTAACATCAAGGGGGGCTACCGGCATATGTTTTACCAGTATGCCCACACTATCATCATCGGTAGCTTTCCAGATGGAAGAAAAAGTGAAAGTAAAGAAATTCCTCAGAGGTGAAAATTCAAAGAAACAAGATCAGTGAAAAGATGGCACTACTAGTGCAAGAATCGCTGAGTGTCCACCAGGTCCTAAAAACAATGAAGTGAGGAGATGCAATCCCCAGAGTAAGATGAGGTACTGATCACTTGCGCAGGGAATGTTTATTGAATGCAGTGAGCGTCCTCAAGTAAAAACGGCATCTATTTGGCCAGTCACAAATATACAGGCCAACATGTTTCGTTGCCTACTTTCATTCCGGCAACTTCATCAGGGCTGATACGGGACCATTCATCACCTCGCTTGTTGGTCACTCAGACCCCGTGGCTGCTGTAGTCCTTCGTACCTGCACACCACTGAGGGGGGCTCCGCGCCAAAAGGTCGCGGCCCCTCTTGTAACTGCTTACGTCTTTCTCACCTCATCCGCTGCATCTGTAATCACCAAGTGCTCCGTCCCGATGGATAAGTTGGGGTGCTGGTTGTGATGGTGAATGATGCAGTTAATTTTGAAGTTGGGGCAGGTTGGCAACAGGAGCCAATGAAGTTCCATCAGAGTTCGGGGGGTCAGGGCCTGGATGAGAAATTCTGCAGTGAGTAGGAAGCCCCTAAGGGGTGTCAGTGCGGCGTCTGCGAAACTACGGAGTAGCACATTATCACCATTCAGATGCATGAGTACAAGGGCTGGAACAGCAGTTTTAAAGTCACTTTCTGGAAGAAACTGCCTAACTCTCTCTAGATGAGAGCGCGGCTATCAGTCCTACTTTGTTTTTTTGGCAAAGAGTTCCTTGAGGGAGAGGTTGGTGTTTTGGAATTTGTGAGAGCTTTAATTCAAAAATGTCAAAGTTCATGTCATTAAGCCAGGTATGTACTGCATCTTGTTTGTTGATCTTGGCACATCATAGGAATTTTGTCATGGTTGGGTTGAGCTTCAGGTAGGTCCTAAACACCCACGTTTGGATGATGAACAAGTAGTCTGAAGGTATTGGATGTCTGAGGCAGAGGAAACTTTCAAGTAGAGTTATGTCATCTGTATATTGGTACATCTTGATGCTGTTATCTGTGAGTAGTCAGCTTCAGCACAATCGTTCACAAGGAACTCATTTAGATCACAGTTTGTTGTTTTCAGCAAGTATCTGCTATCTTGCAGCGATGTAAGAGAAGTTAGCAATTGATTCAGTCAATATGTTTAACACTTATAAGTTTCGTTTAAGTTCTATTTAGTGTATGCCTTCAGAGAAACACATATGACTGGAGAGAAAACATCCCAACAGAATTTCTTATTCAACACTCACTTTAGCCAAAGTGATTGCTTTTTATTTGCAAATACAGTTTATGGGAATAGAAAGCTATACATATTAAACTTCTACGGTTGGTTAGTGGAGTTAAACGGATGACCTTGAAGGTTTCAGAGTAAATTATAGATCCTAGTGTTTGTTCTAGTGTTCTTCGGACTATCCTTTATCAATTGCCGACGACGTTTTGACCCTCTGTCGTTATCGGGTTTTCGTCAGGATGGAGATTTTGGGGACCAAGGCACTTCAATGTATGCCGGAGGCACAATATTAATTCAATAATCCTATATTAAAAAATAAAAAATGGGTGCAGCCTGTGGCGGCCTTCCAAGGAACAGACTGCCCTCAGTAGGCATTGTGTAATACTCCAAGTAAGATTTTTACTAATGGTAATGAATAGACTTACTTCC
Source organism: Lissotriton helveticus (assembly GCF_964261635.1). NCBI lineage: Eukaryota > Metazoa > Chordata > Amphibia > Caudata > Salamandridae > Lissotriton > Lissotriton helveticus. Next base: position 1,143,608,399 of record NC_136057.1, on the reverse strand, counting down.
GTATGATAATTAGACGTGTAGCAGATGTGTAAAGGGTACTCTGATTAACCCAATACACTTGGATGTTCTAAGAATTTCCACAATTCCGGTATCTAATACTGGAGCAGTGTTCAATGAAGATTGATTCCCGAGAGAAAATGCTTTGATCTGTGAGTAGATCACCAAGCGGCTCCACATAAAGGTTGGCGATGACAGGAGACAGTATGGAATCTTAGGGTACTCCACATGTGATAGGGAACTTCTGTGACCTAAAGGTGTCCATGTGAACAAACTGGTGTTGGTTAAAAAGTTAGCAGGAGAACCACTGAAGGACATTGCTGGTGAATCCATTCATGATTTGAGGATGCGTATGAAGGTGGGAACGTTGACTGTGTCAAAGGCAGCTGAGAGGACCAGTAATATCAGGAGATTGGATCATCCTCTTCTGTGGTCAAGAGGTGATTCTATATGATGTATACGGTGGCAGTCCTCTGCTGCACCATGATCCGAAGCCAGACTGGTAGTTATGCAAGAGATTGTGAGCATTGAGGTGATCGTGGAACTGAAGATAGACTACTTTACTTTATTTAATGATCTTGCTGATGAATGGTAGATGAGTGTTGGGCTGTTGGTTGGTGAGATCACCAGGGTTTAGCTTAAGTTCCTTAGGAGTGGGAGGATCTGTCTAGTCTTGAGATCTTCTAGGCTATTACAGCCGTGAAGGTGTTGAAAATGGCAAAGTATATGCACATAAGCGGCGTTCATTTGTGTTCATTGTACCCCTTGTTGTAAGCAGAACGGATATCGCGAAACACTGACTGTGTTATCCCGCCAGCATAGACCCATGCACACACGTACACGACAGCCATTTTTAGGCACCATGGCCTCTCTGCCCGTTTGTTAAACCCCCGGCACCCCTCCCCGCGCGCACTGCTCATGCATCGGCCATAAAACCCTCTCCCTCTGCGTGACCCTGCTCTAGAAGTAACACTCCTGCTTGACCCACACCCCCCCATTTCCTCCCAAGAACACCCTTCCCCTCAGCTGACGAGCCCCCCCCCCCAGCTGCACTTGGCCTTTCGACCCGGTCCCAAGTCCTAAGACCAAGCCTCGTGGATGTACACACCCCCTTTTTCCTGCCCAGCATAACAAAACCGTGATACACCAACCGAAGTGCCCGATCTTATCGCCTGCCCAACCTTTGATCTGATCATCCCCTCCTGCCCTCGTGTCCTGTAGGAATGTCCGGCTGAGAGATCACAATCTCTTGTTACATTCAGGAGGGGAGGATGACATCTGAGCGACTGGTATGGGAATAGGCCTGAAGCTGGGATTCCAAGCATGCTTTTTCCTACTTCAAAGCGTCTTTATTGCAATGAGGAATGTTTGTGCATCATAAACATGTGTATAAAAGACGAAGCCTCAGAGAAACTTGTAGAGAGAGCACCTCCTGAAGACACTATGCGAGTGTCCGAAATGACGGGCTCTCCTCATGAGAAATAAAACTCTGTTCTTGTTTTCCTGCTTCCAGTGCCCATCTCTTTATTTGGTTATTGTGCAAGATGGGAACTAAGAGGCGTCCTGCGCCAGCAGCCTGGGCATCAGGTGCGTTATGGGCTGACTTTTCCACAAAGGAGCACCACCGTGGATCCCAGGGGGTCCAGAATGACTGCAATCTGTGTCACTTTGGGATCGCTAGACTCCACTAACTTACAGCATTTCAACAAACGGAACATGGGATTTGCCTACTTGAGGGTAATGGATTTTAACTGTATATAGTGAAAGCGTTGGCAGACCCAGTGGGGTATTACACATTTGGCAGAACTACCTGTACCATAATGCATTGGGTGAAATCACTGGGGGCCCAGAAGGGTGGAACTATATTTAAATGGTGAACAGGTGGCTGCAATGATGATGCTGCTTTGCATTTCACTTGGCCTATGATCATGGACTTGCGTTCAAAACGCTTTAGGCCTTATGTTTTCAACCCCTGAGACTTTGCTGGCTGTGCTGGTGATCAGAATAAAGATTGGAAAGTCTGCCTGAGAGTCCTTCTTCGCTAGGGGCAAATCTTTGTTACACATATATGTATATATATATATATATATATATATATATATATATATAGCTACATTGAGGTGAGGCGGGTACCAAGGGGACTCAGAGTCTATGCAGTACCATCATATGAGCACCCAGACCCCCAACTGCTAACAGACTGGCACAAACAAACGCAGAACTATTGTGAGGGGATACTTAAGTTACTGGTCAAATATGCATGGAGCGATAGGGACAGGGCACTGGCTGAAATTAAGATCTTGGAGGAAGATATCGACAAAGAGGAGGATATCGACAAGGTGAAAGAGCTTAAGGAGGCAATGAAAAAACCAGATACCAGCAGAAAATCATGACGCGCAAACAAGAAAAGTTTGAGCGCGATGAGACTGACTATCGCCAAGGCCATTTCCTAAAATTCGCCAAGAAATACGACACACCACGCAAGGCCATGAACCAGGGTACCTTGGTAACCCCCACCTCAAGTGCAGCAACTTCAGAATCGGAGGCCACAGCCGAGGAATCGGGTGATGAACAGCGAGACCGTGGAAACGAACGAAGAAGAGTGGCTGTTCCTTTTCACACTGAGTTCCAACTGATTCGACAGAATTGGCTGAGGGGGGGAAGAACAAGCCCCCAGAGCAACAAGAAGGAGAACCCAGAGATCAGGGGGCGGCGGTAAAAGGAAGAGGGAGGGGAAGAGCAAAACCCCAAAACTGATCTTACCGCAACAACAAGAAGTAAGGGGTAACATACAGACTGAGGCAACTAATCTAACTGTGATCAACCTCACGGACCATACCCTTACACCTGAACAACACAAACTCTTGAGTCTAGGGCTCACCTTCTGTTCATACACCAATCTGGAATAGACGCAAACGAAAATTGATCTTTTTAGGTTCACCAGGAGACTAAAACTACACAAACATTTCAAATTAAGACCGCATACTAAAGGATCATCTAAACATGGTACAAGACTTACAGCCACTGATGCCTTGACAGGCAATGATTTGCCCTGCATCGAAGCTATGGCAGCTCTAAGAACTGAAACAGACAATGTAGACTTCACTGGAATGGATATGGTGCAACGGGCGGCATTGAGGGGAATTGAACAAGAGCGAGATGAAAGTCATTTTAAAACTCTCTCTACATTTATTCCCCAGTCACCAAGGGATGCCATCGATGCTTTTTTGGAGGCCATAACGATGGAATTAGTTAAGCAAAGGAAGGAAACTAACATGAATACATATAACATCACATAACCACAGAAAAAAGCTTTACAAGAACTAATGAATAATAAGAAAATTATTATAAAACCCTCGGATAAGGGGGGGAACGTTGTACTGATGTCTAGAGATTACTATCGTGAAGAAGCCATGAGGCAACTCTCCGATTTGAAATTCTATTCTATCACTACCAGGAGTGTTTATGAAGCCAGCATCAGACAATATGACGACCTAGTTCTCAAGTGGTATAACCTTTCCATGTTAGGGAAGGATGAGCATATCTACCTGCGCAGGAACAATCCCATGATACCGACTTTCTATCACCTGCCCAAGCTGCACAAAAACCACACCTCACCACCAGGCCGACCCATTGTGGCCTCTACTGACGGGCTAACTGAAAATATGTCCAAATTCGTGGACAATTACATCTTCCCACTTGTCTTGGAGCTGACGTCTTATATCCAGGATACTAAAGACTTTTTGAATAAAGTGTCTACGATGGAATGGAAATCAGACTATCTATTTCTGGTGATGGACATCACCAGTCTCTATACCATCATCGACCATACCCACGGACTGGCAGCTATCGAATACTATCTAGGCAGACGCCAAGCTCGTTTTGCACATCACAACATCATGTTAATTGAATTTGTGCAGTTTTGCCTAACTCACAACATTTTTCTGTTTGAGGATAGTTTCTATAGACAGATCTCCGGTACGGCGATGGGCACCTGCTTCGCCCTCAGCTACGCGAACTTGTTCGTTGGCTGGTGGGAGGAGCGGGTGCCCAGGAGCTGGAAGGAAGGCCAAGAAAGTGGCAGGCTGGTACATTGGTACCACTACATAGATGACTTGTTCATCGTGTGGCAAGGTACCCAGGACATGGCAGAGAAGTATATCAAATCTCTTAATGATAACATCTACAACATACACCTGCCTGGTACAATTAGTGGGGTGGCAGCCAACTATTTGGACCTCAGGGTCTATGTTGAAAATGGCCATGTCCATACCTCACTGTACCGCAAGGAGACAGCGGGGAATTCTATCCTGTTTGCTAGAAGTGGACACCCACCTAGACTTATCAATAGTATCCCCTACGGGGAACTATTGAGAATTAAGAGGAACAGCACCCAAGACCAGGAATTTGAGGCGGCTGCTTCTGATTCCATGGCCCGATTTCGCTTAAGAGGGTATGACGAGGCACTTTTACAAAGTACTCTGAAAAAAGTCATGAAGATCCCCAGGGAGGAACTGCTCAAAAAGAAACATAAAGGACCAAATCCCCCTACAAAAGATACATTTAGGATGATAACACCATATTCCACAGGTGCCGACAGACTTAAAGCAATGATGTGCAAGAATTGGCACATCTTGCTTACCGATGAAGTCATAAAAGATGACTCGCCACCATGCCCATTGGTGACCTTTAGCAAGGCTAGGTCCCTGGGCGACATGTTGGTACATAGTCATCTTGCAGCCCCTAGTATCCATTCTAATACCTTAAGGGAAATGAGCGGATTCTTTCCATGCGGAAAATGCAAAGCATGTGCCAACAGCCGTAGGGTACTTCAATACGATATCCCGGATGCGGGGAGAACGAATAGAATCCACAAATTGAGAGTTTTAGAACACCTCAGGGCAATTGACAGGGTAGACCCCTCTTATCCAGTAGCCTGACATTTCGCGGAACATCACAATAAAGATCGAAATAAACTACGATTCTTTGGGCTAGATCATGTTCCATGCAACCCACGGGGAGGCGACAGGCTTAGAAGGCTACGACGCCTTGAATCAAGATATATCATCGACCTGTCTACCAAGTACCCGAAAGGTATGAATAGTGGGGAGGAAATGGCAGTACACCTTGGGAAATAATGAATAACAACTCCAGGTGCATTCTAACAGGTATCTCTGCTATATTAGCTTGCCCATCTCTGCTGATTGATCTGAGGTAGTCTACTACGAGATTAATCATTATCACACATATCTGTGCCCATGATTGTGCTGTAACTACTGCTTTGCCAATATTTCTAACACACACATTTTTTGATGATGTTAACAATAATGTCAGATATTAGGAAGGGATCTTCTCTAGTATCATTGTAGTTCACCAGGTGCATCGATATTGCATATATCGATAATGGATCATCATTAGTTTCCAGGTTACATTTTATGTAACTCTAGAAAATAGAATATGAATTTCGGAATTCTCTTATTTGCCATTCCTTTCTTGTGTTTCCTTTCATTCACAGTGTTAGTGGTGTGGTAGCTTTCGTTTTACAATGGTCATCTCATCATTTTGTAAATTTAAGTAGTATATTATGAATCATTGATGAAATTATGAAATTTGCCTACCATCTATATATTGTTCCGAGTATTATATTAAATGTACATATGTGTTGCATAATATTCACTTGTATAGGGACACATGCCGATCCACGGCTTTATTATGTTGAGACCTTTCTTTCTTGTGAACACTCCGATTTTCGGAGCTATTTAACCTGTTCCAAGATGGCGCCCACAATGGTGCTTGAAGGGGTAGTCCCTTGTTGGTGTTCAGTTGTGTTAACACATGTTTATTTAACCGGAACTGCCTGTGTATGGTGAGAAACACCGAAGAAGGCTAATGCCGAAACGTCTGTTTGCTGATTAAATTCGCTGTGACTGTTCCCGCCTGAGTGCTGTTTCCTTTCTTTAAGGGGGAGGATTGTGAGCGTATATATATTCACTGAAAAAACCACAGGTTTCAGGAGTGTTATAGTTAGTTGGACATTTTACTCTTACAAAACCATTGAAACTCCTCCGTTATAGTTAGTTGTACTAACTATAACTAATGTGCACGCAATCCACTGCTGATGATGTCACACATTACATCATTCATGACATGGTCAGTGACATCACTGATGACATCTCAAATGACATCACTGATGACATCACTGATGACATCATCCAGTGAATGGTGTTTGCTTTGATATTTAAATAAGCATTATATATATATATATATATATATATATATATATATATATATATATATTACTGCTCCAAGCGCCACCAGCCTGCTGCACTCACGAGCGGGTGCTCTTCAAAGCGGGGGTGTACCCGCCGAAAAATCACTGCTGCCCAATTTCCTCCACGTTCCATAAGAACAAGAAACAGCACTCTCAGGGGGGTTATCAATACCAACAATTCTTTATTGGTCAACCAGCACGGAGAAGACGCGTTTCGGCGCTTAGCCTTTGTCAATTGCTGAAATGTCATTTGAAATGTCATCAGTGATGTCATCAGTGATGTCACTGACCCTGTCATGAATGATGTAATATGTGACATCAGCAGTGGATTGCGTGCGCATGAGTTATAGTTAGTACAACTAACTATAACGGGGGAATTTCAATCGTTTTGTAAAAGTAAAAATGTCCAACTAACTATAACACCCCTGAAACCTTTGATTTTTTTCAGTGAATTTCTGAGGTTTTTTAAATGCTAATTCCTAACCATAACATGTCTGAAACCTACGGTTTTTTAAGTGAATTTCAAAGGTTTTTTAAATGCTAATTCCTAACTATAACATGTCTGAAACTTATGCTTTTCTAAATGACAATTTTAAAATATATTTATTCTTATATTTGTTTTATACTGAATAACTATTTTTTTTTAAACTATTTATTTTGAGATATTTTATTTTTTAAAATACATTTCATTGTGTGGCCCCCCTTCTTTTTATTTTTTTGGGTCCTAGACCCCATCCCCTAGAGCCTGACCCGTAAATCTAAATTTGTTAATTTTTTTTATAGGAATGGGATTCCTATGGAAGGAAATACAAGTTACTTGTAAGTATGCTTGGAACTACTTTTCAGGGTCAGTGCTGGGCTAAAAAGAAGCAGCACTGGTTTCTTTCCTGCTAACAAATCAATAAATCGGAATTCGTTCTTCGGATGACTTAAGATGAATATTTTAAAGTTGAAAACTGCACACTTAGAAGAGTTTGCAGCTGAAACCAGTCAATGTCAGCCTATGAAAGGAAATTCACTTAGCAGGTAAATAGTGCTATTATTACTTTTTCTTAGTCAGGGTTGGATCCTGAATCCAGCACTCTGAATCCAGCACTGCTGCATCACTTCTAAACAGTTGAAAGAATGCAAATTACCAAAGACGCGCGGAAGCCCACATCTCCTTTTTTGTTTTTTTTGTTTTTAATATCGCTAGAATGCCCGGATCATACGCGCACCCCTCGATTTTACCCAAAAAAATCAAATACAATTTGGGGCCAAGGGGGTCCTTGTGGAACCACCTGAGCAGACCTAAAGGGTCAGGGTGTGTCTACTCCCCCCTTTTCACGTTTTAAACTCACATTTTATACGCTTTTTCAGCCTCCGTTCTACCGAGGCATGAAATGGCTGCCAACAGTTTCAAGTTTCGAATGTTGACAAGCACTTGACTGCCAATTAGCATTCAGCGTGTGATTGGAAGGCTGCGCTTATGGTACGATGAGAATAAGTGGAGTATCCGTATTCAATTTTGTTTATGGGAAGGGGGCTGCGTGGCCCCCCTCTCGTAGTCAATTCCGGGCACTGATGCCCCCACCCCCCGGGGCATGGATAAATATATATTAATATTTTATGGACCCTACTGTAGCCACTTCAAGGCCCTGGGGACCCCATTCCCCGGGGATGGCCTTTTTAAAAAAAAAAGTATTATGGCCGTCACCGTTGGGGACCGTGCGAGGGTCTTCAATTCCCCCACTGTCCCACCGGCTCCCCGCCTCCTACGGGAGCCGGTGTTCTATCGACATCCGAAGTCCATCTGTGTATGTACCACCTAGGAGTTGCCTTTACTTTGTGCATGCACGTTTGTGGTAGCGCATCCATGTTAATATTACGTATGCGCACAATACGTCCCACCATCTGGCTATGTACCCCTAACATATTTCATTTTATTTGCAAATGCTCAATTACACATGCCCAATCACAGCTCTCACACCCAGTGATGTCATGCTCAACCAATCATCCTTCTGCAAAGCATTTATAACCTGCCAACCTTCTCGAACTTTTCCTACTTCGCAGTCACACCATTGATAGTGTTCGTATCCACTTCTTTGTAGGTGAGCATTTTTTTTAAAGAATAATTAAAATAATTAATCTGAATGATCTTTAAATACCGCGTAAATGCAAATTTTTGTTCGATTTGACAATGTTGTTTTTAAGCATGCTTTCCTGCTTTTTTATGTCGTTAAAGTTGACTTCGTAACTTTTGTTTCTGAGCAAATCACTTAACCCTGCCGCCTTCAATTTTGTAAGTAGTGCACAATGTGCTGCTTCCTCCCCATGCTCCCTCCCCATGCAGTCCCATGCTTCCTCCCCATGCAGTCCCCATGCAGTGCGATTGGCCAATGTTGTATTTTAGCACGCTCTCCATGTTTTTGAATAACGTTAAACTGGATTTCTTATCCTTTGTTCTGTGCAAATGAGTTAATCCTGCAACGTTTCTTTAATTTGACATGCGCCACTTGGCCGTTCCCACAACAGTGTGGTACGTGCTGTTCAACTTAATGCGATGTTGTTTTTCTAGTGTAAGTAGTGCGTCACATGCCCCATGCATTGCAAAAGTAATGTTTTTGGCAATGCTGTATTTTAGCACGGTTTCCAGCTCTTATATTTCCAATATCTTGCCTTGGTAGGCGATGCTTCTGGACAAATCACTTAATCCTGCCGCCTTTCATTTTTGAAAGTAGTGCGCCACGTGCTACTTCCTCCCCATGCACTGCACATGTAATCGATAGGCCAATGTTGTATTTAAGCATGCTCTCCAAGTTTTTTAATAACCTTAAACTTATTTTGTCCTCAGTTCTATCTCATTCGGCAGGTGCGTGTAGGGTGTGCGGACTCTGCCATGAAATAAATAAAATAAAACAGAGCTTTTGTTATAATTAGCCCCTGGCGGGGCTAAATACCAGGGGAAAAATTATTAAATTTTATGGGGGGATGTCTATCCCGCCCTCCCATAGCAAGGAAATATGTTCTCTCTTTTAAAATCTAAATCAGATTGCTTTTTAACATGGGGAGCTGCATTTTAGTAGTTCCCCATGTGGAAAAGCAGTGGCGGCTCCCAAACGCGTAGAAGTTGTGCACCAAAGGTGCTGGAATCCCGTTCCCTACAGGTTATGATTCGTGCCTCCAGCACGTGCACACCAAGGGGCCGCACTGAGCGCTGCGCTGGGTGCACGACTTTTAATTTTACCGTAAAAAATATAGCCCCTATCAGTAATTTCTAATATCCCCAGGGACCCTATCTCCCGGGGCTTATAAAAAATGTTGGGGACTGTGGGGGGAGCCACAATGCCCCCACGGTCCCGCCGGCTCCCCGCGTCCTTCGGGAGCCAGCATTTTTTTCCACATGGTGAGATGCTAACTTGCATGTGGAAAAGCAATCTGGTTTGGATTTTGAAATTGAGAACAGATTTCACTGCTCTGTCTTTGAAAATCCAAACCAAGGAACACATTATCAAGCAAGGAGATAAAAATGATAGGGACCCTATCTCCCGGGGCTTATAAAAAATGTTGGGGACTGTGGGGGGAGCCACAATGCCCCCACGGTCCCGCCGGCTCCCCGCGTCCTTCGGGAACCGGCATTTTTTTCCACATGGTGAGATGCTAACTTGCATGTGGAAAAGCAATCTGGTTTGGATTTTGAAATTGAGAACAAATTTCACTGCTCTGTCTTTGAAAATCCAAACCAAGGGACACATTATCAAGCAAGGAGATAAAAATTATTGCCATTTTAATGGGCTTGATAATATGGCCTTTTGAATTCCAACAGAAACCCATGTTCTGGTGTGAACATGGGCTTCTATTGGAAAGTGGTGCAATGGTGTTGTAAATATGGTTTGGATTTTGAAAGAGAGAGCAGGGTGCACCTGTAGGGTAAGTACAGGTTAGTGTAGGGGTAACAATTACTATTCGAACTCCAGGAGGGTGCATCTGTACGGTATGTGCTGGATAGTGTATGAGTAACAATTACTATTGCAAATCCAGGGGGCTGCATCAGTGGGGTATTTGCTGGCTAGTGCATGAGTAACAATTACTATGAAAAAAAGGAGTTAAAGGAGAAGGAGACATGCACTTTGACGGTGAACCTGGAATAAGAGAATGTGACGAGACATGATTTCCGACGTGTTTAGGCTTAAGAGCCTGGTAATCATTAAATGGGGTCTGGCAGATAAGTGCTTACTTATTCTGCAAGAAGCCTTTCGGGGTCTTGCGAAAGGAAGTCATCTTCAATAATTGCCTCCCGCTGCATGAACTTGCAAGGTCATCTGATTTGCTTGTATGTTAAAAACAGAAGCTTTCTACACCTCTTTTATATTGGTTGTGAAGCATTGTAAGAAGACATATTACCAACCAATCCCTTTCCTTGCGCAGAGTTTGAAAAACATTTGATTGGCTGTTGTGTGGTTAACTCTACCTTCCTAATCCTAATGTTGATTGGCTTGTTTTTTCTATGTGACGTTACGATACCCTCACCATGTACATAGCCCATTTTGTGAAGCACTTTATTTTACAATGCGTTTCAAAAACTAGTTGTGGTAGGGTGATTTTAACTCAAACTGTGTACTCTGCTTACGAGTATGTTGACTGTAAAGGTATTTAAAAATATTATTCTATTTTCTATTCTATCATAATTGTGCTGACTTTTCACGTGGAGTACTAAGTTCTTTTATTAAATGTATAGTTCTTCAAACCATCCTTCAAAGAAAAATGCTCATCTTTTCAAAATATTTTTATTGAGTCTTTTATGGTCAGTTGTTGTGTAAACTGCTGCACCAGTTGGTTACTAGCTACATGAAAGTCTATATTAGTAGTAGTATTAGTATGTATAACTGCAGAACTATAAGGAAGTGATGTAGCATGGCACTGTAAGCTATTTAGCTGCAGCGTGCTGAGCTACTTCCAAAGCACAAAGATGCAACATATGTACATAAATATGTTGGAAGTCTGTCCTTCCTTCTGCACTGATGCTTAAACTTTAGGCATGTGGTAATACAGGCACCCTTGCACCTTGGTGCAAGAATATCTGTGTTGTGTGGAGTTTGTTTTTGTGCAGGAAGACCCACATTCCTGCACAAAAACAATCCGTGAAGGCATTTTCTCCTACAATGTTTGCTGTGCATTGTAGCATATATTGGAGAAAAAAAAATGACAAGAAATGAAAACAATTCTATGGCAAATTTACAAGTTCTCTGCGCCACCAGTACGTCACTTTTTGTGACGTATTGGTTGCGCAGGTGGCTCCTCCATGTTTCACAAGGAGAGAAAAAGTTACCCTGCGTGACTTTTCCTTTCCTTCTAAATACGGCCCCTTCATACACAGTTCTTTACGTATATATATTACATCATTCATGACATGGTTAGTGACATCACTGATCACATCACTGATGACATCTCATATGACATCACTTATGACATCACTGATGACGGCATCCAGTGAATGTGGTTTGGTTTGGTATTTAAATATGTATTATATATATAGCAATCTGCATTGAAGAATGAGTGGATATGAAAAAATCTGGATAAAGGATTTAGTAGCAGTGTGATTGATTGTTTACTTGATTAATTTATAGTGTCTCACTAAATATATTGGATAGTGACTAAACTGTGTGAATATCTGTATTACTTTGTCAGTTGTTCTGTAAACTGTTGCACCAGTTGGTTACTAGCTACGTGAAAGTCTATATTACTTATTGATTAGTTAACTGAGTATTTGTATGGGAGAGTGAATGTGTGTGTGGTTCGGTGGGGGGTGTCCGACTGCCCAAAGATGTGTGAAAGTTGATTCAGTAGGTATATGATGTTAAGACTGCATGATATCACAAGCTACTGGTTGGAGACCCCTGGTATGTACAGTTATTGGGGAATTGTAGTCCTGAAGCACAAATGTGAAGGTTATTACACCACTACATGCATAATACATAGCACTTTGAATCACTCCATTCCCTAAAGCCTGGCTCACTGCATGAGTACATGCTTACTGACTGAATGATTAAATTAATATAAGTATAGACACTCGGTGAATTCTTAATTGGTTGACTTTTACTTTAGTGAATGAATTACTACATGGTACTGAAAGAGTCATTATGAAATTGCAACAGCAGTCACACTGTGTTTGCTGGAGTATATGGATGGTGACTGGGGAATTGTAGGCCTGAAGCACAAATGTGAAGGTGGTTACACCACTACATGCATAATGCATAGGAGTTTGAAGCACTGCATACCCTAAAGCCTGTCTTACTGCAAGAGTATATGTACTTATGTAACTGCAAAAATATCAAACAACCAAATTATTCTCTCTCAATTTTGCGAAATGGACACTGATTCATAGTGTGATTCTAGACAAATAACGTATCCCCTGCAGTGTATAAAGAAAGATTTAAAATATTGGATAAATAATTGTATTAAAACTCGGAGTAATGGAATTAAATAAATTAATACTCGGATATAAATTAGAATACTCTAAGCTTAATACAGAGTATCTCTGGCACGGGATGCACGGAAATAGGGGTATAAGGTAATGAAGAATAATAAAAAAAAGTTTTTTAAGAAAAGGGAAGATACTAGACTAATAAGTCGAAAAAAAGGGGAATGAATGTTAATACTCATATAAAAAAAGTAACCTATAGAAATGCTTTAATAAGAAAAACGAGTTTAAATAAAGCATTTTAGAAATTATACGAAAGTCAAAAGTATGGAAAGAGGCACGTGACGTACTAAAAAAGTGGAAATGAGAACACCTGTCAACTGAAAAACGTGGGTAAAAGTGGGAGGAGCAACACATTGATCCCATAGAGTATTAGCTAACCAAAAAGTATATAAACCACACCCGTGGGATGATTAGTTTCATTTCAGAGAATCAATACGGGTAAAGAAATTAGGAGCAAGGTAATGATTCGGGGCAGCGGAAGCATCTTGAGAATAGCATTCAATTCCTCAGAGGGAACATATTGTTAATGTATATTTAAAAATACATAAAACATTATGTCCCCTCAAGAGGAGTTGGGTGAATTTCGATGGAGGAAGGAAAGAATATCGAGGAGTGGTAAATTATCTGAATGGGTATATGCTTGATATTTTTAAAAAAGAAAGCAAAAATATTGAAATGATTATAGAATGTGGTATGATTAAGTTTAAACGGAATATAATAAAGAGTTGACGAAAGAACCATTACAAGAAATATAGGTTAATTAAGGAATTACTATGTGCAAAGTAATGATCAGGAGGGATGCCATCATCTTGAGTTTATCTTTCATTTCCACAGAAGGATCATATTGTTAACGTATATTTTAATTTGCATTCAACTTTATGATCCTTCAAGTGGAGTTGGATGACTTTCAACAGAGAATTTGAAAGAATAATAAATAATATTATTTTTTTAGTATGCAAGTATTTCTTAATGATTGAAAAATGTAGTATAAATAAACTATTGACAAAAAAAGGAAATACTTTGGAATAAAGGAAAATACTCTTTATCTTCTTGAGTGAAAATGAGCTAAAAGTATTTATATTGAGTAGTGCTTTTACCAATTTTCACTCGTGAAGGACAGGAGGATATCTTCACAAGCACTTTTTTTGAAAAAAATAATATAATTGTGGCTTCAAATGTTAATTAATAAAGCTTTCCATTTTTAAAAATGATTGTTAAATGTAATAATGAAATGAAATGTACATTAAAAGAAAGATGAAGTAGTGAGGGAGTCTTTGTTGTAGCACTTCTATTCTACTTTATCTGAAAGTAAAAAAAGCCCAAACATTTAAAAAAAGATGATGGGGCAATACTTATATAATGTAAACATAAGGAATGAGTGCTCATGATAAAATAAAAAAAATGTGGTCCAACGCGTGATACCAATGAATGAAAAAAAGATTTTGCATTTCACCCATATGATGAATATAAAAGACTCGACTTACTTTACTAATGTACAGTGTCTCACTAAATATATTGGATAGTGACTAAACTGTGTGAATATATGTATCACTTTGTCAGTTGCTGTGTAAACTGCTGCACCAGTTGGTTACTAGCTATATGAAAGTCTATATTAGTTATTGATTAGTTAACTGAATATTTGTATGGGAGAGTGAATGTGTGTGTGGTTTGGTGGGGGGTGTGTGACTGCCCAAAGATGTGTGAATAGTTGATTCAGTAGTTATATGAGGTTAAGACTACCTAGTATAACAGTTGTTTGGGTGAGTGAATATCTTTATGGGTGTGGCGATGAGCAAACATATCTCTCAATGGTAAATGTCCAACAAACTAGAAAAATAAAAGGCAGTGCATGTGACAGTGTTTGTATATAACTAAGTATACATAAGACTCAATGATTGTATGAGTGACTGCGTGGATAACTGCATACTTGTAATAATGATTTTATAACACACTAAGTATGAGTTGCTATCTATATGAATAAATTAAGTGCTGTTTAAATAAGTGTGTAGCTGACTAAATGTAAGTATGATCCATTGTTTGCATAAGTGAGTAGGATGACTGCATAAGTGAATAGGATGTGTGCTGGTGTGTAATGTCGATATAGGTATATAAGTATATTTGATAGTGTTCTCTTGATGATTGACAGCATGTATGAGTGAATCTATAGGTAAGTGATTAGATATGTGTGTGTAGATCTAGGAATCAGTGAGTCGGTTTTTAGAAACTTGTATTGGTGTGTCAATGGTTTCAAATATGGTACTCTGAATTTTTCAGTGAATGATGAAAGGTTATACTAGTGTATGATGAGGTTATCTGATTGTCACGTGGATGATGTCATCAGTGATGTCATTTGAGATGTCATCAGTGATGTCATCAGTGATGTCACTGACCATGTCATGAATGATGTAATATGTGACATGGATTGCGTGTGTGCGAGTTATAGTTAGCAGAACTAACTATAACGGAGGAATTTCAATGTTTTGTACGAGTGAAATGTCCAACTAACTATAACAGCCCTGAAACCTATGGTTTTTTCAGTACATTTCTAAGGTTTTTTAAATGCTAATTCCTAACTATAACATGTCTGAAACCTATGGTTTTTTCAGTGAATTTCAAAGGTTTTTTAAATGCTAATTCCTAACAATAACATATCTGAACCCTATGGTTTTTTCAAAGAATTTCAAAGGTTTTGTAAATGACCATTTTTAAATGTATTAATTGTTATATTTATTTTCTTGATACTGATTTAGTACATTTTCTAAACTATTTACTTTTAGATATTTTATTTTTTAAATTACATTATAGTTACATTATACATGACAAAATATACTTTCTCAAAATGAATTACTTTAGTTTAAATCCTTTGCAAATAGGCAATAGACTTTTAAGTAAAGTAGTTATAGTTGTTGCAATGGGTAACTCAATTTCAAACACAATGCAACATTGAGCTCAATGTGAATTTCTAGTTAAATGCAATTAGTTACTTTGTTGATTACTTTTCTAACCAGAGGACTGGATCCTAGATTCAGTCCTTGGACACCTCCTGTAAACAGTTGAGTAACATTGTTTTGGTTACAGTAGTGATTTTTAAGGAATATTATTGTATTTTAAAAGTTGACACTTAAAAATGTGTTCACATAGAATCACCAATGTGATCCTATGGGAGGAAATTCACTTAGCAGGTAAGTAGTGTTATCGTTACTTTTTCTTAGTCAGTGGTGGATCCTAGATCCAGCACTGCTGCATCTCATGTAAACAGTTGAAAAAATATGTTTAAGTCATACAGGCGATTTTTAAGGAATATTTTTATTTTGTGAAAATAGACTCTTAAAAACTTTTCTGGTGAAAACCTGACAATGGATTCCTATGGAAGGAAATACAAGTTACTGGTAAGTACAGTTACAAATACTTTTTTAAGGGTCAGTGCTGGGCTAAAAGATGCAGCACTGGGTTCTCTCCTGATAACAGGTGAGTAAATCGGAATTTGTTGTTAGTATGATTTTAGGAGAATATTTTAAAGTTTCAAAACTCCACACCGAGAAGAATTTCCAATTGAAACCAGTCAATGTTAGGCTATGGAAGAAAATTCAAGTTACTGGTAAGTATGGTTAGAATTACTTTTCAGGAGCAGTACTGGGCTCAAAGATGCAGCACTGAGGACTCCCATGATAACAGGTGAGTAAATCAGAATTCGTAGTTCTGTTGATTTTATAGGAATATTTTAAAGTTCCAAAACTCCACACTTAGAAGAATTTCCAAGTGAAACCAGTCAATGTTACCCTATGGAAGGAAATTCACTTACCAGGTAAGTAGTGTTATCGTTACTTTTTCTTACTCAGTGGTGGATCCTGGATCAAGCACTGGCGCATCTCCTGTAAACAGTTGAAGGAATGCATTTAAGTCATACAGGTGGTTTTTTAGGAATATTTTTAGTTTGTGAAAATAGACAGAAACTTTTCAGGTGAAAACCGAACAATGGATTCCTATGGAAGGAAATACAAGTTACTGGTAAGTACGGTTAGAATTACTTTTTCAGGGTCAGTGCTGGGCTAAAAGATGCAGCACTGGGTTCTCTCCTGATGACAGGTGAGTAAATTGGAATTCGTTGTTCAGATGATTTTAGGTGAATATTTAAAAGTTCCAAAACTCCACACAGAACAATTTCCAAGTAAAACCAGTCAATGTTAGCCTATGTAAGGAAATTCAAGATACTGATAAGTATGCTTAGAATCACTTTTCAGGATCAGTACTGGGCTCAAAGATGCAGCACTTAGGTCTCTCCTGATAACAGGTGAGTAAATTGGAATTCGTAGTACATCCAGTAAGCGCCACAGAGTAGCAGAGAGATGTAAAAAGGGGCACGGCCTGCACCACCTCTCTGCAATGCAGAACAGTGGCTCTTCCTGGAAGCACCTGGTGGGCTCCTTGGCACCCATGGTCCCTCAGGTTTGAAGTGGAATTTTTTCCCCAACTTAAAACGCGCCACAGGGCGGATTTGCACACATCACGTCAGGCCCCTCTCCTACCTTCACCACTGTGTAAATGTGCCCTGTCACCGTTCTAAGTTGAGAGATTAAGTACCCTTCAATCCTAAGGGCCCCTAGGGTCAAACTAAACCACTAGGTACCTCCAGTAAGTGCCATAGAGCTGTGTTGCAGTGAGGTGTAAAAAGGGGCATGGCCTCTGAACACCTGTCTGCAACGCAGCTTCCTGGTGCATATTGGAGATACCTGTTGGGCTATTTGGCCCTCAGGGACCCTCAGTATTGAAAGAGAATGAATTCCCCATCTTAAAACGCACCAAAGGGCGCATTTGCACAGCAGTGAAGGAAGGGGGCGTGGCCTGAGGTGATATGTCTGCAAACACACCTTGTGGTGCGTTTTAAGTTAGAGAATTAATTCCTCCTCAATCCTGTGGGTCCCTGAGGGCCAGCTAGTCCATGAGGTACCTCCAGTATGCGCCAGGAGGCTGCGTTGCAGAGAGGTGTTCAGAGGCCACGCCCCTTTTTACAACACTCTGCAACGCAGCTCCGTGGCGCTTACTGGAGGTACCTGGAGGGCTAGTTGGCCCCCAGGGACCCTCAGTATTGACAAGGAATTAATTCCCCAACTTAAACCGCGCCACAGGGCAAGTTTGCACACATGTGAGCTCAGGCCCCGCCCCCTCCCTTCACCACTGTGCAAACGTCCCCCGTGGTGCGTTTTAAGTTGGGGGATTAAGTCCCTTTGAATCCTGAGGGTTCCTGGAGTCCAACTAGCCCACCATGTACCTCCAGTAAGCGCCACAAGGCTGTGTTGCACTTACTGGAGGTACCTGGTGGGCTTGTTGGCCCCCAGGGATCCCCAGTATTGAAGGGGAATCAATTCCCAAATTTAAAACGTGCCACATACTGCTAACGGCGAAATAAAGAAACTTTGCCTTTACTCCCGGAGTGCTGTATTTTGTTTTGCAAAGGAAAACGGAGTTTGGAGCTTGGATATATATATATATATATATATATATATATATATATGTACTGCGCATTGCTGAAGGTCGTGTATGGTTGGCCAGGACCTATGGCCAATCCCCTTCCAGTTGCTATGCACGGCTGAAGACTGTGTGTGCTGAAGGGTTGGGCACAAGGTCTGGCCACAGGTCAGGCCCTGAGCCCTGTCCACTCTGCCCTCACTGTGCATGGCCAAAGGCCCTGCATGGAGATGGGTTGACCTCAAACAACTCATAATACAATACTACTTTATGTTAAAAATAACATAGAAATTCACTGAAATACTAATGGTAAAGTGAAGTTATATGTGAGGAAGGTAGTAACATTTTAACATATGTTTAAAAAAACCTCATAAAATCACTGCAAAAGCACTACAATCCTGTTTTTAAAAAAACTGGGAAATTCACCCGTTATATGTAACTGACACAGGCATAACTTGACCCACTGTGATGTCTTGCTTATGCCCTCACACATTACAACACTGATGAGATATGAAATCTATGGTGGTGAGTAGAACGCCAAGTATATCATTTAGGTCATTTAAGTTCATGCAAAGTCAAATACTTACTTTAGGTTTTTTGACTACTACCACAAAAGATGCCACTTAGATCCTCCTTTTACTCCAGTGACTTTTCCTATTCACTGCTTGTCCAAATCTTTTTGTAATTCCTCAACTTATTGGTAAATTCACACTCTTTATATTTTACACTTCAATTATGGAACGCTTCTTCAGAATAATTTTGCATACAAAACACTTTAACAGACCTAATGTGTTACTAAATTCTTGGGAAATGACGCTTCTCATCTAGCGTTATCTCCAACTCCAAATATTTCCATAATTAATACTTAAGGGGGCAAAAAATGTTTGTGATTATTGAAATCCAACTTCATTGTAAGACCTCTCGTTTGTGGCCAACCCAAAATACACAAGCCTTCTTTTTTGGGCAAATAAGCAGACCCAAATCATGTTGATCTTGTGCTGTAAATCAATTGCTAAATAGCCTTGGAATATCTATGGATTCATTGCCATACACTTTTTAATTAATGCAGTCCAAAAATAGATCCAACTTACGATCTCCTATTAAAGCTTGATCTACTCGTTAATGCCTGTATATAAATGTTTCCAATTCTTATCACTCAATAGGGCCTATATAAGACACCATATCCTACATCACAAGCTTTTAAAATAAACTCATTTATTTTGCCCCCACATCAGCACTGAGTTCTTGAAACTCTTCTGATCGCTCCTCCTCCTTCCTCCCCTGCACATATATGCATATTACCTCTGGTCTTTAAACTTTCTGCATATTTGGCCAACATTAAGGTAACAAATAGGAACATAATTTTCACTCCCACATCTGCAACACATTCAGTTGTTGACTGCACTAAGTATACATTTATCCTTTGAGCGTTGCTTTGTTTCAGTACAGTATCCTTTTGCAACAATATTGACTTTTGATTCCTTCTTAACTCTGTATATCCGTTGAGCCCCTTCTGTTTGTTATTAGATAGTGCTGATACATTGAGCAAAGAGTATAGCCTTTTCAAATATAAAATCATGTTTTAGCAATCATAATCTCATCATTAAATGACTTGTTATTATACATTAAACCTTGGGACCTCGAGACAGCAATTACGTTTTCTATCAGCTCTCCAAGAAGTTGTGCCCTTACAAGAAACACTTTATTCATTCTCTTTCTATAATTGTTATAATTAATTACTGCACTCTACTTCCTACTCATCTAATTCCACTTCCTTATTCTATTGCTCTACTATAATAGGAAAAAGATGCTTTGCAGACCCATGTCCCTTTACACCCAAGCAATGATTCAACATCACCAGTGTTTAAAGGGTGGCTAGAGCACAATGTTGATGCAAAACTCCCCAAACAAAATTCCACAATCGACCTTGTATTATACAGTGGCGGCTCCATCTGCTAAGGCAGAGGAGCGTTGCCCCATTGCTCCAGCTGCAAGCTGAATACAAAAATAAAATGACAATAATGCTCCTTATTATCATTTTGTTTTTTGTATTTTGCTTGCACCTGAAGCCGGGCGGGGCTGGGCTCCCCATGTCACGGGGGGAGGGGGGGGGGGAGTGGTGGCAGAACCTAAAGTGCGTATGACGCTTTTGCCAATGTGTCATGTGCACTCTGCATGTTCTCCATGCAGGCTGAAGAACATACACAGCTTGCCAGACCCTGTTTGAGCACCGAACCACGGCAATCAGACCAATCACAATGCTACTAATGCAGTGTTGTGATTGGTCAGGGGATTCTGGGAGGCTGTGTGCTTCCTGCCAAGAGGAGGACGAAGAAAGAAGAGGCCGTGACCGGCGGTCGGCGGTAAGTGTATTGTTTTTATTATTCACCCCTCCCTGCTTCCCTATACCTTCCTTCCCGCCCAACCACCCCTGGTCAGTAGCAGCCACTACTCTTAAATGTCCTTCTCTTACTACACCTGTGTAGAAGGGTAGCCACCATCACTCTTCAAACATAGATGATGTCCAATATCACAGTGCTCCAGAGCTGTGGTGGATGCTACAGAAGATAAGACTTTGTCCTTATTCGAACTGAAAGAGTGTTCCAGAAGGCAACTGTGATGCTTGTAAACAACAAATTACGGGATTTTCAGTTCTGAAACCTGGCACTTTCTGGTACAGAGAATTCCATCTCTGGGTTCTCTTAGTTTTCCTGTGTATTGTTTAGATTCGACAGATAGATAGATGTATCTAGGTGCATGGTTTAAAGGTTAGGCAGCCAATTTTAAATGTGATTCCTTGTTCTGATAGGAACCAGATGCACAATATGCAGATTTGGTCAAATTGTCTTCTTAAACATATGAGTTTGGACCATGAGCATAATTTAGGGCCTCACTGACCTGTAATGCCAGGGGCCCCAGGCTTCGTAATCCAAATGGGGGCCCCTCAACACCTGGAACGGCTTGAAAAGCCATCGCTCATAAAAGCCTTTTTCCAAAGTGCTGAAATAAAGAAAACGTCCAACATTTTTGCTTTATGTTGCTGATCATGCATTCTCCCATGGGCATAACAAACCCTCAGAACATGGGCCAAAGGGGTCACTGGTCCCTTCACCACTGTATAATGGACGTAACACAGACACATGCAGTCTTAGTGGTCCCCATTCACCTCAAAGCCAATTAATATCCTTGAGATAATGCAGATTTAGGGGTTCCTCATCATAAATTGCAGGTGGGGCCATCATTTTGCATTACACCACTGGGTTGGCCATGGAATGCAGAGTAGTCTTGTGTCTGGTGAGTGAGGATTGGGGCATCCTGGCATTAATGGCTATGCCAAAATCTAATTGAGAGTACATCGATCGTGGGCAGCAGAAGCTTAATGCCCTTGATTGACCGGAGGAGAAATATTTGTTTTTTACAACAGAAAAAAGATTGTCTGTGTAAATTATAAAGATTTCACTCTCGGATAGGGAGATGTTTTTTACTTTGATATAATTTAGAAAACTGGGATTAAGGGGTCGATTAGGATGGCGGACGGAAACGTGTACCGTCCGCCGCGGAAGGTGGCAAGATACTCCGGACCTGTCCGCGGAAAATCCGCAACAGCAATTAGGATAAAACATGCAAAAAACGCCGACCGCGGCGTACGGAGCACTCCAATCCCCGTCCGCGGCGGTCGGAGTACACCTGAGTCCGCGGCAGGCGGACGGAACAGTAAAAACACCGACCGCCGCGTACGCACATGACCGCGAATACATCCACCACCCCCGCGATACCTGCGCAATGTCCGTGTCCGCAATTAGGATAACTCCGCAAGTACCCCGGTAGTCACCGCCATCCACGTCCGCAGCGGTACAAATGCACCGAGAATCCGTGCACCACAGCGGAACGACAACACAAACAACATCCCTACTGTCAAACCAATGCCATACATTGGCACGGAAGTTTATCACCAAACACACGAAAAAAAACGCCCACCCACCGAAAACATCCAAACCAATCACAACACACAATGATCCACCGCCAAGCACCACACAATCCACACCTGCCAACACTCCCACCTAGCACCTGACTGCCAATAACCATTCAGACACGGTCTAGACACACACCATAAAAGAACTCCCACCCACTCCACAACTCCTCTGCATCACAGCATAGCTGCTAGCAGGACACACCACTGAACTGAGACCAAAGAGAAATAGCATTCACACAACCCACACCCAAACACACCCACCACACAAACACCCACCACACCATTCTTACACACCACACACCTGCACCACCCCATCCACGCAAACCCACACCCCGAGCACCACACACCATGGCACCAAAAAAAACCCCAAAATTCACTGACACCGAGTTGAAGGTTATGGTAGATGAGATTATCCGTGTGGAACCCCACTTATTCGGGGCCCTAGTGCAGCAGACCAGCATAGCCAGGAGAAACAGCATGTGGGACCGGATAGTCACCAGGGTGAATGCCTCCGGGAGCGTCCCGAGGACGAAGCAGGACATCCAGAGGCGGTGGCACGATCTAAAGACCCGAGTCAAAGCCATACGAGCCAAGAACTATCTCCGGGCTAATCACACAGGCGGTGGAACCCCTCCGGAGCCCTTACCCTACACCGAGTGGGAGGACAAGGTGATGACCATCATCCACCCTGAGACCCTTGATGGACTTCCTGAGGGAGAAGAGGCTGGTAAGTACAAACCAAGCACCACGAGCACTACTACATGGTGTGCCTCACACAACTGTGAAGACACATCTCCCAGACCCCAACCCATGCATGCAGTCCACATACTCACCAACGTCGAAATCACTCCAACAGGCCCCCATGTCCATAGGGATGGCGGTGGTGGTGGGTGTGAGGGGATGGAACCACAACTCCCAACAGGCCCCCATGTCCATAGGGATGGCGGTGGTGGTGGTGGGTGGTGGTGGGTGTGAGGGGATGTAACTACAACTCCCAACAGGCCCCCATGTCCATAGGGATGGCGGTGGTGGTGGGTGTGAGGGGATGGAACTACAACTCCCAACAGGCCCCCATGTCCATAGGGATGGCGGTGGTGGTGGGTGTGAGGGGATGTAACTACAACTCCCAACAGGCCCCCATGTCCATAGGGATGGCGGTGGTGGTGGGTGTGAGGGGATGGAACTACAACTCCCAACAGGCCCCCATGTCCATAGGGATGGCGGTGGTGGTGGGTGTGAGGGGATGGAACTACAACTCCCAACAGGCCCCCATGTCCATAGGGATGGCGGTGGTGGTGGGTGTGAGGGGATGGAACCACAACTCCCAACAGGCCCCCATGTCCATAGGGATGGCGGTGGTGGTGGGTGTGAGGGGATGGAACCACAACTCCCAACAGGCCCCCATGTCCATAGGGATGGCGGTGGTGGTGGGTGTGAGGGGATGCAACTACAACTCCCAACAGGCCCCCATGTCCATAGGGATGGCGGTGGTGGTGGTGGGTGGGGTGAGTACCAGTGCAGACAGAATCGGCCAAAAAAGTGAAAACAACCTGTCAAGTCCACATTACTCATCCTCACATTTTGGTTTTGCAGGTCATCCTAATCTGACAGCTGGAAGCAACACCCGCCCTCCAGACTCGCCAATCACAGACGTCTCAGGGGACGATTGGCCAGCCACCTCCGGGGCAGAGGATGATCCCGGCACAAGCAGCCAGCCAGGGCCATCTGGCTCCCAGGTCACCCCTGCACCAACAACTACGGCCTCTGCCATTGTGACAACACCGGCCACTGTGACCTGCACAGCCACCACCAGCACCACCTCCACCACCACCACTACTACCACCACTCCTGCCCCTGCCACCCTGCCCAACCCAACGGCCAACGCCGTGCCAGCGCCATCCCAGCCACGCAGGGAGAGTGTGAGGCAAGGCAGAGATGCAAGGCCAGATCCGGCAGGCAGGAGCATACGCCAAAGAAGACGGGAGGATACCAACACACCCAATCCAGTGCAACAGTCATTGGAGGCACTGGGCAGGGTGGAGGTGAGCTACCAACGTGGTCAGGCACAGGCAGACCGGGCCCACCAGGACTTTGTAGATAACACTGCAATGTTGGGGGCCATTGAGTGGCGGCTTGGCCAACTAGTGGACATCTTCACCAGGACAATCAGGCCACAAACAACGCCACCGCCACCGCCACCGCCAACGCCACCGCCACCGCCACCGCCACCTGCGGCGGATGTGGTACCCGATGCCCCAGCGCAACCAGCTGACACCGTACCGGCACTAAGACGGAGGGGCCGACCGAGGCTGGAAGTGGGCGACAGCAGTGTGGAAGCAGCTGCCACACGCTCCAAGAGGAACAGAAAATGACTGTACCAGTACCTGCGCATGCCATTCACCCTGCCAACTATCCGGTCCCACCTGCCACAGGCCTGCTGTACTAGGCAGACACCACCCTATGTGGTGTCCGCACGGACATTTCATCTGCCATAACCTTCTACTCTCACTCCCCCACCCCTTCACTCATTTGTAAATATGCACCTACACCCATGCACAATTTGTAAATAAAAGCCACTTACTCACTCAATCATGTGTTGCCTCCATGTTTATTCACATGAATGCATCAGAAACAGATGTTACTAGGTACAGGTATCCAACTGATACAGAATCATGGCGCTGCGGGAGTGACCTAGGGAAAATAGAAACCGCAAAGACACGTCAGAAAACATGATCACACTCATCAGAACACACTGCAGTGCAACATTTAACAACCCACACGCATCACAACAGTAATGGATGAGACGACACACATCATGGAGACGTGCATTGGCCACAATTTAGCACACACACACACATGCATGCATCACATAGCAGAACACAGAGATGAAGCACACCACTATGCCACAACACCAGCACACATTCACAGGGCATACCCAAGCAGCACAAGAGGAGCACACTCACAATCAAGGGAAGTAGCGATCAATGATCTGGCGCCTCTGGTCCACACCTTCCTCCTCACCACTATCCTCATCAGTTGACATGGCTGGGTCGGGAGGGCGAGGAACTTGCAGTTCATCAGGGTCCAAGAGCAGTTCAATGTTATAGCGCACAGCCAGGTTGTGAAGCATGCAGCACGCTATCACGATCTTGCATACTTTGCCTGGTGAGTAAGGCAGGGCCCCTCCAGTCTTATCCAGGCACCGAAACCTAGACTTGAGCAGGCCAAATGTCCGTTCTACCACTCGACGTGTCCTACCATGGGCATCATTGTATCTCATTTCTCCAGGTGTAGTGGGATTGCGTAAGGGACTGAGCAGCCAAGGCCTGTTTGGGTAAGCCGAGTCGCCTGTGTTGGTGGAAGAGAGAGAGAGAGAAACATCACAACCTGCATTGTGGGGCACACCATGCCACACAGATATCACTCCTGTCACCACAGCATACTCACCAACAAGCCACGCTTGTGCTGGACGCAGATTAGCCATCAGTTGGGGGACCATGCTGCTCCGCATGATGTGGGCGTCATGTGCAGAGCCAGGGAATCTTGCACACACATGTGAGATGATGTTGTCGGCCTGGCACACCACCTGCACGTTCAGGAAATGGAAGTGTTTCCGATTCCTATACACCTGCTCACGTGCCCGTGGTGCAATGATAGCGATATGCGTGCCATCAATGGAACCCACAACGTGTGGTATACGACCCAGGGCATAGAAGTCAGCTTTGACCGCTGCCAAGTCCGCCGCCTGAGGGAAATGTATATAGTCATGCTTGTACAGCATCATGGCTGTCAGTACATCCCGGAGTACCGTGCTGAACATGGCCTGTGACATTCCCCCGGCATCTCCAACTGTGTACTGGAATGTGCCTGTTGCAAAGAAATGGAGTGCCGCCATCACCTTTTGCGTGGGTGTCATGGAACCTGGATAGGTTCTTCGCGGCTGCAGGTGAGGAGACAATAGGGTCACAAGTTCCAACAATCGACGGCGATCCAGCCTGAATTTCCGGATCACCTCCTCGTCCACCATATCCTCCAGCACAGTGTATGGGCGATGGACATTTGGAGCCCTCCTGTGTGGGAGTAGATGGAATGGAAGTCAATTAACATACAACGCATGTGTGTGCACCTCAATCACATGTCAACGCCCTCTACCAACATGTAGTATCCAGTGTATGCTTGTCATATGTGTGACTCCTCTGATTGTCAGGACAACATGGATCGACGTAGCTACAATGTGCATCCACTAGCAACATGATGTTTAGCAACATGTGCAATGCACACTGTCTCACCTCAACATCACTGCCAACCAGACATGTGACATGACCCACATGTGTAGGCCCAACATCACATGCACACATGCAAGTACATGCACACATACTAAATTAAACACCCCCCCACCCCCCCATATCATGATGCACCAATGGCAACACCAGGAATGGTGGGCATACGGACATCACATGCATGGGGACACAATAGGCAACACACATGTACAGTACACAACAGAACCCCCACCATAGTCATCATCTGACACATACCACTCACTGACAACTGATTCACAGGTGCCCATACATACGGGATCTACTGTGTACATGTGAGGTACGACAAAATTGTGTAGGGTACTACCCGATGTGGACATGCACACGTGATGGACACTTGTGGCTCACCGATGGCCATGGTATGGACACACATGGGATGGAGCATGACATGTGTAGCCACGCAATCACGCACACAACCGTGAGCAGGCAGCTGCAGACAATGGTACAAGGTGCATCATCGGCTAAGATGCAAACATTGACCACGCCATGGTGGTGCACTGCATCCGCTGTTTACGTCTGGGCATACGCGGGCCGCCTTCGACATTCACATTGTCTGCACGTGCACAGACCGTCACGCCCACACACCGGCAAGTGCATGTGCAAGGTTCCGGGACGGATGGTCGATTTGCAACAATGTTGTATCACTGGCGCCTCCATGGCGGTGCACGTACACAGCGGGGGAGGTGCAGGCCTATACACCCTGTAGATGTAATCAATGGACATGCCAGTTCATGACCCCCCTTACAGTCACCTTGCATCATCCACCGTACACCAGCCGGAGCGGCCGGCCCATGAACAACCGCCGTGCCAGGCCCTGCCCAGGACCGCCGTGCCGGCCATGGCAACAACCGCCATTGCACGGACCGCCAGGGAACGCCGGTAGTGGAAGGGCCGTGCAATGGCGGTTGTTGCCATGGCTGGCACGGCGGTCCTGGGCAGGGCCTGGCACGGCGGTAGTGGAAGGGCCGTGCAATGGCGGTTGTTGCCATGGCCGGCACGGCGGTCCTGGGCAGGGCCTGGCATGGCGGTAGTGGAAGGGCCGTGCAATGGCGGTGGTTGCCATGGCCGGCACGGCGGTCCTGGGCAGGGCCTGGCACGGCGGTAGTGGAAGGGCCGTGCAATGGCGGTTGTTGCCATGGCCGGCACGGCGGTCCTGGGCAGGGCCTGGCACGGCGGTTGTTCATGGGCCGGCCGCTCCGGCCGGTGTACGGTGGATGATGCAAGGTGACTGTAAGGGGGGGTCATGAACTGGCATGTCCATTGAGTACATCTACAGGGTGTATAGGCCTGCACCTCCCCCGCTGTGTACGTGCACCGCCATGGAGGCGCCAGTGATAGTACATTGTTGCAACTGAAGCATCCGTGCCTGAGGCTTGCACGTGCGGTTGACGATGTGTGCCCGTGACGGTCCCTGCACATGCAGCCAATGGGAAGAGGGACGCTGGCCGCATACGGCCAATCGCAAGTAGCGGAAGCTGTGCACCGCAACAACAGGGCCAGTCATTGGCCCATTTCACGATCACGCTTCCAGGGCTGACCAATTGCTGGCGACGTATGCCACTGACACGTGCTGAGGGCCCTATATATGTGTGTTGGCCAAAATGAAACTTCCTACCCTGGGGACCATTGCTGCCTGTGACCATCACCTCGACCTGCTGCTGCTGCTGAGCTGACCACCGACTGCTGCCTGTGACCATCACCTCGACCTGCTGCTGCTGCTGAGCTGACCACCGACTGCTGCTCTAGTGCCATACTCCGTGATCTTGCCATGTCGAGAGGCAAAGAGATCCGGTCTCGACCCTTCACCGCCACGGAGCTTGATGTCCTCGTGGACGGTGTACTCCGCAACTATGGACGCCTCTACGGCGCACCGGGACGGGTGGTAAGTGCAGTGTGGGACATGTTGGTGTGCATGAGGGGGCCAAATGATCAGGCCTATTTCTATCTTAGCTGTGTAGTGTGGGCTAGACATATGTTCCTGATTGTGCATGGCTGCTGACAGTAACGTCTTGCCCCTATGTGTGTGACAGGCCACCTGTCCACTGACTTAAACCCTTTTGTCTCCCATCATGGTAGGTCAAGCTGCACCTTCGCAAGGACCTGTGGAGGAGCATAGCACGGGAAGTACGGGCATTGGGGGTGTGCAACAGACGACATACACACTGCCACAAACGCTGGGACGACATTTCCAGGCTGAGCAAGAATGTAGCGGAAGTAACACTGGGCCTGATTCCAAGGAAGCCCCGTCTGGCCCGACGCTCCATGACCCCTCTCATGCACCGTATCATTGCAGTGACGCATCCTGAACTGGCCGAACGTCTGAGTGCCGATCAACAGCAAACTAGCGGTGAGCATACTGTCTGTGTAGGAAACTTGTGAGTGCTATGCATGTATTGGTGCACAGACACACTATTGAGTTCCGTGTTGCGTATGTATGCCTGTGATGCCATTTTGGTCCCATTGGGTGGTACTCATTTGACATCCAGGTCCGCCATGTTGACACGCCACTTGCTTAGTAGTTGAGTGTAAAAGCACATCCCCTAGTGGTCCATGGCCCCATGGCAGAAAATGTGAGGATGACTGGTAGGGGTGGGCCATGTGCAGGATGAGGTCTCCTAAACCTTTGTCTGCTATGTGATTTGGCTATCCTGTTCCTTCTGTACGTGAGTGTGCCCATGACTCACACATCTTTTCTGTGCATTTCAGCTTTGACTGCGGACACTCAGCCACAGACGGTGGAGAGTAGCCGAGGAAATGAGTCCGGCTCAGACTTCGCACACACGCAGACTGACACGGAGGAGGCCAGCGCCGGAGAGGGGGACAGGACCGTCCCTGAGGACTCGCATGTGGAGACACCATCGTCCTCCTCGTCGGACACTCTTGGTGAGCCTGCACTGTTGTCACAGACTGGGAGTGGGCACTCATCACCTTCTGTCGTAAGACAGCACACAGGGCCCACACTTCCGCCAACTGCACCATGTACTGTTCGTGGCCAGAGGAGTAGGGGGAGCAGAGTGGCGTTCGGTGCAGGCACCGCTGCCCCTGCCACGGTGAGCCAAAATGCACTGTGTGCTGAGGCCGTTGATCTGCTGCGACAGCTGTGTGTGGGGCAGACCAATATGACAAATGCTTTCCAGGACCATGATAGGAATTTGGGGCAGGTGGTGGCATTCATGGAAGGGATGCATGGCGATCTTGCAGGTCTACACAGGACAGTGCAGTCATTGGCAAGCAGTGTGTCGTCTGCAATAGTACAATCGAACGAACAGGGTGCTACTTCTGTTTCACCATCTACACCGCTGGATGTCTCAGGGGGTAGTGATTATTCTGAGCAGGACTCAAATACAGGTTATTGCACTAGAAGCAGCGTCAGACAGCACGTCAGGGCACGCAGGGCACAGACCCCATCCCCTAGATCAGCTAAATCTGTTCACGTAGACGACGTCAGATGCACTGGAGTACACACACAGGATCCACAAGTGTTGTTGGGGGACATGCCTTCCGGAGCTACACAGGCATTCAACACGAAAGGTACTCCCAAGGCAAGGGATACTCACATGTCCATGGACTGTTCCTTGGACAAGGCCAGTCAGAAGACAAAGGCACCTACTAGGAGCAGGGAGACTCCCAAGGGCAGGCCCACAGCAGAGGTAAGGGACACTCCCAAGGACAGTGAGAAGACTAAGGCACCTACTGAGAGCAGGGAGACTCCCAAGAGCAGGCCCACAGCAGTGGTAAGGGACACTCCCAAGGACAGTGAGAAGACTAAGGCACCTACTAAGAGCAGGGAGACTCCCAAGAGCAGGCCCACAGCAGAGGTAAGGGACACTCCCAAGGACAGTGAGAAGACTAAGGCACCTACTAAGAGCAGGGAGACTCCCAAGAGCAGGCCCACAGCAGAGGTAAGGGACACTCCCAAGGACAGTGAGAAGACTAAGGCACCTACTAAGAGCAGGGAGACTCCCAAGAGCAGGCCCACAGCAGAGGTAAGGGACACTCCCAAGGACAGTGAGAAGACTAAGGCACCTACTAAGAGCAGGGAGTCTCCCAAGAGCAGGCCCACAGCAGAGGTAAGGGACACTCCCAAGGACAGGGACACACACAGAGAGCAGGTGTCTGCTGGAGACAGGTGCACCACAGACGACAAGTCTGCTGGCAGGAACAGGGCGGCGAGCAGGGCACAGGCTACATCCAGAGACAACACTCCACCTAAGGATAAGGCACATCCTACGGACAAGGCATCTAGCATGGACAATGGCGCTATCAAGGACAGGCATACTTCACCCCTGGCTGCACTGAGGCTGATGTTTTCTACTAAACGCCACACTGATGTCTCCGCGGCGGAGTCCCCCCATACCTCCACTCCCATCCAGGCCAGTCAGAAGCAGAGGAGGGTGTCCCCTGTTGTTGCATCCCCCATTACACATCATTCCGAGTCCAGGCGGCAGGCACAGAGCAAACGACAAGCAGGCTCCAGCACGTCCCCCGAAACCAGATCCCCGGCAGCAGTTGCTCCACCTATGCTGGGTGGTGATTCTTTGGAGTCCCCACCACTTGGCAGTCCTGTCCTGTCCAGGGTGCACTCACACCTCCCTAAGAAACGCAGACACACACCATTGACACCTGCCAACCCCGATTTGGCTCTAGGTGAGCTATCCCCAGCTCCCAGGCCCACCCTGCCTCCTGGCCCATACAGCCCTGTGGCTCATCATTTCAGTTGTCCCAGTGGCGCTGGTGCAGTTGACTCTCATGTATCAGATGGTGGCACAGTGTCAGTTGTGCCCTCTCCTGTTGCAGATCCTGGCAGGGTATGTGGGTCTATGGCTCACGTGTCAGTTAGGAGATCTGTGGCTGTGTTGCACACTCCTGTTTCTGGTGCTGGCAGTCTGTCTGGGTCAGTGGCTCACGTGTCAGTGACTACATCTGTGGCTGTGTCTCACACTCCTGTTGCTGGTGCTGCCAGTGTGTCTGGGTCCGTGGCCCATGTGTGTGTCACTCGGGCTGTGGCTGTGTCTCACACTCCTGTTGCTGGTGCTGCCAGTGTGTCTGGGTCCGTGGCCCATGTGTGTGTCACTCGGGCTGTGGCTGTGTCTCACACTCCTGTTGCTGGTGCTGCCACTGTGTCTGGATCCGTGGCCCATGTGTGTGTCACTCGGGCTGTGGCTGTGTGTCACACTCCTGTTGCTGGTGCTGCCAGTGTGTCTGGGTCCGTGGCCTATGTGTGTGTCACTCGGGCTGTGGCTGTGTCTCACACTCCTGTTGCTGGTGCTGGCAGTGTGTCCGAAGCAGGTAGTTCACGCAGTCCCCCTGATTCTGTGATGTGAGGTGCTGTACACTTCACTCAAATGTTAGTTCACATGGTGTGTCCATTGAGAACTGCGTGGCACTCTTGTGGTCCCTGTGACGGTTTGGTAGGGACACGTAGTTGTGCTGCCTCTGATGTACCTGCTCTGTACTGCACAATGCCCTGTTGATGCTCTGATACTGCACTCAGCCCCTCTCATGT
Source organism: Lissotriton helveticus (assembly GCF_964261635.1). Taxonomy (NCBI): domain Eukaryota; kingdom Metazoa; phylum Chordata; class Amphibia; order Caudata; family Salamandridae; genus Lissotriton; species Lissotriton helveticus. The sequence goes on along the minus strand of NC_136057.1, from coordinate 1,143,576,410 downwards.
GCTGCCAATGATGTACCTGTTCTGTGCAATGGACTGTTGATGCACTTAGCCCCTCTCACGTGCTGCCTCTGATGGACCTGTTCTGTGCAATGGACTGTTGATGCACTTAGCCCCTCTCACGTGCTGCCTCTGATGGACCTGTTCTGTGCAATGGACTGTTGATGCACTTAGCCCCTCTCACGTGCTGCCTCTGATGGACCTGCTCTGTACTCCACAATGCCCTGTTGATGCTCTGATACTGCATTCTGCCCTCTCGTTTACTGCCTCTGATGTACCTGCTCTGTACTGCACAATGCCCTGTTGATGCTCTGATACTGCATTCTGCCCTCTCGTTTACTGCCTCTGATGTACCTGCTCTGTACTGCACAATGCCCTGTTGATGCTCTGATACTGCACTCAGCCCCTCTCATGTGCTGCCAATGATGTACCTGTTCTGTGCAATGGACTGTTGATGCACTTAGCCCCTCTCACGTGCTGCCTCTGATGGACCTGTTCTGTGCAATGGACTGTTGATGCACTTAGCCCCTCTCACGTGCTGCCTCTGATGGACCTGTTCTGTGCAATGGACTGTTGATGCACTTAGCCCCTCTCACGTGCTGCCTCTGATGGACCTGTTCTGTGCAATGGACTGTTGATGCACTTAGCCCCTCTCACGTGCTGCCTCTGATGGACCTGTTCTGTGCAATGGACTGTTGATGCACTTAGCCCCTCTCACGTGCTGCCTCTGATGGACCTGTTCTGTGCAATGGACTGTTGATGCACTTAGCCCCTCTCACGTGCTGCCTCTGATGGACCTGTTCTGTGCAATGGACTGTTGATGCACTTAGCCCCTCTCACGTGCTGCCTCTGATGGACCTGCTCTGTACTGCACAATGCCCTGTTGATGCTCTGATACTGCATTCTGCCCTCTCGTTTACTGCCTATGATGTACCTGCTCTGTACTCCACAATGCCCTGTTGATGCTCTGATAATGCATTCTGCCCTCTCGTTTACTGCCTATGATGTACCTGCTCTGTACTCCACAATGCCCTGTTGATGCTCTGATACTGCATTCTGCCCTCTCGTTTACTGCCTATGATGTACCTGCTCTGTACTCCACAATGCCCTGTTGATGCTCTGATACTGCATTCTGCCCTCTCGTTTACTGCCTATGATGTACCTGTTCTGTACTGCACAATGCCCTGTTGATGCTCTGATACTGCATTCTGCCCTCTCGTTTACTGCCTATGATGTACCTGCTCTGTACTGCACAATGCCCTGTTGATGCTCTGATACTGCATTCTGCCCTCTCATTTACTGCCTATGATGTACCTGCTCTGTACTCCACAATGCCCTGTTGATGCTCTGATACTGCATTCTGCCCTCTCGTTTACTGCCTATGATGTACCTGCTCTGTACTCCACAATGCCCTGTTGATGCTCTGATACTGCATTCTGCCCTCTCGTTTACTGCCTATGATGTACCTGCTCTGTACTGCACAATGCCCTGTTGATGCTCTGATACTGCATTCTGCCCTCTCGTTTACTGCCTATGATGTACCTGTTCTGTACTGCACAATGCCCTGTTGATGCTCTGATTCTGCATTCTGCCCTCTCGTTTACTGCCTATGATGTACCTGCTCTGTACTGCACAATGCCCTGTTGATGCTCTGATACTGCATTCTGCCCTCTCGTTTACTGCCTATGATGTACCTGCTCTGTACTCCACAATGCCCTGTTGATGCTCTGATACTGCATTCTGCCCTCTCGTTGACTGCCAATGATGTAGCTGCTGTGGTGCCCACTTTGCCCATGCTCACGCATACACTGTGATTTAACCCCTATTTTGTACAATAAAGGTAGTCTATCAGGTCTCGTGGTCTGTCGTTGTCATTCCTGCTTGCGTACTACTAATGTGTATTTGTATTTGCTTCTCATCAGTGGTTTCGGTAACATGACACTCCCCCTCCCTACGTCACGTCCCTTACTGGTATTCCCCTGCAGACAGCCAATGGTTTGTGCATTACCTGCGTCGTCGTCCGTGGTGGGCCATGACTAGGACGTGGTGGATCGCGAAGAGCATCGGGAAAGCGTGTAGCGCTGGGTCCATGGTGTTGGTCAGCTTGCGGTGGGTATCTCTGCTATGTCACCTGTCTTCGCAGTGGGGATTCCGCCGTGTTCAGACAGGTTGTTTTTCCGCTGCGGTTTTATGTGTATTTTCCGCCATCTTGATTTGGGGGACGGTCTTCGACGTCAGTCCGTACGGCGTGGCCTCCGGATGTGTTCCGTCCGCCACGGTCTCGTGTGTAGTTCGGCGGCGGAGCGTGCTTTTCCGTCGCGGACGGAAATTTGACACGTTTTCCTATCCTGATATGGCGGACGGAGTATCCGCGGCAGGCGGACACGGAAAAGGCTTTTTCCGCCTACTCCAGGGCCGCGGTGGCTCTTCCGTCCGCCATCCTAATGAGCCCCTAAGTTTGGTCTTGGGTTCAGGCAAAAGGAATTCAGTTTTATAGAGACTGGGGTAAAAAAAAGTTTGCCTGTTGTCCATGCTTGAAGTTTGGGAAGAGCAATGCATAAGGTGCCAATATCATTAAGATTTTTTTAAGTAGAGTTAAGGGTCTTTGGCATCTTGATCTATGGTGATTCCTGACATCTTCATACCTGACTCTTGACACCTGAAACGAGAAACTCTAAATAAAAGTTGAACAGCGTGGAACCTGGAACATATATCATAGAATTGCAGATCTACATGAAGTATGGTTTAAAGCCTTCAGTTGAAAACAGTTGGTAAACACGAATGGATTTAAGCAATTCAGGACTTAATGTCCTTTGTAGGAATCAGCCTGTTATGATCAACTGTATCTAAAGTCAGCAAGAGGTTGATTAAAATTAGAATAAAAGCATCCCCACCATCCAATATTCCAGGGCAAAACAGCATACAACTGCAATGGCGGCCCGGACGTGTAGCGGATGCGCGCTGCGGGCACGCCAAAGGCAAGCCCGTTTGCACCCGTCCGCGCCCAACCGGGACCAGGGGCCAAGACCCCTGGAAAAAAAAGTCCAGACTAAGATACTCCATAGAAGACGTAGAGAAATATAATCCTTATTAATAGGGAAACTGTGACGTGAAGTGGGATTTCACAGTAGGCAAGCCAATAGACAGCTATTGCAAATGCTGCAAATGCAGTTGGTTAACCCCTCACTCCATAGGAACTACAGACAATGCACTAAGAAAATCGCTAATAAACCAGAAGTGGGAATGTCGACTAATGAATAGTAGATCCCTACCCAAACACACTACGGAGCTACGTATATTACAAGAGGACACTAAATTAGACATCCTATTCATAATGAAAAGCTGGCTCAAAGAGCACTCCTCTGCTGACATAGTTATGGCGGTTCCACCAGGCTATGAATTGCATAGACTAGACAGGGTGGGCAAAACAGGAGCAGGACTAGCTATTATTGTAAAGATGGAACACAAGTGTATCACAGAACAATTTAACCTGGAGGACTGTGAATGTCTACAATTTGCAATACAATTGTCCCCAACCTTCACGCTCTCAGGTCTATTAATCTATCGACCACCAGGCCCCCTTGGGGCTTTTTTGGGAGAAGTGTCCAATGCTATGGCTAGTCTACTTTTTAAAAAACCTCATATCATAATACTTGGAGATTTGAATCTTCACGTGGAGGATAAAAGCAACCCAAACACAATAAGACTATTATCAGATCTAAAGAGCCTACACTTGGCTCAACTGATAGAAACAGCTACACACATTAAAAAACCACATCTTGGACATAGTAATCTCCAATATCCCCAATTTAATGATTGCCTCCCCCGTTCCAGTGCCTTGGTCAGACCACTATTTTGTACCTTTCAGATTACAAAAGGCTGGAAACGAACACAGAAATATTACACTGAATAATGAGGTGCTGAAAAGGCGCTGGGGTAAGATTAACACAGACAATTGGGGGGATATTCTGACAGAGGCAGCACAGCCACAATCAGAAACACCAGGGTCAGTAGAAAACGTCTACTCTCAATGGGAATCCTGGATCACACAATCATTAGATATAGTAGCACCCAAGACCATGCACAAACATAAAAATAGACATCGAGCAGAGGGGTGGTTTAACCCCCTATTATTGCAACAAAAAAATGAATGTAAAATGATTGAAAGACAGTGGAGAAAGTGTTATGATCCCAAACGTAAAACAAAATATAAAGCGGCAATTAGAGAGTACCACGACAACATCAAGGCGAACCAAGCAAAGTTATTTGAAGAGAAAATCAGGGAGGCACAGAACTCTACTAGAGAACTGTTTGCAATAATCAAGTCTTTGACAACCACTTCCCATGACAGTGGCCCTCCCGAATCATCAGAGGATAGGTGCAACACCCTAGCCTCATACTTCCTCTCGAAGGTGACAGACATTTACAGTAGTTTTGATTCAGATAATGATCACCGATTAGAGAAGGAGGAAGAACACGTAGGGGCAACCCCACAACAGGTCATTTCTAACTTTCCCAACATGGAACAAAAAGACCTTGAATCCCTATTAGACACAGTGAAGTCGGGATCACCTTTGGATCCAGCACCACCCTATATCCTAAAAACCGTATCACCAATTGTGGCACCCACTCTTAGAAAGATTATGAATCAATCTCTGGATACTGGTATAGTCCCTAGGGCATGGAAACATGCTGTGGTAAAACCCTTACTAAAAAAAGCCAATGCAGACCAATCACTTCCAGAAAATTACCGACCTATCTCCTTACTGCCTTATGCAGGTAAGCTACTAGAAAATCATGTCAATAAGAACATGACAGATTTTCTGGAGACCAACCACTGCCTCTACCCCTCACAGATGGGCTTCAGGACGCAACACAGCACCGGATCCGCTCTGTTGGTGGTGGTTGAAGAGCTAAGACAGTCATTAGACACAGGAAAACCGGCGGCACTGCTCCTATTAGACTTAAGTGCAGCCTTTGACACGGTGAACCACCGCATATTGTGTAGAAGGCTGTCAGATAAGGGAGTAAAAGGGGTAGCACTTAAGTGGCTAACCTCATTCCTGGACGGACGGACGCTCAAGTACAGCAAACTAATATCTGTTCCAAAACTATGTCGCTTAAGTGTTGAGTCCCTCAGGGCTCATCCCTGAGCCCTACACTCTTTAATGTTTATGTGGAACCTGTTGCCAAGATTGGACAGGAAATCAACATCGCCATGACCTCGTATGCTGACGACACGCAGCTGGTCATCTCCCTGGATACAAAAAACAGCAGGGATGGGGAGAGGCTATCCTCATGCCTGATTAAAGTCAAGGAATGGATGACAGCAAGCTGTTTAAAGTTAAATGGTGGAAAAACAGAGCTGCTACTTATAGGAAATAAGGCAATACCAAGACCCATAATAAACTGGCCAGCCTGTCTGGGCCAACCACCCATCCCAGCAGATACAGTGAAAAATGTAGGATTCTGGCTAGACACAAATCTATCCATGATCATACAATCCAATAAATTCCTGGCAATTTGCTTCGGGCTTCTCAGAAGCCTACGGAAAATTCTAGACAGAGTACCCTCTCATCAAAGGAAGACAGTGATCCACGCGCTGGTCACCTCGCGACTGGATTATGGAAATTCACTCTTCCTAGGGGCACCCAAATATGTCATCCAGAAACTGCAGATGGCCTAAAATGCAGCTGCAAGATTGCTGTGCAACATCCTGCTGTTTGAATCAACGAAAAAGCATCTGAGGAAACTCCACTGGCTTCCAGTAGAAGCTAGAATAAAATGTAAAACCTTAGGCATTGTCCACAGAGCACGACATAGGAAAGGCCCCAAAAAAATAAGAAACCTAATTTCGTCCTACATCCCAAAGAGACAACTGCACTCCAGCGCAAAAGAGAGGCTAGTTGAAACTAGGGTACTTAGAGAAAAATGGGGAGGTAGATCTTTTTCCCATCTGGCCCCTAAACTATGGAATTCCCTCCCACTGGAATTGAGGCTAATAAAGGAGGAGATACAATTCCGAAAAAAGATAAAAACATGGCTGTTCTTGCAATACCCTTAGGTATTACTGTCTAATATAGTATCTGGTTGCGCAGCGCTGGGGAGCTCAAGGGCAGCCTTGCGCTCTATAAATCCTTCATTCATTCATTCATTCAGTTGGGTTAGAAAAATAGACATTTAGAACCATAATTAGATCACAGTTAAAGAAGACCGCCATATAAATATATAGTAAATCAATTTGGTAATGTGATGAATTTGTGGATCCAGTACTTTCCCTTTAACGTGAACCCCACATAGTCTGACAACTGTAGAGTCGGCTGCTACAACTTCAGTAACTGACCACCTCATATCATGCTCAGTGTGTTTGGCTTCCTGATGATGTTCTACCAAGTGGCCCTTTGTATTGTATTGTAATTGCATTTATATAGCGCTTACTAACCCTGACGAGGCGTCGAATCGCTTTTTCTGTGAGTAGCACGCTACTCCGGGACACATAGAGGATTAGTGTTGAATTAGTATAGTGAAACATACGAGTACATTTTAAGTGGCGGATAGGTTAGTCAGTTATTTGGATTTTGAATGATAGCAGAAGTATAGAGGAGGACAAAGGTTTGTATTTATATAGCGCTTGTTGACACACGCTATCCAGGGAGCCTACAAAGGATTAGTGGAGAATTAATATGGTGAAATATGAAGTAATTTCAGTGGTGGATATTAGTCAGTTACTTGGAGTGAGAAGGATAGCCGAGGGATAAAAGGGGAAGAAATATTTGCATTCATATAGCACTTGTTACCCCTGATTGGTGTTGAAGCGCGTTTCTGGCGAGTAGCACGCCACTCCGGAACCCATTAAGGATTACTGTATACATATTATCAGATGTGCACATTTACCATTAACCAAGAATTCTGGGATATACGTCCTATGAGATTTTCCCATCTGAGAAGGCTCACCAAGGCCATGATTATAAACAAGCATTTGCAACGCAATAGGTCTGGCAATTACGCGAGATTGAGCCATTGGCATTGTACATGACTGCCTTTTATTTTTCTTTTGCTTTTAAAAACATAAATATAAGGCATTACACTCAGTGCAAACCATTGGCGTATATGACCTGGGAGGCACACATGGACACAGCTGGCTTCTGCCTAACAGTAGATATGCAAGAGGTTTAAAACCAGTGCTACCACTGCTGACATGTCACTCCAAAACATGCTGATGTCATGGGTGCCCCTTCAAGCACATCGCATCCTGTATTTTTTACGTTTGATACACCCAGTAGAAGGATGGGTGTAAAACCACCAGCATGCAGGGTCCCCATGGCTAAAAGGCCAGTGCTGGTTGCCATGATTATACATGCGTAAATAGGCTTTCCATTCTTGACTTATTTCTTTTACCTCTGGTACTTGCAGACTCATTTGTTGCTAGTAGACACTAAAGGTATGTAGACTAGAGTGACCACCTTCGTGAACACTATTGCTAGTCCTGGACATTTATGTGACAACCTAACGCATTCTGGGATGTGTAGTCTTGTTTAGCTTTAATTATACTAACATCACCTGAAATCAATGATTTGTAGGTGAAATGTTCAGGACTTTACACAATGTTCATGGTGACTTAGAGTCGGAGGGTCACTTGAATGTAAAGTCTAGTTATGGCTGCAAATTCGGGCTCTGTCAGGAAAGTGTAAGTTTTATAATGGTAGGTGAAGTTTGCGGACTTTTCCCAAGGTTATGTTTATGGACACCTGGCTCCAGTTCCTTGCAGGCTGGTGTCCCGCCAAAGAAGGGTTAGACTTCCGGCTACAGGGAAGGGATGCAGGGCGCCAACCCAATTAAACTGAACAAATTCTGAGTTTTGTAATGCTGCATTGCCTTACATGTACTTGTTTGTGCAGTGACATATGACATGATGAGGTCATGGTGCAGAGGTGCCTAAAGGAGAAACCGTGCGAGGCTCATGGGGCTGGATGGCATTGCAGCAGACAGGGCTCCCTGATCTGTGACAGGCAACAAACTTAGACATTTGGTGTTATAAGGAGAATGGATTTTGCAAGGGCCACTGTTTAAAGCGGGACCCTGTATCCGACAGTCCTCATTTGTAACACTGCTTGGCCTGGTGTGGTTTTCACTTCCAGCATGCAGTATTTGTGTAGCTGGCAGTGACCTGCCATTCCCAGGGCACCCGCAGAGTGAAAGGATGCCCTGAATTTCCAAGCTGGAAGATGCACAAAATACTGGCATTTAAAGCCCGGAGTCAGCAAGGAGCGCTGGCCATGGTCTGGCCGGCAGAGACTGGCGGGAGTCATAGGACGCCTGATTGGCCAACTTGCTCTAACAAGGCCTTTTCGGAAGGGCCCGTCCAAACCCCTGGACTTTACCAAACCATGCTGCATCGCAGCCCCCTCAGCTACTACCAGATGTACCCTCTTAGGAAAACCCTCACATCTGGTTCCTCAAATACTTCCAACAGCCCCAGTACCACCTCCGATACTCACAAGGCATTAAGTATGCCTCTTCCATGCAGCTGTCACCGATAAGACGTATCCGTCCACACACCTTAGATACTCAAAACTAACTTCCCCAGGTCTTCATGACGGTAACCCTAGCCCCATCAGATACAACACCTCACTCCAATGGCCCCCACCATACTCACAGCTGCCCGCCACCCCATCAGGTGCTTACTGCAGTTCCTGTTATACTCCCAGCTACCCTCCACCATTGGATACAGCAGTCCTGGGTCTTTCTCAAAATACTGAAGACAGCACACCTTCGAAATGATAGCTGCCCCTGCAACCCGCAAGATACTCACAGCTGCACAGTCCATCCAGGCAGTCTGTTGGGTACTTGCGCTGACCTCCTCTGACAGCAGTCCACCAGGCCCCCGAAACAACAGCAAGATGCCAGGCAGGCACGACCTCGTGCCCAGCACAGGCTGAGCAGCACTGCGAACACAGAAAGATGCAGGTTGGGCCAAGGGATTCCCAGCTGCCGCCACTGCCCCCTAGGACAGAACCAAATCACTGTCAGTGGGTGAGATCCCCGGGGCTCCTGTGCTCACTAGCCTCCTCCACGTACGGCTCCTACCACAAGACACGGCAGAGTGAGCTTCGCTCCGAGGGGAGCCAACCCTCGCAGCCCCTCTGAGAGGTCCCAAATGGGAGAACTCTCTGACCCCCTCCAATAGGACCACGGTCCCAGCTATATGACCAAATCCCTGCTCAGGGCCGGACTGGGAACCACAACCGGCCCTGGCAAAGTGCTCGGTCGCCCTCCCCTCCTCACTCGGGGGGGGGTTGGGGGGTGGGCAGGCGGCTGAGCACTTTGCCGGGGCCGTTTTTCGGCCGATTTTGTTACAGGGCCGATTTTGCAGCTATGCTGCATAAACGGCCCTATAAAAAAAACGGCCCCCAGGGGCCCAAAACCGGCCCCACCCGTGCGGCGCACCGGGGGATTGCCCAGTGCCCGCAATGGCCAGTCCGGGCCTGTCCCTGCTCCGATCCAAGCTGTGCAGGCACTAGGCTCCACTCTAAGCTGCCCCGGGGATGGACGCTCCGAGTCCATCCTCAGCCGGAGTTAGAGAGGCGCACTCCAATCTCCTTCTAGCCAGTCCCAGGAGCAGTCTCAATCTCTGATTCCGATAAGGGGGGGTACGCAGGCACACGGCCGCCTTGAAGCCATAATGGAATCGTTATGCAAAAAAAATATTTGCAATGCTATAGGTCCCGCATTTAAATGTGAGATCTCTTACATTGGAAACAAAGGGCCGCCATTGTCCCGGCTGCTTCGAAAGTAAAAACGGTCATTGCCCGCTGAACGTAAGCAAAGCAGGTTGTTGTGCCTAATGTATGGGAGACTCAATAACGAAAATAGTACACATACTGTGTAACAACCAATAAAAGGGGCCAGTAGCCATGGGAGGTTACAAATGAATGTTAATCCAAAAATGGCTGGTAGGAGACGCACACCTTGTCAGTGTATGTAGTAAATGTCTATATGGGTAAGTGGTGCCCTGGGAGTAACTCCCCCTGTACCTGGGGTGAACGATATTATGAGTTGCACTGTTTCCCTTGAGATCAGTGTCCCTCCCAGGCACTCTTTCAGAGTGCCCGGGAGGGACACTGATCTCAAGGGAAACAGTGCAACTCATAGGTTACAAATGACAACATGGTCGTACTGAGGAGGGACTTACAAGCCTATTAAGTAATCAGACGACAGCATTTACGAAGGACAAAGACACAAGCCAAAGAAAAATATGGGCGGGGCTTCTCCTGCGTACTCTACCTACAAAAGATTGCCAGAGCAGCACTAGCGAGTTGGCTCAGGCTCAACCTAAAAAGTCATTCCCTGAGATTTACCCTTTGTTGCATTCGAGCCAAGTTACAGCAGAACGGCCTGTTGGGCAGAAAACAATGCTTATCAACCCAGAGTGCTTGCAGGATGGGAGTACACAAAATTAATTATTCTAAACATAGTAAACATATTCAATTTGGAAATTGGATGCATGCTTTGTGAATTGTGTATGGAGTAGGAGTTGGAAATCATGAGGACAAACAAAGTTTCTCGACTTTGAGCAAAGCAAGTTAACCGCACTGACGGTCTTCCTGTGGCCTATGCTGCACCCAGATGGACATGGCAACCAGCTGCTGGGAAAGTTTTACCTACAATCATTTTTGTCCTGCCCTCTGACTTCTAACAGTGAAAAACAAAAGGCCCATATTGAAGTAATCACAAAAGAAGGTTCAGCATGAAAGATGAGTTTATTATGGAGAAACAGCTTAAACATCCACAGAGCACGAAAGTCGGTCTCACTCTGCCCAACTCCCACATATGGAATGTACAGGAGAAGGGAAAACATAACAATTCTAAAAGAACATTCTAACAGAGAATACTACACACCTTCCCCATAAAAGAAAAAAAAAGAAAAAAGAAATAAATAAATAAAAATAAGAATAAAATTAGTTAATAAAATCCCGTAATTTAACAAGAGAATGTCTGATGCGAGAACTTTTCTTTAGATTAACAACATTGTTGGAATCAACACAAACATTAGCCGAACCACTGACATTCTCACCAGGTAAAGAGCAAGAATCTGTAATCATAGAACCAGAAACAGCATTGTCGGAGGTTGAACTGCCGGAACGAATTTGAACAGAAGTAGAAGAATCACAACCAAATGTGTCTAACAAAGCCGCACAATTATCCTGATAGTCATTCGTTTTAGGAAAAACATCAAGTGGAACCAACTTAGAACATCCTGTTCTACATAAGGAAATGCGTCTGAAGTTACAAATCTTACAGCCTTACTGAACACTTCCAACACTTTGCATGGATCAAACCATTTAGCCCACTTATTTCCATAAACACCACCAAACTTAACACAAACCAAATCTCCCACTTTAATATTTGAACTACTGGCAGTGGTCCCCAGCAGATTTCCTCTCATTTTATTCTGATACTCCAAAACTTTATCCCTAACCTGAAAAGAGTCAAAAGAAGAATCATATGGGATCTTAACTTTAATCCACCAATGTAACAGTTTGGAACCAGGTTTCCTACCACGCACAATCTCAAAAGGAGATAACCCAGTAACCGAATTAGGAGAAGTGCGATATGACAACAAAGTTGCACGTATAGCTTTTTTCCAATCTAAGCCACTTCTAATTGCCAATTGAATGAATTCTTTAATAACTCTGTTGAAGAGTTCAATTTGACCATTGGCTTGAGGGTTATAATTAGATACCCTTCTGCTAAACTCCACGGAATTTGTATTGGATAGACTACAGAGAATTCAGACAGCAGCTGCCAAACTAGCACTTGGTCTTCCTAGAAGAGCCTCAGCATCTGCAGCCCTAGCAACACTCCATTGGCTGCCCCTGAGACAGAGAGTACAATTTAAGTCTCTTTGCATGGTATTTAAAGCTCTTCATGAGATTGGTCCCCTTTCCTTGCGTAAAAAATTTGAATGGTACACTCCTTCTAGAAATCTTCGCTCCTCTCTGGCAAGACTGGTTAGGATACCTAAATATAGAAGAGTCAGAATGGGAGGTAGACTATTTGAAGTGGCTGCGGCCAAGCTTTGGAATAGTCTGCCCCGTGAAATCAGACAAATTCAGGAACTATTCCCTTTTAGAAAAGCCATTAAGACCTGGCTGTTTCCTTTATTTTAGTTGCTGCCACAGTGTACACACTCCTACTCTTTGAGTTGTTTCAGCACCAGGATGCCTGCTAGGCGATAGTGCGCTTTATAAGTTCCATAAAATAAATAAATAAATAAATACATTTTGTGCACAATTCCACATCTCTCAAGAAAAGCAACAAACTCTCTCCTGATAAACTGAGGTCCATTGTCAGAAACAATTTCTGCAGGAATGCCCTCTCTACAAAAAACTTCATCTAAAAGTTCAATGACTTGCCCTGACCTAATCTTATCAACAAGCTTCAACTCTGGCCATTTGGAGAAATAGTCGATCAACACCAATGCAAAAATATCCTTATTGGCAGACAAGTGGAGTGGACCAATGATATCGATCCCCAGTTTTTTCCAAGGACTCGTAACAAATTCAACTGGAGAAACACCCACAACCATAGACTTAGCCGATTTATCACTATGGAAACAAGGAGAACATGATCTGACCCATTTGTCAACCATACTATTGACACCTGGCCAGCAATAGAACTCCCTAATGCGTCTTTTGGTGCTGGACATAGCCAAATGCTCCTCATGAGCCATGGAAACAATTTTTTTTTCTCTCAGATTTAAAGGAGGAACTATTTTATCACCACGAGTTAAAAAACCCTGATCAAACATTAATTCATCTTTCACTTTCCAGAACATAGACAAATCACCTGACAACTTTCGTTCTTCAGGCCAACCTAATTGCATAAACTTCACAATATCAGACAAGATACTGTCCTCACACATGGCCGCTTTCCATTCAGTTTCAGAAATAACTCGAGAACAGACTCTGGATGCCTCACCATCAACATCTTCAATAGAAAAGGTGACATCGATATCAGAACTAACACAAGAGATGTCAGAGAAATCTGACAACGGCAAACGAGACATGCAATCAGCATGCACATTTAAACGTCCAGGGACGTATTCAACTTCACACTGAAACTCTTGCAGTTTTGCAGCCAATCGTGCCAAACGAGCAGTCAAAGTTCTCTCACCACCAGCAGCTAACATATTGATTAAAGGCTTATGGTCAGTTCTCAAACGAAATTTTGTACCCCACAAGAACTGCCGAAAGTGTTGAACGGCCCAAGTGCACGCCAACAATTCCTTTTCAATGGTGGAATAATTGTATTCAGCACCCCGTAAAGTTCTTGAAGCATAGGAAACAAGATATTCTTCACCTGAATTCCTTTGCATCAAAACAGACCCTAAACCAATGTTACTGGCGTCCACAGACACAATACAATCCTTGCCAACTTCAAAAAGTCTAAAAAACGGGGCATTGATAATTTCTTTCTTAAGTAAGTTAAAAGCACATTCAAATGATACAAGTTGTTCTTTAGACAGAGGAGCAGGAGCATTAGTAATACTCTGTATATGGTTGAACTTAGGTTTAATACCTTGTGACGAAATTCCATGGCCAAGATATTCCACTCTGCTTCGTCTGAATTTACATTTAGAGAACTTCAGAGATAACCCTTTCTCTTGTACTCGTAATAATACCTTCTCTAGGTTCTTATCATGGTGTTCAAAATTTTTCCCAAAAATCAGGATGTCATCCTGAAACGCGATTGCACCCTCACAACCTTCTAGAACCTCCTTCATAAGTCTCTGAAACACAGATGCCTCACTGGCTAAACAAAACGGCATGCGACAATATTGAAACATGCCCTCTGGTGTGATAAAAGTTGTCAGGAACTTAGATTTGTCATGTAAAAGCACCTGGTGATAGGCACTGGCTAAATCTATCGTGGAGAACACACAAGCCCCAGAAAGCGTAGAAATGAGTTCGTGAATATGAGGTAGAGGATGCCTGTCAATCCAAATCTCCTTATTCAAGCTGCGGAGGTCCACATATAAACAAAGTTCGCCATTGCTTTTAAGGGATAAAACCACTGGCGAAACCCAAGGAGAAGATTCTACAGGTTCAATTATCTTTTTGGATACTAAATCAGAAAGAATTACTTTCAATTTTTCACGATAAGCTAAAGGTACATTCCTAACTCTGTGTCAGACAGGAACAGCACCCTCCCTAAGGATAATCTTATGCTTGAAGTTAACAAATTCTCCCAAATTATCTGTAAAAATTAAAGGAAATTTAGTTCTAATTTTACTAACAAACTCATCATCCTCGGGAGAAACAATGTAAACAGGAGGAGAAGCATTTGGATCAAGTTTGATGCCCATTTCTTGCTGATGAGGCCAACCTAGAATTGAAGCCCCTTTAGTCGCAACATAAACTTTCCCTCTAGTTGTTCTGTCCTTGAACTTAAGATCAGCCCACATAAAACCATCAAGACTAATTTTGTAACCAGAGTAACCAGCAGGTTGTATATCAGGTGGAAGAAGTTTTGTGGTATTCCAAAACTCATCAAAAACATTCCTGCCAATGATGCTGTGCCAAGCACAAGAATCAATTAGCATAGAAACTTCCTTCCCATTGAACAGAATTTTATCACTGGGAAAACCTTTGCCCTTAGTGTCACTAACACATAATAGACTGTTTATTTCTGAAATTTGTTCTTGATTCTCTTCATTTTCCTCAAACGACACCAAATTTACCTTCTGGAAGGATCTGCACATTTTGTTAAAATGACCGGATTTTTTACATTTAATGCAAATTTTGTTCCAAGCGGGACACCCCTTGTAACTTCCTACATGGTCAGTGCCACCACACCTGTAGCAAACTACTTGAGTTTTCTTTACGAATGATATGTTCTCCTTTCCAAAACTCCCTTTCTTAAAAGGAACAAATGGAGGCTTCCTGGGATTGGAATAATCTTTTACAATAGCTACTTCAGGGATGATTTCTTTATTTTTAACCACCTGTCCCCTGATCTCGCTGACAAAAATTTTTGATTGTTCAATACCTTTAGCGATATTCAACACCGCACTAGGAGAAGATTTTGTCCCCATCCACAAATGTTCCTGAATTTTCTTGCTTTTGGTCTTCATCATTATCTGGTCCCTCAAAACTTGTTCAAAATTAATAGTCTCAAAAGCACAGGAACTAGCTAAAGTGAGTAAAGCAGCTACATAGATTTCAATAGACTCATCCTCTTTCTGAGCCCTTAAGTAAAACTTAAACCTTTCTATGACAGTATTAATTTTTCTGCCTAATGCTCATTTGTTTGACAGTGACCTCAAAAATATTGATGTCACCAGCACATCTATAGGAGGTAGATTTGCTAACTCCTTTAAACCTGCCCCCCCCAAACAATTTTTCAACAATGCCAACTTTCTTTTAGGGGAACAACCATCCTCTTCCAAAACATCAACATACGCCAAAAACATTGGGTACCATAAGTCCCATTCCATTTTTGGCTCATCAGCTGCTGGTAAAAAATGTGGAGGAGCAACAATATTAGACATGTTAGGCTTCAAACAGATTAACACTTACAACATAGAATAATCAATGTTTTCAGTATAAAGTGAGTGAACAAAAAGGGATAAATAGTTAAAAAAAAATTAAAATAAAAGAAGTGGTCACCGATGTCACAATGAAATTATGAATTTGCACAGTAGTCAAAATAAAAGACTAAAACAAAAACGATGTCACCGATGTCAGGACAGATTCCAGGGAGGAGCTTGAAAGAAATAAGGTTGAATCATCACAGTACCTGAAGAGTTCAAGCAGAACTGACTTGAAGAAACAATCTTTAAATTGAGATTTCGTATTCAAAGGAAAAAAAAAAACTGATGCCGTGTGACAAAAATAAACAAGATGGCTGCCAGGAAGTTACGTGCTACGTCCGACGTTTAACAAGGTAGGGCACGATGTATTTCACAGAACAGCGTGGGGTGTCGCTTGGCAACAAAGAGAGAGACAAAGTGAGCAGAGTGTGGTGACGCGCAGACTCTCCCTGACGTTGCGCTGCGAAGAATCTCCAGACTCAAGGTAGGTCGTTGTTTTCATTCAATCCACTCAGCGGTTCAGTGATAGCGCTCGAGCAGCGATGCAGTGACGGCGCTCGAGCACACAATCCAGCCTGAACAGGTAAATGTTGTTCAAACTTCACCGCCAGCAAAACAACCAACAACTAGAATTAATTCTACAGAGGCTCGATAACTCGTAACTCGTAAATGTGCCACAAGCTTAATTCCTGAGAATCATTGGCTGCTTCGAGGTTTGGCCACTTGTAAACACACTTCTTGTCACTCTCCCGCTGCACTAAGCACGCAAAAAAAACTGGATTCCTATACGACGAAGCACAAAAATCTCACACGTATGTCCTCCAAAACTTGAATACAAATAAAACAGTCACTTTAATGAGTAATGATTTGTGAAGAGACCTCTCCGTAGCTCGTTCAAAACAAATGAAGGAATCTGCAAAACAATTTCTTTCACAAAGAAGTCCTTTGTAATAAACTTTGCAGCTCCAAAAAAAAAATATTTAAAATATGTGGTAAAAAGTGAACGCTGTTCCGTTTAGAACAAAGACAATAAAATATCCTTGATGAGTCTTCTTAAAGGAATCCCAAACGTTGCCAAAATTGTGAAGTAATCACAAAAGAAGGTTCAGCATGAAAGATGAGTTTAATATGGAGAAACAGCTTAAACATCCACAGAGCACGAAAGTCGGTCTCACTCTGCCCAACTCCCACATATGGAATGTACAGGAGAAGGGAAAACATAACTATTCTAAAAGAACATTCTAACAGAGAATACTACACATATCTCATGGAGAGAGTAAGTGGATTTCAGTGAAGGCACTTTCTGCCCTGAACAGTACCACTTTCAAGAAGGGCCCCTTTTTGCTCCCTTTTTAAAAACTTTTCTAACTTTGCTCTTCAGGGGAAAGTTTTTTGTAAGAAAAATATGCAATGTTGGGAAATAAAGGTGGACAGCCACAGAAAGCTTGAGGCAGATGCGTGACTCTGGCTCAGCTGGAAGTCCTCTTGAAACTTTGAGCCCAAGCTGAGCCAAGCTTGCATGTGAGGTGATGCATACAGGTGGCTATACCTGCTGCAATAGGGTGAACCAGGATCAAGTCCTAGCCTTTGGTCAGCATCTATTGAATTCTGGAAAATCTCCCTGTGCATAAAAACATCACATTTCTGAATTAGTCTAAGGGTCGGATTACAAGTTTGGTGGTGGTACCACAGTCCCACGATGTCGGCAGGACCGAGCACTGCGCAGAGCAGGCTTTCTCCACACCTGCCGCATTTTGGCTTTCCAATGGGGCTGGCGGTGTTACTGTGGCAGAGCACTGACTGTGGTACCTTAGCTGTCAGCAAGTATACAATGTTGGTCAGACTGCTGGACACGCCCACAATGTGATACCAGCCAGTCAGCGGTATGTTGTCGTCCAAGAAGTGCTGTGTAAAATTGAGCTTGTCCCAAATCAAAGGTATTGGAGCGCATTACATGTGTGCCTGTGCTAGTACACCCCAGTCGCATTCACACTCTGCACAACTTTGGGGCACTTATACTGCCTTCCGTCGACCCATGCACAGCAGTATCCCTGCCAGGAAAGGTCGTCTAAAGGCAGTTCGTAATCTGGCTGGTGGAGGAACTGGCAGCACCGCCTCTAGGGCCCACTGCTATCTCTCCTTCCGCAGGAGCCCAAATGTTGGCGGTCATGAGGCGGTCTTCCTGTCCTGCTTGTAATTCACCGGTCAGACCTCCAGGGCAGCGGGCGGTCAGACCACTAAAAGGCAACAGCAGTTCGAAAACCGCCAGGGTCGTAATCAGGCCCTATGTGTTATGAAGCAATCCGATGTCCTTGAGCAAGGTTTGCACTAAGAAAAACTATCAGTCAGAATTAGCTTTATTCGATTTTTAAAAAAATCATAAAAGCAACAGCAAAACACAAATAAAATATATCCATATTTCATTACATATCAATTATTAAAAACAGAATTAAATTGATAAAACGAATCAGTTAATCAATATATGATGATTCCCTATCAAGTGGAGCACCTATAAAGGAAAAAAAGAAAATAAGAAAGTAGGGATCTAGGGAGAGACACCAAGCAGGGCTCTGTCAACAGTTTATCTGGTTGATTTAAATGCTTATAGGTGGGTTATTGTGAATGGTGCTCATGAAGTACAGTATTTCGACAGAGGTTCAAATCTGTTAGGGGCATTAAATGCACACAGTCCCCCGCCCCTAACGTTATACTTCTTTACTGCCGTTCTTGGTGACTGAATAGGTGGAATGCTCGGATAAAAGTTGTGTAAGTCCCAAATGCGAATTGGGCCATCCTCCTCTTTCTGCTTGCATGATCGTAAATAAGGGACTATTTTCCTGTGCTTAAATTTGATCAGCACCAAGTCCCCAGGGATGGCTTTTGGCAGTGCACCCACCCACCCCACCCTCCTAACGCTTAGAATCCCCCCATCTAAGTCAGGAGGCAGAGGTCTATTAGTCTGTAAGCAGAGCATGACCTTGTTGAGCAGGTCTTGACGTGTTTCATGTTTTCCATGATTTAATGGAGCCACCTCGCACTCGTATCGGGTATGGGAGGGAGGAACTCATGTCCTGGCGGACTTTGCACTCTACTACTTGCAAATTCGCCCAGGAAGGATCGCTCCCGTTCCTGCCTTGTAGGGGTTGTATTGTGGGTCAGAATACGGCTTCTGTTAAGTCAGTGCTCTCCATGGCGTTGCTGAACTGTCGGTCCCTACCAAATCACGCTACTGAGATCAATTCCCTCATTCTGGACCACGAGCTGGATGTGTTATTTCTAACTGAGACCTGGATTTCCTCCAGCTCGGGCCCCGATATGGTCAGAGCACTCCCTCCAGGCTTTCTCATATCCCATCGGGACAGGCCTGTGGGGAGGGGAGGAGGAGTCGCTATCCTCTATAGGGACTCACTAGTCTGTAAGGTTCAGGATGGAGGGGTGAGCGATTGCGAGAGCTGTCAGTTCTCCCTCCGCCTGTCACCCACTGCATCTATGGCAGGTTTGCTGATTTATTGCCCACCGGGAACCCTGGGAAACTTTCTCAACTCCTTCCTAGAAACAACCGCACTTCTTGCCTCCTCAACGGGTAACTTTGTCACTTTAGGTGACTTTAACATCCACCTTGACGACCCTTCCAATTCCTTGGGAGTAGATCTGCTAGGCGATCTCAAAGCTTTTGGGATCAACCTGGCTAATTCGGGTGCCACACATGGGAAAGGCCACTTGTTGGACCCCATATTTTCTAACTCGTTTGGCCTTAGAGCATCTCCAGCGTTGGCTCTGCCTTGGACAGACCACTTTATATTGCCTGCCCAGTGGCAGTTTGACATCTCAGCTGCGCCGGCCCCTAGGGTTTATACCCTGGATAGAGCCTGGTCTAGGCTCTCAGTGGACACATGGGCGGCACATCTGGAGGCGTCACGGCCTCCCCCTGGGTCTAACCCGCTAGTTGCGGATGAGAATCTAAACATCTGGCTTACCAACTCATTGGATGCTCTCCTCCCCAAAAAGAAACAACTTACCAGGGGTAAGAGAGTGGGATCTGCGCCCTGGTATACATCTGAGCTGAGGACATTGAGGAAGGGCTGCAAGAG
The DNA here is from genome assembly GCF_964261635.1 of Lissotriton helveticus. Taxonomy (NCBI): domain Eukaryota; kingdom Metazoa; phylum Chordata; class Amphibia; order Caudata; family Salamandridae; genus Lissotriton; species Lissotriton helveticus. Next base: position 1,143,556,727 of record NC_136057.1, on the reverse strand, counting down.
GCTGGAGCGGACCTGGAGGAAAGATTGGAGCGAAACGAGCCGGAGAGAATATCGGGCGGCTCTTAGTACCTACAAATCGGCCATTCGGGTAGCTAAATCTGGATTCTTTGAGGAGAGAATTGGCTCTGCGGCCAACTCCTCGAAGGAATCGTTCAGGGTCATTAAAGAACTCCTGAAAACCCCCGAACCTCAGGTCATTCACGAGGACCCACATGAGAAATGCTCAGAACTGGCCTCCTTTTTCAAAACTAAAATTGATAACATCCTTGCATCTCTTCCCCGGCTAACCAAGGACGTTTCCTCGGGTGGTAGCCCAGGGCCTCAGCCCAGGGTGCGATCTGCAGAGTTGGTTTCTCTGGGTCCTGTCACTGTGGAAGAAGTTCTTACAGTTCTGACGACCATGAAAAGTGGTTCTCCGAAAGACCCTGCACCCATGAAGTATCTGAAGCAGGTAGCCCCCACCATCGGCGGCCCAGTGACGGACCTTATAAATCTGTCTCTGACCCAAGGAGTGGTACCCCCTAGTTGGAAAGGAGCGGTTGTGAAGGCTCTTCTGAAGAAGCCTAACCTGGACCCAGCCGACCTTGCCAACTTTAGGCCTATTTCCCTGCTCCCCGGCCTTAGTAAGGTGGCGGAGAAGCTGGTGAATAGTCGCCTATCGGGTTTCTTGGAGTCTAATTCCCTCCTGGGCAATTCCCAAACGGACTTCCGCCCCGGTCAGGGGACCGATACTGCCCTGCTGGCAGTCGTGGAGAGTGCTAGGAGCATTTTGGATTCAGAGGGATCGGTGGCAGTGATCCTCCTGGACCTCAGTGCTGCTTTTGACACCGTAGACCATCAGGTGCTTCTCCGACGGCTGTCGGGGGTGGGGGTCTCCGGGATGGCCCTCAAGTGGTTCGCTTCCTGTTTGGAAGGCCGGACATTTGAGGTGTGGGAAGGCCATGAGAAATCTTCCTCAGTACCTCTCCAGTGTGGTGTGCCACAGGGCTCATCGTTGAGCCCTACCCTATTTAACATTTATATGGCCCCTCTGGAGAGTGTGGTACTGCCTCTGGGTATCAAGATCATCAGCTATGCTGATGATACTCAGTTGGTGGTAGGTCTTTCCCAGTCGGCACACCATCCCGACCGGCTGCACACGTGTCTGGATAAGATCTTCACGTGGATGTGTAGCTCAGCTCTCAAGCTTAACGGCTCCAAGACGGAACTGATGCTGCTGGGGAATCCCCCTCCCTCTTTATCACCTAGCAGAAGGCCCAGCTGCCTGGGACCTGTACCCACCCCCAAGCAGGAGATCAAGAGCCTGGGGGTGTGGCTCGAGTAGGATCTTTCTTTTAAAACACACGCAAAAAAGATCTCTGGCGTGTGTTTCGGCCTGCTCCGATCAGCCCGGAAGATTCTACCCCTCCTCCCAGTGGCCTCTAGGAGGTTACTCATTCAGGGGCTCATCATCTCGCGGCTGGACTTCAGTAACGTATTGTTTCTGGGCGCTCCAGAATCCACTCTAAACAAACTGCAGCAAGTGCAGAACGCGGCCGCCAGGCTCCTGACGGATCTTCCTAGGCGTCAGTCGGCTCGCCCTGCACTGAAGGCGCTACACTGGCTCCCCGTCAGAGAGAGGGTGAAATTCAAGGCACTCTGTGTGGCCCACAAAATTCTACAGGGGAAAGGCCCACCTATCCTTGGGGATATGGTCCAGTCTTACAAGGCCTCCCGCTCTCTCCGTTCTGACCATCAACATCTGCTGCAGGTTATGAGGGTGAGGAAGGCAAGAACCGGTGGCAGAAGATTCTCCATAAACGTGGCCACTCTGTGGAACTCTCTCCCTCTTTACTTGCGCTCGGAAGCGAGCTTTTTATGGTTCCGTAAACTTTTAAAAACGTATCTGTTCCCTGCCTAAATTCCTTGTGCTCAGTGTGGTGGTGTCTCTTTCTGGATGAGCGCGGGGATGCCCAAGGGTAACCAGGCGCTATATAAAATTTGTTAATAATAATAATAATAATAATAATGGTGGGATCCCAGAGACAACAGTCACATAAGGGGCGGCTTCAGGGGGTAAGTTAATTCTTGGCATTTTTATAGGTTCGGGTTCTGAATTAGCCTCAATACAGTTTAATAACTGGTGATTTGTGGGTAATTTAAAGCCTGATGAAAAAGGTAATGTTAGGGAATGAGCGTTCTTACGGGAATTCAGCTTGGGTTTTACCGGGATAGTGAGGGGAATAGGAGCGTCTGATAATACCGGCTTGGTACTAGATGAAATATGCGTTTTAATTGTCAGTTCAATACCAGATAACCTGTCCCCCAGATCGTTAATTTTGGCCACCAGTGGTGATATGAGTGATTTTAGTAAGTGCTCAAGCTGTGCCAATAAAGTTGGTTGGAGGGGTGATGGATGGTTCTCTACTTTTTCACGCGCCATATCCCCCGACACTGTGATTGAGTTGGAGTGGAGAAGAGAGGGACTGGAGCATAATGTTTGAATTTTGGCTTGCTTATCTTTTACAAAGTCATCATCGTCCTTCCTTTTAGTGTTGGGCCCCCCCGAAAGTACAATGGCTGGGGATAGTTGTTTATTTGAGTGGAGAGGAGTATTCTGCAGGGTGGCGGTTACATCATCTGGATTAGTGCCTGTGCTTATAGTGGGTAGTATGTCCAGGGCATATTTAGTTCCGCACAGGGCGTTCAGCTCCTCCCAGATAGACATGTTATGATTTGATTCGCCAAAGTAGATCGATAGGAATGTTAAGGAGAGTCCAATACCTCTTAGAAGGAAACGTCACTGGTGAGGACCGTCCCGTCCTCCTTGGGCCTCTGAGGGCCCGCCCTTTGCCCGGGCTTAGCCCCGGGCGCCGACCCGCGTGCGATCCCGCGACGCGGGGGCTCGCGCTGGCCTTAAGCGCACCCCCGGGGGCGGGACAGGATGCGCGCCTTCCTTGGCGCAAGCGGTGCTGGGGAATGTAGTCCCCGAACTGCAGCCTCGCCGCGGTGGTAGGAAAGCGGCGGGCAGGCAGCGGGGAGGCAGAGAACCCGGTGACAGCAAAACAAGCAGCGCTCGGGCTGCGGTGGTCCCGTAACCCAGGTAGAGACCTCCAAGGTCTGTGGCGATTTCAGGTCCCCCGCTCCCCCGGGGCTCGCGCTGGCCTTAAGCGCACCTCCGGGGGCGGGGCAGGATGCGCGCCTTCCTTGGCGCAAGTGGTGCTGGGGAATGTAGTCCCCGAACTGCAGCCTCGCCGCGGTGGTAGGAAAGCGGCGGGCAGGCAGCGGGGAGGCAGAGAACCCGGTGACAGCAAAACAAGCAGCGCTCGGGCTGCGGTGGTCCCGTAACCCAGGTAGAGACCTCCAAGGTCTGTGGCGATTTCAGGTCATCAAAAATAAAATGTGGAATCTGCCTCTCACCAACGCTCTGATCTCATCCTCCAATAATTAAAGACAACGTTTTAACATTAGCTGTCGGAAAGAGATACCATGGAGTGACTGAATTGCACAGTGTGAAAGTAGAAAATCTGGGATCAATTCCTGCTTCCCTGCTTTACTAAATATGCGATCATAGGCAAATTATTTACTTCATTGAGCCTCCTTTTTGTTCTTTATTACATGTGAGAGCACCTTCAAATATGTGAGTTCAGGATGTACACTTGTTAAAAACCTCTTGTGTTTGATTGAATAACTTATAATGTTGTTCTATGCATAATAGGAATCAAGTCCACGCACACAGGCATGACAACTGGTTTTCCTGTTACTTCACTAATTGTATTGTCATCAGGGTGGGGCCAGGAATGTTTCGCAATTTATGTTTATAAACTCTCACTTTAAATAAATACTTCTCAGTGCATAGATACAATCTGTGGCCATATTACCCACACAGGGCATTTTCCCTGATTGTGCCATGTCGAACCTTTCAAAAAGTGTGCCAGGCGCAAACAGGGAAAGTGCATCCTATCAAGATAATTCACTGCCCTCAGACCAGCTGTAAACTCAAGGTGCCCTAGGGCAAGCACATTCAAATGAAAAATGGAGCAGCTGTTTACAAACCTCTCTGTGCTTCACAATGCAGGCGGCAACTTGCCTGCACTCTCAAGAGGGGAGAGATTTCCCCTGGCAGGCAGTTGCAGTGAGTGACTGCACCTGCCTCCAGGGGAGTATCTGGGTCCTTCATGTGACCACCTTTCTCCCTTCAGGGGGCTGCTATCAGGGGGGACCGTGACAGTATGCTCTTTTTTGTGGTGCTCTTTTTTGTGGTGCACTTTCAGTGTGCCTCTTCCCAGCTTCTTTAGCCTTGCACCAGCGGTCTGCATCCACAATACGTCTCAGGTGTAAAGGGAAAGAGATCCCCTCTTTTTCATGGAGCCACGCCCTCTCGAGATAGTGCTGGTGCTAAATGTGCACCTTCACTATCAATATTACAGAATGGGTAGCACAAGCATCTTCAGACCCATCTGTAATACCAAAGTGCCCATGGGGATGCCCAGCCTGGGTTCACATGCCCATTGCGCCCCCAGGACACTTTGTGTAATACAGTCCCTAATCTAGTAGGGTGAAAAGTCACCACGCATTAAACAAATACACTTTTTAGGTTTTTGAAGACCCCTTATAATATTCTAACATGATGTTTTGTGCCTGATTCTCATGTCAAATATTTTTGAGGCTCGGGTCGTGCACAATATCTTAGAGCTATGCAGGGCCGGACTGGGAACAGAACCGGCCCTGTCAAACTGTTCAGCTGACCCCCCCTGGGGTGAGTGGGAGTGCAGCTGAGCAGTTTGCGAGTGCCGGTTTCGGCCGATTTTGTTACAGGGGCTGATATTTGCCGACCCCCGGTAACAAAAACGGCCCCCAGGGGTCCAAAACCGGCCCCCACCCTAGCAGCCTACCGGGGAAATGCCCGGTGCCCGCAATGGCCAGTTCGGCCCTGGAGCTATGGCCATCCCTTGGCACAGCTCTGGCTAAACTCACCCTGGCAATTTGATGGCTCCCCCACCTCTATGAGGAACCGTTTGGTTTTGCAAGTTTGCTCAACTTATTACAGAGACCTTGTAACATCTGTTGTCAGTTAATTAAATTAAAAGCCCGTTAGCATCATATATAAATAGAACTATTTACAAACCACATCAAAACCATAATAGCTACCTCATACACAATCTGTTGGAAGCATAGACCACCCCATTAAAAGCCAGTATACACTTTGTAACTAATGCTTTATAGTGCTCGGCATAGATTCCTCTGCACACTATACCTATTACAGCAAAGTGAATTTCACCAGTCACAGCGTCTTGGTGACCTTTGGCATGCTGAGAACAGAAATATTAATAGAACCCCATGCGTAATTAGGAGTTTCTCTTAACTTCTGTGTTATGTTATCTGTCACCAGATGGTAGTAATCTTAACACTGGAAACTCATGGGCTTATTTGAGCTAGCGGAATCACAGTTTTAGAAATCAAGTGATATAATATTAATATGCAGTTTCTACACTTTGGATCAATCTGCACTAGAAAGTAATTAGTGTCTATTTCGAAAGGTGTGAATTAATTAATTGCTGATTGCACGGTTGTTCTCAGTTTCGAGTTGCAGAAATGTTATGCACGTGGTGCACGTGCTTTTCAAAATGTATCTTCCTAAGTCATATTTCCCGATCAACTAAGTGAAACTGCGTTAGCTGTATTTAGTTTCCACTTTAAATGGACAGCTACCGACTACTTTGAAATCGTATTGCTATCGACTCTCTTGGCTCGTAGACAGTTCCCACGAAATGTACTGCAATATCCCGACAAATACAAACTATCTACAATGTGCATTAAGTTTAGCTATGCTTGAGGCCTTAAAATCGTTCACAGAGTCAACGGCCTGAAAGCAGCCAGATGTACTGAAGGACAATTCGTAAACGTAGCCTTTCATTTTGCGATGATTGGATACAAACATAGGAATGATGCCTGTCAGAATTGACAACGGGCAATTGTACATTTTGCATTTTATTTATTTATGAGACCTAAGTTTAGGCCCCTGTGGATAAGGTTGGACTGACCTATTAGGCGATCTGGCTGTGCCTGAAGGGCTGGCCGATTAAATTGGTCAGTGTAAGGCCTATTTTTTTGGCTGTTTGTGGGCCTGTGTATGGACTGTGAGCTAGTTTGAGTGCTTAATTTGTCTCGGTAAATGCAGGTGTGACCCATCAGCACTCATTTTTGGGCACTCACTTTCAATTCTCATCACCTGCAGTCTAACCCTGCACTCCCCTCACAATCGCCACTCACTTCCCTAAACAAAGCTCGCAAATCTGGCATCTGCTTTGGGGAAATGTTTTCTCTTCTCCTTAGCTATACCTGCAGGTAACTGGGTTCAGCTAGAGGCTACACAGCTTTGTAATTCAGACACAATCCCACTTGAGAGCATGTTTACCGTGTGTACTGCAGCAACTTGATAGCCTCATAATCCCATAATACATTTCTGTTTTATGCCTGATGAAGGTTTGACATCAGCTACGCACTCGCCATACTTTTGCACAATTTACTGAAATATTACGTGTGTTGTAATCGAAGTCAGTAGGAGTCACTTATGAATCTGTCTGTTGCTTTGTCCTGCAAACTACCCTGGATCTTATGGCTGAAAACCATGAGCAGTTGTATGTGTGTGTTAGAAAGTGGTTCTGACACTATGGGCTGCCCATATTTTTTGCTTTTTGAGCACCTAATTGTTGAGCTTTTACTGTGGGGAGCCTCATAAGTTGGAACTCACCCACAGTGAATTCAGGATGAAAGAGACTGCATGGGGATTTTACTGGTGTCCCCCTGGCTTGACCAGGCTACTGCTCAGCAGCCGGAGTATGGGACACTGGGCTGGTTACATGCAGACACATTTATAAATGCGTGCGCACACGTGTAGGGGCTACGCAGGGGATATTCCTAGCTTGTGCAGCCAAAAAGCAGGTGCAGATAGACTGGTGTGGTAGGACTTATGCAGAATGGGGTGGTGACATGGAATAGGCTTTATACACTGGGAAGAAACATGCCAGGGAAAGTTAGTGTGTTTTACTGTTTTTCACTTCATTATTCTCCTATGGGGATGTGGAGCCCAGGGACTAGCTTACATTTCCTAAGACCTACCGATTCCAGACACTATAACGGGTGTGAGAAGAAGTATTCTGCAGAGTCCAAAGTCCTATTTGTACTACTTTCGGGTCATCCAGAAATGTCATATTTCTCTGAGTCAGCCATAACCAGAGCCAGGCTGAGGGCTGACCTCAGCAGGCTGAATTGATAACCTTTCTTCCACAAGCTAAGGCCTCCTCTCCAAGCAAGTCAAGATGGGTGGAGCTACAGGCTCATCCACCAACAGCTATCACTGGGTGCCAGGCACCAGGCTGCACAAGAGAGAAGTCAGCCCTGGGGTAAGGGGCTTTTTCGGAGTCCATGTGGCCAGATACCCTGGACGACGCCATCTTGAACCAACTCAGAGGTCTGGGCAGGGAGGAGGGAGCCGGGGGAGGAAAGTGATGTGTCGCTGTATGATAGGGCCAACAGAGACTTTCTACCAGCCCCCTCCCCAAATTTTAGAAAGTACTTGCACAGGAAGAGAAGCTCTCTCTAAGGTGTGGTCTGCTGAGGAGGTTCAGGGGCCTGGGATCCCAGCTCTGGGCACCGTGTGGTGAGGTGGAGGTGGGGAGCAACGTCGTGCCCCCCTCAGAGAGGTCTTTGGGGGCCCGGGACCCCATCCCCGTGCCCGAAGCACAGTCGGGGAGCGCTGCCGCTCTCCCCCTGAAGTTATCGCCCACGGGGGCCAGGAGCCCACCCTGGCCCCCACCGATGAAAAGCAGCAGGGGTGCGCCATCACGTTCCCTGTGAAGAGGACGTGGGGCCTGTGACCCCCATCTCTGGACCTTGAAGTGACCGGGAAGGAGGGGAGCACCGTCGCATCCCCCGAAGATGTCCGGGGGCTCAGGACCCCATACCCGGGCCCCAAAGAGAAGGAGGAGGCCAGGGGAGTGCCGCCGCACTCTCCTGAGGTCCTGCCGGATCGTCGGAAGAAGACGGGTCTGCCCAAGCGGCAGACCAGAATTGCCAAGCTGGCTCCCGCAGCAGCACGCAACGGTGCTGGCAGCTGGCCGGCCGGGGAGCCGGCGGAGGCAGCTGCCCTACAACCTGGAGTTCCTGTAGGGGTCCCGGGTGGGACCTGGACCCCGTATACATGCTAAGGGGCCCGGGTAGAACCGGGCCCCCAAAAATGGGCATGAGTGGCTGGGGGTAGGCTCCCCGTGCTGTAGCACTTACCTGGAGGTCCACGTGGGACCGGACCCTTTAACGGAAGTCCCCAAAAGTGGGAAGCCCACATCGCGGCTTACCCCAGAACTGCGGGAGAGCCGCTGTTAAAAAATGCATAATGCCTTCCAAGCCAGGACCGTCCTGCAAGGGCAACCAACATTTTTCTCTGCTTGCGGTGGCCCCAGGAGAACGGGTTCACCACCACACGGGCGCAAAGGTGCAGGGGGCGGCTGCTGGAGAAGCCAAGTCTCCCCCAGCCCAAAACTGGAAGTCCCTCCCTAAGTCTCATGGGACTTGAAAAGAATAACCCCTCAAGGGATCAGCCAACATTTTAACATTTTCTGGGCTGGAACTGTTGTTCTACAGCTGAGGGTGTATGTAGAAGTGCATCAAGGAATGAAAGGCTGCCTTGTGCTCGATGCATCGCCGACTCGGAGATGCGGCAAGTGCAAGGGAAGTGTTTTTCTTTTTTTATTTAATTCTCCCTCATCGTCGTCTCTTGACTCCCTCCCAAACCCGCTCCGCCAGTCTTATTTACACGGTCCACTCCTTTATACATCTCAGAGCACTTTGGAGAGATGCTCTCAGCCAGGTCTAAATAACTAATTTTTAGTGAGTGATTAAATAATCTTTAAATACAGAACAGTGAAAAAGATCTTTAAATTAGTCTTTTTTCCTTATTTGCCCCAACTCCCCAATTGCCTACTATCTCAATGCTGAACATGTCCAAAGAAGTTCTGCTCCTGGCAAGGACATCTCATCATCATCAAATAAACTTCATTCGGTTTTACATCGGAAAACCATAAAATGTACACAGATACAGGTGCATAAAAACAATAATACATTAAAACATGATTTTCAAAGTCAGAACCTCTTATACAGTTTATAAAAAAGGACCCATTACCCACCCACCCAAATTTATTCGGGCTTTAAAATGCAATGTAGCAGAAAAGCATGACTTCCAATTGTATTTACTTTATACCGCAAGCTAGGCCAGTTAAACTAATAAAACATACCCGGATCAGCAATGTCTACACATCCATACAGGTTGTAGATTTCACAGAAGCTTTTGAAAACCCTGTAATAAAAATAATGCAGTCCTCTTTCAGCAGTTGAAGATACATAAGGGCAGGACAGGCCTGTCTAAAATGATTTTTTTTTTAAATTGGGAACCCGAAAATGCCTTCGGGGGGTTTCATACAGTTTACTCAAAAGCATAAAAGGCAGCAGATCCTGCGGAGACTGCCCATCACAGTCGCAGGGAGCTAACACTTGACCTCTGCTGACTCCCTTAGGCCTGGCTAGCACAAGGTGGAAGAGGTTCATCCAAAACCTAGTTTATAAAAACTTCTTGTGCGTTGATAGAAACCTCATAAGATAAGGTTCAGTTGTTGGAGTTGTTTTGAACATTAAAAACATATGAACACTAGGTTTCAGCATCTCCTGCGCTTCCCTGTCCACTTTCCTCAAGGTCCAGAAGGCTACCCAAATTAATTCCACATCCTTCTTGACAATGGATTCAGGCTTACAAAATAAGTCGCCGTGCCCTACCCATTCTAAACTGCTTTTAATGGACTAAAGCCAAGGAATTTGGGATGCATTGTCGAGCGACATACACTCTCTTAAAATGAAATGGTTGAGAGTTAAATCTTTGCTCAGCCAGCACTTCAACCAGAAAACCAGGAGGCGCAGTGCAAGGACATCGCTTAAATAGGGAACCCCCAGTTGCTCATGGAGGTTCCGCGTGGAACACACAATAGACGCTTCAGAAAGTCACTCTCCGCCACTCATCCGCAGCAGTATATTTCCAGATTTCACTACCATAGGTAGCTATGGCCATGCTTTTGGCTTGATAGACTTTCAACATAGCTCCTGTTGGTTTCTTCCCTATTTTGGAAGCAAAATAAAAAATTGCGGCATTTACCCGAGCCAGGTCCCCCTTTTTACTCGAGATTAATGGTTCCCATTTTAATTGGTCGTAAAAAACAACCTCTAGATAGGAAAATACGTTAGTATGGGGAATCTTAGCTGGGCCAATACTAAACTGGAAACTCTTTTCGGGTTGTTGCCCCAATTTCATTACATATGATTTGGAATTTATTGCCAAGTTCCGATCAGTCATGAATCTAGAAAATGCTATTAAAATAGATTGCAAGCCCATTGCAGTCCTGGATATAAGGACAACGTCGTCCGCATATAGCAGGACGGGAATACCACGCAGCCCTACACAAGGGTAATCAACTCCAGTTGTTCTTAGTACAGTATCCAAATCATTGATGTAAAAATTAAACAAAAATTGAGCCAAAATGCATCCTTGCTGTACTCCTCTCTTAATATCAAAGTACCTAGTGACCCGCAGATCCTGAGAAAACCTGACATTAGCCTTGGTTGATTTATGCAGGTCCTCAAGGAAATTAACAATACTGTTATGCACCCCCATTGCCCTCATGGACTGCCACAATTTAACCCTATTAATGCAATCAAATGCGGAGGACAAGTCAATGAAGGCGAGGTAGATATTACCGGGGCATGCAACAGTATATTTGCTCAGTATCGTAGATAGATTGAGACACTGAGCAATACTGACACTGAGCCCGTCCGGAATACATACTGGACATCCAACAGGATCTCATGCACCTCCGCCCAGGTTGATAATCTCTGCAGAAGAATACGTCCTACAACCTTAACTACTGAGTCAATGAGGGAGATTGGGCTGTAACAGTGGGTACTGTTCCTGTAACCCTTCTTGAAAACAGGGACTCTGGTGGAAGAGACCCAAGACAGAGGACAGCCATTCTTTGCCACTGCGTTAAACACTGCCTCCAGTATCAGGACCCAGAACGGAGGGTCGGACTTAGATAAGTCCGGAGGAATCCCATCTGGGCCTGGCGGTTTATTAACGGATAGCCCTGCAATACCAGCCATAACCTCACCCCTTTAAAAAATTATTACTGGGACATTTATGTCCCGATTTTCTTGGCAGACATGCTCCGTAGCGCAACCAAACAAAGATTTGACGCACCCACTCCTCCTCAGTGATGTGTGAGTCTAAGGCTCCCCGACTTCCTGACAAAAAAGAGTTCGATTCACAATGTTCCAAAACCTGGAGCTGGTCCTAAGAGTGCTTGAATCAATCAGCTCCCTCCAGCACTCCTACACCCTTCCATCTGACAACAGCTGACTTATATTCTTTAAGACAAACCCATACCTCGGATTGAATTCTTGGTTTGGCTGACAGAGATTCCCTCAGTTTCTTTGCTGCCTTAGAGCAATGAGAGTCAAACCATCTAGGGCCATTAGTGGCAGTTCTGCTAGACGGGACACTTAAGATTTCACCAACTTTACGCGTTGTTGATTCATATGCGCCAATAATCTCATTAGGGGAGGAACTCGCAGCTGTGCATAGTGCAAACTCAGGGGCACAAGATACATTTACTTCGCTGTAAAATTTATCTAGGGAAATCTAAGACCATTTAAGTCTTCGCTTGCCATCAATCGGTCTCAGTGCACCTCTGGTTGAAACATCACCAATTCGTACTGATAATAGGCCCAACATGTGGACACATAGTGGGTTGTAGTCACTAAATTCACTCTCCATAATATTAAAACCATGAAATAAGGGTTGCAAAGAAGAGTAAATTAAAATAAAATCTATAAACGACCCCCTTCCACTCCCTTTAAAAGTTGCCACAGAGAATTTAGTTCGCGGGGCAGTTGAGGACCTCAAGGCCACCATGTCCAGTTCATTTGTCATATTATTCAACATTTCCCCCTGGGCATGATGTTCAAAGTGAAACCCCCTGATGCGGGAGCATCCCAACTCAGAAATACAGGATAGTAGTGGGTTACCACAGGGATGTATATTAAAATTAGCAGAAACCAAAAGATTATGTAGGATAGGGCCGAAAGATTGTCTTATAAATGCTCCAAAGGTGATAATATTACAAACATCATAAGGACGGGCCACCGAATTGTAGAAATTAATAAGGCCCTATCTAATGTTCCCCCTTTTGGCTTACAATGCCAGAATTCCTGAGTTTGTGGTTGACACAACCTGAATCTGACAATCGACAGCCACAGATATATACATCTAGACCTCCCTTGGGTCTTCCACTCACCGAAGGAGTGGCTGTGAGAAAGAAAAGCCCTATAACCTTCCAAGAATAGATCACAATCCACTGACCATGTTTCTTGAAAGCTAATTACCGAAAATTGCTTCACAAATCGCACCCACAATGGGTCTTCAAGCTTATTTGCCTGCCCTGCAATATTCCAAGATAAAAAATGAGTGGGTCTCTTGCCTGTGGGCCTCTCAGTTACCTCTACTGGGGACTGGGTAAGTACAACAGGCTCAATCTCGAAGGGGGTGGAAATCCTTAGTCAGTCACACTCCTCCAACCGGTTTAAACAGAAAATCTATTATTTAGCTCCAGTGAGGGGTCGACACCAGTGTGCCCATCTGTCTCAAAGGATGAGTGGGCCATAGAAATAGGTTGTTGCCTAGTTGCAATTCTTTTTGACCACCCACCTCAGGAAAGTGCCCTGGGAATATTATCAAACATCTCCGTAAGAGGGGCTGGTTTGTAAAAATATCCCAGGGGGAAAACCCTGATGACAGCTCCAGAAAGGGGAGCGGGGCAGATATCCCTAGATAGGATCCTGCCTGCAGTGTGGGGGTTATTGAAGTTTACAATAACACAGTCCCCTGAGCCCATTTTTCGTGAGCTTTCAATCCAACTCACCCTGTGGGCCATAAGAATGTTTCGACCCACACGGGCACCAAAAGTGATGTTATATGTGAACCAGTGAGTTAGTTTGTTTATCAGCTGCCCATAGTTCTCGCTAGACCCTTCGGGGAGGGAAGGCACACTACCCAAAACCACTACATAGGGAGTGGATTCCAATGGGAGGTCGATAACTGGGAGACTCATTGGCTGTATCTCCCTTCTTTCTAACCTCCTAACCCTTAAAGGCACAGAGGACCCAGCTGTTTTAGGGGACTGACGGGTGCGAGCTGGAATATCAATGTTGATGGAGCTACTCTTATCTGACACCTCTCTATTTGCAACAGAGCTCGCAGGTGAACCTACCCCAGTACCTATACCCCTAGTATAATGTATATATAAATTCCTTTATTCGGTTTAACACAAGGCAAACCATACAATCAACACACATTTTAAAAAAAAATACAATTTCATCTCTAGTAAAAAAGTTACATTCTGGATACTAAGATTTAGCCAACATCAAATTAATACAATTAGAATACTAGTAGTTATTAGTTCGTTACATTTTCTAAGGCCATAACCAGGATACATTATTACAGGTTTTTTCTATGTCTTATGACACATTTTAAAAAATGTGAGACTTGATAACAGACAATTTCCGATTCCAGCATTTGTAGGCGAAACATCGCGGGACGACATTGTCTCACACCCCACTGTCTTATCAATGATAATAACCATACTTTCCGGTGTGAAAGGTAGAATTTACAAAACAATATGGTGTGTAAATTAGTTTGTTTTCAATTTTCGTCACACGGACAGACAGGGAGAGTTTGGTTCCACCTATTTCCTTCATTAAAGGCGACTAGCCTATAAAAGAGGTCTAACCTGAATCTTGTCAGCAGCATCCTTTCATAGAAACTGATCTCTAGTGTTAGATAGGGCTGAATACTTTCTGTGGCCTGAACCATATTTGCATGGATGACCGAGGGTTTTAGGGATTCAGCGGTCAGCCTCAATGACTCTAGATGACTTATTGCTAGTTGTTTCAGAATTCTCTTTGGTAAGTTAATGATGCTTTTGAGGGTGGTGATAATACTCCTCCTTACCTAGATCTTTAAGAAAATTTCTGACATAGCGAAGCCACAATATGTTATCAGTTCGGTCAAGAGCCATCAACTCTGCTACAATTGTCTGTGTGAATAGATTTTTTTCGGAGGTCCAAATACGCCTCCAAAGCAGTAACGGCTGAATCTTTATAAGATCCTCCAGATAGGGGACACCAAGTTCCAAGTGAGTTGCGTAATAGAGGTACATTTTGGTGTTGCTAGCAGGAATCTAAAAAAAGAATCTGCAATCTGAAGGGTGCTTACATCTACATAGCCCCAGATGCCCGCCCCGTATAGTGCAATTGACTGACACTTTGCGCTATAGATTTTTAATAACTCTACTGGAGCCCTTCTCCCCAGTTTCAGTTTCTGAAATTGATCAGAGCCGCTGTAGCTCTTTTAAATAGATGACATCTTGCATCCACTGCTGACCTCCAATTCAGTTTTCTGTCAATCATGATGCCCAGATACGGGTATTGATCAGTTACCTCCAGTTTTTGGTCATTAAGGTAGATACTCCTCACTTGTTTTTTTTCTGCTACCTGCTATCATAACAAACGTTTTTTTAACGTTAACATGTAGGTCCAAGGTGCCCATATAGTCAGTATATCTGTTCAAGGACTTCTGAAGTTCACGCGGAGTGCGCGCCAAGATAACGGCGTCGTCTGCATATAGCAGAGCGGGAATCAGATGCTTTTTTACCTGTGGGAGGTCCTGCGCCCCCCTCAGCATCTCTTCCTCAAGACCGTTGGTATACAAGGAGAATAAGAAGGGGGAGAGGACACATACCTGTCTGACTCCACGCTCCACCCCAAACGACGCCATCAGTTCGCCCCTTTGGCCAAAACGTACTCTTGCAGTAGCTGTTGAATATAATTCCCTCAGAAAGTCCAGAAGAACAGAGTCCACTCCCATTAACCTCAGGATTGTCCAGAGTTTCACGTGGGAAACACAATCAAATGCTGCGGACAGGTCCACATATACCATGTAGACCATGTCCTTTTTTGCTTGTGTATATTTACTTGTTAGCAGGCTAAGATTAAGAGCCTGCTCCACCGTGCCAAACCCCTCACGGAATCCGAACTGGAGATCAGAAATAATGCCTTTCGCCTCCGCCCACTGCTGGAGTCTCTGGAGGATTACCCTACCTACGACTTTGCCCAGGGAGTCCAGCAGTGAGATGGGGCGATAGCATGTAACATCCTGGCGATCCCCTTTCTTAAAAATCGGGACCATGATAGATCTAGTCCAAGATTCTATCAGACCCACTTTTTCTGCTGCGGTGCACACTCTAGTAAGGATAGGGGCCCAGAGATCTAAATTATGTTTGAAGAGGTCCACAGGGACCCCATCTGGGCCCGGGGCTTTCCCATTTTTACTGGCACCTAGTGCAACTAATAGCTCAGAGATGTCAAACTGTAGGGATATTGGATATTCAACCTTTGTAGGTGTATTTTCAGTCCTTCCTGATGTTATTGTCTTTTTAAAGGTTTTTGAAAAGTGAGCCACCCATATATCTTCCTCGATGGCCACGTCTATTTTAGGGCTTTTATCATCTGTGAGGTAAGGTGATCTGACTGTTCTCCAAAATATCTCGCTATTTTTGGAAAGAGCGCTGGTATGGAGATCATTCCATAACTTCTGCTTAAGTTCTTTCACTCTTAATTTACGTGCCCTACTATATTGTTGTCTGCAAAATCGAATCTGAACCTGGTCTCTAGGAGTGTTTTTTAGGGCTAGCTTTAGATTAGTTAGGGCAACTGTACAGCTGTGATTAAACCATCCTCTGGTGGATGTATTTAGGCCTTTAGGGTTAGCTGTGAGAAGGGTCTTTGTTTTTTCCAGTATTTGTGTGAAATTATTTAAAACGGCCTCATCTGTTTCTTGCAGATCCAAGCATTTAATTATGTTTGGGTAGGCCGCTTTCACCAGTTTACCAGTAATTTCAACCAGATTTACCTTCTCCCATTTCAAGGTGTATCCATTTAGTTTACCCATCTCTAACTTATTTTGAGCTAGTGATTTCTCTATGGTTGTAATTACAGATTTGTCCTGATTTATGTGGAGATCTATCATCAAAGCGGAATGATCGCTTAGTGTATTATCCCTAACCTCAAAAGATCTGACTCTAGATGCCAGTCCAGGGGACAGGAGGATGTAGTCAACCGTTGTTTGACAACCTCTGCCAACATAAGTTGGGTATAAGTGGTTTGTTTCTGGGCTTATGGCGTTAGCTATTTTAAGATCTAGTTCCGATAGTATGTTATTCATAGCAGCCCCTGCTTTAGTATGCCCAAAATGCATCAGGGGTGTATCTTGCTCATCCACTATCCCACATTGGTTTGTCTTTGCTTTTGGGCATGGGTGAAGGTTAAAATCCCCTCCCCAAAGAAGGTAAACTGCCCCTTGTCCTATCCTAGATTGAGAGAACTGGATTATTGTCTCCTGTATATTAGAGAGGAGGGTCAAAAATTGTCCCTCTTCTAAGTTATTATAAAGATTAATTAGGAGGAATGAATCCTTGTTCTTGAAGACCAGGAATAAGATTTGGAAATTTGAATCAAACCCAACTATCGTCACTCTTAAATTCAGGGTGTTTGCAATATACGTGATGATCCCTCCTTTTGGTCGATCCGCATTACAAGTCAGGGCGGGGATAAAATAAGTTTTGTATCCTAGGAGATGGAGTTCCGCCGTGGACCATGTCTCCTGCAAGCAGACTATTTTCCCCTGTTCCAAGAAGTGCAGGGCCGTCCCATCTTCAATTTTAGGGCGGAGACCTGCCACATTCCAAAAGAATATGGATAGAGGCGGCGAGACTGGGTTTTTCACTACTTCTTCGTTTTCTGGGGGGGGTGAATGTATTACTTGGAGTAAAGTGGGATTATTTTGCTGAATCGGCTCTAATGGTCAATCGACCATTTCAAGGCCACTAAATCTATTCCTCGTTGGGATATTAAACCAATTATCCCAGCGAGGTTGCTCATTGTAAGTTAATCTCTGCGAGTATGGGCCTTGAACATCCCATCCCCCTGCCTATAGCGTGATCCTACTGTGTGCCAGGAATTATCATAATCTTGATAACGAGGGGCCGCTAGTTGCCTTATATTACCATAATCGAAATGTCGTGGATCTGTTGATTCCCAGGGAGTTTCGTAGTTGTTAAAAAAGTCCTTGTGTTGTCTAACGGGGTAAAAAAAGGGAAGTGGTTTCGTGGTTATGCCCCCATTTCCTTTCGAGTGTTCCCATGAGCAGATATAATCTACTACCCTGGGGTCCTCGAATGTAATGACAATACAATCTCCCGGGATCGTCTTTCTACCATTTCCCACCCAGGTCGCTCTACGGACCATTAAACCCTGGATGGCCAGGATGGTGGGATTGGGCGGTTATTATTTAGCCAATGCTGAGCCTTGTTTTGTAATGACCATTGGGGTTCCACACTATGATCCGCTAATTCAGGGACACCTGTCATTACCACCACAAAGGGAGATGCTTCTGGTGACATCTCAACAGGATATCTGCCTTCGGGCGGTCCTCAACGCCCCGCTCTATTTACTATTGGAGCGGGGTTTTTTTGTGACTGTGAACTACAAGGCGGGGTTTTGGCTACAGGTGTTTTAGTTGCGGTTGTTTTTACGACAGGTTTTTTAGGGGCGGGAGTCTTATGCACCAGTGTTTTGGGCGTTGCCACTAATTGCACCGAGGGATTCGTTTGTGGGATTGTTATAACAGTGTTGTTAAGTGGTTTTGTTGGTTTGCTTTTATTTATCATTTCAGAACCTATTTGTTTAGATGTTATATTTACCTGTGCAGGTGCATTCTCTTGCAGATTTGGATGATGGGGGAGGGTATGTTTACTGGTCTTATTTCCCCCCTTTTTTTGTTCGCCCGGTGATTGCATCAGCTTTATATACTTTACTACACTAGTTAGCTGGTTCTCTATTCTCACCAATCTTGCTTCTACAGGGGCAAGTAGTGATTTCAAAGTATCTTTGATGGTATTTAAAGATTGTAAGTTGTTACTGGCAGGTATGTCGTTACTACAGGGTTGAAGAACAGGGAGTACTGGACTGATGAGACTGAGTGAATCATGGACAGGAGGATTTACAATTGCTGTGACTATTATGTGTTCTGGGCTAGGAAGTACAGACTCTATCCTGGTGGGTGTATCTTTAATCTCAGTGGTGTTGGTGGTTTTCCGGCCATTTTTCCTTTTACTTATTGCGCCCTCCCTCCTCCCTCTTGCTTGTCTTATTTCATCTGGAGTGATTTGAATTGGGAGCTCTGGGGTCCTTTCCAGGTCTAAAATAGATTGATCAACTAATATCTGGGATTCTGAAAGCTGGGAGACTGAGAGGTCGACGTTGTTTGGTAGACTAAGTCTACCCTCGCAACAAATCCCTTCCCCGGAATTACCATCTCTAATAGGGGATGTTACGTTCGCCAAATGTCCCATTGAGGATCTTTTAGCATGTTCTAGATCCAGGGACACCCTACCTTCCATCAGAGTAATACTCTGACCGATAAATAGGTTAGCCTTGGTGATAAAATCATCCATCAGTCCTAGTAATTTGTCCCCTCCCCCTGTCGTTTTACTCTTACACTTAGTTCCTCTTGTTGATACCATTATTACTGTTACAAGGTATAACCTAGCGCATCAACAGTACTTTATAGTGATCAAAGGGAGTAGTCAGGGAATAGAAGTTAGAGAGTTGGCCCGGTCCGGTCTCTCAGGTCCTCGAACGGCCTCAAACGGGCCCGCTCTTGGCCCGGTCTTCGCCCCGGGCTACGTCCCGCGCGCGTCCCGCGATGCGCGTTGGCAGATCAGACTTTTAATGTATAAGAGGGCGTGGCACTGAGAGGGGGCGCGGCTCTACCGGGAAGAGGAACCAGCTGTAGATCTTTCACGGAATGCTGGTCCTCGCAGTCCCGGTCTCCGCACCTCTCACCTCTGCAGCCACGCAGGTCCGGTTAATTAGCAGCAACAACAGAGTCCACAAAGGGCAAGGACCTCCACGCACTCCGCAGGCTTTGGTGAGCGATTTTCCACGGTCAGAGTTCACTCTCGAGCGGCTCCCACGGAGCGGGGGCCGCGAGAGGTATTAAGGCAGTGAGCAGGGGGCGTGGCACTGAGAGGGGGCGCGGCTCTGCCGGGAAGAGGAACCAGCTGTAGATCTTTTACGGAATGCTGGTCCTCGCAGTCCCGGACTCCGCACCTCTCACCTCTGCAGCCACGCAGGTCCGGTTAATTAGCAGCAACAACAGAGTCCACAAAGGGCAAGAACCACCACGCACTCCGCAGGCTTTGGTGAGCGATTTTCCACGGTCAGAGTTCACTCTCGAGCGGCACCCCTAGTAGCTAAATGATATCTACTGATATTTGAACTAACTGCCGGTGTGACTGGCGGTTTGCAATTTACCATCCCCTCTAGTTTTAGTAATCTAGCTTCTACTGAGCTTATTTTCTGCAGAATAGGATCCAATAAGGTAGACATCATAGTTTCAAGCCTGCCCCAGAAGTTCCCTTCTTGTGTGCTATCAGCGAACTGCCCTATCGTCGTCTGGATCATAGGGGTGGGGGCCCTCTTTGGAATCAATTACAGAGATTACAGGTAGTGTTTTTTTCCAGTCATTCTCTGGGCAGGATTACTTAGTTTCAATAATCCTCGGCTCTTACCTTTTTTTGGAGGGTGATTTGTTAGTATGGGTTGGCCTCAATTTAGCTTTCTGCCCTCTGGTCCTAACTTTAGGTTTAACAGGGCTGGATTCTTGGTCAGTAGATGAACAGGAGACAAGGTTTGTCATTGAATTCGGAACAACATATGAGGACTGGCTAAGCCGGGATGGGGATACATCATGATTGGATACCACCAGAGATTCAGAGATTGCGGGGGTTAATGAAAGTCTACCTTGTGAAGGTTGGGGCTCAAGAGATAACCTTCGTTCGGTAAGCTTTATCTCATTAGTGAGGGCTGATTCTGCCCTCAATATGAAAGCATCTAAGGTTCCAGCCACACTTTTACCCATACTCGGCTTACGTTTACTCATGTTACCGTATGTATACACGCTGTTATATTATCAAATCCCTGTTAAAGTGCTTCACAGCTTACAGGACAAGGTGCAAGTATTAAGAATGTCAAAAAGCCTCATATTACCAGTAAAAGTGCAACATGCATGTAGGTTTTTAGCAGTAATAAGAATAAAGGCGTTTGGACAAAGTAATGACACTAAAGAGCAGCATGCGGTACAGGGCCCAGGTTCGAAAAAGGCTGGGCCCTGAGATCCAGTTGAATCGGGGTTAATATAAAATGTTTAGTCACATCTAACCCGTTTGACCATAGTACAAGTGAGTTTTGCTGATAGCGGTTGGGTTACAGTTACTCCAGGCAGGTGCAAATGCTAGAGACGACAAGACGAGGAGGCACATGCTATCTGTTAGCCAATTCCAGATGCTAAACAAAAGCCCAAGGCCTGGGGTGAAAGGGGGTTGGGCCTGCCCTGCCTCTTCCTGGCAATGACGGGCAAGGACAGGCCTGCCCTTGGCCCAGACTTTGCCCGGGCACGCCTCCGCGTGTCTGGCACTGCGGGAGCCGCAATTTTAATTTAAGCGCCTCCGGGCGCAGCAGCCATCGTCAGAGCGCCTCCAGGCACGAAGCAGAGCAGGCTGGGGATTTGAGTCTCCCCTCTGTGGATAGCGGAGTCCCCGGCAGCAAAGGTGAAGGACATCTGCCCAGTGGTGCAAGAGGTGCTGCTGAGAATGTGCAATGCTGGTTCTGTGGTGGGTGCTGCGATGCACTATGCCCCAGGGGAGTTGGTACTGTGCCAAGCTGATGCCCATTTTGGGCCTGCCACCAACATAAAGGGGAGATAGAGCAGCATGTGGAACAAGTCCTCCCACATCCACCAGCACCAGAGGAGATGGAGCATTCTCCTGCCATGACTTGGGGGTGAGATGTGATTTAAAGATAGACACTGGAAAATTGCATACAAAAACACTGTAGCCGGTGAGCAAGATGGAAAGTAAAAATATTGCTTTAAGACAAAAAGCACAAATTACAAGGAAAGGGTGAAAAAGGAGTGAGATAAGTGGGAAAGGGTGAAGACCAGGCAGGCAGGAGCAGGCTGGCATGTAGACAGCCACATCCTAGTCCAAAATGACCACTGGCGCTGGTCATGTCACGCAGGATCTAGGGAGATTGTTTTGTACAAAGTGCATTGAGCTTCCATTTTTGGATGGAAATTGATTAAAATGAAACTAAAGTTCTCAAATTAGTCAGACCAAACTCAAAAGTACAAGAACAGAAAGACATTGACATACACACCAGGGAAACGAGACAGTGATATGCATGTCATTATCTTGTAAAGAAGACACACTGAACACAGCGAGATTGAATTGTTGTTTAGGTCAAAAGATGAACCTTTTGCATACCTTCGCCACTGGTAAACCCCACATTTAGAAGCAACAGCCTACAAACTGAGACACTAAAATGCACGTAGAAGCTGTGAAAATTGTAAATGGAGCGCCACACTAACAGCACATAAAATCTACAGCCAGATACGTCTTCAAACAATCTTCTTCAAAGATTATTTTCAAGCCACTGCAAATACCACGTTTTATACTCCAAAATAAATATTGATGGTGCCCCGGAGAATAATGTTATTTTAAGTTAATTGGTGAATAATTTGGGAAAGTAATATCATTTGTAAGAATTTTTATTGGAAAACTGTATTTTACTCGATAGAATGATAACAACCCCTCTTATTAAAATGTAATATAACCGTGGGCAATCTACGAATCTACGGATGCGAACAATTGCCCGTACCAGTCAACGATATCACAAAGGGCTTACAAACCATTTTCTTAGGTATTCAGCTCATTTAAACTTTTATTGAGAGCATCGGCTTTATGGAATTCTACGGCCAATTTTAAAGTAGTGTGTTTCTTTCAATAATATTGCCTTTCAACATTCACGCAAATGATATATGTTAGACATTTGCAAAACCCATCCTTTACTGAGAAAATCATATTAATTTAATTCGATAGTTTTCTTAAGCCTTCATAGCAGTCATCTTTGATTTGACAAATTGACTGATTTCTATTTATAATCTTCAAGACAGTTAAATGTTAATACTTTATGCCTGGGTTTTGAAATCGAGGCTGGGAATTTAGATGGCAGGCAAAGATGTCAGATGCTATAGTGGTGATGTACAACTTTGGTCCAGGTAGCCTGGATGGACATTTTAGAGACATCCACACAAGATAGATATACATACATTTAATCTAAGTGAAAATCATTCCATAATCATGATTTTTTTCCTGAAAACCTTGTTTAGATCAAACCGTCCTGGGCTTACAATGAACAACTTTAGACTAAAGTAATGGTCTGTGCCTCCCACTCCTGCCTTCCTGCAAATGGTATTTTGAAAGGAGAAAGTCATGAAATACCTACACAGGGTGTAAGGCTTGTGTGACCTCATAAGATGTAATGTCTTCATAGCCACACATATAATTTGTCGAACATTTAACTGATAATCCTCACTTTTAAAGGACACAATTTGAGTTCACTTTAACAATATTGGGGCATATTACCAAGGGCCTTATCGCCGCTTTAGCTGGAATTTTTCCCGCTAAAGCGGCAATTATTTTATCGCCCTATTACCTAGCTGTCGCTAACACCAGTTAGCGACAGCTAGTAGGAGATAGCGATCATCTTGGGGCCCACTTTGCATGTCAGCGATAATTATCGCTAATGACATGCAAAGTGGGCGTGCCAAGATGTTAGCGACTGGAAACAGTCGCTAACATCGCTATCTCCTATTACCTACTTTTGGAAATATTTGCGCTGAGCGCGAATATCTCCAAAAGCTAACGCCTGCCCAGAGCAGTTCTTAGCCATGTTATCCAATGGTAGATGGATAACATGGCTAAGAGCATTAGCTCGGTAATGCATGAATATAGCTGACATTTCAGCGATATTCATGCATTTCGGACGATTTTTATCACTTAGGAGATAAACCTTGATAATAGCAAGGCTTCAAAGCGATAAAAATAGGGGAAGCACGGCGATAAAATTATAGCCGCTAACCAAGCTTAGCGATAATTATCACTTATTCTTGTTAATATGCCCCAATGTCTTTTTATTTTTTTCGATGCGTTTCTATTTTACTTTTTCACGTAAGTATGCTAAAACTAAATACTATGCTCTGCGTGGATAGAGGTTCAAATGGAAAACGAAACGAGTAGGTAATCCCTCTTCTAGTCAAACATCAACATATTCAACAAATTCGTACAATACTTTAAGCTACGTCGATAGTGGAACAAAAAAAACTGCACAGAAGTTACAAAATGAAAGGAGAACGTTGTCTTTTTACATCTGAGGAAAATTGAATTTTGCCTTGTCACGTGTCCCCCATTATATGTCATATGTGCATGATCAATATGCATATGTTCCCCCTTGACCGAATAAAGACACAATTATAGTTGTGTCCAACGTTAGTATGCCAGTTATCCAGTCCTCGTGAAAGCAACGAGTATTAGGCCTATGTTGCCAACGTTTTACATTGTGCACGTTAATTCATCGAGTTGTCCCCGTTTCTAGGCCTCAAAGGGCCCGGACACCAGATTCGAGCTCCAGTCTCCTGAAACCACTCCGAGGAGCGATGCAACCCCTCCCGCATCCCTGACCTTTCGCTTACTTTCTGCCAAGCAGCGCGGTGCCCGGCCCGGCCTGCCTGCCTGTCTGCCAAGAATATGTTATGCCTCTAGTTATCAGTCCAGCTCCCCGGTTTCACATTCCTAGCTAACGAACCGCATAAACATCTTCAGTTATAGTCTAGTCTTCCTGTCTCCATGCAAGAGAATTACTGAATTAATGTCCATAGAAGATTCATAGCACACGCAATACATGTAGAATATATTTATGCACCAGCCTTAGTGTCAAGTAGCCTTTGCCCTGATAACTTTTAGATTCTATCAACATGTACTCCAAACATAAGATATCAGATATGCTATAGGTACATGTCGTCTTGACATCCCAGACTTTAGTCTCCTCTTCTAGTGCAGAAGTCAGAGCCCCCAGCTCTCCCTAGTTACACGTCATGGCCCGTTTGCGCGCACCAGTAGGTTAAAGGTTCCAGCTGCCCAGGTAGCCCCCTCCATGTAACCACCCATTCATGACACTTCTGTGACATTTTCATCACATGTCTTCATGCACGCCCTGTGCACGCCTTCTTTGTACGCCCATATGTTCTTATCTTACGTTTTGTCACTTGTTACGCCTACTGTATGCAATGCTATTATATTGTTTTACTATATATACTGTATAATGTTGATGAGACGTTGCAGCTGCCATTCCATTCCATTGCATGCCACTCCATGGTCTTTAGGCTCGAGCCATCCGATTAAAGCCATTCTGACTCAGATATCACGGATCCTGCCTCTTATTTATTGAGCTATCTGTTTTAGTTAATGTATAGAAAAATAGTACCAGTATTTAATTATTTATTTACCACATAAAATGGCGCCCGAACAGGAAGGAGCCCCTTCCCCATGCGCCGGCGATGTAACGCAGGCCCCCTGACCCTTCTACAGCCGTGATGGAATCTCTACCGTGCACGTGCAGATATTTCTGCTTCAAGTCTCCCTCAGGCCCACGGAGGAGACGGAGACTGCGGTCCGGCATCCAGACGAGGCGGTGAGGAAGGCGGGTCGTTCCGACCAGAGCCCAAGCCGAGAGAGCAAGGTCCGAGGTATCCGGAGGCCCACCTGTAACCGAAGCCCGAGGCCCGAAGCGCATGCGTAGGGCGTAGCAGTAATCAGACGTCGTAGCAGTCCAGTCCAGTCCGAGGCCTTCAAGTTTTGCTTCCCGGTGAGTACCGTTGCTGGGGGTATCTAGACGGGTGTTCATTAATTTGTGCCCGGTCCGACGGGTTTGGGTACACAGATCCGGTCCGACGTGTTCACCAGGTGGATACGGTATGACGTGTCTCTTTAGGAGACCGGTATGTTCTGTACTGTTTTAGCAGTGCATCCAGTAATTCTAGTAAGTCCGTTCTCGAGAAATTCAAGTATTGTGTTTTCAATGTATCAGGTAGTATTCTGTTCGAACTGTTATTAATGTGTTCTTGATGTCGTGGTATGAATGATTGTTTTGCTATTCATTACTGTGTTCATTGTGTATTGTGTTCAAGTCCAAGTACGGTTCAAACATGCCGCTGTTTTCGAAATTACGTCAGATAAAAACCAGAAAAGGGTTACTCGAAGAATCAGTTCCTGTCCCTCCTAGGGACAGTCCTGGACATTTCATGTATCATAAGCATGGCTTAGATGCCATACTCTATCTAGATTTATGGGTGGACTACACCAAACATCTTGAAGAGAAATATAGATGGCCTGTTTCAGGAACATGGGATGCCGAGTGCATCATGAGAGTAGAAGAAGCATTATGGAAAAAGAAAGTCAGACAGTCCCAGAAAGATGCCATAGAATTATGGCGTAAAGAATCCCATAAAAGAACCGAATATTTGGTTTAACAAGCATTTACGAGCAGCAGCCAAACAGAAAGTACGTTATGGAAAAGAAAGCCAGACAGTCCCAGAAAGATGCCATAGAATTATGGCGTAAAGAATCCCATAAAAGAACCGAAAAAGAATTCAGAAAAGCAGAATTAAGTAGGGAATCCTCAGAAAAAGCCCAAGAAAGGGAATTAATCGAAGAAGGTGAACGAGTTAGAGCAGAACAGTCAGACAGACAGAGAAATGCCCTTATTAAAGGTATGTATCCTCTTCTCGCCGAGGGTTTGCCGAAGGCGACCCCGGAAACACTCCATAATTTACCGCCACCCTTGGTTCCGACTAAGCTGCGCCATAAACCGACTGCAGCTGAAATTTTTCTTTCTTCCTATTTAGATGATACTGTCCCCGAGTATGCTAGTACAGATCCTACCCCGCCAGTCCAAGTTCAAGTCCAGCCTCCTGTTAGTAATGTAATTACTGTGCCTCCAGTCGTTGGTCCTGTCCATGCGCCAGTTCCCCAGGATCAACCCACATTACGTACTCCTACTTTACCAGTCACGTTACCAGCACCCGCACATCCAGTATTAACTGACGATTCCAGTTCAGGAGGGGCAGGGGGAGGTACTCCTATCACCCCGCCTCAAACAAGGCGACGGACGCTCAGAGATGTAGCGTTACAGCGTACGCCAAAACTGGCTACGTATGACGCCCTCAGAAAGTATCTTACAGAGTGCGGACCTGATTGTAGATATGATCCAGTACCAGGTGAAGATAGCATGTTAATATATTCCATACGTTTACGTCGAGTTGCAAGCTTCTTGGTTACCATATCGAATATGGAACCACATCTAGACAGAATATACCATTTTATTCAAACAGGGGAGAATCCAGAAAGTATTCACGAAGCTATGGCACACAGGAAAGTCGAGATTCAAGGCATGATTTTGCAATTTCTGATAAATTGTTTAATAAGAGAACAAGATTATCCTGACAAAAACAAGGAAGATATGAAAGTTCTGACAAGATGGAGTGACAATATATCAGAAGGAAAACACAGAACACAAAATTGTATAGAATCCATGTACAAAAAGATTCGTAAAGAAATTATAAGTATACACCAAAAGGAGGAAGAAAAGAGAGTAGCCGAGAAAGAGAATGACTCTTCAAACGAAGAGGTAGACAGCGAGATTCCCACTAGAATAGCGTATGTAGGTAGAACGAGACTTTCGGATAGACATACACGCCTAGATTACAAGAAAGTTTTTCCTCCTCCCGTACCAGAACAGTGTTCTCTTGAACAAGTATTCCAGGCTACCGATAAAGTTCTGAAATTACGAATAGGTTACAGTGAGCTTAGTAGCATGCATGAACAAGAACTAGCCCGATCAGCAGTCCGATGGGTTAGTGATTCTGCCACGTTTCCAGACGAAGTAGTGGCCCAAATGTTTCTGAAACTGCCCCCAGGCGAGCAGCGACTGGTGGGTATGTACATGATCCAGCACCTCATCACACTGTACGAGAGTCAGCATTCTGATCCAGGTCCCTTATACAATGTATTGAACGAGTTACTCCTAAACAGATGGAAAGGTCTAGGTACCGATCTAATTAGCGTCATTTTAGAACAGCGCCACAAATACAGAACGTTCCTGACTCCGCAGTTTGTTCCTGTTTCACCTCCGTTCTACATAGACAGACAGAATCCGTTACGAGAAGTGCATCCAGTTAAGGGAGCGGGGGGAAATCTCGAACGAGTATTTGTATACACCCCTATCACGAAAATAGAACTACTAGAAATGAAAAGGTTAATACCCTGTCACGATAAAGATCCAGCAGGGTTCCATCGCGAATTAAAAGACATGCTCCGTATGGGAGAATACACGTATCCTGATATCATCAAAATGTTAAAGGTCCTGTTGCCTGCGGGCATATATGAAAAACTTAAAGAAAAAGAATGGGAGGTGGGAGAGAAAAAGATAGATTGGACCGCGTTAGAGAATGAAGATAACACACGAGTTCCAGGTACTGGTCTTGGGGATAAAGCTAAAGAGTTGCCCGAACTGTTAATACAAGTCTTGCCAAGATTACTAGCCACGAAAAAGGAAGATTGGGATGCCATCTCAGCCTGTAAACAGAAACAAGACGAAGACACTAGTGACTTTTATTCCAGATTTGAGAAATGTTTCATTATTAATAGCGGTCTGAAAACAAGTAGTGAGTCGTATCCACATATTTTTGTTACCAAACTAGTTGAGAATTCTTTACCGCAAGTTAAAAATAGAGTATTGAAAGTCGAGAGTACTTGGCAAGCTAATACCCCATCTCAAATGCTCCAGATGTTACAGTATCACCAGAACAGAATCAGGGAAGAGCAAGAACACGAAAGGAGACGTATGAAAGACACGAAAATGAAAGTACTAGTTGCACAGTCTGTTCAACCGGATAGTCAGAAGAGGGGTCCGAATCAGACTAGTCATTCTGTAGCCCCTGTTAAAGGGACCTGCAATTACTGTAAACAGCCAGGTCATTATATAAACGAATGTGCAGTTCTGAAACACAACATAGCTACAGGTAAGACGAAAGAGAGACCACGTCCTCCTAGACAAGAACAAGTTCCTCAGAATGCCCAGTTACCGCAGAACGCACAACAGACAGTTACAGTACCGCAGCCTATAGCTGCCACACAACACGTTACACCACAGATGTACCAGTACGCACAGTCAGATTATCCAGAATATCAGCAGTATTCATGAAAGAGCCTAGAGAGGGAGGTTGGCTTGCCTCTCATCGAGATTCCTGTAGATCAAGAGGGTCCCTATGTACACAGTCAAGTATTAGGGAAAGACAGAAAGTTTTTGATTGATACAGGGGCAAGTAGGACTACCATCAGTCATGACGAGGTTCCAGGGGCTCCACTCTCAGGCTCAAGAAATGTTTCCCTGGGATTTTCAGGAAAGCCTATTGTTAATGAAATATCGAAACCAGTTTCCCTAGAAGTTGGTCCATTGTCCCGAACTACAGACTTGTTACTTACGAGATCCTGTCCTGAAAATTTACTTGGTATTAAAACATTGAAAGAATTAGGAGCGGTTATATGCTGTTCCCCGGAAGGTGTGAAATTGTTTTTACGTGATTTTAAAGGTCATTATGTGTTACGTGATTTTGATCCAAGATTACTGAATGTACCACAGCATTTATGGGCGCAAGGTCCAACTGATGTAGGTTGTATGCACATTACACCCTATCGTGTCACTCTGAAACAAGGTGTTGTATTACCACGAATCCGACAGTACAAATTGCCACCCGAGGCTGTAGCAGCCTTATCGAAAATTATTGACGAGCTCATTGCTCAAGGAGTGGTTGTAGAAACTGACTCCAATCTATGTAATTCCCCTATCATTCCGATTCTTAAACGTACTGATCCAAATGCACCTCCAGTTTATCGATTAGTGATTGACCTCCGAGAACTTAATAAATGTATCATTCCCCAGTACCCAGTAGTTCCAGATATCTCTTCCCTATTGACTGCCATTGATTCTGAAGCTACGTTCTTTACTGTTATTGATCTCAAGAACGCATTCTTTAGTGTCCCCATTCATCCAGACAGTCAGTTTCTTTTCGGATTCTGTTTAAATGGAAGAAGCTATAAATTCACACGAGCTCCTCAAGGTTTCACAGAGAGTCCTAGTATTTACAGTCAAGCACTTAAAAGACAACTAGACAGTATTCACATGCCAACTGACACTGCCCTGCTCCAGTATGTCGATGATCTATTAATCACAGCCCGTTCAGAACGTGACTGCGAACGTGCGTCACTTACAGTTTTGTATTTTCTGGCCGAGATGGGGCACAAGGTGTCCCCTTCCAAATTGCAATTCTGTGTCCAGCAAGTGGTGTACCTTGGACACTTACTGTCCAAGAGGGGTAGACAGTTGACACCAGACCGTATCCAGTTAATAGCACATCTTCCACAGCCCAAGACCCAGAAGGAGGTACGAGCTTTTATCGGCCTCACTTCTTACTGCAGACAATGGATTCCTCAGTATGCATATCTAGCTAAACCACTGATACAGTTAACGACACAGGAGGCAGCGACATCAACTGTCCTCCCTTGGACCCAGGAACATACACTTGTTTTCAATGAATTAAAGAAAGCTTTATGTAATGCACCTGTATTAGCGACACCCAACTACAGTAAGCCTTTTACACTTTTTGTCACTGAACGTGATGGTACAGCATTGTCTGTTCTCACGCAAGATCAAGCAGGACAACACAAGCCTTGAGCTTATTTTTCCAGCACATTAGATCCAGTAGCCCAGGCTCTGCCTGCGTGCCTCAAGTCAGTTGCAGCCACAGCTCTAGCTATCAGACAAAGTGATTCCATAGTGTTAGGACACTCCCTGACAGTACAAGTTCCACACTCTGTGGAAGTTCTTTTAAACCGAACACAGACTCAGCACTTGACAATTGCACGTTTAACAGGTTATGAACTGACACTGTTTCAGCCACACATAGAAATCAGACGCTGCAACATTTTAAATCCTGCTACACTGTTACCCTCAATTGCATCGAATCCTGCCACACATGACTGTGTGGAAGTTATTAACATCATGACAAAGCCAAGACAAGACTTGACGGACATTGCATTACCTGATCCCGACCTGACACTTTACGTGGATGGTTCATGTATGAGAACAAGTACAGGAGGGTTAGTAGCCGCGTATGCAGTGACTACTGAAACTGAAGTTATAGAAACACATCGTATTGACACCCTGTCTGCCCAAGCAGCAGAGCTCATCGCTCTGACCCAAGCCTGCATACGAGCCAAGAAGCTGAAGGTAAACATATATACAGATTCACGTTATGCATTCGGAGTCGTTCACGACTTTGGAGTACTCTGGCAAGAAAGAGGTTTCATGACCTCTCATGGAACCAAGATTCAGCATGGCCCCCTCATCCAAGCTCTGTTAGAAGCAATACATTTACCGAAAGCCATTGCCGTTATGAAGTGCAAAGCACATACAAAAGCTACTGACACTATTTCCCAAGGTAACGATCTAGCAGATCTAACAGCCAAGTTTACAGCCCAGACTCCAGACACTCCAGTTAACACGATCAAGATAGATATCCCAGATCAGACTACTTGTATGACAGTGAAGGACCCTACACGAGATGTACTAGACATACAGACACATGCTACTCCCGATGAAATCAAGAAATGGTCTGAACAAGGAGGGGTCCAGACAGATCAGGGATGGTTGACGAAGGGAAAAGCCACATGGTTTCTCCCCGACTCTATGGTTCAAGTCATTATTAACACCGCACATAGTCCAGCACATTTAGGAGAGAAAGCCATGTTAGACAGCATCCAGAATATTTGGTTTAACAAGCATTTACGAGCAGCAGCCAAACAGAAAGTACGTACCTGTATGATATGTTGTCAATTCAACCCAGGTAAAGGTGTTCCGGTGGAACAAGGTGGATTCCATCCTCCTGACCACCCTTTTGAAGTCCTCCAGATGGATTATATTCAGATGGATCGATGTCGAGGTTTCAAGTATGTCCTCGTAGTTGTATGCGCTTTGTCCAGATGGACAGAAGCATATCCAGTCCCAGATTACACTGCCGCGACCACTGCCAGGCAGTTGGTTCGTGAGTATTTTCCTCGCTATGGTTTGCCCAGGGTCGTGTATTCAGACAACGGCCAACCATTCTCATCCGAACTCATGAAACAAGTATCTCTTCTGTTAGGGTACCAGTGGAAGTTCCACTGTGTGCGACACCCCGAGGCAGCTGGCCTCGTCGAGAGACATAATCAGACTCTGAAAATCCGCATTGCAAAGGTTTGCGCAGAGAAAGGCGTAGATTGGATGGTAGCACTGCCAGTCGCCCTTTTTTATATGAGAATGGTCGCTCACTCCCGTTCAGGTCTGTCCCCTTTCGAAGTTGTTTTCGGTCGTCCCCCGAATATGTGGGGTACACCAATGCCACGTAAAATAACTGATGTTGACAGTAATATGCTGACAGATTACCTGGCTTCCTTGATGTCTGCACTACTCTCTTGTCGTTCACAGGTTGCGGCTGCCTTTCCCGACAACACCCAGGTGAAACCGCACGAGGTCGTTCCAGGTGATCTGGTTTTGATCCGGAACTTTGATCGTTCAAGTCCGCTGGAGCCCCGCTGGAAAGAGCCGAGACTAGTTCTGATGACCACAAGGACCGCGATAAAAGTGGAGGGCCGCAAGGGATGGATCCACTCCAGTCACGTTAAGCGATTTCATGGACTCCGTCCAAAGACTTTTTTCAAGGACTGCCCAGATACTGACTCTAAACTCCCCCTGTTAGAGAAAACTCCGCAGCAGGAGTATAAAAACAAACTAAGGTCTAGCAAGTCAGACAGTTTAATTGTCTAAGTCCCTCTCGGGTGAAGCGGTTAGACAGGTTCCTGACATGTATGAGATAGACCCCCATAGTGAGAGAGTCAGTCGAAACTCCAAGAAAATACGTTATTGTAAAAATCTGCGCAGCAGATGTGTAATCACGTTATCGTTTATGTTATTTCTGAGTCTTATGGTTACATGCATAAGTTATGTTTTACATGTATATTTTCCTCCTATTGATCCACATGTACATCTTTCTTCTAACGATACAGTAGAGCACACTTTTAGTGAACTACCTCCTCACGAGTTATCCTACAGACTTGCCATGCGCAACAATACTTTTATCCGAAAGTTACACTATTCACACCAGACTAGCAATGCCACTAATTGTTGGGTGTGTGGTCGACTCCCCCCTTTCCAGACACCGAAGGGAGTTCTGCCACTCTTTCCCTATCCGTTTTCACACAATGGTTCGTGTGGAGCATGGTTTACGATAACATCATCCTCAGACGATAAGTCCCTTCTGATTAGAATATGTTTCCCAGACAAGAAAGATCTTTCCCATAGAACAGGGTTAGATCTAGAAAATGAAGTATATGATCTAGGTAATTATTCCTCGAATTTCATGATTCTGAATGTTCAGTCCGAGACTACTCCAGACTTGCCTGCTATTACAGTCCTACCAGTAAAAGGCGAATTATGTGTCAGAAAGAATGGTTCAGTACATCTAGGACATAGCGATTGTACTACTATGGTCGAGTATAGTGACAGTGGGAAATCTAATCTCAAAGCCTCACGTCATTCGTATTTTGTATGTGGTCAGACCGCATATGTACGTCTGCCCCTCGATTGGGATGGAACATGTTACATTGCCTTCCTACTGCCGCCAGTTTTCCTAGCCCCATCCGATTATCATAGAAATACACATCTAGTACACGTCAGACATTGAAGGGAGATCGAGTCCCCAATTGTCGATCAAACTGAAACTGCCTTAGAACAGTATCAAGACTTCAATAAAGGTTTCTTTTTCTTCATAGGTCCTGTCCAGAATAGTAAGTTAATACATAGGTTAACCAGAACCCTTGAAGCAGTAGTGAATGAGACTACTTCCGCTCTAGGTAACTTAACCGAAGAACAATCTGCTATGAGATTTGTTGTCCTTCAGAACCGCCTTGTTCTTGACGTCATACTGGCCGATAGGGGCGGAGCTTGTAGAGTCATTGGATCTAGTTGCTGCATTTTCATTCCTAATAATGCACCGTCTGTTTATTAAGCTATAACCAGACTTCACAAAATAGCCCATCAGTTGCACCAGAATCCAGGCACCTGGACATGGTCTGGTTGGCTCTGGAGTATAATATCTGCCTGGGGATGGAAAGTACTGTCATTCCTAGGAATAGTAGTAATGATCATATTCAGTTGTTGTCTATGTTTACAATGTGGCCCTGCGATTTGCGGCTTGTGCGCTACCTCTTGTATTCCAAGTCCTAAGTCCCGTTCCAAGACGATTAGAGACGAGCAAATGATGCTCTATGAACAGATAGATGGTATCATGAATATTGATGTTTCCTGAAGGAAACGTAGGGAACAAGGAGGGAATGAGGAAAATTGAATTTTGCCTTGTCATGTGTCCCTACGTGTCCCCCATTATATGTCATATGTGCATGATCAATATGCATATGTTCCCCCTTGACCGAATAAAGACACAATTATAGTTGTGTCCAACGTTAGTATGCCAGTTATCCAGTCCTCGTGAAAGCAACGAGTATTAGGCCTATGTTGCCAACGTTTTACATTGTGCACGTTAATTCATCGAGTTGTCCCCGTTTCTAGGCCTCAAAGGGCCCGGACACCAGATTCGAGCTCCAGTCTCCTGAAACCACTCTGAGGAGCGATGCAGCCCCTCCCGCATCCCTGACCTTTCGCTTACTTTCTGCCAAGCAGCGCGGTGCCCGGCTCGGCCTGCCTGCCTGTCTGCCAAGAATATGTTATGCCTCTAGTTATCAGTCCAGCTCCCCGGTTTCACATTCCTAGCTAACGAACCGCATAAACATCTTCAGTTATAGTCTAGTCTTCCTGTCTCCATGCAAGAGAATTACTGAATTAATGTCCATAGAAGATTCATGATACAGAAAAGGGGGTGGGGATGAACAGAGTGTCTGAATTAAGCAGACCACTCTTACCCAGTCCAAAGATCAGGGCTTGATCCATCACCGTTATTTATCTCACTGCCCCATCCCAGCTCAGAACCTGGCTATATGTAAATTAGTCTGTCCCTGGCCCAGTGCATCATGGGAACAGGGCAGACCAAACTACCAAGCCAATTCTTCACCAGAAAGGAGACAAGCTACCGGGGACCGGTTTCTGGCATTTCAGCCTCTTCGGCCCGGCTTGCTTGAATCCTGATGGAGCAGTGAGAAAGGGACTCATGTCTGAGTATACCCTGCCACACCTATAGTGGCCAAAAATGATACAGAAAAGGGGGTGGGGATGAACAGAGTGTCTGAATTAAGCAGACC
The DNA here is from genome assembly GCF_964261635.1 of Lissotriton helveticus. NCBI lineage: Eukaryota > Metazoa > Chordata > Amphibia > Caudata > Salamandridae > Lissotriton > Lissotriton helveticus. The sequence goes on along the minus strand of NC_136057.1, from coordinate 1,143,522,228 downwards.
ACTCTTACCCAGTCCAAAGATCAGGGCTTGATCCATCACCGTTATTTATCTCACTGCCCCATCCCAGCTCAGAACCTGGCTATATGCAAATTAGTCTGTCCCTGGCCCAGTGCATCATGGGAACAGGGCAGACCAAACTACCAAGCCAATTCTTCACCAGAAAGGAGACAAGCTACCGGGGACCGGTTTCTGGCATTTCAGCCTCTTCGGCCCGGCTTGCTTGAATCCTGATGGAGCAGTGAGAAAGGGACTCATGTCTGAGTATACCCTGCCACACCTATAGTGGCCAAAAATGATACAGAAAAGGGGGTGGGGATGAACAGAGTGTCTGAATTAAGCAGACCACTCTTACCCAGTCCAAAGATCAGGGCTTGATCCATCACCGTTATTTATCTCACTGCCCCATCCCAGCTCAGAACCTGGCTATATGCAAATTAGTCTGTCCCTGGCCCAGTGCATCATGGGAACAGGGCAGACCAAACTACCAAGCCAATTCTTCACCAGAAAGGAGACAAGCTACCGGGGACCGGTTTCTGGCATTTCAGCCTCTTCGGCCCGGCTTGCTTGAATCCTGATGGAGCAGTGAGAAAGGGACTCATGTCTGAGTATACCCTGCCACACCTATAGCGGCCAAAAATGATACAGAAAAGGGGGTGGGGGTGAACAGAGTGTCTGAATTAAGCAGACCACTCTTACCCAGTCCAAAGATCAGGGCTTGATCCATCACCGTTATTTATCTCACTGCCCCATCCCAGCTCAGAACCTGGCTATATGCAAATTAGTCTGTCCCTGGCCCAGTGCATCATGGGAACAGGGCAGACCAAACTACCAAGCCAATTCTTCACCAGAAAGGAGACAAGCTACCGGGGACCGGTTTCTGGCATTTCAGCCTCTTTGGCCCGGCTTGCTTGAATCCTGATGGAGCAGTGAGAAAGGGACTCATGTCTGAGTATACCCTGCCACACCTATAGTGGCCAAAAATGATACAGAAAAGGGGGTGGGGATGAACAGAGTGTCTGAATTAAGCAGACCACTCTTACCCAGTCCAAAGATCAGGGCTTGATCCATCACCGTTATTTATCTCACTGCCCCATCCCAGCTCAGAACCTGGCTATATGCAAATTAGTCTGTCCCTGGCCCAGTGCATCATGGGAACAGGGCAGACCAAACTACCAAGCCAATTCTTCACCAGAAAGGAGACAAGCTACCGGGGACCGGTTTCTGGCATTTCAGCCTCTTCGGCCCGGCTTGCTTGAATCCTGATGGAGCAGTGAGAAAGGGACTCATGTCTGAGTATACCCTGCCACACCTATAGTGGCCAAAAATGATACAGAAAAGGGGGTGGGGATGAACAGAGTGTCTGAATTAAGCAGACCACTCTTACCCAGTCCAAAGATCAGGGCTTGATCCATCACCGTTATTTATCTCACTGCCCCATCCCAGCTCAGAACCTGGCTATATGCAAATTAGTCTGTCCCTGGTTCAGTGCATCATGGGAACAGGGCAGACCAAACTACCAAGCCAATTCTTCACCAGAAAGGAGACAAGCTACCGGGGACCGGTTTCTGGCATTTCAGCCTCTTCGGCCCGGCTTGCTTGAATCCTGATGGAGCAGTGAGAAAGGGACTCATGTCTGAGTATACCCTGCCACACCTATAGTGGCCAAAAATGATACAGAAAAGGGGGTGGGGATGAACAGAGTGTCTGAATTAAGCAGACCACTCTTACCCAGTCCAAAGATCAGGGCTTGATCCATCACCGTTATTTATCTCACTGCCCCATCCCAGCTCAGAACCTGGCTATATGCAAATTAGTCTGTCCCTGGCCCAGTGCATCATGGGAACAGGGCAGACCAAACTACCAAGCCAATTCTTCACCAGAAAGGAGACAAGCTACCGGGGACCGGTTTCTGGCATTTCAGCCTCTTCGGCCCGGCTTGCTTGAATCCTGATGGAGCAGTGAGAAAGGGACTCATGTCTGAGTATACCCTGCCACACCTATAGTGGCCAAAAATGATACAGAAAAGGGGGTGGGGATGAACAGAGTGTCTGAATTAAGCAGACCACTCTTACCCAGTCCAAAGATCAGGGCTTGATCCATCACCGTTATTTATCTCACTGCCCCATCCCAGCTCAGAACCTGGCTATATGCAAATTAGTCTGTCCCTGGCCCAGTGCATCATGGGAACAGGGCAGACCAAACTACCAAGCCAATTCTTCACCAGAAAGGAGACAAGCTACCGGGGACCGGTTTCTGGCATTTCAGCCTCTTCGGCCCGGCTTGCTTGAATCCTGATGGAGCAGTGAGAAAGGGACTCATGTCTGAGTATACCCTGCCACACCTATAGTGGCCAAAAATGATACAGAAAAGGGGGTGGGGATGAACAGAGTGTCTGAATTAAGCAGACCACTCTTACCCAGTCCAAAGATCAGGGCTTGATCCATCACCGTTATTTATCTCACTGCCCCATCCCAGCTCAGAACCTGGCTATATGCAAATTAGTCTGTCCCTGGCCCAGTGCATCATGGGAACAGGGCAGACCAAACTACCAAGCCAATTCTTCACCAGAAAGGAGACAAGCTACCGGGGACCGGTTTCTGGCATTTCAGCCTCTTCGGCCCGGCTTGCTTGAATCCTGATGGAGCAGTGAGAAAGGGACTCATGTCTGAGTATACCCTGCCACACCTATAGCGGCCAAAAATGATACAGAAAAGGGGGTGGGGGTGAACAGAGTGTCTGAATTAAGCAGACCACTCTTACCCAGTCCAAAGATCAGGGCTTGATCCATCACCGTTATTTATCTCACTGCCCCATCCCAGCTCAGAACCTGGCTATATGCAAATTAGTCTGTCCCTAGCCCAGTGACCCAAACGGTGTTGGATCTAGCCCTGATCTCTTGACTGGGTGAGAGTACTCTGCTTAATTCAGAGACTCTGTCCATCACCACCCCTTGTTGTAAATAATTTTGTCCACCCTAAGCGTGGAAGGGTATACTCAGATGTGAGTCCCTTGCTCATTGCACCATCAGGATTCAAGCAAGCCGTCCCGAAGACGCCTGAAATGGCGGAAACCGGTCCCCGGAAGCTTGTTTCCTTCCCAGTGTAAGAATTGGCTTTTGTAGTCTGGTCTGCCCTGTTCCCATGATGCACTGGGCCAGGGACAGACTAATTTGCATACAGCCAGGTTCTGAAACTGGGATGGTGCAATGAGCTAAAAAACGGTGTTGGATCTAGCCCTGATCTCTTGACTGGGTGAGAGTACTCTGCTTAATTCAGAGACTCTGTCCATCACCACCCCTTGTTGTAAATAATTTTGTCCACCCTAAGCGTGGAAGGGTATACTCAGATGTGAGTCCCTTGCTCATTGCACCATCAGGATTCAAGCAAGCCGGGCCGAAGACGCCTGAAATGGCAGAAACCGGTCCCCGGAAGCTTGTTTCCTTCCCAGTGTAAGAATTGGCTTTTGTAGTCTGGTCTGCCCTGTTCCCATGATGCACTGGGCCAGGGACAGACTAATTTGCATACAGCCAGGTTCTGAAACTGGGATGGTGCAATGAGCTAAAAAACGGTGTTGGATCTAGCCCTGATCTCTTGACTGGGTGAGAGTACTCTGCTTAATTCAGAGACTCTGTCCATCACCACCCCTTGTTGTAAATAATTTTGTCCACCCTAAGCGTGGAAGGGTATACTCAGATGTGAGTCCCTTGCTCATTGCACCATCAGGATTCAAGCAAGCCGGGCCGAAGACGCCTGAAATGGCAGAAACCGGTCCCCGGAAGCTTGTTTCCTTCCCAGTGTAAGAATTGGCTTTTGTAGTCTGGTCTGCCCTGTTCCCATGATGCACTGGGCCAGGGACAGACTAATTTGCATACAGCCAGGTTCTGAAACTGGGATGGTGCAATGAGCTAAAAAACGGTGTTGGATCTAGCCCTGATCTCTTGACTGGGTGAGAGTACTCTGCTTAATTCAGAGACTCTGTCCATCACCACCCCTTGTTGTAAATAATTTTGTCCACCCTAAGCGTGGAAGGGTATACTCAGATGTGAGTCCCTTGCTCATTGCACCATCAGGATTCAAGCAAGCCGGGCCGAAGACGCCTGAAATGGCAGAAACCGGTCCCCGGAAGCTTGTTTCCTTCCCAGTGTAAGAATTGGCTTTTGTAGTCTGGTCTGCCCTGTTCCCATGATGCACTGGGCCAGGGACAGACTAATTTGCATACAGCCAGATTCTGAAACTGGGATGGTGCAATGAGCTAAAAAACGGTGTTGGATCTAGCCCTGATCTCTTGACTGGGTGAGAGTACTCTGCTTAATTCAGAGACTCTGTCCATCACCACCCCTTGTTGTAAATAATTTTGTCCACCCTAAGCGTGGAAGGGTATACTCAGATGTGAGTCCCTTGCTCATTGCACCATCAGGATTCAAGCAAGCCGGGCCGAAGACGCCTGAAATGGCAGAAACCGGTCCCCGGAAGCTTGTTTCCTTCCCAGTGTAAGAATTGGCTTTTGTAGTCTGGTCTGCCCTGTTCCCATGATGCACTGGGCCAGGGACAGACTAATTTGCATACAGCCAGGTTCTGAAACTGGGATGGTGCAATGAGCTAAAAAACGGTGTTGGATCTAGCCCTGATCTCTAGACTGGGTGAGAGTACTCTGCTTAATTCAGAGACTCTGTCCATCACCACCCCTTGTTGTAAATAATTTTGTCCACCCTAAGCGTGGAAGGGTATACTCAGATGTGAGTCCCTTGCTCATTGCACCATCAGGATTCAAGCAAGCCGGGCCGAAGACGCCTGAAATGGCAGAAACCGGTCCCCGGAAGCTTGTTTCCTTCCCAGTGTAAGAATTGGCTTTTGTAGTCTGGTCTGCCCTGTTCCCATGATGCACTGGGCCAGGGACAGACTAATTTGCATACAGCCAGGTTCTGAAACTGGGATGGTGCAATGAGCTAAAAAACGGTGTTGGATCTAGCCCTGATCTCTTGACTGGGTGAGAGTACTCTGCTTAATTCAGAGACTCTGTCCATCACCACCCCTTGTTGTAAATAATTTTGTCCACCCTAAGCGTGGAAGGGTATACTCAGATGTGAGTCCCTTGCTCATTGCACCATCAGGATTCAAGCAAGCCGGGCCGAAGACGCCTGAAATGGCAGAAACCGGTCCCCGGAAGCTTGTTTCCTTCCCAGTGTAAGAATTGGCTTTTGTAGTCTGGTCTGCCCTGTTCCCATGATGCACTGGGCCAGGGACAAACTAATTTGCATACAGCCAGGTTCTGAAACTGGGATGGTGCAATGAGCTAAAAAACGGTGTTGGATCTAGCCCTGATCTCTTGACTGGGTTAGAGTACTCTGCTTAATTCAGAGACTCTGTCCATCACCACCCCTTGTTGTAAATAATTTTGTCCACCCTAAGCGTGGAAGGGTATACTCAGATGTGAGTCCCTTGCTCATTGCACCATCAGGATTCAAGCAAGCCGGGCCGAAGACGCCTGAAATGGCAGAAACCGGTCCCCGGAAGCTTGTTTCCTTCCCAGTGTAAGAATTGGCTTTTGTAGTCTGGTCTGCCCTGTTCCCATGATGCACTGGGCCAGGGACAGACTAATTTGCATACAGCCAGGTTCTGAAACTGGGATGGTGCAATGAGCTAAAAAACGGTGTTGGATCTAGCCCTGATCTCTTGACTGGGTGAGAGTACTCTGCTTAATTCAGAGACTCTGTCCATCACCACCCCTTGTTGTAAATAATTTTGTCCACCCTAAGCGTGGAAGGGTATACTCAGATGTGAGTCCCTTGCTCATTGCACCATCAGGATTCAAGCAAGCCGGGCCGAAGACGCCTGAAATGGCAGAAACCGGTCCCCGGAAGCTTGTTTCCTTCCCAGTGTAAGAATTGGCTTTTGTAGTCTGGTCTGCCCTGTTCCCATGATGCACTGGGCCAGGGACAGACTAATTTGCATACAGCCAGGTTCTGAAACTGGGATGGTGCAATGAGCTAAAAAACGGTGTTGGATCTAGCCCTGATCTCTTGACTGGGTGAGAGTACTCTGCTTAATTCAGAGACTCTGTCCATCACCACCCCTTGTTGTAAATAATTTTGTCCACCCTAAGCGTGGAAGGGTATACTCAGATGTGAGTCCCTTGCTCATTGCACCATCAGGATTCAAGCAAGCCGGGCCGAAGACGCCTGAAATGGCAGAAACCGGTCCCCGGAAGCTTGTTTCCTTCCCAGTGTAAGAATTGGCTTTTGTAGTCTGGTCTGCCCTGTTCCCATGATGCACTGGGCCAGGGACAGACTAATTTGCATACAGCCAGGTTCTGAAACTGGGATGGTGCAATGAGCTAAAAAACGGTGTTGGATCTAGCCCTGATCTCTTGACTGGGTGAGAGTACTCTGCTTAATTCAGAGACTCTGTCCATCACCACCCCTTGTTGTAAATAATTTTGTCCACCCTAAGCGTGGAAGGGTATACTCAGATGTGAGTCCCTTGCTCATTGCACCATCAGGATTCAAGCAAGCCGGGCCGAAGACGCCTGAAATGGCAGAAACCGGTCCCCGGAAGCTTGTTTCCTTCCCAGTGTAAGAATTGGCTTTTGTAGTCTGGTCTGCCCTGTTCCCATGATGCACTGGGCCAGGGACAGACTAATTTGCATACAGCCAGGTTCTGAAACTGGGATGGTGCAATGAGCTAAAAAACGGTGTTGGATCTAGCCCTGATCTCTTGACTGGGTGAGAGTACTCTGCTTAATTCAGAGACTCTGTCCATCACCACCCCTTGTTGTAAATAATTTTGTCCACCCTAAGCGTGGAAGGGTATACTCAGATGTGAGTCCCTTGCTCATTGCACCATCAGGATTCAAGCAAGCCGGGCCGAAGACGCCTGAAATGGCAGAAACCGGTCCCCGGAAGCTTGTTTCCTTCCCAGTGTAAGAATTGGCTTTTGTAGTCTGGTCTGCCCTGTTCCCATGATGCACTGGGCCAGGGACAGACTAATTTGCATACAGCCAGGTTCTGAAACTGGGATGGTGCAATGAGCTAAAAAACGGTGTTGGATCTAGCCCTGATCTCTTGACTGGGTGAGAGTACTCTGCTTAATTCAGAGACTCTGTCCATCACCACCCCTTGTTGTAAATAATTTTGTCCACCCTAAGCGTGGAAGGGTATACTCAGATGTGAGTCCCTTGCTCATTGCACCATCAGGATTCAAGCAAGCCGGGCCGAAGACGCCTGAAATGGCAGAAACCGGTCCCCGGAAGCTTGTTTCCTTCCCAGTGTAAGAATTGGCTTTTGTAGTCTGGTCTGCCCTGTTCCCATGATGCACTGGGCCAGGGACAGACTAATTTGCATACAGCCAGGTTCTGAAACTGGGATGGTGCAATGAGCTAAAAAACGGTGTTGGATCTAGCCCTGATCTCTTGACTGGGTGAGAGTACTCTGCTTAATTCAGAGACTCTGTCCATCACCACCCCTTGTTGTAAATAATTTTGTCCACCCTAAGCGTGGAAGGGTATACTCAGATGTGAGTCCCTTGCTCATTGCACCATCAGGATTCAAGCAAGCCGGGCCGAAGACGCCTGAAATGGCAGAAACCGGTCCCCGGAAGCTTGTTTCCTTCCCAGTGTAAGAATTGGCTTTTGTAGTCTGGTCTGCCCTGTTCCCATGATGCACTGGGCCAGGGACAGACTAATTTGCATACAGCCAGGTTCTGAAACTGGGATGGTGCAATGAGCTAAAAAACGGTGTTGGATCTAGCCCTGATCTCTTGACTGGGTGAGAGTACTCTGCTTAATTCAGAGACTCTGTCCATCACCACCCCTTGTTGTAAATAATTTTGTCCACCCTAAGCGTGGAAGGGTATACTCAGATGTGAGTCCCTTGCTCATTGCACCATCAGGATTCAAGCAAGCCGGGCCGAAGACGCCTGAAATGGCAGAAACCGGTCCCCGGAAGCTTGTTTCCTTCCCAGTGTAAGAATTGGCTTTTGTAGTCTGGTCTGCCCTGTTCCCATGATGCACTGGGCCAGGGACAGACTAATTTGCATACAGCCAGGTTCTGAAACTGGGATGGTGCAATGAGCTAAAAAACGGTGTTGGATCTAGCCCTGATCTCTTGACTGGGTGAGAGTACTCTGCTTAATTCAGAGACTCTGTCCATCACCACCCCTTGTTGTAAATAATTTTGTCCACCCTAAGCGTGGAAGGGTATACTCAGATGTGAGTCCCTTGCTCATTGCACCATCAGGATTCAAGCTAGCCGGGCCGAAGACGCCTGAAATGGCAGAAACCGGTCCCCGGAAGCTTGTTTCCTTCCCAGTGTAAGAATTGGCTTTTGTAGTCTGGTCTGCCCTGTTCCCATGATGCACTGGGCCAGGGACAGACTAATTTGCATACAGCCAGGTTCTGAAACTGGGATGGTGCAATGAGCTAAAAAACGGTGTTGGATCTAGCCCTGATCTCTTGACTGGGTGAGAGTACTCTGCTTAATTCAGAGACTCTGTCCATCACCACCCCTTGTTGTAAATAATTTTGTCCACCCTAAGCGTGGAAGGGTATACTCAGATGTGAGTCCCTTGCTCATTGCACCATCAGGATTCAAGCAAGCCGGGCCGAAGACGCCTGAAATGGCAGAAACCGGTCCCCGGAAGCTTGTTTCCTTCCCAGTGTAAGAATTGGCTTTTGTAGTCTGGTCTGCCCTGTTCCCATGATGCACTGGGCCAGGGACAGACTAATTTGCATACAGCCAGGTTCTGAAACTGGGATGGTGCAATGAGCTAAAAAACGGTGTTGGATCTAGCCCTGATCTCTTGACTGGGTGAGAGTACTCTGCTTAATTCAGAGACTCTGTCCATCACCACCCCTTGTTGTAAATAATTTTGTCCACCCTAAGCGTGGAAGGGTATACTCAGATGTGAGTCCCTTGCTCATTGCACCATCAGGATTCAAGCAAGCCGGGCCGAAGACGCCTGAAATGGCAGAAACCGGTCCCCGGAAGCTTGTTTCCTTCCCAGTGTAAGAATTGGCTTTTGTAGTCTGGTCTGCCCTGTTCCCATGATGCACTGGGCCAGGGACAGACTAATTTGCATACAGCCAGGTTCTGAAACTGGGATGGTGCAATGAGCTAAAAAACGGTGTTGGATCTAGCCCTGATCTCTTGACTGGGTGAGAGTACTCTGCTTAATTCAGAGACTCTGTCCATCACCACCCCTTGTTGTAAATAATTTTGTCCACCCTAAGCGTGGAAGGGTATACTCAGATGTGAGTCCCTTGCTCATTGCACCATCAGGATTCAAGCAAGCCGGGCCGAAGACGCCTGAAATGGCAGAAACCGGTCCCCGGAAGCTTGTTTCCTTCCCAGTGTAAGAATTGGCTTTTGTAGTCTGGTCTGCCCTGTTCCCATGATGCACTGGGCCAGGGACAGACTAATTTGCATACAGCCAGGTTCTGAAACTGGGATGGTGCAATGAGCTAAAAAACGGTGTTGGATCTAGCCCTGATCTCTTGACTGGGTGAGAGTACTCTGCTTAATTCAGAGACTCTGTCCATCACCACCCCTTGTTGTAAATAATTTTGTCCACCCTAAGCGTGGAAGGGTATACTCAGATGTGAGTCCCTTGCTCATTGCACCATCAGGATTCATGCAAGCCGGGCCGAAGACGCCTGAAATGGCAGAAACCGGTCCCCGGAAGCTTGTTTCCTTCCCAGTGTAAGAATTGGCTTTTGTAGTCTGGTCTGCCCTGTTCCCATGATGCACTGGGCCAGGGACAGACTAATTTGCATACAGCCAGGTTCTGAAACTGGGATGGTGCAATGAGCTAAAAAACGGTGTTGGATCTAGCCCTGATCTCTTGACTGGGTGAGAGTACTCTGCTTAATTCAGAGACTCTGTCCATCACCACCCCTTGTTGTAAATAATTTTGTCCACCCTAAGCGTGGAAGGGTATACTCAGATGTGAGTCCCTTGCTCATTGCACCATCAGGATTCAAGCAAGCCGGGCCGAAGACGCCTGAAATGGCAGAAACCGGTCCCCGGAAGCTTGTTTCCTTCCCAGTGTAAGAATTGGCTTTTGTAGTCTGGTCTGCCCTGTTCCCATGATGCACTGGGCCAGGGACAGACTAATTTGCATACAGCCAGGTTCTGAAACTGGGATGGTGCAATGAGCTAAAAAACGGTGTTGGATCTAGCCCTGATCTCTTGACTGGGTGAGAGTACTCTGCTTAATTCAGAGACTCTGTCCATCACCACCCCTTGTTGTAAATAATTTTGTCCACCCTAAGCGTGGAAGGGTATACTCAGATGTGAGTCCCTTGCTCATTGCACCATCAGGATTCAAGCAAGCCGGGCCGAAGACGCCTGAAATGGCAGAAACCGGTCCCCGGAAGCTTGTTTCCTTCCCAGTGTAAGAATTGGCTTTTGTAGTCTGGTCTGCCCTGTTCCCATGATGCACTGGGCCAGGGACAGACTAATTTGCATACAGCCAGGTTCTGAAACTGGGATGGTGCAATGAGCTAAAAAACGGTGTTGGATCTAGCCCTGATCTCTTGACTGGGTGAGAGTACTCTGCTTAATTCAGAGACTCTGTCCATCACCACCCCTTGTTGTAAATAATTTTGTCCACCCTAAGCGTGGAAGGGTATACTCAGATGTGAGTCCCTTGCTCATTGCACCATCAGGATTCAAGCAAGCCGGGCCGAAGACGCCTGAAATGGCAGAAACCGGTCCCCGGAAGCTTGTTTCCTTCCCAGTGTAAGAATTGGCTTTTGTAGTCTGGTCTGCCCTGTTCCCATGATGCACTGGGCCAGGGACAGACTAATTTGCATACAGCCAGGTTCTGAAACTGGGATGGTGCAATGAGCTAAAAAACGGTGTTGGATCTAGCCCTGATCTCTTGACTGGGTGAGAGTACTCTGCTTAATTCAGAGACTCTGTCCATCACCACCCCTTGTTGTAAATAATTTTGTCCACCCTAAGCGTGGAAGGGTATACTCAGATGTGAGTCCCTTGCTCATTGCACCATCAGGATTCAAGCAAGCCGGGCCGAAGACGCCTGAAATGGCAGAAACCGGTCCCCGGAAGCTTGTTTCCTTCCCAGTGTAAGAATTGGCTTTTGTAGTCTGGTCTGCCCTGTTCCCATGATGCACTGGGCCAGGGACAGACTAATTTGCATACAGCCAGGTTCTGAAACTGGGATGGTGCAATGAGCTAAAAAACGGTGTTGGATCTAGCCCTGATCTCTTGACTGGGTGAGAGTACTCTGCTTAATTCAGAGACTCTGTCCATCACCACCCCTTGTTGTAAATAATTTTGTCCACCCTAAGCGTGGAAGGGTATACTCAGATGTGAGTCCCTTGCTCATTGCACCATCAGGATTCAAGCAAGCCGGGCCGAAGACGCCTGAAATGGCAGAAACCGGTCCCCGGAAGCTTGTTTCCTTCCCAGTGTAAGAATTGGCTTTTGTAGTCTGGTCTGCCCTGTTCCCATGATGCACTGGGCCAGGGACAGACTAATTTGCATACAGCCAGGTTCTGAAACTGGGATGGTACAATGAGCTAAAAAACGGTGTTGGATCTAGCCCTGATCTCTTGACTGGGTGAGAGTACTCTGCTTAATTCAGAGACTCTGTCCATCACCACCCCTTGTTGTAAATAATTTTGTCCACCCTAAGCGTGGAAGGGTATACTCAGATGTGAGTCCCTTGCTCATTGCACCATCAGGATTCAAGCAAGCCGGGCCGAAGACGCCTGAAATGGCAGAAACCGGTCCCCGGAAGCTTGTTTCCTTCCCAGTGTAAGAATTGGCTTTTGTAGTCTGGTCTGCCCTGTTCCCATGATGCACTGGGCCAGGGACAGACTAATTTGCATACAGCCAGGTTCTGAAACTGGGATGGTGCAATGAGCTAAAAAACGGTGTTGGATCTAGCCCTGATCTCTTGACTGGGTGAGAGTACTCTGCTTAATTCAGAGACTCTGTCCATCACCACCCCTTGTTGTACATAGAAGATTCATAGCACACGCAATACATGTAGAATATATTTATGCACCAGCCTTAGTGTCAAGTAGCCTTTGCCCTGATAACTTTTAGATTCTATCAACATGTACTCCAAACATAAGATATCAGATATGCTATAGGTACATGTCGTCTTGACATCCCAGACTTTAGTCTCCTCTTCTAGTGCAGAAGTCAGAGCCCCCAGCTCTCCCTAGTTACACGTCATGGCCCGTTTGCGCGCACCAGTAGGTTAAAGGTTCCAGCTGCCCAGGTAGCCCCCTCCATGTAACCACCCATTCATGACACTTCTGTGACGTTTTCATCACATGTCTTCGTGCACGCCCTGTGCACGCCTTCTTTGTACGCCCATATGTTCTTATCTTATGTTTTGTCACTTGTTACGCCTACTGTATGCAATGCTATTATATTGTTTTACTATATATACTGTATAATGTTGATGAGACGTTGCAGCTGCCATTCCATTCCATTGCATGCCACTCCATGGTCTTTAGGCTCGAGCCATCCGATTAAAGCCATTCTGACTCAGATATCACGGATCCTGCCTCTTATTTATTGAGCTATCTGTTTTAGTTAATGTATAGAAAAATAGTACCGGTATTTAATTATTTATTTACCACACATCAATAAGTTCATTGGTTGTATTTCCTGTCTGCTGCAAACGGAGGCAGAACAGTGGATCTTGGCTTCAATGAAGGCATGGGAGCAAACAAAAAAACATTTAAAGCAGAAGACATTTTGAATATGTTCAATAGTTTGCATTAAAAAACCTAGCATGTTCATTATCAGAACCACAATCTCACTTGACTTTGCATAGTACATTTCTACGAAGTTGAATTTAAGAACAGGTAAGTGCCAAAAGCCGTTTGAATAGGACCCCCCCCCCTTTTGCCAGACAACAGTGTATTTGTGTTTATAATCTCTTTAACCAGCTTAACCACATCTCGCCAGAAGGATTCTATCAGAGGGCACCACTAAAACATGTGAACATGATCCACTCTGTGTTCCCCACATTTAGGGCATTTCTTTGTCTCTTGTCTCCCCAGCTTTGATAACTTCTTTGGAGTCCAGTACGCCCTGTGTATTGTGAAGAGATGGTTTTTCTTGAGGGGAGTAGACTTTACAGTTGACAGAAAGGTAGTCATCGATACGTGGCATAGATCTTTCAACAGCAGACTTGGCAAGTACTTCTTCCAGATCTCTCCCAGCGTCAAATAGAGTTCCTCCCCAGCCTCAATCAGCACCCAGTACCACTTTGCGATCTCCGTCTTTTGCAGGCATCTTATCTGATACTCCATCTCAAAATCCTTACTGCCTTCCCCTGTTTCCCTTAGAGCATTTGCCCAGCTTAAAAGCTGGTAAATTTAAACTTTGGCGGGCTCCATTCTGTCAGTCTTACTAATGCATCCCAGGAGACTAATTTGTTTTCTTGCAGGAATTGACCCCATTTGTCTAACCCTGCTTGCTCTAACGGATCTGCCAATTTGTCTAGCAGACACATAGGTGTCCCCGGGGCATCCCAGATTGGAACTGAGTCACAATAATAAGAGATTGCCAAAGTCCGTCTGATCTGGTACCATGTACTGCATGCTGCCCAAAGGATGTTTAGTCTCACCTTTTATAAAATATTTAGAATGCCCATATTTATATTTTAAAAAATTGTCTTGTTCTACTGTTCCATTGTTAAGACCTTAAAGAGTAAGATGTAGAAATCATTTTCCAAAAGAAGTTACCTGAAAGTCTTAAACTGAAAAGTGCAACAGTATAATTAGAAGTCAGGACTCGTGATACCCCCATAAATCTTCCTCCGACGTAGCTTCTTCCAACGTAGCTTCTTCCAAGCAGTACTTACCCATTTATCTGCCCAAATACCGCTACTCAGTAAATCTTGCAGTTTTTTTAAAGAGTCTACATTAAACTCCAAAGGAATTGTCTTAAAAATAAAAGTAAATTTGGGCATAATGGACATTTTCACTAAGTTTGACCTTCCTAAAAAAGATAGTGGGAGAGTGTTCCAGTTCTTTAGTAGAGAAGGGTTCTCCTTTTTTACCTTTACAAAATTTCTCTGAGTTAGATCACCAAGATTCTATGCCACCTGGATCCCCAAATATCTTATCTCTTGTTTCACCAGGGGGTTGGAGCAGTGGGTGTTCCATTCCATTATTTCAGTCTTCTGTTTATTGACTAAGTAGCCTGATACCTTCCTAAACTCTTGTAAGGTTTTAAAAATCTCCGGGAGGGATTTCTCCATTTCATCCGCATAAAGGCTACCTTTTTTCCTTCCCTTTATACCTAAAGAGGCTCAATATATACTACGCATTAAAGGGGATAGGGGGCATCCCTGACGAGTGCTCGTTTAATCTCTATCTGGTCCGTAAGGTTCCCATTTACCAAAATTCTAGTAGTAGGGTTAGTATAAATCGCTGTCACTGCTCTAGAGAATTTCTCCCCTAGTTCATATTGCCTGATTGCCCATTGTAGAAAGGACCAGCTAACACCATTGAATGCTTTAGCACCATCAAAAATAAGGACAGTCAGAGGGATTTTTTGTATTGTAGCTAAATCTATTGCTCCAATTAGCTTGTGGGTTAAATCATGCAAATGTCTCCCCCTAACAAATCCCTTCGATCATGGTGTATCAATTGGCCAATGACTCTCTCTAATCGCTTTGCCAAGATCTGAGTATATATTTTATAATCTGAGTTTAATGAGAAATCTGTCTGTATGACTCACATAATTCGGGATTTTTATTTGTTTTTAAAATAATGCTAATCGTTGCTTTATCCCAGCAACATGGCAGATCTCTCCCTTCCATAAAGGCAGCATTTACTATTTCCCTGTACCATGGGGCCAACTCATCTCTTTGAACTTTGAAGATCGCAGTGCTCTGTAGGTGACACGCATAAAGTATACAAGTACACTTTGTTTGGTAGATAAAATAATGTAACAAACGGACGCGATCAAACACATGACCCGGAAATCACTTCCGGATCACGAGTGATACTCGCATCAACCAGCGAGGTTTAAAAGCAGCCTCTTCGCAATACCACAACTCTAGGTGTTGCGGTACGTGGCGGAGCATGACGACTTTGGAAAGCAAGATGTAAAGGACTCTAAAGTAAGTACTCGCTTTGAGACCAATGGATAGATAATTTGGTTCTTTACTAATATAATTAGACGGGGAGCTGTTAACCTGAATGAAAGTACATTAGTGATCAGTGTGTGAAGTCCTAGGGGCTCTAGACTCGGCCTCAATTAAATAAAAAACCATCTGATGGGGCACCCTTTAATGTCAAATAGTGGGTCCCCAATGTAACCGAGTCTGTATTTTTATCCCGTGGAGGACGGTAAAGTGGAGACACAACCTACACCTCCATCTTAAATGCTTAGACACTGTTTTTAGGGACATTTTACTAGTGAATTACCTACATACATATCCTAAAACCTATCGTATTACTTTACCTCCCCAGTTGATAAACCAGAGGAATAGGACGGGTATAAGAAAAAGGAAAAACGTTTAAAGGGAAGGCGGCCTCATTGAGAAAGGTTCGTATACTAGCCCATATGTGGAACAAATGAACCATGTATGCAATCACCGTAGGGGCCTGATTTTTTCATTTAAACCTTACAGCCTTGTGGCGAGGACACAGAACATTAATTTACTAACACGACAACGCCTTTGCAACCTCTTTTGACCCCCAATGAACTTCTGATGAGGTTAGTATGACAGCAATAGTATCATGACAGTACACAAATGGTTTGCATTTAGGACTTTATTTCTGAAGCATGTGCTTGCATCCTACTTTAGGTGACAACGATCTCGTTTTCATACTATTAACATAAAGAAATCGTAGAAAGAAGCAGACCTTTAAGTGATACCTCTGACGTTTTTTGATATCAGGTAATCTATTCAGGTCAATATGACTATGAAAGAGAGTGTGGGTATCTAATAAACAATATCCAATTTCCTGAAACTATATAATATGTTTTTTAGGATTTAATATATCCCCCACCTATTGACCGTATTGAAGCCTTCAAGCGACATCTGTATACCTGACTAATATCTTTCCCGAGATATCATAGGTAACACCTTTAATGTTGGTCTATCTTTATGATTCATTAAATTGCCTAGCAGAGTTCTTCTAATATGGATGACAATTAGAAATCTTTGTCTTCAATGCTCTGCTCGTGAATTTGTAGACATGTGTATATGATCATTAGCAAATCTCAAATAAATCTTTTTAATATGTTAAAGTAAATGAAATCTATTTTCAGTGCCTGTCTCTTGTTGAAGGGTTTTGTTGGACGGACGGTGTGCGTAGGTGCAAACATAGATAATTGTGAACAAAAGTACTATTAAGTGATTGTGAATCCCAATATTTGACCACAAGATAGATTTATGTATATTTATTATTACAGAAACCCTGTCTCCACAAGAATTAAAGGGAGAAAATCTGTTGGTCCTGAGGAAGGTGGTGTCAACCCACCGAAACGCGTAGACCTGGCGTACTTAGTCCTCTAAGCCATCTGGACTACCTCAAACACAGAATATGTCTGGTTGAATTGTATGTTGTGTGGGTAACAGTATCAAGTATGTATGAATAGAGAGCGATTGTTTTTGTATGTGTGGACAACTGGGTTTTTCTTTAAATATTGTTTAAACCTTTTTTGATATTTGTATTATGTATAGTATTTATTAAATGTTTATATAATGAAAATGTTCGACAAAAAAGTAAAAAATGAAAGTAACTCATGTGCAAAAAAGTAAATGAATAAAAGAAATTAACGAAAAATAGGTTTTATGTAATTTGTGTGTCCAATGGGATTCCATTAATATAAAATTATAGTCTGAACTATGTCACATATGAAAGTATAAGGCCACAGGGGAATTTCTTCATATTTTATTTCTGCACATAGGTCATCCTGAGATATAAAAGGCTGTCAGGGCATATGTATTCCCTCAAAATAGTCTTGTAACTGTTCCCTGGAGACTGCTGTGCCTTTGTTATACAAATCTTTAAAAAAATGTACAATGGCCTCCTCCAGTTCCTTACCTTCCTTAAAAAGTTTACCCGATCTGGAATCTAAAATTTCGGTAATATTCAGTTCTGATTTTGTTTTCCATGCCTTCAATTTCCCACAGCCCTGCCGTACTCATATTGAGATAACTTACTGGCCTCCCACTTCTTTATTATTTCTTCTTCCAGAAAACTTGACAAACTATACTTAGCTTCTTACAAACTACTCTGCATTTGGGCCTGATTTAATACATTCAGAGGGTTTTCTAATTCCTTCCAAAGCTTACCTATGTTACATTCAAGTTTCTCGATTTTAGATTCCCTCATCGTACTCTGACCTACGGAAAGGCCAATTAACCATCCCCTTATAAAAGCTTTATATGTGTCCCAGATTGTATGCATCGGGCTGAGCACCTATTGAACTGAAAATATTAATTTGTTTGTTTCTTCCAAATTTAAATTAAGCTAATGTTCATAAGTTGATCACAATTTAGCATCCATCTCATTGGTGTCAGTGGTTGAGTTAAATTAATCAGCAGGCTGACAGCTGAATGATCTGATAAGTGTTCTACTATATGTTCTACCTTAGATATCTTATTGCCAACCATGTTGTTTACTAAAAAGAAATCAATACTAGAAGAGTGCCCTTATTTTTGTTTTTAAAGTATATCTTTTGCCCTCGTTTTCGGGGTATTAACTGTTGCCCTGGGGGAAGATGTATCCACAATTGGGTCAATCAAAACATTAAAGCCACCCCCCAATATAATGGGGATGTTTATATCCAAAAGAATGTAATATAACTCCTGAAGTAGGGTAGGATAATCAGTATTGGGGACGTAATACCCTACAATTGCAAGCCAATTATCATACAGCTAAACTTTAGCTATGACCCATCTCTCCCTTTTGTCTAGCCATGCAGTCCCCCAGACGTGCCCTAATAGATAAAAAAAAAAAAACAAGATAGCCGACCCTTTTATACAACACTCCGGATCTGTACACACGTAGTGATCAAATTATTTTTGGTTCTTCAAAATCTTACTCCACTCTTGTTCCAACAGATGGGTCTCCTGTATTATTATTATATCGCCGTTTGATAGCTTTCAGTATGCCCCAAAAATGTTCAGCCTACTTACAACCCTAAGACCATTAACATTCCAAGTTAGAATGCCTACTGTCCGATCTTTAGTCATATCAGTCATTTCTAGTCTTGGCATATATAACAGAGAAATACATCACTGTCTTCTCCATGAGATCTGCTATTACTTTGTTAATGAGGACTTTTTTTTGCGTTTTGTTACCCACATGCTCCGCCACACTGTGCTAACAATAACAAAGATATATATGTGCTATTGTACACCACCCCACCCTGGGGAAACCTCCCATTTACCATGAGGTGACCTTTTGGTAAGCCTATCAATGGTAATATTTGGGGTGGCAAAGGGAAGGATTAAGCTATCAATGAAATTAAAATCTTTACTGTTTATGCTAATATTGCTGTCAAGGACAGAGATTTATTTAAAATGGGTACTGCCTTCTTCCCCAACGAAATTGGAGTCGGTATCATCAATCCAGATAGTAAATTCCCTGGATTGTAAGAGTTCTACAGAGAGAAAGGCTAAGTTTTGGGAGATCTGAGAGAATTGGGAAATGGTATAAGAACACAAAAAGGAGAGTAAAGGAGTTTGCTGAGAAATCGGTCCTATGATTAAAATATCAATAGCTTAATCGGTAAATAGAGAAATCCCTCCCTGGAAGATTAACTACGAGGCTGTAGGACTGGGTTACAGGGTAACATCGAGGATACTCGGGATCGCCCCCTGTGTCAAAGGGGAAAGTATCCAGAGCGGTTGTGTGAACTGCCTAACCAAGCCTATTGATGTTATATGAAGACCAAACACCACCAACAAAAAACAGTGTATTTGTGGTAGTATGTAAATGTGATGTAGAAAAAGGGCTAGACACACATTCACAAAACTGTCTGCATACATGAAATGAGAATTTAAGAGCGGAAAGTCATGATTTGCAGTCACAAAATCTGACTTTACACTAAAAAATTGATTAGTTTACAGTTTCTATTAGACAGGTATGGTTCAAAATGTTGTACATGTAAATGTGATCGAAAATACAGAAGTGCCTGCCTAACAAGATAAAAATGTACAAACATGAAAACTTGTAGGATTGCACTGGGCTCGTAAAAAGTTGCAAGGTCCAAAGTTTCGCAATTGACTTTTGACACAAAGGTAGGTATGCAAAGTGTCCCTCATGGCAGTGTGGAAATGCTGCTGAGGCTGCAGGGCCTACTCTGCACAATAAGTATAATGGTGTCTATTTACTGTTACCCCCAGTCCTCTGCTCTGAGTCACTTCCCATCCTCTGAACAAACTCCTGATGGCCTGGCACTGCCTCCATCAATGTCCAACCTGCCAGCTTTCCTGCTCACTCCAGGCATGTCCACACCGCACTATGGGCCTCATTATGATGGAGGATTTTCCGCCTCCTCCGGGCCGGCGGAAGCCACCTCCGGCCCGGAGGAGGTGGAAAATCCTCTGCGGAGTCACCAAAGACCCACCGCCGCATTACGATGGCTGGTGGGTCTTGGTTTCTGTCCGCTGCTTTTCCGCCGCGGTCGGATTACAACCGCGGCGGAAAAGCTCTCATTTGGCTGGCAGTGTCTATCAGACACCGCCAGCCAAATTAGGAATCATTTGTAAACATGCTTTTCCGCTGCGGTTTTTCCGCCGTGGAAAAGCATGTGTACTTTTGATTTTGGGGGCCCGCTGCGGGCCCCCAGGGTGTTGGCGGGTGGGGGGTGCACATGGGGGGTACCTATGGTACCCCCCTGCAAATGTATGCAGCTAGCGGCAGGCACCGCGCGGTGCCTGCTGCTTGCTGCATACATTTGCAATGTATGCATTTTTAACATTGCGGCGGATGCAGCTTGAAGCTGCACCCGCCGCAATGTTAAAGATTGAGGATGTGACCGCCTGACTGGCGGTCACATCCTAATTGCACTGGAGGGAACGCCGCTGCCCCTGCGGACGGTCCCTCCTCCTCTAGGGTGGCGGACGGACGCAAGTCCGTCCGCCATCCTAATGAGCCCCTATGCCCGGATGCTACTCTCTGCGGCACCTACTGGAGTTTATTCCTGGATAGAGCCTACTGGTCCCCTGTTTCCTGCTTCTGGATATCTTGCCCAGGCACACAATGGGCAATCAAAATGTTCATGGGGATGTAGAGAAGTAGGTTGTCCCAAGACCTCCTTTAGTTGGATAAAATCAAAAATGTTTTGGCCTAATGTCTGTGGGTTGGAACATTCTGAATTTTTCTAACTCTGTGGCATAGTGAAAAAAGTATCCACCCTAGTTTTCAACTAATCTATGGCAGGGAGAGTCCCATATTTACTCATGTAAAAGGCAAGAGTAAATCCATATTAAAGACGGGAATGAAGAGGGAGGCCTCCAAGTATGGGTGGGGGTTATAGGTGAAGGGATTTCTCGTAAGGTAAAACCTTTTGCTGCGCAATAAAAAATAATAGCAAGAGAGTAGCATTTTAACACGTGCATAAATGCATATTTGTCACCTTGAAATTCGCTGTTGCTACAGAGGCTGTGGGTGACTTTTGGGTCACAAGCCTTTCACTCTTCTGAAGGCAGTTCATGATTACCATTAAATTGGAATGCTTGAATGTCTTTTATTCACAACACTTAGGAATCACAAATTGTGTTTTAAGAGGTATTTATTATGTTAGGATGCACGCCCTGGGGAACTGGGCCTCCTCATGAAGTTCACCAGTGTTCATCATCTTCATTTAGAGTAAGTTGTTGGGACCTCGCAATAATACCACAAAGCCGCTAAGTACATTAGAATAACTAGTAATCATTATTTCACTACACATTTCAAATTAGATAGGGAATAACCTACGGACACAGTGTGTTCTCAAGTTGCATTATATGGAAAGGTTCAAAATTAAAATCGTTCTTTAGCTCGCACTAATGGTCATACATTTCCTTTGCAGAAAAGTGGACATTTTCTCTATAAACAAAAATCATACTAAATGCACTTTAAACCATTTTTAGCACCTTTAATACTATTTTCCAACCGCATGACACACTTTAGGTGAGGTTTGGTCTGTCTTTAGCTATGCTGTGCTAAATAATGAACCAGAGAAATGTTAATCCTGATTTCTTTCACAGTTCTTATCAGTTAATATTAGAGATAATAATATATATATATATATATATGTGTGTAGGTGTGTGTGTGTGTGTGTGCGTGTGTGTGTGTGGGTGTATTCATGTATGTATGGCCAGCACGGTCTGCAGGGGCCACCGCTTGCTACTAGAGCAAACATTCTTGTAAAGCCTGAAGCAATAATTCCCACGCACTATAACACTGTGTCCCAATTCCCAAGCGTTAACGCTGAGAGGGCACCCAATAAATGGTGGTTTCTTCTTGTGTCAAGCCCTGGTGGCATGGAAGGAGGCTGGATTTACTACCATTGGTAACCTATTTTCAGAAGGTGGCCTTATGAGCTTCCATTAGCTACAGGAGCAATATAGTCTGAATTGAGAAACCTTCTTGACCTATGGTGTCATCAAACAAACACGGATTATACACTGGGACGTGTGGTGTCTCAAATCTGCCACTATTCTGCTACCTCACACAATATACAGTGTATGTCATGGCACACGTTTGATTACATGGCTCTACAGAGAGTTTGCACCATTTGAGCACTGGGCACCAATGTCACCCCTTTCACTTTGCATCTTTGTAAATCATTCATTTTGACAGACCATTTGTTTTTGATGTATAACAATGAATGACGCAATTCAGATATAAAAAGTAACACTTGACCTTTTCTCTGTCATCATTTATTTAGTATTGAGACTGTAACCCTTCTGGCGTATTGCAGAGTTTGCCCACACCCTCTCAATAAGCATTTAGAGCTGTCTAATACTTGTGTACTTTCTATCCGACAGAACCTTTTTTTCTATATTTGAAGTATTATTCTGGTCTTGTTGCCGCTTGCAAAACCTGTCACTCTTAGGGCAAAGGAGCGTTCATGCTCAGAAAGCGTGAAAAATAAAAAGGTGATAAAATAATTTTATTACCATTTTATTTTTTACTCTGGCTGTAAAATCTAGTGTGAGGGCAGGGCAGCGCAGCAGAATTTGCCATTGCTGCTGATTGCAGCAGGGTGCAGTGGCCACTTCAGTTTGAGGGGTACATGTGGCTATCTTGCAAAGGCCAGCCCAACATGCACAATTCAAACCTCTCCAACTTGAGCTTTCTTAGACCGCTGAGTGGAGAGCAGGCACGGGCCTCCAGTTCACCTGTTTTTGATTCAATTTTAATTTAAAGAGGTGCTGGAGTTGAGCTTGAAAGGGTTAAAAAGTAAGGTATCTCTGGATGGTTTGTCCCGTGGGGCTTCCGTGGGAGACCATCAGCAATGTGAATTAGGAAAATTGGGCCCTCTAATTGGCCGAAGGGACTTTTTTTCCTGTTGTCCTTTTTGATACTGTGAGAATGGTGCCAGTCCTATTATATAGAACATTCTTATTGGTTGGTCGCAAACAGAGTAAAATGTTGTGGTTGCCATTATAAGACGTTCGATGACAAATTACTTCATGTATATTTTCTTTAATACAAGAACTGGAGTTCAGTCAGAGATGCACATTAAAGACTATAAATAATCAGTAAGACACAGTCCAATAGCTGACAAAAGTCAACAGTGTTTTAACTATTGGCAGAAAATTGAATGTAGAAAGAATTTAGAGACACTAATAATAGATGCCCCAATATAATAACAAAAATGTCCGAATAAGGGAGATAGGAGAAAAAGGTTTCACCAGTTTTACCCATGATGCAACTTTGTGCAATGTCACAATAAAATTAAAGATTAGGAGGCGTGAAAAAGAAACATTCTGGAGAATAGTTTCTAATATCTTTTATGAATTACTAATACACATGAAAAGCATGTTGCTATTTTATAAAATACGTGAAAAAAGTAGTTTAATAATTACATTAAATGTATATGAATATGTATAAAATGTGCAGATGAACCAAGACACATATGGCCTTATTTACAAGAAATATTGGCTTCAATGTGCTGCGTTTCTTTCAGGGCACAGGGATGCGTCATATTTACAACAATATGGTGGAGCCCTGTGCTCTCCCCTATAATGGCGCACATTTGCCTGCCATGCACCAACGCAGGCATCCTTGCACCATGATGCAAGAGTGCCTTCGTTGTAGGGATGATTGTTTTTGTGCATGAAGGGACACCTTTCTGCACAAAAACTCACAAGGGGTAGTTTCCTCTTTCTGTGCATGCTGCAGCAATGCAGGACGCATATAAAGAGGAAAAAAGGAGGAGAAATAAAAGTATTTCTCCAACTTGCACCTCCTTACGCCTCCACTTGGGAGGCATAGGATTCTGATGCATTCCCAGGTTTACGAAATGTTGTAAACCTGAGAATGTGGCAGAATCCATGGGTGTTGCATGGGAACACCCACTGCAACCCTCATGGTCTGCCCCTTTCACACAAATTGCTGCTTGAAAAGTAGAAGTATTTACAAGGTCACAAAAAGTCATGCAGGGTGGCTTCACGTGGCCTTGTAAATGTAAAGCACCAAACTGCGCCGCCTGTCCGTCAAAAAAAGTGATGTACCGGCGGCACAAGGGGCTTGTAAATATGCCCCAAAATTTACAGTACAAAGATGACTTTTGTGGTGAAGATCCAAATGCTTATTTTGGGGTCTCACATTGAAATACTGTATTTAACCACAATTCAGAGACACAATCGCGTCTGTTCTCGAGATGTGAAGGGTACGCGCAATCAAAGAAATTAGGAAAGGGGACAGGGAGGCTTTTACCTACTAGAAACATGACACTAACTTTAACAAAGTTGCAGCAGTCATCATCAATAATATATAGTTTTGTTTTACATTCAAGGGCTTATCATTGTCTAAAATATCGCCACTGTCACAACTTGTTTTGATGCGGGCAAGAAATTAATGTGAGGCATGTGATGCTCATAAATACAAAATGATGGTGTTTACATTTACAGCTGCAACATGCAGGCTATCTGGCTTTAAATCGTGTATCCATTTATATAACTTTAGGCAAAACACAATATCAGAAGAATAGGGAAGTAAACAAAGAGTTATTATTTAATATGGACAGAATGAATGACACAGGCAGTTATGTACCATGTTATGTTTGTTATAATGGATCGACAATTTGATCTCGTAGCTGAAACATTTTCTTAGCATGTTGGAAATAGGAAACAAATACGGCGAAATGACAAAATAAGTGAATAATGAACCACTATATTTATTTAAAAACAGGAAAAGTAAACCGGGGGGCAATCCATTTTTTTCTATTTCATATATTCTTTAGCAACTTATCTTTCAAAAATGTAATAATTCACTGTCACTGTTGGGAGGGAATGATTTACTACATGATATTAAGAACAATTCAATAGTAATAACCCATTTGTCAGAATGTTTGGTTTACAGTAAGAACAATCTTTTATTAATGAAACTTTACTTTTGTTAATTGTGAGATTACGTTTTTGTATTTTGATTACGGTTATTAGCCTTGAGAAAGAACTTGTAAACCCTGTGTCAACTACAATCTATTATATTAAAAAAATTGTGGAAATAAGGCGCTTCCGAAGAAAATAAAAAAATGTCAGTCGCGTGGACTTAATAGCTTCGCTCTTCAGGGTTTGAAAGCGCTAAATGAATACAATTACAATTAGAAACAATTGGTCCTGTTCAATTAAATCTTTGGAAACAACAACAATCTGGTGAATTCCAAATTGTGCACAAGATTCCCTCCAAAATGAATCGAAATGAAATAAACAATGGCCTGTGACTGCATGCTTTCTGTGGTACCAGAAGGCATGTCACGTGATCAAAAATGATGTTCATATCTGTGTCTTGAAAGAACTGGCAATTTACTTTGCCCCCAGACATAAAGCAACTACTAGAATAGTGGAAGCCTCTGCAATGAACATTTTACAGCCCCAACAACTTTGTTTTAAATTAAAAAGAAAAACATGATGGACAAAGGTGGTAATAGGAAACTAGGCACCTCAACTTCAGAGTATGCATATCTAGAAATGGTCACCAAGAAATTGGAAGACAAAGTCCGATTAAAAATCTCCGATACTATGAATTAAGAGCGAGACAAATCCCCGTCATCCCTGAAATATATAGTTACAGATCAATGTTGTATATGACAGAGAATAATATCCTAAAGTATAACGGTGAGCGATGTTAGCCGTCTGAAGTTGAACTCAACTGTTTAAAGGTTAAAGCTTCAGACTTCGAGTTTAGTATGCAATTTTATCAGTGGCAGCCTGCATCGGCGTGGGTGGCAGGGGGTGCGGCGGTGGGTTGGGGGGTACGAAGGACGCAGTTTACAATTTAAAAAAAAAGAAACACTTACCTTCCCGCCGGGTCCCGCTTCTTCTCTGCTCCTGATCTCGTCTTCCGGGAACAGGAGCACCCGTTGTGATTGGTCTGAGCGTGGTGACATGCCTCTCAACCAGGAGCTGGAGGAGTGAGCATGTTCTCCATGCTAGTTGTAATGCAGCCTGCATGGAGAACACTGAAAGTGTGCATGACTGTTTTGGGCAGCCTGATAGGGCCGACCAAACAGTCATTGCGCACTTAGGAGGGTTGTACCCTCCTTCCCTGCTCTTGAGCCCTGCCCCCTCATGCAAGCTGCCACAGCAAGAGGACAAATAAAATCATATTATTATCATTTTATTTTTTCATTTCTTTTCCTGCTTGAAGGCATTGGGGAGACGCTCCTCCGCCTTTGTGGAGGAGCCGCCACTGAATTTTACATAGCTGTCCCAAACTGCTTGACACAGTATTGTGTTGACAATTTCTCCACTGTATATCACTACTAATTGCTGCATTCACGCCTGTAGGATCTTAATAACACAACCCCTTTACTTCTTTCCTTTATTTACCTCTTTTTCCTTAGTTTTTGTACATATACCCTGGTACCATAGGGCAACCATGTGTCACACTAAACACACCCCTGTTAAATATCTACTACTGCTCCAAGATCAAAGATGATATCTGTGGTGTAACTCATCCTTCCACACTCCTGCTCCCATTCTCAGAACATACTACACCCCTATGAGTTGTACTATATCCAGACTGCCCATCATCCTCCACTCATTTATCATGTCAACGCCACCTCACACTATTCCGAATACTCTCAGTAAATGAGTGGCATGACTTACTATAGTAAACGTAAAACATCTTCTCATACCTGGCAGCAAAATCACTGGACATTGCATTATAGACTTTTTATCTTCCGTGTGCTGGATTTTCACAGAATTTTGACACAGAAAGGTGGTAGCATGAGGGCACTAGAAGCTGGTGCACGACCCAAAAATAAACAGAATTAAACCTGTAGACAAGTCCATTGTGGAGGTCATGGCCATGCTGGGTGATGTAATAGACCAGAAACAACCCAGGGACCAATAGTACACCTTCCTTTCATGTATCCTTGTGACCCTCTCCAGGAGTGATTACTTTCTCACCTCCCACTTGATGCTTTAGATTATTGTGCAATCCTCAATCTTGGAGGGGGAAATATCCAATCATGATCTTGATTGAGGTCAATTTGCCTTGGCATTGAACTGAATGAGGATGAACAGAACCAAATACAGATCACCCCCCATAAAAACAGGCTCTTGAAGATTATCAGTGGTTCTACTTAGACTCAAAGTATTATTTAGCCAACAGGATACTCCATCAGAAACTTGTGGATTTCCTGTCTTCTATATTACATCATAGTCTATGGTACTTGTAATACGATGGAAAGGACACCTGCCACAATTATCCCATCTGCAAAACTCTGTGTCAACATCTCTGATACTCTGGACAGCGAGCAAAGCAACCCTGAGGGTTACCCTATAGAGGGAGTGTGTCCTAAGAAAAAGATAACTCTAAGAGGAACATCTTGCACTGGAGAGGAAGACCAGGGACCCAATGCTGATCTACAGTACATGAACTCCCAACTCTTACTTCATTAGTTAGAAAGGTAAATGTCTGATATCAACTCCCTATTATATTTAATTGTAGATAAACCTTATCTTGTTTGAGATAATGATGCCATGAATGGAGGAGGTATCGGGCAGCCACCTGGCAGCACAATATATTTGAGAGAAGTATGCACAGCTATGATGGCAATTCATGATGAAGGCATTTTAGTTAGCACAATGTAGAGGTTGATAATGTATTTACACACTTTGTGGGCCACCTATAGCAAACAAAGGGCCCTGAAGATAAATTGGCAGAGATAATATTTCAAGATATTTAAACCAGAAAGAATACAGCACAACCCAACACACACTACTAAGTGTGTGTGAGGCACCTCCCTCTAAGCATGTGACAGCACACTTTTTGCCTACCCTCCTCTAGTCAAACTGCCAATCAAGCTTTTTGCTCTCACGGTGTACAACACCACTACCCCTGATGTTTCCAAGGGGCGACCCAAATGATCAATATAAACTTTTACCCACTGTAGGTTGTGCCTCCCAATTCAAATATCTAGCAAACAGTAATTTATGAATGTCAATCCAGTAATAACTGTAGGAGAGTAGGGTCTGCAATCCTAAGATCACCCAGATTTTTGCTTTTTGCTTCACTGGTTTACGACTTTCCCTGGCTGTGGGCCTGCTAATCAGACCCACAGCCTAGCTGTTCTCTCTATTCCAAATTGTACCCAGGTACTGAATTGGCACTGGGCCCTCTCCAAGTCCCTGTACCCAGGGCAGAGGTGCACCCAGAAGTCTCCCAGGGGCTGCAGCATGTATTATGCCACCCCTGGGCTGACTAACTAAACAGACACAACTGGCTGCTTGACAGCTGGGGGCAAGGTGGTGTAATCACCCTTTGCTTTAGATATAGTATACCTATATCTAAACCGAAAATGGGCACACAGATCTGCTATCAGTCACTCCTATGGCAGGCCTTAACAATCCTGAGGGCAGAGTGCTTGGAATCGTGTGAGATGGTGCTCTGGTATGAGCTGAGCCTGTCTGCGGCTTTCGGGATCTATCCCTTAGCCGTTTCCATGATAGCGTCAGACCATATACTCTTAAGTGCCTTATAATCCTCGCGGTTATGGTAACTTTGGTCTGACATTATCTAAACATGTCGTGTAAGGTGTCATACGCTTTGGAATACTACCCCCTCGCCAGTTCTGGCGACGGGGGTAGCATTCCACCCCTCTAGAGGGAGAAGACATGTTGGTAACTGTAACCCCGTTAAAGTTAACTCAAGCCTCAGCTCCACAAAATGGATGCTGCCACCGAGACACAAGTCTGCCCTCCTGCTGCTGGGAGTCCTTCCAGCAACGGAGGCCTGGACAAAGGGTTTCCTGTCAGGGGCGGTGCCAGCACCATCCCAGACAGGATTTTGTGTATCCCAGGTAGGCAGGGCTTTAGAGGAAGGTGACTGCAAGTGGCACCCCGGTGCTCACTGTGCATAGGCCGGCTTGAACCGGTTCCAGGGGCACTCCCGCCCCTGATCTGGGGAAAAGCCCACCAAAGGAGAGGGGTGTAACCACCCCCCTCCTAGTCCCACCCATAGGGCAGGACTTAGTCGCGTGCCAGCCCCCTTTCTCAGGATAAAGGTAGGAGCAGGCCCCCTTCCAAATCAGATCATCTTTGAATCCTGAAACTACTTTCCACGAAAGGAACTCAAGACTTCTTCCTAAGATTTCTCCCTTGTGACTAAGGAGTAGTCACCCTGCAGCAGCAGGCACCATCCAAGCATCGCGGTCTGCTGTAAGTCTCTCCTCCGGATAAGACTGCCCAGCTCGACGAGAACTGGCTTCCCTGGCACCTCTAACCTCTACCTGCATCATCAGCCCAGCTGAGATTCGTGGGTGTGACAAGACCTCGAGGGACCGGCCATCTTCAAGACTGCACGACGCTTGCACAGCACGACCACCGAGTGACCCTCGCCTAAGTGCTTTGGGGTTTGAGAAGCCCCGACCCTGAGCAGCTCCAGCACCGAAGTCCAGCCCCCTTGCATCCACGAGATCTGCGTGGGGCCCTTCTGCTCTTTGCTGCTCACCGCGTTGTCCAGGACACGTGCCCGTTGGCTAGTGGCCCTTCTGACGACGAACCACGACAACAACACCGCTGGTCTGGTTGCTCCAGACTGGCCCTTGCTCCCCTCCAAAAGAGGAGCACCCCGGACCCTCCTGGTCCACTCCAGACGCCATTTTTAGTCCACCGCGTGGGCTTGCATTTGCCAAGAGTTGTTGCCCCAATCCTGGGTCCAGCGACGTCGACAGCAGATACCACCGTGGGACAGCTCGCCCCTCCATCCTGGTCGCCGACAACGCCTCCTGGTCCGAGAGACTGCAGAGCCCAGCATCGCCCACTCACCTGGTCGAGGTGACTTCGCCCGGTGCCATCCTGGTGCCCACCTAATCACTGGCTAGTGATTCAGGACTTGGTCCCCTCTGCTTACAGGTATCCATTTTCATCGATCCAGGCTTGGATCACCACGAACTTCTTCACTGGTCGCCTGCCAGCAACTTCTTCTTTCAGGCTCCATAGACTGCAACGAGGATCCCCGACGTCTTTTCAGACCTATGCAGCCGCAGCCCCTGGGCTAGGTAACCTGAGCATTTCGGTGCTCCAGCATAGCTTAACTATCTAAGTGTCAGGATCCTTTGTCGTTTCAGCTCTACCTAGTCGGGTTCGCCCGAGAACACTAACTTTGCTTTTACTAGACTCCATAGACTTTTTCCCGCCTTACTCGTGAGAGCTCCCACTCTGCACACGACGTCCCTAGGCCTCCTGCTTGTAATCTAAAGGTTCAGTAGAATAGTCCTAGCGATCCTAAAGCCTATGAGAATAGTTACTTACCTGCTAGTAATTCGCATTCCACTTTTGTAGTATATGGTTTTTCGTGCCCCTCGGGCATTTGTGTAAATTGTGCGTCTTTAAGTATTTCTTTAAGAGTTTTGTTGTGTGCTTAGCTCCCTGTCTCATAAAGAGCCAGGGTAGTCTTGTTATAAATAAATATACTTTTATTTTCATAACAACTTGAGTGGTGTCCTTTCACTTGGTGTTCAAGGGGTATATGTGATGGTAAAACAGCTGGCTTAACACGCCCTCTAGAGTTTAGCCTTAGACTGCTCGTATCCATGCTACTAGGATAGCTGGTCTATAAGGTTGACTTACAACCAATCATCAATAAGGGTTGTTTGGACTGATACAAAGTGCTCACTAGAATAGTGAACATTATATATCAGGCCAACGTCTCACAATAACAATGTTCAAGTTTCTTTAGTCTTCTTTTTAGTTTGCAACAAAGCACCTGCCAGCCAATGTGTTTCGTTCTTTTAAAAAAGAACTTTTTCAGTGTTGTAAAATGCCATTTAAAAAACATGTATAATACAAATACATTGACATCCAAGAATACTTAACACATAATACATCAAGACAGGAGACACTCTAAAGAATAATCTTACAGAAATATCCTTTTTTACGTAAACATGATTTGTCAAATATATAATAAGTCAACCACCTAAACAACTATCCCTTCATTTAAATTCCTTATTAGTTGCAATTTTTAATCAACACTCATATTCGAATCAAGATAGTTTTAATCTTTACTAAAAGATTTATTTGTGATATGTTCATCTTGCTCAATTAACACCAAGTCCCAACTGCACAGACCCTTGACGTCTAATATTCTCTCCATTTGTCCATCAATCTCGTCATGCAACCTTGCTGCACAGATCAAATATTGACCCATAGAAGACATCAGGCCTGCTTTTATAGAGGGAAGAAAGCAGAAATGTGTATACTCTTTAAAGCTAGAAAGACGAAAAGAAAATCAGAGAATGAAAAAGAAAAGTAACAGAGGCAATTACATCCAACAAAAGGGGAGGAGGGAGCTGCATGCCAGTCACTGAAAGTTGGAAGCAGCTCTGTTGGCTATATTTATTCACTCTAACAAATATGGAGATCATCCAAGGATAAGCCATACACCTACAGATTATTCTGCTACACTTGTTTTTAGTCTGGAGACGCATATCTCAGGATAGTTCAGCTAAGAGCTCTCCCAACGCCGCCACCTTACGTCTAAAATCACAGGTTGAATATAACGGCTGTTGTGCCATTAAGAATAATATTAAGTCTTATTTAGTAAACCTCGTACCATGTCCCTGGTACAATACACTGGACAAAAAGTTATTATTGCATTAGTGCAATGTATATAATTACATATCTCAAAAAGGAAATGGCACCTTACCTATCGCAGTAAAGTGCCTGGTATAATCTCTAACCTTGCGGCAATATCCTATTAATTGGATGTTGTGCCTGTAATAAAGTTGAGTTTATAGAGGACATTGATCCTCCGGTTTAAAATCAGCTTCGTACTAACAATATACGCAGTATTTGCTATAAGTTATTTTAACCAATCCAATATGTGAATATATAGCATCACAACCTGCTACTTTTGGGGAGAATATAAAAAGAGTCCCATAACTATAATCTCTGTAAACCACTAGCATCAAGTTCCAAATCGCACGCGCTATCTAGCCCTCAATTTCATTTCACCGGAAATCATTTACTCTTTAGCGTTTAGTCCAAAAAGATACATATTCTGATCTTGTAACTTCACATTGCTTTTTGGAAATCTTACGAGTGTTTTACTGAGCCTAATTCATGAGTCACAAGTCACACATCTGTTTACAAATATCGCCTGGCATGTTAAGGATGATGCAAATGACTAAGTGATACTTTCCCTCAATGCAGAGAAGTCGCTCTGTAGTAGTGAGCCTCAGCAAGGCCTACCAGTGCTAGGGGTTCTCCTTTCTCTGCAGAGAGTCCTCAGACCAATAGAAAGAAGTTGGCACAGAAACTGGAATAGAAAAGACAACGTTTATTAAACCTTATGAGGTGGAACTTCATTCACACAACACCCTACGGCAATGTATGAAGCAGCACACTGACTGGAAGGAGCTTGGTCCTTTTATAACCACACAGGGGCTCAAATGAGGGCGGTACAAGGTACAGAATACTGGTTTCAAATACATAGAAGGTCATACAGAGAGTGTGCTAGCAACAAGTGGGAGGGGCTAACAGTTAGCTAATTCTGGTGGACACATCCTGACCGTTACAAGTTGAGGACAGCTGTAAGCTCAACTGAGCATGTGCAAAGCAGAAGAGGCTGAATATAACTCGTCTCTAGGCAGATTTCAAGAGCAGTTGACAGGAAGGTAAGACAGAGCACATGGCGAGCACATGGCAAACTAAATGGCTGCCAGAAATACAAAATGAATTCCACACAACGGACAAGACAGTCTCTAAATACAAGATGTCTTCTGCTAATGCTTAGCCTAATCGCTGCTAAATTACAACAGCTCATCCTTGTCGAAGGAGGCTATCTTTTTAACATGATGGAGAGGGCAGACAGCAGATCTAATTACACAGCTAAGGTAAACTTGCTATGCACAGAACCATCAGCCAAGCTAGATTGTGGTGATCACTTGTTTTAAACCTTTCTGATTTGAAGGGTACAAGACAGGGTCACCCCTTATCCCCACTCCTTTTCTTATAATCATTAAAACCGCTGGCGGTTGTTATACAAATAGACCTTGTGAAGGGTATAAACACTGTGTATAAACACTGTGGCAGTGCCATCGAAAATCATGGTCTACACAGAAGATAGCCTCCTTACCCTTAGTAAACCAGACTCTCTGATAGCACACCTGATCTCCCTGTTAGATGCTTTCCTCATTCTCTGGCTGTGGAATATATTGGGATAAAAGTGAGATCTTACAATTGACCAAAGGTACAGCAAGGGCGATAGGAGACCATCAGGTTTTCAAATAGAATTCCTCCAAGCTAAAAATATCTAGAAGTACTGATCAATATAGGATTTGAAAATATAGTTGTGGAAAATGTAAAAGGCTAAGATCTAAGTTCAGGAGGCCCAAATGGTAGTAGCACCTCGTGTATATATGTATATTATATTCTGGGAATGTTACCCCTCTCTATCACCAAGGCCATGCTAAATGCCACAAACCACTGCATAAAGGACTTTGTCTGAAGAGGCAGGAGGCTTAGGCTAAAGCCATCAAAATTGCATGCTGACAAAAACTTCTAGGGGCCTATGGCTCCCCAACATAACCCTATTTCAACTAGCCAACAATACTTCCCATCTGGTATACCTGACCAGCAACCAAGAAGGCAACCCAATGTGAGTGAGCATGGAGCGCACATACTTTGGCGACCTACCAGAGCTTCATATCTGATACTGTAATCAATTACACAAGAGTCCTCGCACCCACCTATTGTTATGGTCATGCTCAATTTGTGGTCCTCGCCACTTCAAAAGCTGGCTATAGGTGGCCATATTTATGCTGGAGCGCCCATCTGGCACAATGGAGGCATAAAAAGTGATGGACTGAGGTTCCAATGGCATATCCAGTGGTATCAGCATTATAGAATGGCCTGCATGCCCATTGTGTCCCCGGGCACTATGTGGTATATACAACTGAAATAATTTGAGACATTGATGGCAGAATATGGGCTTCACCCTTCACTGAGCTTGAAATACCGACAGCTCCATCACTGTTTAAGGGAGCGATTTGGCCCTCACAAAATAACCCTAGAAGGCTCCCAGATTCGTGATTACTTATGAAATAGGAATTGCAGAGGTGCAATATCAGGCATTTACCATGTCCTTATCACCGAAACCAAAGCTACCCTAATCACACAGGAAACAAAGCAATGTTGGCAGACACAAATGTGAACAGACATTACAGTTGAAGACTGAAAAAATTACTTAAAACTCATTACAGAGACTTGAGAGAAGCCAGGTTAAAATATATCACCTCGAGATATCACTGGCCACTTTACTCCATGTTTCAGTTTTATGCACCAACCTTTTGAAAATGATTCGCCTGTGTCTGGAAAACACCGTACATGTCCTCAAAGTTTGGCATGTGACGTCCTACCTACAAAGAATGATGGGAGATCTCCCATCATTCTTTGCGGGTAGGACGTCACACGGTGTTTTCCGAATACAGGAGAATCATTTCCAAAAGATTGGTGCATAAAACTGAAAAATGGAGTAAAGTGGCCAGTGATATCTCGACGTGATATCGAGGATTCCCCTGAACCATCATCCCATTTCAGGGAAGATACACACAAGACCTCTGTTGGAACATTTAGATCGTTGTTGTGTTAAGGCAGCAGATTTGGTCTGTCTATTCAATAAGAACTTCATGGTCCTGCTGAGAACCCTAAAAATAGTTGGGTTCGAAGCGCGTCGACCCTTGTTTTGTTTTGTCAAACAAACCATGTTATGTTATTTATCCACTGGTGTTGTGAAATAGCTGTTAGTTGTAGGAAAATGTGGCCAATCTGAATTATTTTCTGCACTTCAGTGAGAGTTCATTTGATTTATTTGGTTGTTTGACCCTGGATTTGTCAGTGTGACCCACCAGGTCTGTGTGACACTTAAAAGTTATTGTATAGTGTGGCTAGACCCGCCCTGGTGTGGTGGCTGTATAGTGTGAGTGTGTGGTAAAAGTGTTAGGTGAATTTGTATGAGATATGTTTGAAGGTTTGCATTGAATGTGAGGAGGTGTCTTGGAGATTGCTAGATTTCAATGAAATTTAGTCTTGTGTATATATTTCCTTTTTGTATTCAGTGTTAATGCACATGTATATAAAAGCATTTTTTGATAAATTGAATTGAAAGATTTTTGCCAAATAAAATAATTGATCGTACAGTAGAAAGTGTGGACCTATATGTTTTATTCTTAGGTTCGGGTTATTAAACAAGTTTAGGATTTTGGTCAGTACTGGCAATAGTTCTGTTTTGTTATTATATAATGACTCAGCCTTACTGAGTGGAGTCAAGGTCCTTAGGTGTTTCTGTCCTATGAACACCGATGCAATGCACGCCAGGATTAATCGCTGGTATCTTGAAAATCTAATAAAGAAATGAAAAAATATGGTTTTGCATAGTAATGTCTGAGAGCTACATGAACTGTCAAGGATGTGAAAAAATATGTTGCGATAATGCTCGCCTTCACAAAAATGTATAATACTATCGCCACAGGGATTGACAGGATGTTCTTGTGTTAACACTGAAGTGATCTATTATTCAACAAAGACCTATCTGGAGCTTTCATATCTTTATTTTATTTGTAATAACTGAAGTGAGGATTTCCCAACTTTTCCTCATTATTTATTTACATTAAAACATCAATCTATTTACACACGTGATCAAAAGTGAACAATGTACAACATGGCTAGTAATCTGAGAACTAATAAACATAATTCTTCAAGAGGATATTAGATCAGGGGAACCACTGTTATCTGACAAAGCAAATGTTTATGACATTGTTTTGACATGTACTAGATAAGGGGTAGAGCCAATGTGCTTTGTTGAGGTTCCATTAAAATGGCATCTGACATGCTCTGATAGGATGAAGTGAACTTGCAACGTTTCTTGTCTAAAGCATATAGAAAGGAAGTACGAACTACAAACGTAATGCTTATGGTATACAACCACTCTGGAGTGAATGCAGGACTGTCCTAAGGGCCTAACATATCTCTAAACAGGTGCCTTTTTGAGAGACAAACGTCTCTCTGCTTGCATCTCCTCATACAGAGATGCTCCGATTAATTGTCTCCCAGCTGACGGAATCCTGCTAAAAATTACAGGGACCACAATGTGTATTCCTCACAATAGTTTGACAATATGAACCTGAGGTTCCGAAAGCATTTCAAGAAAAAAAAAGAAGCATACGAGCACATTTAAAACAAGCACACCAAGCTATACAAATAGCATGGGTGACGTCTGTGTCACAAGCATTTGCAATGCAATAGGTCTCGCGTTTACATGAGTTTAAGCTATTGACATTGTAAATGACAATTTCTTTTATTTATGCTATAAAACCAAAACATAAACAAAAGGCTTTGTCATTTACAATTTGTAAATGGTCTTCCCTTTTTTTTTACCACAAGGTCATAATCATAATCAACTGCTGAGATATTTGCAAGCAATCCAGAAATCACCTTTGATTTTCTTCAGTGCAACACCCTAAGTGTGCCTTGATAGAGGCCTAATGCTCACAGCACCACAGAACTCAAGCTGCACCTCAATTATGAATTCAAGTAGGCCGAAAGTGGTCTGAGTTGCTTTTTTTCCTATTTGGAGTAAACCTGGCCCAGAATTTCAGAGGTAATGTTCATCATTGAGCAGGAACAAGACAGTTGGAGAACTCCTGCAGAGGAGGAGAAGGCATAATGAGCAAAAAATGATAGACTGGAATGCGTCTCAGAATGGTTGCCAGTGTATTATATGTATTCAAGCCTTCCACCCATCACCTCTGTGTCTTCCAAAGTACGTTCGGGAACGGGGACTGCAACAGGGAAGATTCCTGCTTCTCCTGGTCTTGTCGACCTGCCAGTCTTCTGCAACCTCTGTGTCAATTCAGGGCTCCCAGGGAGCACTTGCCTTGTGGGGTCCCCCAGGGCTCCTCTCTATCCCCCCTTCTCTTTAATCTTTATCTTCGCCCTCTTCTTTTTTCTCTGAGGCAGTGGGACGTCACCGTCTTTAACTACGCGGACGACCTGCAACTCATCTTTTCTTTAAACTCCCCCTCTGCTATTCCCAATTTCCAGGCAGTTATGTCCCACATCCTTCAGTGGATGTGTCAGAACCAGCTCAAATTGAACCCAGGAAAGACGGAGCTCCTCCTGCCTGGCAAGAGTGCCGCCCATTGGGGTCCACATTTCTGGCCGGCAGAGCTTGGCTCCCCTCCTATCCCGGTGGCCTCGGTGAAAAGCCTCGGGGTCACCATTGACGCTGGGCTATCTCTCGGGCCGCAGGTGGGGACGGTGGTCTCCTCCTGCATGTTCCAGCTGCGCAGGATTAGGAAGGTGGCTTACCTCCTCACCCCCGATGCTCTGCTGCAAGTTATCATGGCCCTCGTCCTCTCCCGCCTGGATTTTTCGAATTCCATCTATCATGGTCTACCTAAATGTTCCATCTATAGGCTGCAAATCATTCAAAACCAGGCGGCGAGACTGGCCCTCGGGATACCGAAATGGCAGTCTGCCAAACCCCTCCTCATCAAATTGCACTGGCTCCCTGTCAGCCTAAGGGCTGCCTTCAAGCTTGGCTGCCTTATTTTTAAGTCTCTCTCTGGCTCTTGCCCCGCTTTCCTGAAAACCCTCATTCGGCCCTATTGTCCTTCACGTAACCTCAGATCATCACACTTACACCTCTTGGTTGTCCCTTCCATTAAACTCTGTAGATCTGGTGGTCGGAGATTCGCCTACCTTGGCCCCAAATTCTGGAACTCCCTTCCTCTCCCAATTAGGATTTCTAACACTCTCATCCAATTCCGCAAATCACTAAAAACCTGGCTCTTCCCACAATCTAGCTAAAGTCCCTTTGTTCCTTTCAGCACCCAATCAGCGCCATGAAACTCACGGTGACAGTGCGCTTTATAAGCACCCCCTTAACATAACATAACATAACATAACATAACAATACTCCATACAGTTTCTTCACCAGGCTTGTGGACATCCAAGACACCCAAAGGAATCTCCCTTGGATTGAAGGAGTCACTCCCCTGCATCCGCAGGCACCGCAATCGTATGCGTAAACATGGCATTCTATGCGGACTGTGCCACAGGCCTCAAGTTGTATATCACTGATGAGGCCTGCCTAAGTCAAACCTGATGTGGTGCTCCTTGTATTTCCATTCACAGGAACCTGGCCTGGCAAGGTACTATTAGGGTGGAACAAGGGGACCCCCATGAGAATTGACAGAGGGCAAAAACGATGGACCGGAGTGCAGTTCAAGCTGCATGGTACTATTAGGGCAGAACAAGGTGACTACCATGAGAAGTGACAGAGGGGAAAAAAACAATGGACTTGAGTGCATGTCAGGCTGCATGGTACTATTAGGGTAGAACAAGGTGACACCCACTCGGACAAGACGGAGGTTCTCATCCTCGGCTCCACCCCCTCAGCTTGGGACGACTCCTGGTGGGCAACCGCCCTGGGAGCAGCACCAACACCCACCGACCACACACGCAAACTGGGGTTCATCCTCGTCTCAACACTTTCCATGACCAAGCAAGTCAACGCCGTCGCATCCTCCTGCTTCAACACCCTCTGCATGCTCCGGAAGATCTACAGGTAGATCCCAACTAGACAAGAAGAACGCTCACCTAGGCCCTTGTCAGCAGCAGGCTGGACTACGGAAACGCCCTCTACGCGGGAGCACCAGCCAAATTGCTGAAATAACTCCGACACATACAGAACGTCTCTGCCCGCCTGATCCTCGACATCCCTCGACACAGCCACATTACACCCCACCTGAGAGACCTGCACTGGCTGCCCGTCAACAAGAGGATCACCTTCAAACTTCTCACACACACACACAAGGCACTACACAACACCGGACCAGCTTACCTCAACAGACGACTAACCTTCTACACCCCAAACCGCCAGCTCAGCTCCACCAACCACACCCTCGCTACCATCCCCCGCATCCGAAGAACGACTGCCAGCGACAGATAGTTCTCCTACCTCGTCGCCAAGACCTGGAACACACTCCCCATCCACCATCTACGGCAGACCCAGGACCTACTTACCTTCAGGAGACTACTCAAGACCTGGCTCTTTGAGCAGTAGCAGCACCCCCCCCCCCCCCCAGCACCTTGAGACCCTCACGGGTGTGTAGGGCGCTTTACAAATGTCATGATTGATTGATTGATGAGAAGCAAAAAAGGGCAAAAAACGATGCACTGGAGTGCAATCCTAAGAGATTGCCAGAGGCTTATATTTTTCATGGTGCTCCACTGATCAGCCTTGTGTTTTCCCCATTCAGTGCTCTGACATTTTGGCCATCATCACTTCGGATGGAGAGGCTTTCAGATTCTGCTTATATTAGAAAACGTGAAGCAATAGGGCAATGAAAGCACACGTCCCTCGGCTAGAAATACCGGCCTGGCCAAAGGTGACCTAAATTCCTGTCACTTCGCAGAATTATACATCCCCATGTGCATTCTGGATTGCCACTTATAGAGTATTCCAAATACATTGATTATTTTTCTGTGAATTCCGACTCACACAATAACTTCGGTGATACAGTCTGTCTGTGTATGAGGACCAGGGGAGACAATCACTCATTAAAAAAAAACACAATCGTTAGAGCCAGGAGATATAATTCAAGAATCCTAAGGGGAAAGCGCAGACTAGAAGAGTAAGAGAAGTCTTATATCTACCAAATGACATCAAGATTATCTTTGACACCATCACCACTTACTGCAATTTCTTCAGCAACCCTTGCATTCTCAGACTTGCAGTTTTGCTTCTAGAACAGCAAGGCTGGCCATCAATGCTCTCAGAGTACTGTTGGCCTAAAAGCCGTGAGCGGCTTAAAGTGTCACATGGTTATTTGGCAGCTAAAGGGAAGAGATGATAGAAACTTTAAAGACAGGAAGTTGTCAATGCTTCTGAACTCATACCAGCAGTAGAGGTGGAGACAGAGATCTGACGTAGGCCTACGTCATCCGAGGGTAGATCGATCAGTCCTCTGGTCTCCTCTCTGCATCCGGACATGGGCAGCTTTCCTTTTGTAATGGTAATAACAAACCCCCAAGACCACACAAGCATAGCTGCCAAGGTTTCAGATTGCTATGTGTAACATTTTCATAATTTCAGAGTAATTATGAGTAACATTTTAACGACTATGAGTGACATTTTCACAGGAGGAAAATTAAGCAATAAAGGCAAGGAAGACATAAATATCCGAAATTACACCCATTTGAGCAAGTAGAAACTCCAAGTAAACTGCTGCAAAGCGTAGTTAAACAAGTTTCAATTATCATACTCATGTCAAGGTAAATATACAAATATCAGGAAGCTCCTTTGCAATATATTAAATGAAGGCTCTGCACAATGGGTCAGGAGCTGTGGTTTTGAGGTTGTATATTTATTGTTTGAGGCTTGTACGTCCACTCCAGCCTTTGCTGACTTAGACTGGGCCCCCTGGTTCCTCCCTTGTAATTAATGATACTGCTTAGAGCAACACTTAGTTCAGGGCCTCTCTCCCACGTGTGACCCAGCCTAAATAGGATGTGTGAGGCCCCAACAACAAACTTCTCTGGTGGCTACTGTTGTCGGACAGGCCATACTTAGTTCAGGGCCTCTCTCCCACGTGTGACCCAGCCTAAATAGGATGTGTGAGGCCCCAACAACACACTTCTCTGGTGGCTACTGTTGTCGGACAGGCCGGTAGAAAAACAAAACACAGATTGCCAGCCTTTGTTGTGGGGCCACCCTCCTTCCCGGCAAAATCAGCAGAGCATCAGGACTCAGCGGGGCCTCTCTCTGACATCACATGAGTGATCCAGCCCAACAGGGTACCGATATCGGAGGCCTAACAACATGAAGCACCGGTTAACCCACTCATGTCACCTTTTGGGTAATGGCACCGGCAGGCATTGGCACTGTGCTAACACGCACAGACTGGTAACTTTAACTTACTCGGGGGCCGCGGCCGCAGATGGGAGTCAGTCCGAAATGTGGTGGTGGTGGTGCTCCATTGGAGCTGATGCTGCCGAGGGAACGTGAGTCGGCAGGCTGGTGGGAGGAGTCGGTTTAAACTTGACACATAATTGAGCACAACGACCAGGAGCCCCGGAACCTGCATGACCGCTGGATTATCTATGCATTGATATTAAATTACTGTGTTTTTTTGGCCAATTTTGGCTTTACCCTCTACAATTTTAATTTTCCATTAATTCTCTTCAGAAATTTTCAAACATACTAGCAGATTATTCCTGTTGCACTGAGTTTATGAGTGTACCCGTGCTCAATGCACATCTCTTGTTGATACGCTCCTCATGACGACTGAGACGTTTTTATTGAAATACAGTGGACGCTCCTACACTTGACGTTTTGTCCTGATGATGACCCTCCATTGATCTTCGGGTTGAAACGCCGTTGATGCCAAAAGTGTGGCCTTAATTAATGAGGACACAAATTGTTTTGTTGTGTAATTTGTTTTGTTTTGATACCTGCGTTTGTATTTTTCCTCAGCCGCAACTTGTCTGTTTACACCTGTCATTGTTTACATTTATAACACTTTTTGTGTAACTGTATTAGTCTGAGCAACTGACGCTCTCTATATATGTCTGTTTGTCTTGTTTTCCTCCTCTATATACAGGTACTATTAGACCTCATAAAAGTCTGGTAAATACACCCTGACCCATGTAGACCCTGACAACACATGGTCTCTATCACTATCCTTTCTAGGTCCTGAAGAACGCCTACTTGACTCTCCTGGGCATAAAGCATGGCTGAAACATGTCGACCTTTTTTGGACATTGAATAGTGCGGAAGACTCCTAACTCTCCTTCCTACGTATGAAATAATTTTTAAATAAGCCCAAACCCAGACCAATTAAAATTTCTTTTTGTCTGGCTACACAAGCTTTTTAACATAATTTTTTTCACTTGCACTTTTATCCACCATCACTGATCACTACTGTACTAACCAGTGGTTTACCTCCGGGTAGAGGAAGCATGAGCACTAACCCAATGATGATGCTGTCACGTTTCTAAGAGAGAGGCGGAGAATCAAGATATACCTCCACCCGAGCCTCAGTACGTGAATGAGGGTTTTTATCGGTACACTAAACGAAAACTAATAAACCCTGGTTACTCAGGACAAGTGATACATTCCGCCATTGATTTTTTGATGATACACATAAGGAAGCTGAATGGATCACAACCCCTTCCTTCTCCCCCCTCTGATTTGATATACCTGTATGAGCGCTATCATTGTATATATGTTTTTAAAATTATTTTTGTTAATATTAAAAAATTATTTCTTGAAAATGAAGGAAAATGATTTGTACATGGGTATGGTTGTTTTTCTTCTCTTATTTGGGGAGGTCTTCTCTTTAGTTTGTTTTTCAAAATTTTTCCTTATTCCAAGAGGTGTACTTGAACCATTGTTTGGACTATAGTAATACCATTGGAGGCAGCGACACAGACTCTGCCAAACCTGGACAGGCCATGAGCCACTACTGCGTGCACAGCAATGCGGGTTTGCCACCCGGCCCACCTCCAGTGTTGCCCAGGCTCTATAGTGAGTCATACTTCCTAACTCACAGGGAGCCACAGTGTCATGCCACGATCACCAAGTCACTCAAGAGCCATATTTCACTACACCACGCAATAGCGGGCCACCGGGTCACAGTCACGGACTCCTCCCCATCTCCCTCTGCAATGACCAATTGACTTTGGTGGAGAGGGGGGGTAGGCAGATGCTGACAGCACATGGACCGTGAGCCAGGCCCATGCAAGCTTCAGCAAGCAGCACTATGCTGACAGTGGTGACGTCACCTTCTTCAAAGCAGAAGTACCAAAAACAAGGACCCTGTCCCTTTATTTTAAGTCCCAAAAGAAGGTATTTTGAGGAGAAGTATTTCTCTCCCTCTTCCAACAAAGAGCATTGATCACCGCAACAAGGCAGAGGGCAGGAGTGAAATAAAACTCTTTCTGTGGGAATCCTTTAACCACCTGTGGCAGAGGCTGTCTGTCCTCTTGACCTCGGCATAAAATCGAACGTGACATTCTAAAGCGTTTTCTAAACGCTGTCAACACACAAAAACAGAAAAGGCAATAACAAACGGTGAATAAATGAACCCTCTGATTTATTATCTGAGCCAGACAAGGAAATAGTACACACCCAAGTAAATGGACCAGTAGCCATGGGAGGATACAACATCTCCCCTCACCTCCAACTCGGCTCAGCTTTCAGCCGGAGGCACCGACGGACAGGTGGTTTTTTTTTGGCCCTCATGAGGCAGATCTGTATCACCATGGCACTGAGGCGCTACCATAGCAGGTTTTTCCTGCGTTTATTTATTAACTAAGTTATGATAACTTTAATGGTACCGCCTGAGACTATGACGAATGAAAGTTTTAGCTTTGATTTCTGTTTTTGAGCGTGAAATTGAACATTCTAACGCTCTTTCTTTTGTCAACCAAATAATTATGAATTTAAGAGTCATTCACATGCCTCTTTAGAGGATAGA
Organism: Lissotriton helveticus; assembly: GCF_964261635.1. Lineage (NCBI taxonomy): Eukaryota > Metazoa > Chordata > Amphibia > Caudata > Salamandridae > Lissotriton > Lissotriton helveticus. The sequence continues at coordinate 1,143,479,066 of NC_136057.1, read as the reverse complement.
GTTTCTTGTTATTTTCTAGGCTTACCAGAGTTTTTTCTCTCCCTTATCACTTGTCCAGGGTGACTTTTTGGAAACAAATAAGAGGGCACTGTGATATAAATCAATATTATGTGTGTCTTCCCTCCTCTTTCTTATAGAGCGGGCCTCTTTCGTCCTGAGCGAGTGCCAGGCGAGGTGAGGCTATCTCCATGTAATATTATGGGTAAGTTCTGATTTGAGTTTTGATTTGAAACAATGATGTACACAGACATGTATGATAATGGTGTTGTGTGTCTATTACATTTGTTTTTTCCATAATTGTTTTTGTTGTAGGAGAATTATTCTTCATCATGACGAGAGACCACCTTATAGTAATTTACTACTGGTAGGTCAACTGTTATGTTTGATATTTGATATTTCACTTCACTTTCCAATGTTGAAGTAGTGTATTTACAACAGGTCCTGACGAAAGCCTTGAAAGGCTGAAACATGTTGACCATCTAGTTTGATATTGGTATTTGTTTAACACACTATCTTCACTCTGCTTTTAATGTTGCCACTATGATGATTCTTCTTCAATAAAGTTGTTCTTTGGCATCATATTAGGCAATTTTTACTTATCACACACATTTTTCACATTCTTTCTGTGCACTGCAACTTCTTTTCTCTCACTAACTTACCTTGACGGCTTCCTCTCACTGGTGTTTCTGAGACTAGAATTCCTCTACTTACAAACAGAGAGGTACCTAGTAGATACCAGTCTTCTACGAAACCCAGATGACGAGACTCCGCCGATAGGTGGGCTGATGGGTATCATTCTACATACCCTACACACTTCTTTCACTTTCTCCTTGCATAAACTACTCCATTACATTACTTTTTGGGTGTATACAACATTGTAGTAGGTTTCAGACCCTTAGCATCCCTTGTGTTTTTGTTCATAGTCAGATTGGGGGATAGGATGCAAGCTGGTCTTTAAATTTTCTTTCCCCTTAGACCCTCCTCAAAATTTTGTTTTTTTGATCTCTTGGTGCAGCCGTAGCTGTGGGTCTCTTTTCTACAGGCTAATCTAATTAGCACTGTCAAAAATATATTAAACAATTTTTGTCCTTCCTGTTTCCTAAGTGGACAGTGAGATGGCAGACTTCGCGGGCCTGGCATTTGACTATGAAACTCTCAATTCTATTTTAAATGAGAATCCGAGTATGTTAGACTCATTACCGACTGCAGGGCCAAGTACTCCGGGTGATTGGGATACCATCCTCAATCTGAAGAGAAGCCACACTCGAACCATTATCCATGGACAAATCATGGCCGAATACCTGCATGGCAAATGTGCCCCTACGGGCCTACTGGTAACCAACGCTCCTAGACTGTTTTTGACAGATAAAGCTTTCCTCAAAGATTGGTCATTGATCGCGTGGCGATGCACCCGCGACTGGCTAATCCTTATAATAATGACTGCGAAAAGGGTTGCAGACACAATCCTTGTCGAAATACAATTGCTAGAGGGCCAAATAAAAACAACACTAACTACCAAACAATTTCAAAAACAACTACATAAAGCTAATAAAACTAATAAGGAGTATAGAGACCCTATCTTTTTTGCCAAAATCGAGAATTTAAAAAAAGACCTGGCTAAGTTCTCCCATGAGAGGATTTACCCATATACAAGCGATAATTATACTTCTCCAGAGTTCACCAAGAAAGGGAATAACCATGGGTCGAGTTATTCTACATCTTTTTCCGACCCAGATTCCAGTGATTCCGACACAGGTACTAGTGGGAAGCCACAATGGAGAGGGAGAGGCCAATACAATCGAGCGAATCGTAGACAATCAGGACAAGGGAACTTCTACCAACCAGGCCCATGGTGGACATCTCTACCTTGGGGATACCCACAGTTTCCACACCCTATGCCCCAATACCATCCGCAGCCCCAATTTTATGATAGCCAGGCTTTTTTAGGACAGGGCCGTGGCCGAGGCAGGGGCAGACGGAGAGGCCAACCTCAGGTCCAGGTCCAGTGGCAAGACGAACAGGATCTTCCAAACACTCGCAGCAACAAACGAGGCCAATAACTACCATTCCAGGCAGCAATGAAGAGCCGGTAGTTAACCTGAGTTCACATACACTCACTCCTCCTGAACACCTAGTCTTTAATAGGGGACTAGGGGCCAGATATAGGTAGAACTTATTTACCGATTCTTAATTACCGAATTTTACCGATTCGGTAATTAAGAATCGGTAAATAAGAAGGGGGGGTATGTAGGAACATCCAGATGTTACAAAAACACAAGTAAAAAACCTCTTATTATGACCTGAATATCATTCAACACTTTTGGCAATTAAGTCAATTAGTTATACATAGGATGCATCTCCTTAGTTAGAAAATCGTTACACTTTGATCTAAGTCTAAACAAAACCTCCCTCTTCTTCCACAGTCCATCGAGCAATTCATGCTAACCCCAGCATGTGCACTCATAAATATACCAACATGTTATGAGAGTAGTACCTACCTTAACAAGTCGATAGAGATCAAGTAGGTTTATGCACCTCGGCGTGTACATTAACAGAACCTATCAATGTTATCAAGCTGCTACATGTGGAGAATCACTAGCATACATTTCCTCCTTTTCTGCCATGCCCCCCGGCGAATGATATAACTAAGCATTAAGGCGTTAAGGCGGGCTAATAGACATATAATCTGCGGAAATTCTGCAACTAGCAACTACAGGCACTGAGAGTTTTTTTCTCTGTATAGCAGGCTACAAATAAATATAGATACACATAGCACCATTGAGTTGTCAATACGTATATCTATCCTGTAATGCGTCTTTTTGCTTTAATAGAAACCCTCAGTTTTAAAACTACAAATGCTCCGTTTTTTCCTTTTCTTATTGTTTTAGAACAGTTGCGGCACATATTGCCTTCTTTGGCATTACAAAAACTTAAAAAGAACGGATAATATGTTATAGGGAACACTGACTCCTCTGACATAGGAGGTGAGTTAATCAATATTTTTAGTTACTTTTGATAGATCGAGGCTAAATGACTAAGACAACTTAGATTCAAACATCTTTCTCTCCTTCTCTCTCCCAGCCTCATATGACAACTCCGCAACTCCCATTAAGAGCAAAAAAGTAAATCCTCCTTAAAGACTAAAAGACCAAAGCCAGATATGGACGTGACCGTTAAAGGTAATACATTGAGAGGAGAGCAGCTATAAGAAAACCAAAAGCACCATTGCAGAATTCATATAACAAGTGATATGCTCTTTATTTCTTTAGAATTTATTTTAATCAGCCGCCAAAACTAAACGCCTTAATAAAGCCACAGCAGATCCATTCTACTCTACGACCTTATACACTAAGGTAGATCTATTCTATTTTTAATCTTGTTTATAGTGAGGTCATTTCAACACCACCACATTGTTGCACGTTGGTAGCAGTCTCACCAATTTTTTTAAATCAACCCCTACCACACTTCTCTTCCTCTTTTTCCTCTAAATGCACAACTTCAACTTCAACTTTGGGTCTGTTCTATCTTTGGGATATAAGGTCATGAACCTAAACTGTAGTGAACTACTTCCTGTTAACTATGGCTAGACAACTAGTCATTATAGTTTTTTTGAAATCTGATCGCTTAGGATGCATTCAAACTAAACATTGACACAGCTCTGTTTTAATTTCAGATTAAGAGAACCCCATTGCTTCTGACTATTAGCATACATTTGCTTAGTCCAAGTTGGCCCTGAAGAAGGTGAATCAAAATAAAATATCACCGAAACGTACGTAGGGCGTACGCATACAAAGACCCTCGAATATGACAAATTGAAAGATCATAAGAACTAAATTGGAAAGGAAATCCAAATTGAGATTACAACAAGAATATACAGATTGTTTCATGGTTTAAGACAGACTGAAACTACACCACGAGGAGTCTTGTATTGGACATTGATAATATATCACCACAAAGTTTGCAATCATTTATGTATTTTGTCACTGTTGTTTGCATGTGAGTAAGTGTGAGTATGTATGCTGTGATGAATGTTCATATCTGCACATAAGAGAAAAATGAGGGGTTCCATCTAGAACAACAATTTCAGCTACTATGTTGCACCTCAACAAACGCACGTTAATTGGTATTTAGTTGTATTTATTATGTTTTTTATGTGAAAGAAAACTGCAGAAAATTCAAAAAAGTATATATTTTTGTATAATGATGAATAAATTGATAAAAAATAACAAATACGTGAGATGTCTATTGTGTCATGAGATGCATACTATGTATAACTAATTCACTTAATTGCCAAAAGTGTTGAATGATATTCAGGTCATAATAAGAGGTTTTTTCCCTGTGTTTTTGTACTATTTGTTACTCCCACCTCTTGACCACAAACAAAATACGGAGTACCCTTGTTCTTATTGCTTTTGGAACATCCAGATGTTCCATTTACCGAATCGGTAAATATCTGTATTTACCGATTCGGTAAATACCGACCGGTAATGCTCCATTCATTCCTATGGGCTTTGAAGCCCATAGGAATGAATGGGGCATTACCGGTCGGTATTTACCGAATCGCTAAATACAGATTTTGACAAGGGTGCAGGGGGTGTCACTTTGACACCCTCTAGCACCCCCAAAAAAGTTTCGGGGCCATGTGGCAGGCATACCTGCCCTAAGGGCAGGTCTGCCTGTCATATGGCACAGGTGTGCATGCACACATGTGCATGCACACCTGAATCGGTATTTTACCATCAAATTGAATTTGATGGTAAAATACCGAATTTGTAGGGCTTGTGGGACTCAGAAGAGTCCCACCTACATCTCAATTTTACCGATTCTGTAAAAATACCGGTCGGTAAATTTACCGACCGGTATATTTACCGAATTGGTAAAATTACCGAAATGGCCTGTTGCAATCCCCCTACATCTCAAAAGCCAAATACCGGTCGGTAACAGCCGAAATCGTCCGTTACCGACCGGTATTTGACTACCTACATCTGGCCCTAGGTTTTGCACCCACATATAGTGGCGATGCTTTCCAACTACGTGGAGAGGTTAAAAAATTCTTCCGCAAAGTTCGACTCCAAGAAACTGTACATTCAGACATCCTGTGTTTTTAATTTATGCACAGAGATCTCCCTGGTCACAAATCTTAACCTTTAGAGGACTTAAGCATCATTGTGTATGCAGCTTATATTAGCGCTGTTCATCTTTTTGACACGTATATACTTTTTCGATTGTTTACGGCTAATCTTAGTCTTAAGAAGAATTGAGCATCATCGTGCATGCAGTGCATATAAGTGTTGTTCATTTTGGGAACATTTATGCACCTATCGATCTAGACAGGGTTGCACGATCAATAAAATAGAACATTGCCTGTGCTCAACACTGCGCTTCTCTCCCCTTTTAGACTATTTCCGGTTTTCACATGACTTCCGGTTTTATATAACTATATACGTGTTGAGGGGGTTACTTGAGTGTTGCTCCCACTTTGGTCCGCAACGATGACATGGCATAGTCTTGCACGATACGTCAGATCTTCAACACGTCCTGAACACTTGATTTCCGAAATTCCAATCCTACGTCCCTGTGTCCAATCACGGAACAGTAGGAGGGACTTGGGTGTGGTTCCCCCTCTGGTCCGCATAGCTAAAAACTAACTAGTGGCAACGGTAATGTTTTTTGTTTTAGTTTTGTGACCAATGAGGAAATAATACTGTTGCTCGGTCTTTCCGCTTTACGCTATTTATATACAACACTTGACTTGTCCTCCATATGTTCGTTTTTTTTTCGTTTTTTCACTTTTGCGGTTCGGTGCCCAATCACGGGACAGTAGGAGGGACTTCAATCAGTTCCCTCTCAGGTCCGCAGAGTAGATATAAAACCCAGCAGTTTATTTATTAACTAAGTTATGATAACTTTAATGGTACCGCCTGAGACTATGACGAATGAAAGTTTTAGCTTTGATTTCTGTTTTTGAGCGTGAAATTGAACATTCTAACGCTCTTTCTTTTGTCAACCAAATAATTATGAATTTAAGAGTCATTCACATGCCTCTTTAGAGGATAGAGTTTCTTGTTATTTTCTAGGCTTACCAGAGTTTTTTCTCTCCCTGATCACTTGTCCAGGGTGACTTTTTGGAAACAAATAAGAGGGCACTGTGATATAAATCAATATTATGTGTGTCTTCCCTCCTCTTTCTTATAGAGCGGGCCTCTTTCGTCCTGAGTGAGTGCCAGGCGAGGTGAGGCTATCTCCATATAATATTATGGGTGAGTTCTGATTTGAGTTTTGATTTGAAACAATGTTGTACACAGACATGTATGATAATGGTGTTGTGTGTCTATTACATTTGTTTTTTCCATAATTGTTTTTGTTGTAGGAGAATTATTCTTCATCATGACGAGAGACCACCTTATAGTAATTTACTACTGGTAGGTCAACTGTTATGTTTGATATTTGATATTTCACTTCACTTTCCAATGTTGCAGTAGTGTATTTACAACAGGTCCTGACGAAAGCCTTGAAAGGCTGAAACATGTTGACCAACGGTGCGTCTCTATAACGCAAAGCTGGCTAAAATGCTAGCGCTGGACCTTCTCCCTTTCTCTTTCGTGGAAGGGGTGAGTTTTCGTGAATTTGTGGCAACAGTCTCCCCTAAATGGAAGGTTCCTATTCGGTACTATTTTGCAAGGGTTGCTGTTCCAGCACTACATAAAGATGTGCTGGAGGTGATTGGCGCAGCTATTCTGAAGAGTGCTGTTCACACTATCCTGATGACAACAGACATGTGGACCAGTTGCGCAGCCATTGATTACATGTGCATCACTGCACACTGGGTCTCTTTTGCAGGGGTCGAAAGACAGTTAAAACACAAAGATGTTGACACGGAGGAAGTTTTTCAAGCTACTCGCAAATATGCAACAATAGGCATGTTTGCCATGGAGAAAACTCACATTGCACCTAACCTTTTGGAGGAGTTTAACAGGAAGGTCAATGAATGGCTGCATCCAAGAAACCGCACAGTTGGTTATGTTTCCACGAATAATGGCAGTAATATAGTTAGTTTCATGTCTGATGGTGGCTATTTCAGAGTGCCGTGTTTGGCGCACAGTATTAGCATCGTGGTGCAAGCCTTCTTGAAGGCAGAAGAGCCAGTCGTCAATGTACTGACCACCTGCCGAAAAATCTGTAGCCATTTCAACCATTCTTTTAAGGCCCGGAAGCAGCTGAGGAGCCTTCAATATGAACGTCAACTGCCAGTCAAAGGACTAATCCAGGAGGTGGCAACACGTTGGAACTCAACCTTTTACATGCTTGAGCGTCTGTCTGAGCAGTGGGAGGTAATACATGAGTTTGTCTTTAAACTGGGTTCTGCTCACAAAGACTTGATGCTAGGAGGAATGGAAGCTAATTGCAAGCCTGACAGACATGCTTCGTCCTTTTGAGCTCTTCACGCGTGAAGTCAGCAGGGAGGAGTGTTCTTTGACCGAAGCTATCCCATTGTTGCGCATGCTAGAGCACCAACTGAAGGAGGTGTGTTCAACATTCCGAGATGATGGTGAAAAGCGAGAAGCATATGGTTTGGCGCAGAAGTTATTATGGCGCCTACTTGACAATGAAAGGCTTAAAAAGATACATGCAGAACAACATTACATTTGTGCCACTATTCTTGATCCACGGTACAAAAAGGCACTGCCCACCAATACTTTCTTTCCTTTTTCGGAAGCAGAAGTTTCAAAGTACAAACATTGGCTAGCTGTGTCAGCCATTCGGTTCGAAAGAGAGCGGCAGAAGATTCAAGGAGGCAGCAGAAGTACAACTGAATCAGCAGGCCATCCGGCGTCAAGTTCCACTTCTCAATCCGTGGCCGAAGGGAGTCACTTTCCCTCACAGCCGTTAACGACACCAGCAACCATATCATCACCCTCACCTGCACCAGTCCGCAAACAAATATCGTCGTTAGGGGATTGGCTAACTCAGCAAGGGTTAGCTCGGTCCACTGATGAAAAGGTCACAGATGGTACGCAAAAGGGATCAACCCTGGAGAAACTTGAGTCGGTGGTGCAGGCCTACCTGGATGACCCAGCAGAGGTCTGTCATGATGAGAACCCACTGGGATATTGGTATACGAAAAGCTCAAAATGGCCACTGATCACCAACCTGGCTCTAAATTATTTGTCTTGCCCACTCGCAAGCGTGTCTTCTGAACGTGTTTTCAGTTCTGCTGGTACCATTGTTACTTCAGAAAGGACCCGCCTTTTGCCCAAAAATGTGGAGAGGTTAACAATAATCAAGATGAATCAACACTTCATACCACCCGATTACAAAATACATGAATGCACGCAGGAAGAAGAGGACACCGACTTAGGTGATGACAACGACGGAACTTCTTCTCGGTCACCAGACCTACTCCCGTCTCATTTTATAGACTGGGAGGACGAGCTCTGCTTCCCTGACAATGAGGACTAAAAATTGCGTCCTTTTTTTCCGTACTTATTCACTTTTATTCCTGCGTGTCTTTCTTTGTTTTGATACTTTTACCACAACAAAACTCTAATCAACTAATCACAATAAGTCCATCATCAGCACTGTCTTCATCTTATTTTCCGTATTGATTTGAAGGTGCCGCAGTCTGCATTCAGATGTTCACAACTCAATCATGCTGCTCTATCCTCCTCCTCCAGACTCCCCCTATCCATTTTCCTCAAGGCAGATGGATGGATCATGGAGAAAAAACAAACTTTGTCTTTGTAGACGAGTCCCCTCAAGTGGGACTGAAATAACTCACTGACTGACTACATGCTTGCTGATTGTTGACAGACCTACTTCTGAAATTTACAGGAGAGGCTGCCCTGTGGGCCCTCACTTTCTGAAGAAGATGCGGACATAAAGTAGAACAGGTAATGAATAATGAGAAGATGGCATGCAGTGGACAGCAATGGCTGTCTGTCTGTTGAAACCAATTGCTGTTTGTTTTTTGTGAACAGTGCAATTTGCCATGTTTTCAATATACCAGTATTGCAGGTTTTTTGGGGTTTATTTGGGGGTGTTCTAGATTTGCGGTGCTGGGTAGGGGGTCTTGGAGCACTGCTGGCACAGTCTAATTTTGATTGCATTTATTTTTCAGGAAATCCATGGTAGAAAACGGGAGTTATGGCCTAGCTGCACAGCGCGCTTGGAGTGATTTTGGAATGAGGCCAAAAATATTTGTAAGTGTGAGCTTTTCCGGTTTTGCTTTTTGCCTGTTTGGGGGGGGTTCTGCTTGTTTCTGCCTGGGTTGACAGGTCTGGGGCCATTGCTGGGAAGGTCTAATACCGGATAAAAGTGTTTTGGATAAAATACATGGTTAAAAAGTTTTTCACTTTTTAGCGTTTTCTGTCACTTTCGTGTTTTCGGGGGCCTGATTGGGGGGGTTCCCGGTGTTTGAGGGTGGGTTTTTGGGTCTTGGAGCTACGCTGGGTATGGATACTTTTGATTGCAAGAGGTTTGAAGCAAATCCATGGTTGGAAAGGGGAGTTAGGGCCTAGCTGCAGAGCGCGCGCTGAGTGATTTTGGAAATTTTCCTGACAATTTCTAAGTCCACACTTTTGTATATTTGCTTTTGCCTGCTTGCGGGGCTTCTACTTGTTTCCGCCTGGGTTGACGGGTCTGGGGCCATTGCTGGGAAGGGCTAATAACGGATAAAAGTGTTTTGGAGAAAATCGGAGTTTAATTTTTTTTTGCGTTTTTGCTCACTTGTTTGTCTTTGGGGTGCTGTTTGGGGGGGTTCTGGGTGTTTTGGGGTGGGTTTTGGGGTCTGGGAGCACTGCTGGCACAGTCTAATTTTGATTGCATTTGTTGTTCAGGAAATCCATGGTAGAAAACGGGAGTTATGGCCTAGCTGCACAGCGCGCTTGGAGTGATTTTGGAATGAGGCCGAAAATATTTCTAAGTGTGAGATTTTCCGGTTTTGCTTTTTGCCTGTTTGGGGGTCTTCGACTTGTTTCCGCCTGGGTTGACGGGTCTGGGGCCATTGCTGGGAAGGTCTAATACCGGATAAAAGTGGTTTGGAGAAAAGACATGCTGAAAAGCGTTTTGGCACTTTTTTTAAACTTAGGGCTCGTTAGGGTTAGCACTGGCAGCAGTATTGCATGTGTTTGAGAGTGTTCTAGATTTTTGCAACTGGGTTCTGGGGTCTTAGAGCACTTGTGGGAATGTGTAATTTTGGTTGCAAGTCGTTTGAATAAAATCCATGGTGGGAAAGGGGGGATTTGGCCTAGTTAAAGAAAGCGTTTTCCACTATTCTTAACTTAGGGCTCGTTAGGGTTAGCAGTATTGTATTGCATGTGTTTGGGCGGGGGTTCTAGATTTTTACGACTAGGTGGGGTCTTGGAACTCTTGTTGGAATGTCTAATTGTGATTGCACGTGGTTTGAAGATAATCCATGGTGGGAAAGGGGGGTTTTGGTCATACTTTCTGAGTGCGTTTTGGCACAATTTGAAATTAGGCCTCTGCGAGGTAGTAGCAGCAGTATTCTGCAAGTTTTTGGGAGGGTAATGTGGGGTGTTCTAGATTTTGGGGATTGTCATCTCTGAAAGTGACAGTATAATTTTTGCACTACACAGCGTGCCTTATATATTTTTTTTCTCCGAGGTTTCTTTAACACTTACTGTTGTGTTTTTCCATCATCAATTACAGGCAGGCTTTTACCCTGTGCCATCGATGTACTACTCAGGCTTACAATTAGCGATCGGCAAATCCGCATCAGACAGGCAGTGGACAGTCAGTGTGTCTGGTCACCAAGATTGATCACCGGAGCATCCGATGGAATGAAGGAGTACCGCGAATAAGAGGAATGGCTGGATGCATCAACTTCACAAATTCAACGGGACAACTACAAAAAACAGTAACAGTATCCAAAATTCTCCTTATCTTTTCAATGATATTCTTGTGAACTTGAACTTACTTCTACGATTGTGACTCTGTGCGTTTGTTTGATCTCTGCTTCAAATTCATCCCTCCAGCTATTTGATACGTCTTTGCTATGATTAACACTAATTTAATGTTCTAAGTGTATTGTCTGAGGGCAGAGAGGCAAGTGAAATTGCGTAATGACTGCAGCCCTGTACTGCCAAGTTTGCCAACTTGTTCCTTCGTAGTTACTAGTAAGTTGCAGTAAGTAGTAGTACTACATTTCAGTAAGCTAACCATCCATTTACTAAACAACTTCTCGCATGCAGTAGTGCACTTTCTTTATGGCCCCTTAAAGGTTTATCGATATCTTCAAATCCAAAGATTTGTTTCTCTTCATTTGTTTGTTGACTGACCATGTTGTGCTTTTTTTCCTCTCTACCAAACTTCCCCCCCCCCAAAAAAACCATTCCCATCCAATTTTCAAACCCTAACCCTCTGCCCCCGGGCTGTGTGGTATTTCATTGATGTGTGACTGACAACAGCAATAAATTCCACACACTTGCTGGGGAGGATAAGGTCAAAGCAACCAGAAGTTCATGTGCGCCATCGTGGATTGATAATAAGACCATCCTCCTCCTACACGACGTGAACAATCTAATGCCTAATGCTTATCTTACGTTGGCACTGTTTAGGCTACAATTTAGGGCACTGTTCTGTACCGTACTATCTATTGTACTGTTTCTAATGCTACGCTCAGGCCACTCAATGTTTAATTTCCTCTTTTTTTCATATGGTGATACTGCAAGTGTGTACCACTACTGCTACCAGCACAAAAATGATATTGCATCCGTCGAGGATTCAAGTCAACAACCAACCTTAATCACCATTTGCAATGCAGCCAGCCCTGGGGCTACCCCGATTCTCAAATACGAATCACAGGTAAGATAAGCATTTTGGAGAGGTAGAATAATGGGCTAGGACTGGGAGGAGAGCAGAGATTGCCAGTACTACTAGTAAAGTACTAGTAGGGCTACTGAATTCACTAACTCGGTTACTGGCACTTTGGTACATTTCAGTACTAGATGTTTCATTCATGCTGGTAAGTTGGAAGAAACCAAAAGTCCAGTAACCACCGCCCACCCCCACATAAAATAAAATGAACGCGTATACTATGTTTTGGTATGAAAAATAATTATTAAGAAATATATAGAGGTAGTCAAAAAATGAAATAAATTAACCCAACTCACCCCCCTACCTAACCCCAACCAATGTCCAAAAGTCCCCTTTCCCAAACACCCAATTCCCACCCCCCCAACAGTCTTTAAAAAAGGGGCAAGGGAAAGTCACTTCCTCCGGTGGCGTCGTTTTGCAAGCTGTTGGTTCATGTCCCGCTGCTCTTTGCGGAGGTCCCGGAGCTGGCGCTGATGTTTCTCGGACAACCGCTCCAGGTAGTCCACTCTTTTGCGTAGTCGGCGCACACGAACGATCCAGGATCTGGGGAGGGCCGCTGATGTTGTTGCTGCTGTGCGGTGGCGGCGGGAGGCTGTCGGGCCACTGCTCCGTTTGGCTGGAGGCTTCTGGCTGGTGGACCCGGGGGCAGTGGAGGAGGATGTAGATGTTGTTGTTGTCTCCTCATGCTCCCGAGCCCACAACCGCCAGCTTACGGGCCCTGGCCCGGACAGTCATCTCCTTACGGGTGAGCTTTTTGGAGTAGCATCTATGAAGAAAGAGAGAAAAATACTGTAGCCAATAGTCCTTAACATAAAGTCAAAATATTTCAACGGAAGGTTGACACTCATTAACACCAGCAAGTAGCAAACACAGTATAACATTTTGTCCTGTATCTTTCTGCTGTCTTTGTAAGCCTGTGACAATGTCAGTTTCAGGAATTCCACTAGCAGCACTATACGTGGACTCACTACTAGTACATACATAGTCAGATAGTACTAAAAAATGCCTTTTTTTACTTTTTTTCTCTTGTTTTGCAAAAGAAATTACTGGTACGTGAACTTGTGGTAGCCGCCATAATGGCAGCTCACTCAGCTTTAACCCAAGAAATACAGACACATGCCATGATGATGCAGACTTGCAGTACTTTAAGCAGTACATGCAGGTGGGAATAGGAATGTCTTACTTTTCTATAGGGGTGGCACTGCCACTGGCCATACTTCATCCACTCAGCGTCTGCTCTACTACATCATACACCTCTGCTATCGACGAGGAGGATAAAGAAGATAACATCCAGGCTTCCAAAGTACGTCTATGATTCTTCTTAATGTCTCAAATGTACCAAAATTTATTTTTGTCAACAACCAACTAACACCCTTTTCATTATATTTTGGAAACCGCCGTCTTCTTTCTTATGTTGAATTGCATTCAACAAAACCATTTTTTAAAGTCATAAATAAATATTAAGACTCGCTCGTCCTTCGTTTCACCCTTCTTTAACTTTTCGTTCTTCACATCCCTAAACTACATCTGATCTGATATGACTTGGCTTCACAATAAAAATGTGCCAGCTGAGTTCAAGTGAAATAGACGGGGCCATTCATTACCAGAGAGGTACCGCCGCTAATGCCATTACAAGTCAAGGTTGACTGTCTTCTCTGTGATAGCGCAAAAAGTAGTTATAAATTAGTAAATGTTCTTGACAGTACAGTGTACTTATACTTGTGTACTGTGTACTACTGTACAGTACATCATACACTCCTTTACGAGCCTACTCAAAAAAATTTCAATAAGTAAGGAGTATAATAACTTACCACCATCCGCCGCCGCTGAGCCTTCCCCCCCAGCTCCTCCTGTTGGCGCCGCCGCATCCAGAGTGGACCCCTCCGCACTGCTGGCCCCGGCACTGGTGGTCATCTGTGCCGCATCAGATGTTGTGACGTCTAGGAAAAACATGTCATATTTTCAGATGCCATACACAACCCCCTATTTTGTCTCGTGATGGAAGGAAATGTTACATAACACATTTTTTATTACTGGGATTGAAAAAAAGTAACGGTTTTGGGGAGGGTGTTAACCTTTTAGATGCTTATTCCATTAAATGCTACACTTCTTCTTATGACAACTGATGAATGCTTGCTTAACGTGCACCATTTTTCTCATTCAGAAAGAAGATTCCATTGCCCTTCTGCCAGACGATTCACCAACTACTACTGAGTCCCCACCAGCAGTACTTAAGTACTTTAAAGAAGGTGGGGGCTCACGCACAGTTATTCTACTAATTTCCTGTGTCTGTTAGTGTTAACTATTATTAAGTTTGAGTCATACTAATTTCAATCATGGGAATGTTGTTTAAACTTTAACGTCATCTTCATCCATAAGAATACTACGCTATTAAAAATAAAGAAATAATGTTTTCATTTCTCAATTGAAAATAAAACTTTAAAACTAACAAACACTGTGTGGTTTTTGTTCACGACTGAGTGAGCGGAAAGGTTTGAACTACTGCACTTGGCAGTCATGTTTCAGTGACTCTGATAGGCCTGGACTTGGAGGTAGTCTTCTTCTGTTCGTCTGGGTCGTAAAATCATTGGTCAGACATTCTAGATAGTCGGTCAGGGGAATGGGGGGTTCAACTTCTGTTCGGACTGAGGTATGTCGAGAGTCAAACTGCACCTATTATCAACAATGTCCTATTTATCTTGTCCATACTTCTTTGTGCAGAGAATAGTCCCTGAATCACTAGCGGTATGGGATGAGCTCCTCTCAAATCAAAAAGGCAACTGCTACCTTTTACTTGGTGTAAACAATGACATTTTGTTGTTGTAAATTGTCAAAGCACTTACATTAAGAAGACTGGAATAGAGAGCAAGGGCAACCCAGAGGACTGCACTCAGTGCCTAGAGCTATTGCTGTATCAGAGTTTTGTTTCACACCGTTTGCCGAATGGGCAAGCTTAGCTACCTACACAGACCGACTCATAATTGTAAATAGTAGTAGCACAGAGAGTGATGGTAGAGGAAGGATAACAATGTAGAAAGTAGTCTACATTAGAAAAAGATCAAAGACTATTTTGTAAAACATAGAATTATTAGGAACCAGTTTGAAATGAATAGGAGCTGTAAAAGTTAGGGAAGTATAAGTATTAATATAACAATAGAACAACTTACTGGGGCCAGCAGAAGAGCCTGCAAGAGACTGAGCCTCTCCACCTTCTGCCACCAGAGTCTCTGTCGCCGCCGCCGCCTTGCCCCTGTGAGGTCCTGGTGATCATGAAATAATGAAACACAACATGGATGATTGTTTTTTTGGAAATATTTGATTTCTTTGTACTCAATCTAAAATTATGTCGGGAAAACAAATTAACATCAATTGCATCTGATCTGGTCAACTAGGAGGATAGTAGTACAGTATTGCAGGATTCGCAGACAATCTAATAGGAAAGTTCAGTAATTCACTAACTACATCAATAACAAAAAAGTTCTACTACGACTGCCATCACTCAGCAGCACGAGACGTCGCGTGACAGACACAGTCCGTCATCATGATTGCAGACCACTAACAAATGTCCTATAACAAGTAAAAAATAATAAACTCAACGTATCAATCCACCACTATCTCATCAAAGTGGCAGCAGCAGGAGTACAAAGAAGGACTAGACTTGAGTCTACTGTCTCTAGCATTACGCAGTAATTCTCTCAAATGACTAAAAAGTTGCAAACAAGTAAGCATAGTAGCAACTCCAATAACCAGGCGAGCACCTGCAATGACAGAAGCTATTTAAACATTAACTTACCTGCAATGTAATCGAATCAGCAGCATTCGTACTCTTCAGGAGAAAAATAGATTAGCAATATAACAGAGCAGAAGGAAAAAAAGTAGTTATTAAATAGCTACTTACCGAGGCCAGGGATCTCCACACCGAGCAGGTCGACCATGTCATGCTCCCGGTCCAAGATGTCACTCCACCGGTGCGTCACTTGGTGGTAGGTGCGCCGGACCCCAGACTCCTTATTCATGCGCCGGGAAACACCTTCTCCCACAGCTGGCGACGATCCCGGAGCCCGTAACCGGAAGCAATCCGCCCACCTGCTGCCACGGTTTTAGGGAGGTGGACTTGCACAAACACCATCAAGGCGGCCACCTCCACCGCGGAGAAGATCTCCCTGGGCTCTACTTCCTCCCCCCTCCAACGCCCGCAAGGGAGCCGGGTACGTGGTGCTGGGCCCTTCCCCTTTCCCTTGTCGCCTCCCTTAGCCATGGTCCTGGGCACAAGAAGAAGGAAAGAAGAATAGGTGTGAAAAAAAATAAGAGAGAGAGCGAAAGAAATAAAGTAGGTAATAAAGTAACAAAAAGTTTAAAAAAACACAAAATATAGATGTAGGAAATTGAAGAGAGAAAAAAAAAAAAAAGTTCAGAAAAACATGGGATTACAAAGATGTAAGGTGGATAGAAAGGTAGCATGCCCAAAACCATAGCAGTGAATGAAAAACAAGATGGCCGCGCCCATAGAGGACCGCGTGGGTACGTTCGATCGATATTTCCCCCGGGAGCACGCAAAAACGCCCACGAATACGTAATCGCGCGCCGCATACGTCTCGAGCATGCAACACGCGCCCGGAAACGGAAACACGTCACGCAAACAAAATGGCTGCGCCCATACACGACCGCATGGGCAACCTCGGGGTCGGTGCACTGCAAGCAGTCCGCGAATAAGCAGAAAACCGCGCAAACACGCAAAAAAAAGAAATCAGCAAATTCGCACGAAATTGCGGATTGCAAGTTCGATTTCGTACGAATACGCGCCCCGCGAATCTCGCGAAATGGTAGAAAAACGACTTTTGGAAAACTGAAAGCACTTAGCAGGTGCAAACGTTCAAGCTAATTTGTAACCATTCCCTGTAGTGCTTCCTGAGGGGCCCCTCCAGAGTTCAGTTGCCTACCTGCAACTATTCTCTGACCCTGCTCTGACCCTCAAAGCAGGGTCAGAGAATAGTTACAAGTATGGCACAATGCTCCTGTAAAAAAAATAACTGCAACAGGAAGCACTTACAGCTAAGGAAGCAGGTGGCAGGGATGAACCAGAGGGTGGCAGGGATGAAGCAGAGGGTGACAGTGCTGTACCAGCGGGTCGCAGCGGTGAACCAGAGGGTGGCATCACAGAAGTGCTGTGATGAACCAGAGGTGCTGTGATGAACCAGAGGGTGCTGTGATGAACCAGAGGGTGGCAGGGATGAACCAGAGGGTGGCAGGGATGAACCAAAGGGTGGCAGGGATGAACCAGAGGGTGACAGTGCTTTACCAGAGGGTGGCAGGGGTGAACCAGAGGTGCTGTGATGAACCAGAGGGTTCTGTGATGAACCAGAGGGTGGCAGTGCTGAACCAGAGGGTGGTAGTGATGAACCAGAGTGTGGCAGGGATGAATCAGAGGGTGGCAGGGATGAAGCAGAGAGTGACAGTGCTGTACCAGAGGGTGCTGTGATGAACCAGAGGGTGGCAGTGCTGAACCAGAGGGTGGCAGTGCTGAACCAGAGGGTGGCAGGGATGAACCAGAGGGTGGCAGGGATGAAGCAGAGAGTGACAGTGCTGTACCAGAGGGTGGCAGGGATGAACCAGAGGGTGGCAGTGATGAACCAGAGGGTGGCAGGGATGAACCAGAGGGTGGCAGGGATGAACCAGAGGGTGGCAGTGCTGAACCAGAGGGTGGCAGGGATGAACCAGAGGGTGGCAGGGATGAACCAGAGGGTGGCAGGGATGAACCAGAGGGTGGCAGGGATGAAGCACAAGCCATCCGCTGCCGAGCCACCCCGAAACGCACCCACGGACCCTTCACCTGCACAAGCTGCAAGTTCACCTGACTCCGAACCTGCACCGCATCCGCGAAGCCTAACAACAGCAGCAACCACCTGAAGTGCATCCTGCTCAACACCCGCTCCATCCACAGATACGCCGTGGAACTCTGGAACCTCCTCGACACAACGTCACCCGACATCGCCTTCCTCGCGGAAACCTGGATGAACGTCTCCTCAGCCCCCGACATCGCCATCGCCATCCCGGACGGGTACAAGATCATCAGGAGGGACCGCGTCAACCAGACCGGAGGAGGCATCGCCATCGTCCACAAGAACACCATCCGCATCACGACCGACTCCAACGACACCTTCGCCACCGCTGAACACCTCCACTTCCAGATACACACCGACCCTAAGACGACCCTCAGAGGCAAACTCATCTACAGACCCCCGGGACCACGCACACAATTCAGCGAAGACATCGCCGACTTCATCAGCCCGCACGCCCTCCCCTCCGCCGACTACATCCTCCTAGGGGACCTCAACTTCCACCTGGAGAACAACAAGGACCGCAACACCGCCGCCCTGCTGGAAAACCTCGCCAACCTCGGACTCAAGCAACTGGTCAACACCCCCACCCACTACGCCGGCCACACGCTTGATCCCGTCTTCTCTTCCAGCAAGTACATCACCTTCAGCCACGCCACCGGACTCCACTGGACCGACCACAGCTGCGTCCACTTCAGCTTCAAAAGAACCACGACCCACCACCACCCGCAACAGGTACCTCACAGGAGTTGGAGCAAGATCACCGCCGACCAGCTCACCACCTCCCTCAGTCAGAGCCCACCCACCAGCACAACGGACCCCAACGAAGCAGCCCGCAACTTCTCACAGTGGCTGACTGCCTGCGCAGACGACCTCGCACCACTGAAGAACCCTCCCAGCAGACCCAGAAGCAAGAAGGCCTCCTGGTTCATGGACGAACTCAAGGACTCCAAAAAGAACTGCCGCACCCTCGAGAAAGCCTGGCTCCTCGACCAGACCACAGACAACATGACCGCCCTCAAACAAGCCACCCGAAAGCACCACCAGCTTATCCGCACCACCAAGAAGAAATCACTAAAGGATCGACTGGACAACAACGCCCACGACAGCAAGGAACTCTTCAGCATCGTCAAGGAGTTCTCCAACACCAGCACCGGCAACAGCGACATCACTCCTTCACAAGATCTCTGCAACTCTCTCGCCTCGTTCTTCCACCGCAAGATCGCCGACATCCACAATAGCTTTGGCGCACCACCCACGCACCCAACCATCGAACCAACGCCCCCCACCGCCACCCTCCGCACCTGGACCACGGTGACCACCGAAGACACAGCCCGCACGATGAACACCATCCACTCCGGATCTCCGACCGACCCCTGCCCCCACCACGTCTTCAACAAGGCCGACTCCATCATCGCACCCCAACTCCGGGACGTCATCAACTCCTCCTTCAACACTGCCACCTTGTGGTAAATAAATAAATAATACCCTATTTTTGACTAGACTTATAGCATAACAGATAGCTCAATAAATAAGAGTCAAGATTCGAGGTAGTAGGAGTTTCTGCAGGTTTATTACAGCATAAGGACAGGATCAGGACAACCTGCATAGAATGACCCAGCAGGACAACTGGGGCCCAGCAGGGGAAAAGAGGCCCAGCAGCTGCTGGGGCTTGGTCTGGGATGAGCGCGCTAACATTCAATAACAAAACACAGGCATATATACATAGCGCAAACACATAGCATTACATTGCAGTAGGCGTAGCAGTGGGTGGAGCAGAAAGCGTGACGCGTAGCAGTCGCGAGAGATAACAGTAAAAGTAGGTGTAACTGGGCGTATACATAGACATGTGGTGCAAACGTAACAGAATATGTCATGAATGGGCGGAAACTTTGGAGGGGGCTACCTAAGGAGCCGGGACCTCTAACCTAATGGTGCGCGAAAACTGGCAATGACGTGTTACTAGGAGAAGCTGGGGGCTACGAACTCTGTGCTAGGAGCAGAGACTAAAGTCTGGAGGGTCGGAGCGACATGTACCTAAACCCTATCTGGTATCTGATGTTTAGGGAACATGTTGATATAAACTAGAAGTCATGAGGGGAAAAGCTAACTTGATTCTAAGACTGGACCATGCATTATTCTACATGTAGTGCGTGATGAAGAATACTAAATGACCATTAAATACAGTATTTCTCTAACGTGGAGACGAGAAGGCTAGACAATGACGGAAACTATTGATGCAGTTCAGTAGCTTAGGAATGCAGAGAGGAGGACTGAACTGATAACTGGAACTATAACATACTTTTGGCAGACTCAGAGGCAGAGCCAAGCTGCACCGGGCACTGCGAGGCAGGGAGTAAGTGAAGGGTCGAGGATACAGGTGGGGGCTATATCGCTCCTCAGCGAGGCTTCAGGAGACAGGAGCTGAATCTGATGTCTGGGCCCTGTTGAGGCCTGGAAACGGGGACTTTATAATGGAATAACGTGCACACTGGGAAACGTGGCAACATAACTTTACATAGGCCTGATATTCGTAGTATTCACGAGGACTGGAAAATGACATACCAGAGGTGGACACAACTGTAATTGCGTCATTAATCGGACATGGGGAATAACATATGCATATTGGTCATGCACACATAACATATGATGGATGAGGCGTAGGGACACAGAACATGGCAAAATTTACTTTTCCACATTCCCTCCTTGTCACTACGTTTCCATCAGGAAACATCAATTTTCATGATACCATCTATCATTTCATACAGTACCATTTGCTCGTCTCGAATTGTCTTGGAACGGGATTTAGAACGGGGCTTGGGACTAGGAATACAAGAGGTAGCACACATGCTGCAAATCGCAGGGCCACATTGTACACAGAGGCAGCAGCTAAATATGATCGCTACTGCAATACCTAGAAAGGACAGGACTTTCCATCCCCATGCGGAAATTATATTCCAGAACCAACCGGACCATGTCCAGGTGCCTGGATCTTGATGTAACAGATGGGCAATTTTATGGAGTCTGGTTATAGCTGAATAAACAGACGGCGCGTTATTTGGAATGAAAATGCAGCAACTAGATCCGATGACTCTACAGGCCCCGCCCCTATCGGCCAGTATGACGTCAAGGACGAGACGATTTTGCAAAACGACAAATCTCATAGCAGATTGTTCTTCGGTTAAGTTACCTAGAGCAGAGGCAGTCTCATTAACTACAGCTTCAAGGGTTCTTGTTAACCTACGGATCAGTTTACTATTCTGGACAGGTCCTACAAAGAAGAAGAAACCTTTATTGAAATCTGTATACTGTTCTAGAGTAGTTTCAGTATAATCGACAATTGGGGACTCCCTTCTATGTCTAATGTGTACTAGATGTGTGTTTCTGTGATAATCAGATGGGGCTAGGAAAACAGGTGGCAGTAGGAAGGCAATGTAACAGGTTCCCTCCCAATCGAGGGGCAGACGGACATATGCAGTTTGACCACAAATAAAATAAGAATGACGTGAAGCTTTGAAAATAGATTTCCCACTGTCACTATACTTGATAACAGTAGTACATTCACTATGACCTATGTGTACAGAAAACATGTACTGTTAAGAAAAGACATATCTGTTGAGGATGACGTTAACGTGGACCATGCTCCACACGAACCATTGTGTGAGAATGGATAAGGGAAGAGTGGCAGAACTCCTTTCGGTGTCTGGAAAGGGGGGAGTCGACCACACACCCAACAATTTGTGGCATTGCTGGTCTGGTGTGAGTAATGTAACATACGGATAAATGTGTTGTTGCGCATAGCGAGGCGGTATGAATATTCGTGAGGAGGCAGATCACTAAACGTGTGCTCTACTGTAGCATTAGCAGACATATTTACATGAGGAACTGGAAAACACAGGAAAAGTGCGTAACTAGTGCAGGAAATCATTATGCTGAGAAATAATATGAAACTCAGAAAAACGATACATTGAAGTGAACTTCGACTGACTCTCTCACTATGGGGGTCTATTTTATACATGTCAGAAACAATCTAACCGTTTCACCTAGGGGAGGACTTATACAATCAAACTGACTGACTTATTTTACTAGACCTTAATTTGAGCTTATACTCCTGCTGCGGAGTTTTCTCTAACAAGGGAGGGGTTGTAATAATGTCTTGTGCGGGACAGTCCTTTAAAACAATGTTCTGGCAATCTTTCGAATCCTGGCAATCCTTGGAAATGTTTTTAGATGCTGGTTTCAATCCTTTGAAAAGTTTTACATGAGAAAGATGGACCCACCCCTTCCTGCCTTCCAACTTGACGGCAGTACGGGTGGTCAAGAGGACCTGGCGTGGCTCCTTCCAACGTGGTTCCAGCGGACTTGATCTGTCAAAATTTCTGATCATCACAAGGGAGCCTGGAACGATCTCGTGCGGTGCCACCTCGGTATTGTCTGGAAATGCGGCGGCAACCTGTGAACGACATGAGTTGAGGGCAGACATCAAGGAAGCTAGGTAATCTGTCAGCATATTACATGAAACATCGGTAATACTTCGGGGTCTAGGAGTACCCCACATGTTAGGGGGGCGGCCGAATACGACCTCATACGGGGACAGACCTGATCTGGAATGTGCGACCATGCGCATATAAAACAAAGCGACTGGCAGAGCTACTAGCCAGTCTACACCTTTGTCCTTACAGACTTTTGCAATGCGGATTTTCAGAGTCTGATTATGTCTCTCTACGAGACCGGCTGCTTCAGGATGGCGTACACAATGGAACTTCCACTGGTACCCTAACAAAAGGGAAACGTGTTTCATGAGTTCAGATGAGAATGGCTGGCCGTTATCGGAATATACGACTCTAGGGAGTCCGTATCTAGGGAAAAATTCACGAACCAACTGCTTGGCAGTGGTCGCGGCTGTGTAATCTGGGACTGGATATGCTTCTGTCCACCTGGACAAAGCGCATACTACTACAAGGACATACTTGAAACCTCGACATCGCTCCATCTGAATATAATCCATCTGGAGGACCTCAAAAGGGTGGTCAGGGGGCTGGAAACCACCTTGTTCCACCGGGACACTTTTACCTGGATTAAACTGACAACATATCATACAGGTACGGACTTTCTGCTTGGCTGCAGCTCGTAAATGCTTGTTGAACCAAATGTTCTGGATACTATCTAACATAGCTTTTTCTCCTAAATGTGCTGGACTATGTGCGGTATTGATAATGACTTGAACCATAGAATCGGGGAGAAACCATGTGGCTCTACCCTTCGTTAACCATCCTTGATCTGTCTGGACCCCTCCTTGTTCAGACCATTTCTTGATTTCATCGGGAGTAGCATGTAACTGGATATCTATGACATCTTGTGTAGGGTCCTTAACTGTCATGCATGTAATCGGATCTGGAGTATGTGTCAGATTAACTGGAATGTCTGGAGTCTGTGCTGTAAGCTTGGCTGTGCGATCTGCTAGATCATTACCTTGGGAAATAATGTCAGTAACTTTCGTATGTGCTTTGCATTTCATGATAGCAATGGATGTCGGTAAATGTATGGCATCTAACAGGGCTTGAATAAGGAGACCATGCTGAATCTTGGTTCCATGAGAAGTCATGAAACCTCTCTCCTGCCAGAGTACTCCGAAGTCGTGTACAACTCCGAATGCGTAACGTGAATCTGTGTAAACATTAACTTTCAGGTTCTTGGCGTGTATACAGGCTTGTGTCAGAGCGACTAGCTCTGCTGCTTGAGCGGACAGGGTGTCAATACGGTGTGTCTTGATAACTTCAGTGTCAGTAGTCACTGCATACGCGGCGACTAGTTCTCCTGTACTAGTTCTCATACATGAACCATCCACATAAAGTGTCAGGTCGGGATCTGGTAACGGAATATCTGTCAGGTCTTGTCTTGGCTTTGTCGTAATGTTAACTACTTCCACACAGTCATGTGGGTCTGGATTTGAATTAACTGATGGTAACAGTGTAGCAGGATTCAGAACGTTGCAGCGTCTGATTTCTATGTGTGGCTGGAACAGTGTCAATTCATAACCTGTTAAACGTGCAATTGTCAAGTGCTGAGTTTGTGTTCGGTTTAAAAGAACTTCTACTGAATGTGGGACTTGTACTGTCAGGGAGTGTCCTAAAACTATGGAATCACTTTGTCTGATAGCTAGTGCTGTGGCTGCAACTGACTTGAGGCACGCAGGCAACGCCTGGGCGACTGGATCTAATGTGCTCGAAAAATAAGCACAGGGCTTGTATTGTCCTGCTTGATCTTGTGTGAGAACAGACAATGCTGTACCTTCGCGTTCAGTAACAAAAAGTGTAAAAGGCTTACTGTAGTTCGGTGTAGCTAGAACTGGAGCTTGACATAGGGCTTTCTTTAACTCGTTAAAACTAAGTGTATGTTCAGATGTCCAAGGGAGGACAGTCGATACGGCTGCCTCCTGTGTCGTTAACTGTATCAGTGGCTTGGCTAGAAATGCATACTGGGGAATCCATTGTCTACAATAAGAAGTAAGGCCGATAAAGGCACGTACCTCCTTCTGGGTTCTGGGCTGGGGAAGACTCGCTATTAACTGGATACGGTCGGGTGTCAACTGCCTACCCCTCTTGGACAGCAAGTGTCCTAAGTATACCACTTGCTGGACACAGAATTGAAGCTTCGAAGGTGACACCTTGTGCCCCATCTCGGCTAGAAAATACAGAACTGTAAGGGATGCTCGCTCGCAGGCACGTTCAGAACGGGCTGTGATCAGTAGATCATCAACATACTGGAGCAGGGCAGTGTCAGTTGGCATGTGAATGTTGTCTAGTTGTCTCTTGAGTGCTTGACTGTAAATACTAGGGCTTTCCGTGAAACCTTGAGGAGCGCGTGTAAACATATAGCTCCTTCCATTTAAACAAAATCCGAAAAGAAACTGGCTGTCTGGATGAATTGGAACACTGAAAAATGCATTCTTGAGGTCTATGACAGTGAAAAACATGGCTTCGGAATCAATGGCTGTTAACAGGGAAGAGATGTCTGGAACAACTGGGTACTGAGGAATAATACATTTATTAAGCTCTCGTAAATCAATCACTAATCGATATACTGGGGGTGCATTCGGATCAGTACGTTTCATGACTGGAATGATCGGAGAATTGCATACATTGGAGTCAGTTTCTACAACTACTCCTTGAGCCATGAGCTCGTCAATAATTTTGGATAAGGCTGCTACAGCCTCAGGTGGCAATCTGTACTGTCTGATTCGGGGTAACACTACACCTGGTTTGAGAGTCACACGATGGGGTGTGATTTGCATGTAACCTACATCAGTTGGACCTTGCGCCCATAAGTGCTGCGGAACATTAGACAATCTTGAATCAAAATCTCGTAATACATAGTGACCCTTAAAGTCACGTAGGAACAGACGTATTCCTTCTGGGGAACAGCATATAACTGCACCTAACTCTTTCAGTGTCTTAATACCTAATAGATTTTCTGGACATGACTTAGTAAGTAACAGATCAGTAGTACGGGACAATGGACCTACTTCTAGAGTAACTGGCTTAGATATCTCGTTAACTATTGGCTTTCCTGAAAATCCAAGGGAAACATTTCTTGAGCCTGAGAGCGGAGCCCCTGGAACTTCGGCATGACTAATTGTGGTCCTACTTGCCCCTGTATCGATCAAAAACTTTCTGTCTTTCCCTAATACTTGACTGTGAACATAGGGGCCTTCTTGATCTACAGGTATCTCGATGAGAGGCAAGCCTACCTCCCTCTCTAGGCTGTTTCATGAATATGACTGGTACTCTGGATACTCAGACTGTGCATACTGGTACATCTGTGATGTGACATGCTGTGTTGCAGCAATAGGCTGCGGTACTGTAACTGTCTGTTGTGCATTCTGTAGCTGAGGAATCTGTGAAACTTGTTCTTGTCTAGGCGGACGTGGTCTTTCTTTAGTCTTACCAGTGGCTATGTTGTGTTTCAGAACTGCACACTCGTTTATAAAATGACCTGGCTGTTTACAATAATTGCAGTTCCCTTTAACGGGAGCTGCAGGATGACTGACTTGATTCGGACCCCTCTTCTGACTGTCTTGAGGAACAGATTGTGCAACTAGCACTTTCATTTTCGTGTCTTTCATACGTTTTCTCTCGTGTTCTTGCTCTTCCCTGATTCTATTCTGGTGGTACTGGAGCATCTGGAGCATCTGGGACGGAGTATTTGCTTGCCAGGTGCTTTCGACTTTCAAAACTCTATTTTTAATTTGTGGACTTGAATTCTCGACTAATTTAGTAACGAAAAGGTGAGGGTATGACTCACTACTTGTCTTGAGACCACTATTAATACTGAAACATTTCTCAAATCTAGAATAAAAATCACTAATATCTTCATCTTGTTTCTGTCTACAGGCTGAGATTGCATCCCAGTCTTCCTTCCTAGTTGTCAATAATCTGGGTAAAACTTGAATCAATAATTCTGGTAAATCTTTACATTTATCTCCGAGACCGGTACCTGGTACTCGTGCCTTGTCTTCAGCTTCTAGAGCTGTCCAATCGATCTTTTTCTCTCCCACCTCCCATTCCTTTTCCTTTAACTTTTCATACACCCCTGCGGGTAACAGGACCTTTAACATTTTAATGATATCGGGGTAAGTGTATTCTCCCATACGGAGCATGTCTTTTAATTCTCTATGGAACCCTGCTGGATCTTTGTCATGACAGGGAATTAATTTCTTCATTTCAAGAAGTTCCATCTTTGATATCGGAGTGTATACAAACACTCGTTGCATTACGCCACCCGCCCCTTGGACTGGGTGGACTTCTCGTAACGGATTCTGTCTGTCTATGTAGAATGATTTACTTTCTGGGGGTGAGACATGAACAAAATGCGGGTTCAGAAACGTTCTATATTTGTGACGCTGTTCTAGAATGATACTGATTAAATCGGTACCTAGACCTCTCCATTTATACTGGAGTAACTCGTTCAGGACATCATGCAACGGGCCTGGATCAGAATGTTGACCCTCATACAGAGTAATGAGGTGCTGGATCATATACATACCCACCAGTCGTTGCTCGGCTGGGGGCAGTTTCAGAAACATTTGTGCCACTATTTCGTCTGGAAAAGTGGTAGAATCAGTAATCCATCGGACTGCTGATCGGGCTAGTTCTTGTTCATGCATGGTACTTAATTCACTGTAACCGATTCGTGATTTCAGAATGTGATCGGTAGCTTGAAATACTTGTTCTAGAGAACCTAGTTCTGGCGCTGTATGATGAAAAATAGACTTGTGTTCTAGGCGTAAATGGCGATCTGGAAATCTAGATTTTCCTACATATGCTATTCTGGCGGGATTCTCGTCTTCCTCTTCAGGATCAGAGATACTTTCTTTCTCGCTTACTTGTGCTGCTTTACGCTGGTCGTGTAACCTTATTATTTCTTTACGAATTTTCTTGTACATACTCTCCATGGCACTGACGGTCTTGTGCTTACCCTCGGCTATATTATCACTCCACCTTGTCAGGATTCTCATTTCAGCGGGATCTTTAGACGGGTAATCTTGTTCTCTTATTAGACAATTGATCAGGAACTTTAATATCATGAGTTGAATCTCGGCTTTCCTTTGAGACATAATCTCGCCAATACTTTCTGGATCATCCCCTGTACGGATGAAACGATATATTCTGTCTAGATCTTCTTTCATATTCGGCAAGGTGACTAGATACTCGGTCACTCTCCTTACACGTAAGGAATATAAAACCATAGTATATTCGCCTGGGACTGGATCATAGACACATTCGTTAAGGGCTTGTCTGATTTCTGTGACAGACTTATTACTTTTAGGAGTACGCTGTGATGCTTGAGCATGTAATTCGAGTGCAGATAAACGTTTGTGTGGCGGCGGGGTTTGAGGAGGACCTCCCCCTGCGGCCCCTAGACTAGAATCGTCGACTGACATTCTTCGTCCTGGCAGGGTCGGTAATTGTACTTGTATGGCAGACTGGGCCGGGGGAGCTGTTAAGGGCACCCCGGTGTCTGGAGGAGCATGAATTACCTGGTTTACAGGGACTGGTGGAGCGCGGACAGGATTTGCATATTCGGGGACTGTGTCGTCCAGATAGGACGAAATAAAAATATCAGCTGCGGTCGGTTTGTGACGTAGCTTGGTCGGAACTAATGGTGGCGGGAAATTACTGGATGCCACTGGGGTCGCTTTTGGCACTCCTTCGGCAAGAAGAGGATACATACCCTTAATAAGGGCATGCCTCTGCCTGTCTGACTGTTCGGCTTTGACTTGTTCACCTATCTCGATCAATTCTCTTTCTTGGGCTCGTTCTTGGGATTCTCTACTTAACTCTGACTTTCTGACTTCCTTTTCCGTTCTTCTATGCGCTTCCTTACGCCATAACTCGATGGCATCTTTCTGTGACTGTCTGGCTTTCTTTTTCCATAATGCTTCTTCTACTCGCATGATACATTCGGCATCCCATGTACCCGATACGGGCCATCTATACTTTTCTTCTAACTGTTTGGTATACTCTACCCATAAATCTAGATACATTATGGCGCTTATGCCATGTTTCTGATACATAAAGTGACCTGGACTGTCCCTTGGCGGGACAGGAACTGCTTCCTCTAACAGACCCTTTCTAGTTTTTAACTGACGTAACTTGGAAAATATAGGCATGACTGAACTGTAATCTGGACAAAATACAATACACAATAAAAACACGAAATCACATCGCACTCATACCACAACAGTAAAATACATGAAGAACATTTATAAATAACAGTTCGAACAGAATATTACCTGGAATACTGAGAACAGAAATACAAGAATTTTCTCGAGAACGGAACAGACTAGAGTTACTGGATGCACTGCTGTAACAGTACGGAACATACCGGTCCCATAAAGGAACGCATCAGGACCCGTATCCACCTAGGTGAACACTTCGTTTGTGAGTCTGGGCACCACCAACCCACGGACCAGGAGTCAATTTAAATTGGTCCTGTCTAGATACTACCCCAGCAATGGTACTCACCGGGCAGCACGGAACGGAAGGCCTCGGACTGGACTGGACTGCTACGACGACGGACGACGGGCTTCGGACTTCAGTTACGGGTGGGCCTCCGGATACCTCGGACCTTGGACTCTCGGCTTGGGCTCTGGTCGGGACTCGCCGCGTTCCTCCACCGTCTCGTCTGGATGCTGGACCGCCTCCTCCGTCTCCTCCGTGGGCCTGAGGGATACTTGAGCAGAAATATCTGCCACTGCGCAGAAGAGTTCCGTCACGACTGCAGAGGGTCAGGGGGTCGGCGTGGCTTCACCGACGCGTGGGGAAAGGGCAAGTCCCTGTTCGGGCGCCATTATGTGGTAAATAAATAAATAATACCCTATTTTTGACTAGACTTATAGCATAACAGATAGCTCAATAAATAAGAGTCAAGATTCGAGGTAGTAGGAGTTTCTGCAGGTTTATTACAGCATAAGGACAGGATCAGGACAACCTGCATAGAATGACCCAGCAGGACAACTGGGGCCCAGCAGGGGAAAAGAGGCCCAGCAGCTGCTGGGGCTTGGTCTGGGATGAGCGCGCTAACATTCAATAACAAAACACAGGCATATATACATAGCGCAAACACATAGCATTACATTGCAGTAGGCGTAGCAGTGGGTGGAGCAGAAAGCGTGACGCGTAGCAGTCGCGAGAGATAACAGTAAAAGTAGGTGTAACTGGGCGTATACATAGACATGTGGTGCAAACGTAACAGAATATGTCATGAATGGGCGGAAACTTTGGAGGGGGCTACCTAAGGAGCCGGGACCTCTAACCTAATGGTGCGCGAAAACTGGCAATGACGTGTTACTAGGAGAAGCTGGGGGCTACGAACTCTGTGCTAGGAGCAGAGACTAAAGTCTGGAGGGTCGGAGCGACATGTACCTAAACCCTATCTGGTATCTGATGTTTAGGGAACATGTTGATATAAACTAGAAGTCATGAGGGGAAAAGCTAACTTGATTCTAAGACTGGACCATGCATTATTCTACATGTAGTGCGTGATGAAGAATACTAAATGACCATTAAATACAGTATTTCTCTAACGTGGAGACGAGAAGGCTAGACAATGACGGAAACTATTGATGCAGTTCAGTAGCTTAGGAATGCAGAGAGGAGGACTGAACTGATAACTGGAACTATAACATACTTTTGGCAGACTCAGAGGCAGAGCCAAGCTGCACCGGGCACTGCGAGGCAGGGAGTAAGTGAAGGGTCGAGGATACAGGTGGGGGCTATATCGCTCCTCAGCGAGGCTTCAGGAGACAGGAGCTGAATCTGATGTCTGGGCCCTGTTGAGGCCTGGAAACGGGGACTTTATAATGGAATAACGTGCACACTGGGAAACGTGGCAACATAACTTTACATAGGCCTGATATTCGTAGTATTCACGAGGACTGGAAAATGACATACCAGAGGTGGACACAACTGTAATTGCGTCATTAATCGGACATGGGGAATAACATATGCATATTGGTCATGCACACATAACATATGATGGATGAGGCGTAGGGACACAGAACATGGCAAAATTTACTTTTCCACAACCTTCCCGGAGATCTGGAAGCATGCCGAGCTCAGCGCCCTACTGAAGAAACCAACAGCGGACCCCACCGACCTCAAGAACTTCCGCCCCATCTCGCTCCTCCCTTTTCCTGCTAAAGTCATCGAGAAGATCGCCAACAGACAGCTGGCCGCCTTCCTCGAGACGAACGGATCCCTCGACCCCTCGCAGTCTGGGTTCAGAGCCAACCACAGCACCGAGACCGCCCTGATCGCAGCCACCGACGACATCCGAGCCCTGCTCGACAATGGGGAAACAGCGGCACCCATCCTCCTGGACCTCTCTGCAGCGTTCAACACTGTCTGCCACCGCACCCTAGTTCAACGCCTCAGCAACATCGGCATCCAAGAGAAGGCACTGGAGTGGATCATCTTGTTCCTCGCCGGAAGAACACAGAGAGTTCGCCTCCCCCGTTTCGATCCCAGGCCAACGAAGTCATCTGCGGCGTACCACAAGGATCATCACGCAGCCCCTCCCTCTTCAACGTCTACATGAGACCTCTTGCAGCCATCGCACGCCAACACAACCTCAACATCATCTCCTACGCCGACGACACCCAGCTGATCCTCTCCCTCACCAGGGACCCCGACACCGCCAGAACCAGCCTACACGAAGGGATGAAAGACGTCGCCGAGTGGATGAAGATCAGCCGCCTGAAACTGAACTCAGGCAAGACGGAAGTCCTCATCCTGGGACCATCGCCCTCCGCCTGGGACGACTCCTGGTGGCCCCCCGCCCTGGGCACCGCTCCCAAGCCAACAGACCACGCACGCAACCTGGGCTCCATCCTGGACTCCTCCCTCTCGATGACCAGACAAGTCAATGCCGTCTCCTCATCTTGCTTTCACACCCTACGCATGCTCCGCAAGATCTTCCGATGGATCCCGACCGAAACCAGGAAGACGGTCACCCAGGCACTCGTCACCAGCCGACTGGATTACGGAAACACCCTCTACGCCGGAACCACAGCCACGCTACAAAGAAGATTCCAACGCATCCAGAACGCCTCCGCCCGACTCATCCTGGACATCCCCCGACGCTGCCACATCTCCGGCCACCTGAGGGACCAGCACTAGCTCTCCGTCAACAAGAGGATCACGTTCAGGCTCCTCACCCACGCACGCATGTCTCTCCACGACCTGGGCCCCAAGTACCTCAACTACCGCCTGACCTTCTACACTCCCACCCGCCAGCAACGATTGACCAGCCACGCCCTCGCCGCCGTTCCACGCATACGAAGAGCCACCGCCGGAGGAAGATCCTTCTCCTACCTGGCGGCCAAAACATGGAACTCCCTCCCCATCCACCTTCGACTGACCCAGGACCATCTGGCCTTCAGGAGACAACTCAAGACCTGGCTGTTCGAGCAGTAGCGGACCCCTTTCCCCAAGCGCCTTGAGACCCTCCCGGGTGAGTAGCACGCTATACAAGTGTTATGATTGATTGATTGAAGCAGAGGGTGACAGTGCTGTACCAGAGGGTGACAAGGGTGAACCAGAGGTGCTGTGATGAACCAGAGGGTGCTGTGATGAACCAGAGGGTGGCAGTGCTGAACCAGAGGGCGGTAGTGTTGAACCAGAGGGTGGCAGGGATGAACCAGAGGGTGGCAGGGATGAACCAGAGGGTGGCACTGGTTAACCAGAGGGTGCTGTGATGAACCAGAGGGTGCTGTGATGAACCAGAGGCTGGCAGTGCTGAACCAGAGGGCGGTAGTGTTGAACCAGAGGGTGGCAGTGCTGAACCAAAGGGTGGCAGTGATGAACCAGAGGGTGGCAGGGATGAACCAGAGGGTGGCAGGGATGAAGCAGAGGGTGTCACTGCTGTACCAGAGGGTGGCAGGGATGAACCAGAGGTGCTGTGATGAACCAGAGGGTGATGTGATGAACCAGAGGGTGGCAGTGCTGAACCAGAGGGTGGTAGTGATGAACCAGAGGGTGGCAGGGATGAACCAGAGTGTGGCAGTGCTGAACCAGAGGGTGGTAGTGATGAACCAGAAGGTGGCAGGGATGAACCAGAGGGTGGCAGTGCTGTACCAGAGGGTGGCAGGGGTGAACCAGAGGTGCTGTGATGAACCAGAGGGTGCTGTGATGAACCAG
The DNA here is from genome assembly GCF_964261635.1 of Lissotriton helveticus. Lineage (NCBI taxonomy): Eukaryota > Metazoa > Chordata > Amphibia > Caudata > Salamandridae > Lissotriton > Lissotriton helveticus. The sequence continues at coordinate 1,143,446,692 of NC_136057.1, read as the reverse complement.
AGGGTGGCAGTGCTGAACCAGAGGGTGGTAGTGATCAACCAGAGGGTGGCAGGGATGAGCCAGAGGGTGGCAGGGATGAAGCAGAGGGTGACAGTGCTGTACCAGAGGGTGGCAGGGGTGAACCAGAGATGCTGTGAAGAACCAGAGGGTGCTGTGATGAACCAGAGGGTGTCAGTGGTGAACCAGAGGGTGGCAGTGTAAACCAGAGGGTGCTGTGCCCGCATACACAACCGCATGGGTAACTTCGCAATGCAAGCGGCCCGCGAACACGCAAAAAGCCCCGCGAACACGCAAAAATGCCCGTGAACACGCAAAAAAGCAAAAATTCGCAATTTCGCACGAATTTGCGAATTATGCGGATTGCGAATTCGCTTTTGCACGATTTCGCGGAACGCGATTTCACTGATTTCGCCCATGGTTATACATGTGCTCCATACAGGTTCTTCACCAGGCCTGTGGACATTCATGACACTCAAAGAAATCTCCCTTGGAGTGAACGAGTCATTACCCTGCATCCGCAGGCACTGCAACACAGCTAAACGGTCTGCAGCTCCTGGGCTCCCCCGTAATTCGAAAGACTCATCAACAGAGGTAGTGGTTCTGCAACTCCCTCTAGGCCTGCACAGTCTTCATATCGAGTTTGAGGCTAGTATTCATCGTCAGAACTGCTGGAAAAGAACCCCTGTGCACTTCGTCGACTAGCCGCTGCCAAGGCTTGTTGACCCTCTCATCCAGAGATCTTCAGACTCCAAAAAGCTCCAACCTCAAGCAACTCCTGCAGCCAAGATTTTTGCCCTCACTACTTCTTCTGCACCGTGGGCCTTCTTCATTAGTGAGCGGCTCAAGGTCCTCTTGCGACTCCTGTGCCTTCAGCCCATGGGTCTCTTGAGAATCTTCTTTGCCTTCAATGGGATTCCTTCCTTACTAGGGGTCTAATCTGACTTACCTGCCCATGGTGAGTCACCTGGACTTTGCTGGTCCCAACAATGCCCCTTTTTCGATGACTATGTTGGTTGCCGCTGCCAAGGCTTGTTAGTGTCCCTGCCAGAAATTGACTCCCCAGCTCTCGACATCTGACATGGGACAGCTGGTGAACGTCTCTTGGTCTTCAAAAGTGTTGCCTGGTCTGCACAGCTGCAACTTCAAGGGCACCAGCAACTCTTTAAAAAAATGTTTTCTATTTAATTGCATTCAGACAGTTATGTAACAAAGCAGATTAGTTACATGCATTGCACAGAAGTCGCAGTTTTGACATCTAGTTAGATGGTTTTTCCAACCATTATCAGTACAGTACAATCAGATTACAAGGATTTACATTACCTGGAGAAAATACAACTTCACATAAGATAAAACAGTCAGTAACAAGTAATTATTATGGAGGCTTGATGTCAATATGAAGAGGCAGAACAGGACTGGGGACGTCAAGACGACAAATTTAATAGGAGAGGTATAGTGTGCGCTAGGTGTTAGGCACCGAGTCATCTGTCGGGTCATTTCCTACCAGGCTATGGTAAATCCATGACAATTTTAGTAGTTTTGTGGGCAAATACAACTCAAATCTTTTGGGAGCTTTTATTTGTTCTTATCGCGGGGGTAAATATACGTACTATGAGCTCAGCACTAGAAATTTACTACATAAAACAGTTCAAGAGAGCATTAACATGAAAATAAGATAAGACTGCATGCGTAATATTGTAACACAGGGACATAAACCAGTTCAAATGAGCATTTACATGAAAACAAGATAAGACTGCATATGTAGTATTATAACACAGGGTTAATACACAACAAGTTAGCACAAAGTCTGCACTAATTCCCTCGCAATACAGTTTTCAATCACAATAAATGCAATGACAGTACACAATAATACATTTCATCAATAATTGACAGAGAAAAAATAACTTTGTAAAAAAAAGGAGATGTGTCAACACATTTTACCCTCTAGCAAGAGAAGACTAGCGTGGAACAAGTTCCTAAGTGAACTGGATCTGCTCCTAGACAAAGGTGGTAGTAATTGATGTGGAAAAAGGAATAACTCTGGAACCACAGGTCCCTCTTGGAAACACACAAGTTACGTCTAGTTTCCAAAGCCAAAATTTTCCCTAAAGTCTGAATCACCCCCAGGGGTCAAGCGTACCATTTGTGTCACGCCCAGAGGTCCAAGCGACCAACACCTCTCATTCCTTTCAGATACCAACAGTGTTAAGAAACTAGTAACAGTGAGAAATCCTTTTCAACTAAAAAACTGTGAGATTGAGGTGCCAACTCCGCCCATACAGGAGAGATGTATCACAAAAATAGCGTCTTGGGAGCCAGAAAGGGCAATATAAGTAAATAAATATTAACCTTTACTAGCATGCTAACTATCAAAAAAGATGAGACAGGATCACCACCAAGGTCTGATACAGTTGGGACATATAAAATAGGTGATAGGTCAGACCAGCCGCGGCTGCTGCAGTTAAGAGCGGTGGGGTGGTGGAGCCGGCTGGGGGGGATTTTGAGAGACCACCACAAGGGAAAATGAAAGAAATAATACATTTTCCCTTATGGTCATCCCTCAAAATCCCCCCAGGCGGCCTCACCGCTCTTACCTACAACAGGCCCGGCTGCGTCAGACCCTGTTGGTGGCAAGGTACTCAGCTTATCTTTTTACGCTTCTCCCTAGTTTGTCATACACGAAAGGCCTTATAAAAAGCACAATGTTTCAGGCTCAGATGTGGTCATTTACTCTCTCTGTCAGCTGCTTCAGGGCAGACCTCCACCCCGCGGATTCAGCAGTATTTCCCATCAATAGTGGTGTCTGCCCACCTTTGTTGTTGCGCAATGTGAATCCATTTGGACAGGCTCATCTTCCTTCGGCTGCAGTCAGGTACGAGGTCCCAATCTCTCATCGCTGGCTCGCCAAAATGTTTCTTGAGTACAAAATACCTGGAAAAAAACTAGAAATAACAGACTTTTGACAAAATAGTAACAGTTTTTTGGATTAAACATAGCGGCCAGGCAAACAGTTACAAGCGCAGGGTCTGAGGACTGTCTCAATTTACATTCAATTGGCATCCTTCTCAAATACAGCTTTCATTAGGTTGTAAAGTTCTCCGGCAAACCATATATGGTAAGGAATGTTGGTTGCTGCCTCAGAGTCATAAAATAATGGTCACATGGTTATTACAGGTGGGCCTCAACCTTACGTGGATGCAATGTGGCCAGTGGGTAATGTGCCCAGATGTCCAGCATGGGAAGAGTGTGATCGCTGCGTTTATTGTGTGCTGATTGGCTATATGTTTCTAACTCATGTGGCATTCGACTTTATGGTGTTTTAGGAGCATGTGCACCCCCTACAGCCATGTGTGCTTTACTGAGATATTCTCCCTTCACCATAACAATGTTGCTGCGCTTATCTGTGGAGGTAATCTAGGGTTTCCTGTTCATGCGGTTATCTGCTAGTTACGCACCATCCCACATGTGACCTATAAATCAGTAACATAATCATAATTCGAACAAGTTGTGTATAATAAACTTATACATGCAACCAAATATATCCCCAAGACACCATATAACATCTCCAGTGAAGAACATAAGGCACTCACTACCCTCAGAGATTCCAAGGAAATCACAATTAAAAGTTGTGATAAAGGTGGAGGCATTGCCATTATGGACACCACCACATATATTGGCAAAATTGAGGAAATGCTAAGGGACACTAAATTCTATACTAAATCACTAAGAATCCGACCCAAAAAATCAAATCCAAAATATTATGACTGGCTATTCAAGCCTTCCACAATGACACCATATGTGAGAAAGAGTTTAATTATCTCAACATAGACAATCCCAAACTGGCATGTCTATATGGTACACCGAAAGTACATAAAGATGTAAACAACCCCCCCTTCAGGCCGATCGTATCAACCATCGGCTCTGTAACTGAACCAATCTCGAAATATCTAGATGCAATCCTACACCCCTACATACATAATGTTCCTGGATATATAAAAGATACATGCCAGGTCATCAATATGTTGGAAGGCATACCATTCAACCGTAACAGACAATGGCTCGTCACACTAGACGTTGAAAGTCTATATTCCAGTATACCATGCGATGGAGCACTTGTGGCCGTCAAATGGTTTATTAACACCTACAACGTTGACTGCATTATCAGTTTAATCATTGACTGTTTGAGCATTGTTTTGGAAGAAAATGTGTTCGAATTTCGGGGAGACCTTTATAGGCAGACAAAAGGAGTTAGTATGGGCGTATCTTGGGCCCCTACCATCGCTAATATTTATGTGGCCTATTTTTAGGAGCAATTTGTGTTTAATGAGGTGGCCCCATTTTTTTAAACAAGATTAAATTGGTTGCGATATATTGATGATATCGTCTTATATGGGACGACAATGAGGATACTCTAGCAGAGTATATTTTGTGGCTAAACCTGTGTGACCCAAATTTACATTTTACTTCGCATTGCAGTAACCTACAAATTGAATTTCAGGATCTATCTATCAAGCATGACTGTGGTCAGTTATTTGTTGACCTCTACACAAAACCTACAACACGTAACACCATTTTACACCACGATAGCTTCCCTCCTATGAAACAGAAAAATAGCATCCCTTTCAGGCATTTTTTGCGGCTTCGGCACAACTGCACTAAATTGGATGACTATGACAAAAGATCTACTGAGATGAAGACCAAGTTTCTTAATAGAGGCTATCCCCATCGTGGCTTTAGAAAGGCATATAAACGCGCCCGGTTCTATGACCGTCAACACCTATTGCAAGGCACTACTAACAAAAAAGACACCAATCTTGTCTTTGTGACCAGACAGTCTTAAATTAACAGATCTGTCAGATGCTCCAACTGTCATTTATTGAATATCAACAGACTCCACCATGAGACTTTTCCGAAACCTATGTTTGCATATCGCAAAAACAGAAATATTAAGGACCTATCCAATGACAAGAGCCAATACAGCGATGTATTGTAGGCATGAATCCAGTTGATGGTAAGTGTAGATGTGGCACATGCAAAATATGCCCTATGTCCATCGAAACTAAAGTAAAGGAATAAGTAATTGCAAATCTAAAAACATTGTATGTTTACTCATATGCCCATGCAATAAGAGTAACGTGGGTGAAACCTCACGGACCCTTAATGTGCGACTAACTGAGCATAGATCTGCAATTAGAACAAAAAAAGTTGCCTCACCAATGGTATCACACTTTGTCGAACACAACCAATCCGCTGACGATATACAATGGTTTGTTCTGGAAAAAATCATGCCCAAACCAGGGATATGTTCGGATAAGGTTAGAAAAAAACTAGAGGTCTTTTACATCTTTTGGTTAGATACCATTACCACAGGACTCAATTCTGATATACCCTGGGATCAGGCTATAATCTGAAGAACTATTGCATATCCATCATTGCGGCTGCATAAGGTTGGTATTCTGTCTGTGGGTACTATAACCATCTATATTAATGAATCAAGGGCTGTGAAATGTATGTAATAATGTATCATATCAAATATCATACACCAACCTTGTTTTCATCTGTAAATAGTGGCTGATGTGTTATTTAATAATTTCTTCTACTCACTTTACACTTTTTGGGCACATGCCCATCCTTCTTTTTTCGCAATGTTATGATATTGTACTGTTAGATGTGAGCATATGAATACTACTTTCTATTTTTCCTCTATATACTCATTTAGTCCCTAAATATCAATTTTTTTTGCTTTTTAGTGTCTCCATCTGGGTCACTCTACTGTCGACATTGGTGTCGTAGCGAAACATAACCCCTTCCAATATGGCGCCCGTACACTACTTACCATTTGCATATGGCCTACATCCTATCTTTAGAGTCATCCGCAGTCATTTCATTTTTGCGGTTCCGGGATCCTATTTACAAAAGCTCCCCCCCCCTTTCTTTGCTGTTATTTAGATTATAAATATTTTATGGCTATTTTGAAGGATTACGTTATGCTTTTTTCTTGGCACTTTGCCATTCTTTATAATCGGGTGGCCTCCGTGACATCTATTTTTAATTTTCATGCTATCTGAACAATTTATGCCCGTATTATGTATATCTATGTGGGCCTGTGGATATTTGTATCTTTATGTCTGAGAATCATAGCTGATGGTGCCTCTCTCCGTGGACTATAAGTCCTCTTTTCACTGGCATCTATATCAGATACTACGGTTTGAAGTTAGTCTGTTGTTTATCTTGATAGCGCCTTCACGTTCTAGACGTTATTTTATCTATGGCGGTCACTTCAACAACTGCCTTTTGGTAGATGCAGACAGAACCCCCGTTACCGCGCTTTTTCATCCACATTGAGGTATGTTATCCCTATGGTCCCTTGCTCACATATCTCAGTCTATAGTTCGAAAATAACTCTGTGTCAACATCACATTCTCAACACGGCGTTAACAGCAATAGTTTCTCCATAACACGTCAAATGTCCTTGATAACATTACTGGGACAGCGATACAAATGCAAACCCGAACACGAAAAAAGTTGCGTTGGGCGCAGCTGCAATAAAAAAAGTCAGCGAAAAGCAGCGCCAGGCCAGCAAGTCCCACAAGTCAGGCTGCAAAAAATCAGTACAAAAGTGGCAACAAAAAACATAAACAGAACACAAACAACTGCGAAGCACCATGGAGGTAGTCGGAGCAAGTGCGGAGGACAACAAGAACCCCACGAGCCCCACGGCGGTCCAGGCTGGTCCAGAGAAGAGCAAGGAGAAGAAGAAGAGGACAAGACGATTCAGTCCACAGGAAAACAGGATCCCGATAAGGGAGATTAAACTGCCACCATATTATTGCCATTGGTGAAATTTTCAGCACTAAATGTTGCACTTACACTTGTCAGAGTGATGTGCTAATGCATAGGAGTGACATGCACACAGGGAATGTGCCTTGAATTGAATTTATTTGCACATGCTGTGCCTGTGGTCATTTTGTCCTGTCCCATGATAGCTAAGGACAGTCCAATGTGACGTGCTCATGTGAAGAAATTGTTAATGATAGTGTCTCTTTGGGCTATTCCTGCTGCTTCTGCGCTGGGGTGTGGCCCACCTGACTCTTCCTCTTCATCAGTGTCCAGTGCATCTGGCACATGGATCCATGGGGCATTGGTTCGTACACATATGTTGTGCAACACACAACATGCAATGATCATCTTGCACACTATTTGTGGGCTGTACAGGAGTCTTCCACCTGTGATGTCCAGGCACCTGAAATGTGACTTCAACACACCAAATGAGTGCTCCACAATGGCCCTGGTGTTTGTGGGCCACATTGTACTGCCTGTGGGCCTGGGTGGTTGGGGCTTGGAGGGGGTGCCATCATCCACGGGTAGAGTGCATATCCTTGATCACCTGTGACCGGGTAGAGAGATGTGTCAATTAGTGTTCTGCATTCTGTGTTGGCAGGCTTATCAGTATATTGGTGTGTGATGTGTGGGACTTTGGGATTCATGTTTGACATGCCTTTCATGTGGCAAATGAGTGGCATCCATGTGCATTACGTTGCATCACAGCTGCTCCTCACTCCCTCCAAGCCTATTTACTTGTGTGCGCTGCATTGTTGCATCGCTTGCACTCCTAACCATTGTCATGACTATCTGTGCATGACCACAAGTCTGACAACAACACTGTGATATTGGCTGTTGAAGGTAGTCGGCCATGTGTGTGTAGGCCTATGGTGAGGAAATGGGTGACACATAGATACATGCAATAGTTGCTTTGGTGGCCATTCCGGAAGTGAACCACACCCTGAGCCCCGGGCTAATAATTTCCACTCCTATGCTGGTCCAGCCCACTACGCTTACGCTTACAAGGCGGGGCAACATAGCTACATTTCCAAGGTCTACCCCACTGCCTGAGGTAACATGGTTGCATCCACGACACTTCATACACCATCAGTAGATGTCCACATGGACATGCCTGTGCTCTGCATACTTAAGTCTGTCCGCCACAACACCGCCTCACTTGGCATTGTGTTCATTTTGATTTATGGGTCACTTGCCTCATTTGCACATACTTGGTTCCCACCTCTCACCACATTCTGCTATTGGGTGGCAATGGGGCCATGATGTCGATGGTTTGTCTACATGGCTGGCCCCTGTTACCAGAGTTCCTTGTGTTGTTGTGCATTCCCACAGTTGTGAATTGCATGATTGTGGAGTTGAAGTATGTGGTGTGTTCATTTGGTACTTACCAATGAGCAGTGCATTTCCGTAAGTGCCATCCTCGAAGCGCTGGTTGATGATGGACTGTTGGAAGATGTAGGAATCATGCACACTAACTGGGTAGTTGGCGATGACGTTGTGAAGAGTCCCCTGTGCTCCACTATTGCCTACACATTGATGGAATGCATGTGCTTTCTGTTGCGGTAATTGTGTGCAGTGTAGGCAGGGGGCAAAAGTAGGTTTGGTGTGCAGTCAATTGCCCCCAACACGTTCGCGAAGCCAGCTATGGCGTAGAAGCCTTGCCTGGTCTCCAGCTGTTCCTGCGCAGTGTGGGGGAAGTGAAGATGCTGCGTACCAAGCTGATGATAGCATCCAAGAAGGTTGTGATGAACTTTGACTGGCTGTGAGACTCCTCCAACTCTGGCGGTTGTTAGTTGGAAAGTACAAGAGGCCAACAAGTGCAGCACAGCCCTCAGCTTTGTCTGTGGAGGAATGTTGGTTGTCCGCTGTGTTGGTACCGTCAGCCTGTGGGCAATGAGGGTCAGGTTGCGGAGGATGGTTTTCCTTTTGAGCCTGGAGTGGGCAATGACTTCCTCTGGCATTAATTCTGTGAGGCTGGTGCATTTTCAGAAAGATAGCTGTCTTATTCTGCGCTGCCTTGGTGGTAGTCCGGAAGGGGGGCCGGGGGAGGCGGTGGTCCTTGGGGGGAGGGGTCCTGGGGGTGGTGGCAGTGGGTGTTGTGGCCCTCTTGGGTCTCTGAGCTGCATGATCAGTAGCTCCATTACATGTGTTGGTCTTCAGATGTGACTCTGGGCTGGGCTCCCTTTTATACCTTTTAAACTGCAGGTTGTCATCCTGCTTAACACCAGTAAAAGGTAGGTGTTCATTTCATGCTGCTAACGCACCTTATCACCTGTTTTTGGATCGCTTCGCTGATCTGGCTGATTGTTGAAAATGTCGCGAAGTGGTGTTTTTGTGTGTTTTTGCATGGGAACTCCTACTCTGCATAAAATTAGCGTTAATTGTCGCTCTCATCTGTGGCGATGTTTTTTGCGGAAGCTATAGCTGGAAAACGAGCGATTTAGGCAATTGCACCAGCTTGAGAATGGGGCAAGTGACTATTTTGCCACTTTTGTGGCGCTAAAGTGCTGATAACACAGCGATAAGTCCTTGAGAATATGCCCCAACAAGTATATATTATCAGGAAAACAACAAAGCAAAATGTATTACTATTAGAATGGAAGCTCTAAAGAGAAAACAAATGTATTCATCAGTTAAGGTTGATGTATGAAATTCTTTAAAACTTAGGAATCTAAAAAATGGTCACTAGGGACCAGAGACAGTATACACTCTATCTTGTCTATGTTTATAACAAACACCATACCACCTTGCTTGAAAGGGACTATGTATAGCACAAGATACTCAAAATTTCAAATAGTGCATGTCTTACTAATGCCATTCAGATCAATGTTTATGAGGAAACAACGTCTTTTCTAAGTAACCTATATTGAGTACCCAAACAAAATGAAGACATTGTCAATATCTGAAACTGCATGCAGGAAACAAACATCCTGGAGCGAGGTGAGAGAGGTTTCAACATGCCTTCCTTAAAAATTAACAGAGGTTTAAACTGTCGTGAACATAATGAAGCATAATATATTTTTCCATTGGTATTAGTTTACTCATTTTTGTTTCATAATAGTTGATTGACAGCTGGCGAGAGAGAAAGCTATGGCGGTGAAAAATGTAACTCTGACAGAGAAACAAAAGAGTGTTGTCAAAGGGTCTGCTAGTCAATATGGTAAGAAAAAGAAGAGAGTAGGAAAACATTTTAGATGTTCTAGCATTTGCAATGACTTTATAGGACCTATTAGGTAATTCACAATGAGGAACATAAAGTCAATCATGCAGTCATAAGTTACACTGATGCGTGGGGCGTTCACCTTGCAAACAATTTTAGGAGTGCCCATAAGAAACTGTGAATGTTGCAAGTCCCCAGGGTTGCCCCCAGTTGTGTTCATTTACCAGTTAGAGAGTGCAGCAAGAGTATCTTTCCAAGTGCATAAATCTAATGCATGACTATGTTTGCACTGAATATCGTTGGTTTCTCCCTGCGGAAAGTATGTCCTCTGAGGTGAAAAACCCCGTCCAAATGACACACAAGTTTGGGATGTGTCCTGCTCTTTCCCTTCCTGGAGAAAGATTTGACAGGGGTAAAACTACAACTGTTTCATGATGGCACTATACCTCTAAAAGGGTTGCTAATTCCAACAAACCTGCACGTTTTATTTTAGTCACTATCTTTTGCTCTGAATTGTCCACTACCTACTTCGCTGATAATATTTACTCACACATACTATTTATCTATAGTGGTGTAATTTTAGGTTTGAGTAAATCCATGCTTGAGCTCCAATTCATGTTTTTGGGAATCACAAACTTCAATTTGCACTTGTAAATGATTCAGTTTCACCCTTGTGTCTTACCTATTTGCATCAATAGGCTTTCAAATTGGACTCTCCATGATAATGTCTCCCAACAGAACTTCTGATGCTTGTAAATCAAAAAGAATATCTTTCCTTACCCCATTATAAAAGTTTTGTGCTGCACTTTACTATCCTGTGTGCAACCTTTTAGGCAATTATAACAAAGTAGAAAATCAGTACTGTATTAATACTCAATAGAATACAGAAAATATAATCCTATATTTAAAACAAAGCAGAAGACTGGTGTTTGCACGTCTATAGACGAGTGCAATTAAATTCATATCGAAGAAGCAATCTTTTTATTTACACAAGATGTTTGTGTAGATCAATTCAATTATGGTGACTAATTCCCAAATTGCTGAAAATACATCTTCATAGATACCAAAAGCTACCTCCTGCCAAAATGTGTTGTTAAGAAAACTGCATGTGGCAAAGTACTTGACAGCTTCAGTGGTTGGACGCGATCAAGCTACTAAGAAAATGTGCCCACTGTGATATACTAAAGTACACAGGCAATGAAGCAGAACAATAAAGACTACCAGATGGAAAAAGTAGCTGGATTCCAGAACAGTAAAAGTCATATGTGTAGAATGACAGTGGATTTGTCACATTTATGAAACAGCCGGAACAAAGATATGAATCATTGTGTAGGAATGAGTGATGTTAATCTACACTGACCAGTAAACAGTTATCATCCTTTTTAGATCTCGCCTGAGCCAGCGCATGCGCTGCACTGTGCAAGACATTTAGTAGGGCTCCAAGAAATGCTACTTTGCCAGCGATCAGCTTGCTAGAACACGCACAAGTGTGCGCGCGTCGTGCACAGCTGTCACGGCTTCTTTGATTAAGCGCTCGTGAGCTGTGGCTCAAGCCACGATCTCAGCTGCAGCTCAAGCCACGATCTCAGAAAAACTCTTTTCTTCAAAAGCCTCAATCTCAGCTGCAGCTCAAGCTTCGATCTCAGAAAAACTATTTTCTTCAAAGCTACGTGACCTATTATCGTCTGTATTTGTTGCCTACTGGACGAGGGAGGTAGCAGCCCAAGACTGACTAGCACAATTGGTGTTATTGGACAAAATGAAGGACCTGAAATGTCTTCTGCACCCTGATTGGTTAAGCGTGATCACTACTTTGAGCTTGTTAATATACAATTAGGAGCCCGAGGAATTCTTCGGGTAACGATAATTCAATTTAATAGGTAGAAGATATGACATTGTAGGTGTTTTTGTGTCCTCTGCCTGCCCTGTACTTGTTGTGTGTCACAAGTGCCGTCAAGCTTCTCCTTAAGTGTGGTGCAGTCACGTGTGTCTTTGTGTCATCCGCCTACCCACTATTTTTTGTGTCCTCACAGGTGGCTTTGTGTAGTTTGCCTGCCCGCTAGTTATTGCGCAGCCACATGCGTGTTTGTGGCATCTGACTGCCCGCTAGTTTCTGTGCAGACACGCCCGTCGTTGTGGTGTCTGCCTGCCCCCGGGTTTTTGTGCAGTTATGTGTGGCTTTGTGTCGTAGGCCTGACACCTAAATGCTGCTCAGTCTTAGTGTTTTTTTGCCGTCACGTGTGTCGTTGTCTCGTCTGCCTGCCCCTAGTTTGTGTGCACTCGCAGGTGTTTTGTGTCGTCTGATGCCCCCTAGTTTTTGTGCAGCCATGTAAGTCTTTGTGTCATCTGCCTGCTTTGTCCCTAATTTTTGCGCATCAACAGGTGCATTTGTGCAGTCTGTCTTCTTCCTAATAGTGATGCAGTCACAACTGTCATTGTGTCCTCTGTCTGCAGTCACGTGTCTTTGTGTTGTCTGCCTGCTCACTGGTTGTCATGCAGTCACAGGTGTCTTTGTGTCCTCTGCCTGCTCTTTGGTTGTCATGCAGTCGCATATGTCTTTGTGTCGTCTTTCTGTGTGCAGCCACGTGTCTTTGGGTCGTCTGCCTGCTCTCTGGTTGTCTTGAATTTTTTTTAAAATAAACGTACCTTCTTCTTCTTCGCCCGTGCAGCCGCCGCTGTCACAGGGGTCTTTGTGTCGTCGCCCACCCTGGTTGTCATTAAGCCACACACGCAACTACACACACAACACACATACAACCACACACAACCACACTCACAACCACACACACAAACACACACACAACCACACACACACACAACCGCACACAACCACACACACACAACTACAACCACACCTACAACCACACACACAACCACACCCAACCACATCCAACCACACATCCACACACACTCACAAACACACCCACAACCGCACCAACACCCACAACCACACACGACACCCACGCACAACCACACCCACACCCACACACAACCACACCCACACACACAACCACACCCACACACAACCACACACACACAAACACACACACGCACCCACCCAACCACACACACACACACACACAACCACACCAAGCATTGGCATAGCCAATAGGTCTCGCCTTTGGGACCTTATAAGTGCTTATCCATGCAACAGTTAATATGGTTACACAAGGATATTGTGCTGCATAACTAAATACTTATAAGGTCCCAAAAGTGAGACCTATTGGCTATGCCAATGCTTGTTATGGTATGTCTTGCGGCGTGACTGGCGCCAGATAATTATGTGAACATCACTAAAGAGGGGTTTTGGCTCCATCCACATGTTGGGAGCAAGGAGTAAATGTTTTGATTGGTCGCCTGACAATTATGTGAGCATCACTAGAGAGGGGCTTTCGCTCCACCTACATGTTGAGAGCCAGGAGTAAATGTTTTGATTGAGCAGTTGTTCGCTTTCACAAACACAAAAAAGTGCTTACGCCACGCAGCTGTGATCATTTTGTTTATTTATCCATCTGTCTGAGCTTAAACTTTAAGGGGCATGTGCATGCCGTTGTAATGCTGTAAAAGTGTTGTAGATAGCCAAATAATTTATAGTGTTTGGATTTCTCTGGCAACAGCACAGATTGGAGGAGGGCACATATTAACCTATATGGAACTTTAGGTCTAGCTTAACAGTGCAACTGTCACCTGACCTTTTAACATACACCAATATAGTTCTACAGTTCTTTTCTTCCACACAAATGCATATTCATTCCAATGATATGTACTTGAAATGCTTCATATTACCAGACACATTTCTGTTAAAACCGGTCCTTTTGGTGTTTCCAATGTTTGTTTATTTAGTTATTGACTTTGTACTTTATATAGCAAAGAATGGAGCAGTACCAAGCCTGAATTGCATAATGCTGGTTCCTGTTTGAGGTGGCGTGGAGGGCAAAAGAAGAGGGACTGCCTTGTGGCTCAGAGTAATTACAAGTGGTCGAGATTAATTCAAGCATTCCATCTATCACTTTTTTTGTTTTCTTCACTGTGATTCCAATTTATGGTCTCCACCATGTTAATTTTTCTTCATCCTTTTCTATCCCTTGACCAGGTGAAGATGCCTAGATGAAACTTGTTTGGAGGAGGGGGCATTCAGACTTATAGCCAGCTCGTTGCTCGACAGATTTTCCCAGCATAATGGCCAGCGGGCCTCCTTTTCTATCCAGACTTGGTAGACAAGAGGAGATTGTCAGTGATGAGACTCCTTTATGAACCTATCATTAGACAGGAAAAGGGTTAGAGGACATTTCCCAGTAGGGACGTCAGATGGGGGCAGTCTGCAAGGTCTGAGAGGTGTCTGTCCTCCCAAGGTGTTATGGGAGGAAGCTATCTCCTTTCTCTGCTACTCCTGGATACAGGGAGCAATTATTTATTATTTATTTATTTTGTATACTTATAGAGCGCGATCCTGTCACCCAAAGGGCATCCTGGCGCTTGAACTTCGGTCAACTACACTTTTCACAGCTCAAACATTTCTTGGAAAGAGATGCGTTTTTAACGCTTTCCTGAACGGAAGGTAATCCCTATGGCTTCTCAGAGAGAGTGGCAGGGAGTTCAATGCCATGTGGGTTGTGTGAATGGTTGGTGCAATTCAGGGCCCTTGCTATCATAAAAACACACAAACCTATCTTCACTTCCCCTTTTTGCCAGTAGTTACAGTTCCGCCACAGCTTGTGCCGTTTGTGTGGAGGGATGTGCATTCCTGGCTCATCTTCCGGTGCGTCGACTGGAAGTGAAGGTCAGCACTCTAGACGCTCCAGGTTCCATTTCCATACCTATTTAAGGCAGGAAAGGGCACGGACGTGCAGCGGATGTGCACAGTGGTGCGCCAGAGGCAAGCCCATCTGTGCCCATCCATGCCTGACCGGCACCAGTCACCAGAACACCTGCCCGTTTTTTCCATAAGCAACTCTAGCTTGGTGAGTGTACGTCATGGTAAAATTCTACTATTCAAGTCAGGAGCTTAAACATTTAAACAATCCCTGTATGTATGCATTTCCCCAAGGGCTGTCTAGCTATGCTGTGGACCATAGCCACCTCCAGCGTATATAGTAGAAAAAAGCCTTCATGAGCAAACTCCACAGCCCAGATCCCAACAAAAGTGTATCACAGACTCAGACACTACTAAGACACCTAAACAATTAAAAGGGCTATATCTTAACAGCCGCTCATTTCCAAAGTATGCAGTAGAAATATGGAGCCGTTTGGATATTGAAAAGCATGATATCTGTTTCATTACTGAAACCTGGCACCATGAACATGCCTCCCCTGATGTGGCAATTGCCTTCCCTCCCCAATACCATCTAACCCGATTAGACAGAAATATCAGGAGAGGAGGAGGTTTAGCAATAGCCACTACAGTCGGATTGGAAATTACCACGCTAGAATCCATTACTTCTGACCTGTTTGAACTATGCATGTTTAGAATTGAAAGACAATCCAAGGGAACCTGGCGAGGTGCAATAGTGTACAGACCCCCGGGCCTGAATGCTAATTTTATACACCACTTGCTTGAAGATATTGCCAACCATGTACTAGCAGCTAATAACTTTTGTCTCCTTGGGGATTTCAATTATCATGCTGAATTACTATCAGATCCTGACACCAATCCATTGATCACCAACCTGAACACACTGGGATTGGTTCCAATGGTGGCGGTTCCTTCCCACTTGTCTGGCCATACACTGGACCTCCCTGCTATCGTCCGACCATGATCTGTTGAAACTCTCTATACCAGTAATCACCACTAAAAAAGACCTCAGTAGTGAATTTACATGGAGAAGGCCCTGGCGCAAAGTTACCTCTACCACCATTTCAGCACCCCTCTTATTTCCTACACCGAGAGTATTGATCAGGCTGCTACCTCCTTCATGGCGGAAATTACATCGACTCTGAACACCCTGGCCCCCTTCACAGGGGTCAAATTTAAACCCAGCACAGCACCCTGGTTTACAGAACAATTAAAAATTGAAAAACTCCCCAGTAGGATAGCTGAATGGAAACGGAGAAAAAGCAAAAGTACCAAAGACTGGAAAAAGTATACAATCATCCATGGTCAATATTATACTGGCAAAAAACTATATCTCATGAACAGTATTGAAAAGGCTGCCAATTCCAGTAAGGAGCTTCATAAAATACTAAAGGAATTTACCACCCCCTACCCAGACATGTAATTCTGCTTCCAAAGACTGGGCAGACACACTTTCCATGTTTTTCAAGGGAAAGATTATCGTGATTCACAATTCCTTTCTGAATCATGATACAAAAAATAAAACAAATTCTATAAATGACTGATAGTACTCTTCCTTTTTTAGAGGAGTTCACTTTGTTTAACACAGATGGAGTGTTAACTGCCCTGGCCAAGATCAAATCGGGCTCTCCAGTAGACCCTTTTTCACTACATTTATTTTCAACCATTGCCCCTCTGCTCCTTATAAAGCTCACTGATTTATTTAATATGTCACTTTCACAATCAGTAGTTCCAGTTATATAGAAAGCTGCTAGGGTCAGGTCTATTTAAAAAAAAAAATGCTGATCCCAAGATACCAAGCAATTATCGTCCAATCTCTCTGCTTCCTTATTTTGGAAAGGTGCTTGAGTCCCTGATCAATAAGCAACTCAACACACACCTGATGAGCCACGGATTACTTGATCCATCACAGTCAGGTTTCAGGGCCACTCACAGCACTTTAACAGTACTGGATGAAGTCATTGATATCATCAGACTAGCCCAGGATAACGGGCAGTCAGCCATGCTTAGACTGTGGATTTGTCAGCCGCCTTTGACACCATCTCCCACAGCATTTTAGAACAAGGGCTCTGGGAGATGGGTGTCAGAGGTATGGCCCTGGACTGGCTAAGAAGTTATCTAACTGGCCAAACCACCACAGTACAGATTGGCAACATGGTTTCTTGCAGTAGTCCAGTAAAGATGGGAGTCCCTCAGGGCTCTTTAATCTTTATGTGACACCACTGGCTAAGATGATCAGGTCCTATGGTTTTGATGTGGTGTCAAACGCTGATGACACCCAGCTATTGATCACCCTAGGCCACAATCCTATCAACACGAAGATTCGCTTCAAAAACTGCATGACCCACATTAATAACTCGATGTGCGCTAACCATCTTCAGCTAAATGGTAGTAATACTGAGGTCATTCTCTTCGACAGGGCACACAAATTTTGGTTGAATGACTGGTGGCCCCATAATCTGGGTCCCTGTCCATCTCCAAAACCATTGGTGCTGAACCTTGGAGTAATGATTGATAACCAGCTATCAATGAAAAGTCATGTAAACCATATAATCGGCACCTGTTATGGAATTATGCGCAGTCTACAAAACAAATTTCAGTGGATTCCAACTGTATCGAGTAATCCACTTGTCTAGGGACTAATCATAAGTAGTATTGATTATGGAAATGCCCTGTTGGCCTTGATCAATGAAGAACTCTATTCTAGGCTTTAGGTCCTGCAGAATACTGACTGGTACTCAACCTTCCTTCTAGGTCTACATCAGCGCCTAGCCTGAAGCATCTTCACTGGCTTCCCATTAGGAAGCAAACACGTTTCAAGAGACTATGTCTAGTGCATAAGAACATGAACGGCAGCGGGCCTAGCTGTTTTGCAAAAAAACTCAGATTGTACCAGCCAACTAGGATGCTTAGGTCAAGCACCAAATCTCTTCACACCCCATGTAGAGTTCGTACCGCCAGGAATGGCAGGAAATCCTTTTCTTGCCTCACATCCACTCTCTGGAATAAACTTCCATCTCACCTACTCTCTGTTTCAGAGCACAATTGATTCCACAAGGAACTAAACACTTGGTTGATTGATCATCTATAGCATCCCTTTTTCTGTCCTTCAGCTTAAGTGGAGTCGTATGCAAGCGCCATGAGACATCCGGGTGATATGTGCGATTAACAAATATTCTTGACTTGACAAACAAACCAAAACCTGCACAGTAATAATAGAATACCAGGTCTGAAATTGAGCACATGTGTTGTTTGTTAGAGAAATAAGATTTGGAATCTTCATCTACAATAGAAAAAGCCCCTAAGTGTTCCTCTTGTGTACATGTATTTTTTTTTATGCTTTTGCAGATCAACCACAAAAAGGAAGAGTTGCAATTGAATGTATGGGAATTGTGGCATTTCGGGAATCTAAGCTTGGGTGTCCTAAACACCATTGGATAGTCAATTGTTGTTAAGACTGATATAAAGGTGATATGATATCAGATACAGGTTGTGAATGATGCCTAGAAGAAACATGCAGCTGTTTATGTTTTTTCCGCAAGGTTTACATAGATCCTTTATATACTTTAACCCTATTCCACTATCACTTCTATGCGTGCAAGATGAATAGACAGACAGACAGACAGACAGATAGACAGTTAGATAGATAGATAGATAGATAGATAGATAGATAGATAGATAGATAGATAGATAGATAGATAGATAGATAGATAGATAGATAGATAGATAGATAGATAGATAGATAGATAGATAGAGTTGTATGTGTTTTCATAGAAAATTTTCTTAAGCACCATGTGTTTGTGCTAATTGTAGAATATTTGTAAAATGTTCTCCCTATCTTGTTACCCTATATTTATTTACAGAATTAAGTTTCTAATTTCTGAGTTTTTTTTTTTTACAATCTTGTTTCCTTAAATTGTTTTTCCTTAAAATGTTAATTTTGTTTTTAAAACTTGTATTCTCTTTATTTAAACTTCTGTTGTTAATGACCATCTTTTGTGTGGTATTCTACTATATGTTTGCCTTATGTTGCTAAAATCATTTTTATTGGCCATAGATCTCTGTGCACTTTACCCCTGCCAACGAATGATGGTGTGTGTTATTTCCTTATTTACATGGTAAAAATTGAATATACCTAATTGGCATCTTTAGTTCTTTAGTAGGCATCTAATATATAGTACTACCTGTACATAAGGCTGGTAAATTGAATGCTAGTAGTGGGATGGAGCACTAATTTTGTCACCTACTGTTGTAGTCTTGTGATACATGTCTTTAGGCGTACCACTGCAGCCTCGGTGTGCAGTGTTAAACTGCCATTTTTCCTATCAAAATCACCCTCTTGACAGGCCTAAACCTTCCTTTTCAATATCACCCCTAAGATAGGCCTTACTGCACAATAAGGCAGGGTGCATGGTATTTAAAAGTAAGACATGTAGAAATGCATGTTGTACATGTCTTGGCAGTAAAACCCCCAAAGTCATTTTTCATTGTGAAATGGCTGGCTCTCCCATAGGCACACACTGGGTTGTACATTATAACACTTGGTTACATAATAACCTTTAATTTCAGATTAGGAGCAGCTAGAAAAATGAATAAAGGATTTATGTTAAAGTTAATTTAAACAGCAACTTAATGGTAGAGTTAAATTTTATATTAGACAGTACACTTTTATAAAGAAGTATTGTTCCTGCCTAATACTAAAAGGCCTATCTGTCAGTGCTCAAATGTCACCTGACTACTGATGGCTCCCCTGCAGAGAGACATGTTGCTTACAGAGAGTGAACAAAGGGCCATGGATGTTGCAAGGAAGTTCCTCTTCTTGACAGTATGTTCCAGGGGCTGTGCCTAGTCCCTCTCTGAGCTTCAAAGGATACCTAGCCCATCCCTGGTAGATAAAGCTCATATTTAGGCCTGTCTCGCTTTTGTCTTTCTAGTCAGGCTCGCTCAAAACCCTGCAGGGGGAGGGGAGCTGCCCAGAAATGATTTATAGGCTGAACAAAGGATTGCACCCCACCCAGAGGCTGGCAGTGGGCATTCATGTGGGATCCCAGAGCTCTTCTCAGAACACTCCTGGACCTGTGAGGACTCAGAAAAAGACTGCCCTGCTTTTTGAATACTGAAGGAAGTCTGGACGTGCTTGCCTTGCAACCAGGATGACAGCTGTGACTCTAATTGCAGTTGGTTGACCTCCTGTTTGGGACACAGGAAGCGTCCAAAGGCTTTTTTTCCTGCTTTCCAGCAGACCAGCCTCAACTGGACTTGACCTGGTCCCCATTGCTGGCCTCTGTGGGAGTGAATCCTCAACCCCAAATGATGTTCCCAAAAGTCCTGGATCCCTTGTTGTGGTCAGAGTGTACTCCCCTGCCAAACTGCAAGCTTCGGCCAGCATCGATGCCGAACATTGATGCCGAACATCAAAGCAGATCGCCTTTGTCAATGGCTTCCCTGGATACGATTCCAAGCAGCACTAAATAAACAACTTCACTGGATTCAACACCGAGCAACACTGAATCAACGCAGATAAACTTTGTTGACAGCTACATCGGGCCCAACTCTGAGAATCCTCTCATCGACTCCTAGACCTCGCACTGCAGCACCATTTTGTTGTCAAGCTATCCCTTGGATTGGGATTTCAGCTTGCCCTGCCTAGGACTCATTGACAAGTTTTTGTCCTGAAAACTTTTTAAGTCAGAAGGCAGACCTTTCACCAGGATGAACCTGGTCTGTGTATCTGGCTGGCAGTTCATCGCGGTCAGCCTAAACTTTTAACTTTAGCCCGGTCTAGCCCGAGCAAATGACCACAGTTGGTGCTGAGTGCTTTTTTCTGCTATTTTTAACTCAAACTTAAGAAACTCATTTCTTGGGTTCTTCTTATAGACTTTGTCATTTCGGTGTTATTTTATTGATTACAATATTGTGTTTTTCCTTTAGTACTGTTTAAGTACTGCATAAATACTTTACACATTGCCTCTACGTTAAGCCTGACTACTCTGTGCTCAGCTACCAGAGGATTGATCACAGGTTGACAAGAATTGTGATTATGTTTAGCAGTGGGTTCTCAACCCCTTTACTAAAACTCCAATTTCTTACCCTTTCTTTCCTTGAAATTGTTTCTATGAGTGGGTTTCCTTCAACAAGTTTTCCTGCTTTTGTTTTTCTCTTGATTCACATCCCTCAGTAGGGAATATTTTTTATTATGTGCTGTGGAAAAAACGTCTCTACTGAAGTTTTTTCATTGCTATCAAGTGGGAATTCCAAAATCTTCTGCAAAGGTAGTCATGGTATGTTGGCAAAATACGTGTGTTAGAGAAAATTTCTTTCCTAATGCTGAAATATAATAGATTTGTTTTGCTGGTTGTAGCTCTTTTTCTTTTAAGTTTGCAATACTTTAGCATATTGAAAACTATGAAAAGATGAATATAAAATAAATCTGAAAGCAGTCTGGATGGTTAACATGGAATTCTTTCTCTCCGTGACGGTACACACAATTCAGAAAATGTACTGACCTCAAATACAACACTATCATAATAGTGCTCCACTCCGATGTGTTCATGGGATTTGAAGTTTTCATTACATTTTAATTAGTTCGACAGATGCACGTTGCTGCCTTCAGTAGTAATGAATAAACATACACCATACAATTGGCACTTGGATCTTTACTAAACTAATTGTAAATCATATTATTTTGAGAAATAATCGTTTTTAATACAGCTTTTCTGAGTTAATTCTCATTAGAATTTATATTGTGGACATGTATATTTATCATGACGGAAAAGCGTAGAGGAAGTGGGGAGGGAGAGCCCTGCCTTACGCAGGTAGAAACTAACTGAAAACGTCATTAATGAACTTTGCACTTAAATTAGGCAAAAGACCTCCTGAGATATTAATAAAAATATACATAGCAAAGTGCAGGAGTATAGCAATGTATGGGGCGGGTATCTGGAGTTTTTGTACCGTGGCGTCTATTCAAATTGTTGAAAATATTTTTTTTAAGATATATTCTTGCGGTCCCACAGAGTACATGCAGAATTGCGTATCGAGTTTATAACAGATCTTATCAAACTGCAACCAGTTTTACTGTGGCACAGAGTCTGGTCCACACCGACATTGGGACTAAATAGAGAAATAATTAGGGATGTAATGGCTTTGGATCGGGCAAGAAACATTCCATGGCTAAATTATGTCAGAAAATTATTTAACGATCTTAATAGACCGGAGTATTATGATAATCCCGAGCTGGTTTGTGCTATATCAAGAAAGGCTTTGAAACAATTATGCATGGGTCACTTTGAGCAGTTAAGACTAACTGGGGAAATTAACATAAAATCTGTCATTCAACACCAGATGACCTTGGCCTGTTATAAGATTCAACCCTATTTGTGTTATTGTCTGAGGGGTTTTGACAGGTATCTTCTAACAAGGTTCAGATTTGAATCATTCCATCGTCTAGTGACTTTCTCAAATAAAAACGATTGGTCGAGGGAATTGGTACTCTGTCCTTGCGACAATGTCTCCCAGCAAACAACAATCCACGTGGTATTATTTTGTAAGTACTACACTCAAAAACGTGTAAGGTGGATTAAACAATATCTGGAGCAGGGCGCATGGAGGCAATATCACCCAGCTTATTTATTCTTACAACAATTGAATAATGAATATTGCACTGTAATTATGACCGGTCTTTTATATATATTTTATATATTGAAGAAACGGAATGTAATGACTTGTTAAGTATTGTACGGAAAGAGATAAGTCCCATCCTTTGTATATTGTATATAATGGTGTATTCTTTTTATATTGCAGATGTACAGTTTTTATTGTTAGTATGGAATGATGAATTTTAAAGAAGACCATGTATGAATCAAACTATTTCTCTTTTAACTGCTGCTTTCATGATTTTATATTTTTACTAAAATCGAATAAAGCATACTTTGAATTGAATTTGAAACTGAAAACGTCATACGTATCAATAGGACGCAATTGCATATAGTTCGACATCAGTTTAATGAAATATTTCCAAATTGAAACTTCTCCAATGCTGCCATTAACTAAGTAACTTTAAACCCTATTCAGCATATTTACATGAAATAACACGATCTGAGATTCTACTGTGTGTATTATCGGATACTTGCCATTCACTCTCTACTGATGTTTGTCATTATCAGGAGAATAATCACAGACTTTGCATTAAGGGTTTTGAAAGAAGCTTAGCATCACCCCCAAGAGAGGGAAAGGTATACAAGAGGCTGAGCTTAAATCATTGCAGACTGTAAGCAGCCTTCCTCCCACAGTGTTGCAAACAGCTGTCCCTTTACATAGTAAGATATGTTCATGTTTCACAAAAATCTATGATCCCTGGAGGTCGGTATTAAAGGCATAAAATACATTATATGACGTACTCTAGATCAGCAACTGTCGTTCAGATAAAAAAAAGTTTCCATTGTCTAGCTTTCTGAGGGACGAGGCCACATCTTCTGAGTTTCTTCCATCACAGCAGCCATTCCAGTTTATAACATGCCCAAAATACCTCATGTCGTAAATGGACAAATGATCACATTGGTACACCGATCAGAGCACCTTGTTTCCCTGGGCTTTAACATGACTATTTCTTGGGTATAAACATCTAAAGCCCACAATTACATATAAATCTTCAAATAGGTACGTTTCTTTAGATAAAGGTTAAGTGGGATGTCAGCAGGCATGTGAAAAATGTGCATAATTTGCATTTGAGTAATTGTGTGAAATTTCAGGAAAATTATGCGAAACTGTGCATAATTATACTTGAAACACAAAATTGGTATTTGGGGCCAGATGTACGAACCTAAATTGCATGCGCAAACGGGTTTGCGACCTGTTTGCGCATGCAAAATGGCCCAGGGCCATGTACAATTCCTAAATAGCGAGTCACAATTTATTTGCAACTCACTATTTAGGCATTGCGACTCGCTATTAGGAAGGGGCGTTCCCTTCCTAATAGCGTACGCAAAGCAATGTATGAATGTTTTGTGATCGCAATTGCGGTCGCAAAACACTCGCAAATTACCACCCTCTTCAAGAAGGTGGTAATGCAGACAGAATTTGGAAGGGATCCCCAAGGGACCCCTTCTAAGGGGACCCCTTCCACTTTGTGACTGTCTGTAAGAATATTTTTTACGGGCAGGCAGTGGTCCCAGGGATCACTACTTGCCCTTAAAAAAAGAAAGGAAAACGTTTCATTTGTTTTAATGCATCCTGTTTTCCATTAAGGAAAACGGGCTGCATTAAAAAAAAAAAATGCTTTATTTAAAAGCAGTCCCTGACATGGTGGTCTGCTGAGCCTAGCAGGCAACTATCCCTGTTAATAGCTGTTATTAGGTTTTATTTCGCATATATTTCACTGTCGCCCATTGTAATCTCGTTCTTCAAAGAAGGTGCAGAATAGATAGCTAGCGTTTCAACCTTAATGTGACCTCAGTTCACGGTTGTATTGGGCAGCCGTGTCTCACAACTTCATGACATGATTAGAAGCACGATTAGCTATCTATTCTGCACCTTCTTTGAAGAACGAGATTATAATGGGCGACAGTGAAATATATGCGAAATAAAACCTAATAACAGCTAATGGGACATATGTTTTTATCTTGAGCCTGCATCGATTTGGTGATCTGCATAATAAGCTACGCTACGATATTCATGGTAGCTTCTTCTACACTCTATAGGCTTATGGTTTGTACATTGTAGCAGGGTCCAACTGCTGAACTCTTTGATATTGGACAGGAATAGTGTTTTGATATTTGATGTCCCCTGGGCAAGTGTGTTGGTTTATCTGCAAGAGGTCCTGAGGAAGGTGGCTCTGTACCACCGAAACGCGCGTCGACCAAGTGTGAAATCTCATACTGTGGTTTGAGATTTATCTACTGGCAGAGCTTTCTTTGCCAACTAGATCCAGCCCTTTTACAGATTTTGTTGGAATGAATGTACAGATTTTGTTGGAATGAATGTAGTGAGGGTATGACTGTTTGAGATTGTTTGTGGTAGAGTGGTGATAACCAGGGGTAAAATTGTTTATTACATGTTATTTTGGTACATTGGTGTTTTTGATCATGCGTATATTTAAATGCTAACCTTTTATATGAAATTATAATGAATTTCTATGTCCAAGATTTATGTACAGTGTATGAACATAGTGATAAGTTAGTATAAACTCTTACACAGTATATATGAAAAGAAATAAAAGAGAATACTTTGTGGAAAAAATGAATAAAACTTTATATAAAAAAGTAAATAGGAATTTTGTGTGTTTGTCACCCATGATCTAATGAATGTTTAACAGTAAATAAGAAGTATGTCTTTACCAAATTATTGTGGTCTCTGAGGGAAATGTGTTTTTCTTGTGTTTCTTCATTCCCCTCTTTCCCTGACCAGCTTTAGTTTCGAGGGGGTCCCATCAATCTTGCTATTAACTATCCCTAGGATGGCCTGATATTCCCAATGGGCTCGCAAATTGCGAGAGGCTCAATAATATTCATGAGTCTCGCAATTTGCGACCCCATTGGGAATCGCACAGTGTTAAACACACTCTTGTACATGACAAACTGCACCTCGCAAATTGCGAGCAGCAAATGATTCGCAATTTGCGAGGTGCTGTTTTGCAGGTTGAACATCTGGCACTTGGTGCTTTAGCATTAACATTTGACTGAAGGCCACATATTTTGTGCTGAAATAGTGCAAGAATCACCAGTGCTGTAAAAGGCAGTCACTCTCTTTCAGGTCGTTTGCATTGTTCTTTGTGCGTGTGCTACATTTTTGTCAGAAACAGCTCATAATTGTGCAACATGGTATAATTACTGGAATGTCAAGTAACAAGCATAATGCATAATTACTGAATTAAGGCAAGAGGACACCAGAGCAACGGAAGTTTCGCCCAAATCTAAATGTCACATGAACAGTGTCACATAAAGCATATCAAGGGTAGTCTGTCACTTTTACTGAAAGTTAATTTGAAAAATCAGCTAAAATAGAATATGAAAGCATGGCTGAAATTATCAATTAAGGGACGGCTAGGGCATCAAAGACTTGCCATGTGACTGCCAAAATGCAAAGCTCTGACCTCAGGCATGTTACAACAACATACATTTTTTGTGAGTATACTGCTTCATCTAAGGAATTAGCTGAACATTGAAGTAGCCAGGAACGGAGCTATGTACCCTAAGGCAAGCAAGGAAAATGGACCTCCTGACCAACTGTTGGCACTAAGAGACCATCAAATTTGGGTTGTCATGAGCCTCAAACAACTCTAGAAATCAATATCACTGCATTTGTTCCACCATAAATAGCTAATATGAAAGAGATGGCAATATAAGCATACCTCTACCCATGATTGTCTACGCACTTAGATTCAGCACAAATGTAACTTTTGTAGTCTCCAATCATGAAGACCGCTTTGGTATTACAGAAGGGGCTGCAAGCACCAGCGATATCATCAAATGGCATTTCCTCATACGCATGGTGGTGTGGTCCCATGCAAATGAGGGAATCCTTTTGCCTCTGCGCCTGCACCGGTTATAGATGTGGGCGCAGAGACTAAGAAGTTGTCAAGAGGCGCACTTGTGTCAGTGTGCCCCCTGATGGCTGCCCTCTGGAGGGGGGAAAAGAAATCTCATGGACAACCCAGACATCCCCTTGCTAGGGGGTGCAGTCACTCACTGCAGCCGCCTGCAAGGAGATCTCTAATCCATCTTCAAAGTACAGATGGGTTCCCGCCTGCAAAGTGAAACACGGAGCAGCTTCAAAGCAGCCACTACGCTTTTCACATGAATGTGCTGCCCTCATGGCAGCACAAGTCCGCAGCTGTTGTGGGGGCAGGGCATTCATCCTAGTAGATTCCATGTCCTTGTTTGTGCCAGGCACACTTTTCAAAAGGTGCACCCGACACAAACAAGGAAAATGTGCTCTATCTGTGATACAGCTCCAGTTGTATGGTAATGCCACTGTACCACACACTTCTCTTTCAGGGCTACCACAATCGAGAAACTGCATTACTCCACAGGTCTAATAGGACAAGCACTACAACAGGACTCGACTGAGGAAGGTAGAAAAGGTAGACGATTACAGTTATCATGTTTTTATATGTTCCATGGTTTTAACTTCTCTTGATGACTTCTAGGCAGGGCTACCTTTAGCGCTGGTGGTGCCTGGTGCGACAATCTTTGTTGTCAGGCCCCCAATGACCTCCTTCTCCATGGAGTCCCTCACTACAATCCTCCAAAAGCACCCCTTACCTCTCCATAGCCCATCCCTCATATGGATTTAATTTATTATAAAGTGATACTCATACCATTGTAGGGTATCAGAGCACTTGACATAACACATACATTAAGCAGAGACAATGAATCATCGTATGTAAATCAGTCTTTAGGAAATGCTACATAAGACAATGAGGATTACAGGTGTAGACCCAGATGTTATCTATACTAGTAGGCAGTATATTTTAACCCCTCCCATGCTCATGACCGCCATGATCCATGGTGGCTGTGTGCTCATGATGAGTTGAACTCGTCATAACGGTCAGAACGCTCGCACGCGGGGCTAATTCTCCTGCTGTGCTGAACATTCTGAAGAAACGGGTGTGGCCGTGATGAGCTCAGCGCTTCATGAGCACCGGGGCACTGTGCGGGCCCCCCAGCACAGTGGGGAAATTAGCCCCGCAGGCAAGGGGTTAAGAGTGTATGGTTTGTAGCAGCACATACTCAGGATTTAAAAAGTACCGCACTAGATGGGGTTGACTTTACTAAGAAAAATTTATTTCTGCCCAAAAAACTCTTTTACTAGGAGCGCATCAAACTCATAAAGGTGATGTACTACAAAAAAACCCTGAACATAGAGAAACATAAATTGAGAGAAGCCTAACCAATACACACTCACAAAACAACGTAATAATGGTCTCTTAAACAATAATAAAACTAACACGAATAGCAAATACAAACTTTTTTCATACAATTCCATGAAACAAACAACTCAGCTATAAAACAATCAAACAATAATAATTAGAGGGCAACACAAAGAAACTGATAAGTACTATGCATAATAATAGGCTGCCAGTGTTTAGCAAAAAACACCTAAGACTTGGATCAAATACGAACAAGATTCTGTATAGATACACAAGCAAACAAAAATTAGGCCTATTACAGCAGTCCATATTATGAAAATACAAGTCGATGTTTAAGCCCAAAGGTAGACTTGACCAGGGCCATCATCAGGAGAAAGTGTTGCAAAGAACTTTTTGGTTAAAAACTACAATCTATTTGCAAAACCGAGGACAATCTCATCAATGAGTAACTATAACGTGAAGGCAAGGAACCAAACCTACTAGGTACCACATAAAGAGGACCCGACCATGGGAGTCCACAGTTTGGGAAGGGGAGGAAAGAATCCAGTATGCTTAGGCAATGTCTAGAACTTCCACTAAGACACTAGCATCATTCAGAACAACATACGTTGAACCTGGTGGACCGGGTAACTATTGTGTATGCCTGGCGGTCCAGTAAGCACCAGCTCAGGTCCACATAGGTAGTGTACTTGTTTCCCTACACGTTATCTGGCATTTGGAAGAGTTCATCATCCCTCGAAAGTACATATATTGCCCAATAGGTCCCATTGAGATAGAATAGCAAGTGTAAGAGAATAAATAGTTTATCAAGAGTATACAATCAGTGGTATTAAATGTCAGGGACCTACGGACACAACAACTCAGTGACAAAAAGAACTCAAGATGAATTGCCAGTTTTTCAGGCCGATCTTCAACATAGCATGGGCTGCAAGTAATTCAGAGCAACTCAATGGCATTCTAGTAGCAATCGGAGTCAAGGGACTGCATTGCAGCACATTCTGTGACCAAGTTGTAGTACTTGCAGCACTGCATGTGCTTGGCAGCATGCCTTCAGACAAACATGTGAAGAAGAATTCACTTCACCTGTCTGAGGCACCAGGTTAGAGAGTACAGGTCACATATGTGAAAGTTTTGTGTACTGTCAGTGGCCTCTGAGAGGTGGGGTTCAGGTAAGGCCTCAGCTGCTATTTGCATGCCATCTCTGTTTTGGCCCACACAAAGTTTCATGCGACCCCAGCAGTCATTTTATAATGGCTGCCTAGGTGTGCATGTCCTCCATAATCCCTGGGACTCCAAAATCAGCCAGAAGAAGTCTAGAAAACTCGTTCTATCGCACAAATAAACTACAGAAGGCCTAAGGACTAGCAGCCTATTTGTAAATATTGATGTAAAGACATGCACAAGACCACATAGTACTTGGCTGCCATGTTTGAAAAGTTTTAATAACACAGGCAATAAGACAGAGATAGAATTAGTAAGAAAGATAAATTGTTCTGCAATCCTCCTAAAAGCCAAGGAGGAGCACCCAAGAAGGAAGCTCAACCATTGCAGGAAGGATCAGTTTAAAAAAGAAGTATGCTAATAGGACCAATAGCTCCTGAATACAACATTTTGGAACGCTGAAGGGACAAAGCAGAGCACATCCTAAACATAACCTGTGCCCGAACAGTAATGTATCGAGACATAGACCTTTATAACCAACCACTATAAAAAATGAACTGTCTGAAAATTGAAACCACTTGCCATCTTGGGTCTTAATCTGCAAGTCCTTCACTCACGTTAATGATCCCAGAAAACAAATTAGGGGTGAAATGGTGTGACATAATCTAGGAATTTACCATTTTATTGAACGTTCAGGAGCAAAAATAAAGGTTCAAAGGTTAAAGATGTTGAAGGAACTTGCTGGGTAAGATAGTTGGAAAATGTAATTCAAAATGCACATAGGATGATGATTTGATACTTCGTAATCCGTAAGAGGTCACTAATAATTCACTATATGATTGCCTTGATGAATGCATACATAAAATTCGGCCCGTGGAGTTGAATGGATCACCTAGGCGTTATATTGCTTTTGACTAATAAATATTGCAGTCCTACTGAGAAGTAGGAGGGTCTGTTGGATCAGCTTAAACCTAAACTACTAGTTTAATCCACATGCAGATCTCTGCAGTTGGAATGTTAACCTGCAATCTCTAGAAGAGTACAACCAGGGTTCTGCACACTAAAATAATTATTTTCTAGCAGGAATATTAACTATTGGACAACAAGTCAGGTCCTTCAAAAATGCTGTGGGGCTGGAGCGGTGGCAATCAAATGTCAGTTGCATTTGACATGTACCTGACTCTGTACCAGCCCTGGCGAATATGAACATTTCGGGGTCGATTCCGATTCGGTAAAATCCCTTTACAAATAGCCGTATGGAGCATATTTCCCGTACGAATTGTACCCGTAAACACCCCCGTACGTACGATGAAGTACGATTCAGACCCAAAGCAGATCTCCATACGAATCGTACGAAAGACCATATGACTTAAAAATACGTACGAATCGTACTCGGAACACGCAGTACGCAACGTCCGTACGGACCGAAGCAGCCTTTTCCGACCCAGCAAGTACGATTCGTCTCATCAACACTCCGTACGATTCTTTCTACAGGAGCTCAAAACGTCTGGAAAAGCAGACTTCGACTCGTAGTGCGTACGAAACGGACCCCCGGTTACGCGAGTACACCTCATGACTGCAGGGGTACGGTGTATACACACCCCATGCATTATTGGGGTACGGTGCGTACACACCCCATGATTGCAGGGGTACGGTGCGTATGTGATTGTGTGGCTCTCCGTACGAATCGCCTATACACGACGTGTTCCGTACGAATCGCGTTCTCATTCCACCGTCCGGATCGTACTTGTCG
This sequence comes from Lissotriton helveticus, assembly GCF_964261635.1. Taxonomy (NCBI): domain Eukaryota; kingdom Metazoa; phylum Chordata; class Amphibia; order Caudata; family Salamandridae; genus Lissotriton; species Lissotriton helveticus. Next base: position 1,143,416,121 of record NC_136057.1, on the reverse strand, counting down.
GGTCGTACAGCATGTTTACGATTTGCACGGTTTACTGTTAAGGTCCGTGTCGTACGGATTTTCGCTTGCTTTTTGTATGGTTTGCAATGATTAGGTCGTATATTTTTCAAACGAATCGTACCACGCGATTCGGACGGAATTGTACGAGTCGTACGGAAAGGGCTACGGATTCGATTCGGTCGTACGGATTGGTTTACCGAATCGGAATCCACCTCTTCATGTGCCAGGCTAATATGATGTGGTCAATGCTAGAAATCACATCGGCAGAGGTGTTTACCCTGTCCAAGTAGGAATCACACTCCTAGTCAGGATAAGTTAGATGAACAATCTAAATTACCCTTTGCTCACCCTGGTGCACAGACAGAATATCGAGTTTAAAATGTCTACATACCCAAATATCGAGTTTTAAATATCAGGATACAGAAATATCAACAGGAAGAATATAGTGGTCAAGAATATCAACTTGCAGGTAAGAAATAACGTTTTTGGAAATATCGAAGTTGTTAATATCGTTTTCAAAAATAAAGTTGTTTAAAATATCGATGTTTTAATTAATGGTATGTATTTTAGTATGTATTTTAAAAGTATGTGATTTTTTTGCATAAGAATTTGTTTTGTTTTTTAATATATGAGTTACATTTTTAGCAGTTATTAATTTAATCTTAATGACATTTTGTGTTTTTAAGTTCTGTGAGGGATTGTGGGTTTATAGGGGAATAGGGTGGGAAGGAATTAATTATAATAAATTAATGATTATTTTTGATGTATAATTAATTATTTATTTTAGATTTTATAGTGTTAATTGTGGGAATTCATTTATTATTAATTAATAATTAATTGGCTATTAAATATTATGTATTAATCAATTGGCAGTTGTGTTAATTAATTTTTTTAGAAGTGGTTTGTGAGTTTATAGGGGAATAGGGTAGGAAGTAATTTAATTATAATAAATATATTAATATTTTTTATATATACATATTTTTTAAATTCTATTTTATAGTGTCAATTGTGGGAGTTATGTTATTGTTAAATATTTATTAATTGGTTGTTAATTATGATTAACTATTTTTTTGTCAGTCATAATTTTATTTCGCTAACACAATGTAGGCATAAAAAGTATACTACATATAAAAAGAAAACATTTCAAAGCATTACAACACAGTTAAAATACCATCAATTTTTTTAAAAAGCTATTACATTTGAAAAACAAATTATTGGTTATTTACACAATAATAAGTGCATTTCCTTTGTAAGTAAAGCATTTTAGCCAGTTAGAGATCTCTTTTTTAGTGTCGATAAAAAAAAAGACGCTAAAGATAAACAAATGAAAGGATCAGATAGTGGTTGGAGATAGTAGAGGGCTACACGGCACTAGTTAAAATTCATTTTGCGCATAATAGGAATAATAAAACGTTTCCTTTCATCATGGTAACATTTACAAAAAAAACAAAAAATGTATATCATCCTGTGCAGATCGATTATCACAGGTACAGAATGGGAGTTCAGAAACAACATAGATATTACGGGGAGAACCCAACATTAACGTAAAGTAATTTAAGCGCCTCACCAGAATGTACCTATGTCGCGAATTTTTATCGAAGGATAGATATGTTAAGTTTGGATTCATTAAGTTTATACTAGGGCCGGCCAAGTAGGATTTAAGGAATTCATTTGTCATTAATTATGTTAATTGTGTCATTTTTGTACGAGTGGGTGGTGAGGTTTATAGGAGAATAGGGTGGGAAATATTGTTTTTATAATTAATTGATAATTGTTTGTTAATTAATGCTAATACTTAATTAAAATTAAAATATGGCAATTGTGTAATTCATTTTTGATGTAAGTTATGGGGTTTATAGTGGTAAAGGGTGAGAAGTAAATTAATTATTAAGTTGTTAATTGATATTAATGTATTAATGTAACAATAGTTATTTTTGTGGTGTTTATTGGGGTGGAAAGTAATTTATGTTTAATTAATCAATAATCAGTTGATTATTAATATTAATGTATAAATTGATAACTATTTATAGTAGGTGTTTATTATTATTTTGTGTGTGTTTTGTTTTTATAGTGGTAACATTTGTGGAGTAAATACATTTTTATTTATTTTTCATTTTTTCAGATTAATAATATTTGTTTAATTGATAATAAATTACGTTAATTATAGAGGTACATTTTTTAATAAATTTAAATGTGGGATGTGAATAGTGTGGAGTTATAGGGTAGGAAATAAAAAATATTACGTTTATGCAATAAATAATGTTTTTGTTTCTAAAACAATTCTATTAAAAAGTAGTTTTTTTGTGTATAAATAATTTATTTATTGTTTTAAATAATTGTTCTAGGTATTTGTTAAATCCTTTTAACATCCTAATATGCTTCTATCTTTTGTATTATTTAAAATGTGATATATGTTTTATTTTTTTGTTTTTTAAAAATCTTTTGTGTTGTTGTAAATTTGCTTGTTTTTAATTTTGAACTGATTCCACTGGAGTGGGAATAGAAACTTTTACCCTTCTGCTATCCAACACTTTCCCTATTGTTGCACCCACTGGAGTGGAAATGGTAAGTTTTACCCCTCCGCTATCCAACACTTTCCCTAGTGTTGCACTCATTGGAGTGAGAAAAGTAATTTTCACCAATCCGCTATCCAACACTTTCCCTACTGTTGCACACACTGGAGTGGGAATAGTAATGTTTCCCTCTCCGCTATCTAACACTTTCCCTACTATTGCACCCATTGGAGTGGGAATAAGAATTTTTACCCCTCCGCTATCCAACACTTTCCCTACTGTCGTACTCACGGGAGTGGGAATAGTAAGTTTCGCTCTTTTGCTATCCAACACTTTCCCTACTGTTGCACTCACTGGAGTGGGAATAGTGATTTTTACCACTCCGCTATCCAACACTTTCCCTATTGTTGCACCCATTGGAGTGGGAATATTAGGTTTTACCCCTCAGCTATCCAACACGTTCCCTACTGTCGCATTCACTGGAGTTGGAATAGTCGTTTTCAGCCCTCCGCTATCCAATATTTTCTTTACTATTGTACTTACTGGAGTGGGAATATTACGTTTTACACCTCTGCTATCCAACACTTTCCCTATTGTTGCACTCGCTGGAGTGGGAATAGTAATTTTACCCCTCCTCTATCCAACACTTTCCCTACTGTTGCACTCAATAGAATGTAAAATGTAATTTTAAAGACTATTACATATTTTTTTATTTATGATATGATTTTTTAATTAGATTGTATTTTATAAGTGTATGTAAATACATATATATTTATTTGTATATTTTTATATATTTATACAATTATAAAATAAATTAAAATTAATAGTTTATTAATTATTTTAAAGGAAATATATATATATATATATATATATATATATATATATATATATATATATATATATATATATATACATATATATATTACTTTTCATATAGGTATGTATAAATATTTTTTAATTAAATGTATTTTATATTATGTATTAAAATGTATATTACATCTAAATAATTGTTTAAAATGTTTTTATTATTAAATATATTTAACATTAATTTTTATTTAAACATACAAATTTATATTTTGTACATCTATAATGTTTACATTGATAGTTTTGTTTCAATATTTTTGAATTTACAATTTTAAATATAGGAAGTTTATATTTTTGACATCGATATTTTTGCATCAAAATTTGTGTATGGGGAAATTTTGGGAATCGATATTCTATCAGTGAACCGCTCACCCTCTTGCAGCTTGGCACAGACCAATGAGACTTAAGAGACAATGTGTAAAGTATTTGTGCAAAACCTAAATTACAGTAAGACAGTGAAAGCACTACAAAAAGACTCAACACCAGCGAGTTATCTCACCTACTTAGTGGACTCAAGACTCCTAGGAGCCCTCTGGGGGTCCTGCTTGTGAACTGCCTCAAACCCCACTCTAAGGTTACCCTGCTTCTGGAGACTGATGATGGGGTGGAAGACGAGAGTGAACCTCTACCCTACCTCCTATCTTCCAAGGAGTATCATGAGTCATTGAAGGGTGTCAGCCTCTGCTGTACCCTACCCTAGATTAACAGAGAGACTGTTGTCAGTTGCTGAGGCAATTTGCTTCTTTGTTCTCCCTTACCCCAGAACTCGCTACATGGTGTACCCATGATATTAATATTGGGGACAGCACAACCATAAAGAACAAAATCTATGAACTGTCTGATAAGGTTTGGGCTAGTATCAAAGAGGAAGTCTCCAAGATGCTGGTGTTAGGGTTTATTGAGGCCTCAAACAGCTCTTGTTATAGCCCAGTGGTGTTGGTTCCCGAGGATGCCCCTCCAGGGGCCACACCTGAACTTAGGTTCTGTGTGCACTGCCGTGGGCTCAATGCAGTCAACAGGACTGACGCACACCCCATCCCCAGAGCTGATGAGCTCATTGATTGATTTGGAGCTGCCAAGTTCCTCAGCACATTTTACTTAACGTCTGGATACTGGCAGATTGCCTTGACCAAGAGGGCTAATGAGGTCAGCGTTCACAACACCAGAAGGGCACTTACAATTCTGGGTCATGGCTTTGGTTTGAAAAACGCCCTTGTCACTTTCCACAGGCTGTTGAATCAGGTCCTGGTAGGGTTGGAGCACTTCAGTTCCACCAACCTTGGCAACATTACCGTCTTCAGCTCTAGTGAGGAGGACTACATGAACCACTTCCAGGAGGTGCTTCATGCTCTGCAGAGCACAGGCCTGACTATCAAGGCCAGTAAATGCTATATAGGGCAGAGTTCTGTGGACTACTTGGGACACCAAGTACAGGGTGGGAAGGTTCAGCACTTCCAGCCTAAAATTGACACCATTGTAGATTGGGAAACCCCCATGAACCAGACAAAAGTAGCCTCAATAGCTATCATCAACGAACGTGGCATCATTGTTGCCCTCTTGACAGAGCTGGCTTACCAGAAACAGCCATGTCAAGTGATCTGGACAGAGGCATGCCAGAAAGCTTTTGATACCCTGAAGGAAGCCATGTGTATGCCATCCATGCTCAAGACCCCTGATTTCTCCCAAGAGTTTTTGTGCAGATGGATGCCTCAGAGCATGGAACAGGTAAAAGAAGAGGGCATTTCTCAGCCTACAGTCTTCATCAGTAGGAGGTTACTTCCCAAGGAACAGAGGAGGAGCGCAATTGAAAGGGAACCTCTGCTATGGGCTGGGCACTGAAGAAGCTAAGGCCATACCTGTTTGGTTCTCACTTCTGGGATAAGACATGTATCAGGTCCCTCAGATGGTTAATGCAGATGAGGGGTGAGAATTCCAAACTGTTGTGGTGGTCCATCTCTCTACAAGGAATGGACTTTTCGGTGGACTACTTTCCTGGCAAACACCATGCTAATGCTAATGGTCTCTCCAGGTTAATCCACCTTAGCAAAGAAATCTTCCAAGCGGTTAGGTAAATTGCCCTACCTTCATCTACTTGCCAAGCCCAAACCTTTCTTTTTATTACATAGAAGTATTCACTAATGCAGGCCCTAGGAAACCCTATGGACAGGGTGCAGTGTTTTTAAAAGGTAGGAAATGCACTTTTGAGTTTCACATGTCCTGGTCGTGAAAAACTGCTAAATTCATTTTCACTACTGGAAGCCCTATCTCTCCTATAGGTTAACATTGGAATTGCCTTAAAGCATCTTTTAAGTATAATTTCCAATTGGTAAAAGATAGAGATTTGGAGTTTGGTGTCTCTTGAACCACAATTTATAATCACAACTTATAGCGAAGTCGGATTTTAAATTATAAGTCTGAAAATGACACTTTTAAGAAAGTTGGCATTTTCTTACTTTAACATTTTCTGCCTTCCTCTGAATACATGTCGGGGTTGGGTGACAACTTGTCTTTGTGCATTTCTACTGGAAAGTCATACACGGAGGAAGCTGCGTGCGACATTTGCATCCTGATGGCCCATCATTAGACTGATGAGCCTTCCTGTGATAGATTGAGAGGAAGGAGATGACACTTGCACCTGAATAGGGCTGTGGCTGTCCCCACACAAAGAGCTACATACCCCCTCTAGTGAGCCTGGAGTCAGGGCAGGAAAGGCAGGGACCTGGTGATTTTCAAATGCCTCTTTGAGGTCTCCCTCCATTCAAGGCACTATTGGATATACGTGCTGGACCCCTGAAATCAGTCCTTTGCTGGAACCAATGACATTCTGCCAGGAAGAATAGCTACTTTGTTCCAGGAAGGACTGCCAGATTGCTAAATGCTTTGTTGTGTTGGCCTGTGGCATGCTGATTACTGCTCTGTCTGAGGCACTGCTTCTTTGTTTCCTGCTTTGTTGTTTTGGCCTGCTGCTTCTTGCCTCGGAGAGAGAAAGACTGGACCTGCTCTCTACATCCCTGAATCTAAGTTTTTTCAAGGCCTTGCCCCCTGTTCTTGAAGTTTCAGGGCCATCAAAGACTTCCTTTAACTCTGCTTCAGCTGCTGGACTCTGCCATCTGTGAGTCTTCCCTTTCCTGAGGTGCCCCACTAGTCCAGGGCCTCAGCAGTAGGTTCTGCAGCTGTTTTGCTCCAAAATCAATGTATCATCATCTCAGCTCAGATCAGAACCGACGCAGTGGCCTTCAACACCAACACAGTGACCTTTGACGCCAATGCAGTGCCAACCAGAAAACATCCCTGTGCAGCTCGATAACGATGAGGACCCGACTGCAAGATTCAACTTCAACGCAGCTCTGTGGCAAGGTCCCGACTGCGAGGTGCAATGATAACGCAGGACCCAACTGTGAGGCTCAACTTTGATGCATTGGCCTGACTGCATGAATCGGAACCAACACATCGAGTCTTCATCGCTAATGTTTCCCCATCCAAGGATCTCTTTCAGTGGGCACTGTGTGGGTCCTGTATCCATCCTGCTCTCCATCGCGGTTGGCCCAAACTTTGGATTTACCATGGTCTAGCATGACCTCAAGTAACCTTTTAGCACTATTGACTTCTAAGCACTGTTTTTGGACTTAACCTTTAAAAATTCATACTTCTACGTATTGGCCATTTGTCATTTCAGTCTTGTTTTACTCAGATAAATATTCTCTATTTGTCTAAACTGATGTGGAGTATTTTTGTGGTGTTTTCACTGTGTTACTGTAAGTTAAGTGTTGCGCAAAAACTTTACACATTGTCACTTAAGTTAAGCCTCACTGTTATGATTTAGGTTGTTTATCTTACTTAGACTGACTAGGATTTTATTCTTTACTTAGACAGGGTGCAAACCTCTGCCAACTAGAGGCTCAATTTCATACACCAATGGCAGCAGTGTGATAGGACTTGTGTTTGTCCAGTATCTTACAGTAATTTGGTATACACTACTATCCACATTTAGACCAATTTTATTCAATTGTCTCTGAATCCCATTGGCATTTTTACTTTTCTACAAATCATGTCTCTGATTGGAGGTCCCATAACTAAACCCACCCCTACACCTGAAAGCATGGATTTTATGCTGGACAAGTAGGAAAGATACACTGCAAACCAGTTCAAGACTTTTTGCAGGGGGTTTGGGGTGTCTACCAAAGGCTTCACTAAGAAGGTGGAGCTGCAAAAGGCACTGTGGGCCTGGATTGAAGCTAGGGATGCAGCCAATGAGACCCCAGAGGAGGATGAGTAGGAGATGAAGGATGATGATGAGGAGGCCCAGGTTCAGTGGAGAATCTGGGGCTACTTGTGGGCCCAGGGCCAACCAGCCTGCAAGGAGAGATGGTGCACCCAAGGCCAGAAAGCAGTGTGCCATCCAAAGGCACACTGCCAAAGAGGAGCTGGTGGACTGGAGGGAGGAGAGTAAACAAAAATGTTGTTGGCTTCATCCCTTTTAAACTTCTATATTGACACACCCTGTGAGAGGACCTTTCAGTCTGAATAAGGAAGGCTGGGAGCAAGCTCCCAAGAAACCACCCGAGAATGTAGTCAGCTACATGCTGGCATTCTGCAACCAGACATCACGCTTTGAGACATCACTCAGGAAAATCTGGAAGCTAGCCAGGAGGACATCAATCAATGCTACGACCAAAACACCACTCTGGTTGAGTGTCAGCCTGGTCACAAAGTGTGGGTAATAGAGCCAGTGAAGCCCAAGATCCTGCAAGACTGTTGGTCTGGGCCTTATGAAGCACAAGAGTGATGTAACCTACTTGATGGACCTCAGGACTCTTAGGAACCCTTTGAGGGTCCTGCATGTGAACTGTCTCAAGCCCCACAGTGAGAGGTCTGAGATTACCAGGCTTCTGGTGACTGATGATGGGGTGGAAGAGGAAAGTGAACCTCTCCCGACCTCCTGTATTCCAAGGAGCAGGATGGGTTAATGGAGGGTATCAGCCTTTCCTCTGTCCTGACCCTAGATCAACAGGGAGGCTACCAACAGTTACTGGGCAGTTTGCCTCATTCTTCTCCCTTACCCCAGGACTGGACATGGTGTACTCATGATATTGATAGGACGGCACACCCATATCGACCAAAATATACAGGCTGTATGATAAGTTGCGGGTTAGCATCAAGATGAAGATCTTTTGACTTCAAGAACAGGGGGTAAACCCTTGGAGAAATTTGGGTTCAAGTATGTAGAGAGCAAGTTCAGTCCTTCTCAATCCTAGGCAAGAAGCAGAAGGCCAACAGAGGAAAGAAGGTCGCACAGTGGCAGTATCTCCTACAGCACAGCAATCAGCAGGCAGCAGGTCTACACAAAAAAAAGCTGTTAATTAAGTGACAGTCCCTCCTTCAGCACAGCAGCTCCTCTTCCAGGCAGAATGTCCTTGATTCCAGCAAAGTTCTGATTTCGTGATGTCAGGGGTCCAGTACTTATACCCAGTTGTGCCTTTGTAATGGCAGAAACTTCAACGAGGCCTGTGTAGTTCACAAGGTCCCTGCCTTTCCTGCCCTTGCTCCATATTCACTACAGGGGCATATGCAGCTCTTTGTGTGGGGATAGACACAGCCATATGCAGGTGCACGTTTCAGCTCCTCCTTCCCAATCTACAACAAGAAGTCCCATCAGTCTGAGGATGAGTCAACAGGATGCAAATGTCACACCCAGCTCTCTTTGTGTGTGACTGTTTAGAAGGAATGCACAAAGCCCATCTGTCACCCAACCCAGACATGTATTCAGAGACAGGCAGAGGCATAGAATGGTTAAAGTAAGACCATTTTAAACTACAACAGAAACTCATGGATCTGCAAGGGAGAATGAAAAAGGAAAGAAGGAGGTGACCTAGTTATGGTGGAGTATTCATTTTAAAGGAAGTTTCCCTCACCCACCAAAGGTGGCATGCTTCATCATTAGGTAACCTCCACACACTGTGAAGTTTAGTCACAGTGCCGGCCACAACCCCCTCTCAGTGATGTTTTTAAGAAGAGGTATAAAAATTACCTTCTGAATGAGCTAAGTGTGCTGAGGGGTGCAGAGCAAAAAATAAAGTGAGAAGTGTGATGATTAAAACTAGCTACGGGGTACACCAAATGTTTTATTGGTACACCCTGAGCTCCTCCCTCTCAGAGAGGGGATTGTAGCCCGCACTGTGACTATGCTTTACTGTGTGAGGAAGTTACACAATTATGAAGCTGCCACCTTTGGTGGGGGAGGGAAACTGTCCTGTAAAAGAATATTCCACCACGACTAGGTCACCTCCTACTTTCCTTTTTTTCTTTTTCTTTTTTTTCTCCCTTGCAGATCTAGGAGTTTCTATTGGGGTTAATGTCATGATTAGGGGAGTCTGCTTCGGCTGGTCTTTAAATCTTCTCTGGCCCTCTTGTTGTGATTTGTTAAGGGAAGAAAATGCCAACTTTCTAAAAAGTGTCATTTCCAGACTTACAATCTAAAATCCGATTTCACAATAATTTGTGATTTTAAACTGTGAGCCCAGAGACACCAAACTCCAAACTCCAAACCCCTATCTTTTTCCAATTGGAAATTACACTTGGTGTTTTAAGGCAATCCCAATGTTAACCTATGGGAGAGACAGGCCTTGCAGTGGTGAAAACAAATCTAGTAGTTTTTCACTACCATGGCATGTGAAATTCAAAGGTACATGTCCTACCTTTAAAATTCACGGCACCCTCACCATAGGGCTGCCTAGTGCCTACCTTCGGGGTGGCTTACATGTAATAAAAGAGAATGTTTGGGCCATGCAATTTTGCTGACTTGCCTTGTCGAAATGGCAGCTTTAAAATTGCACTCACAGGCTCTGCAGTGGAAGGCCTGAACAATGTTGAAAGGGATACTTAGGTGGGGTGCATAATCAGTGCTGCAGGCCCACCAATTGCATTTAACTTACAAGCCCTGGGCACATATAGTGCACTTTACTTGGGACATATAAGCAAATTAAATATGCCAATTGTTGATAAGCCAATGTCACTTTAGCACTGGTTAGCAGTGGTAAAGTGCCCAGAATCCTAAAGCAAGCAAAAATGAAGTCAGTAAAGCAGGAGGTCAGAAGGCAAAAAGTCAGGGGTAACCATGCCAAGGATGACAGGTCTAACAGCCCGTGCATTGGCACTTATTACAACATTGGAATGTTGGGATCTCCACTGTAGACAATGGAGTGCTCCCTGCTTTTACGGACCGGTAAAGGCCCGCAGAGCAACATTCCAATATTTTACAAAGGCCTCTCGGAGCTCGAGGGGATTTAAATACCCGAGAGCTTTGAGTGGCCTTTGTTTTATTTGTTAAAACAGTCTGCCCTCTAGTGGTAGAATGTTCTAATAGCCTTACAGCCCTACAGAGCGGGGCCAAACCTGCTATTAAAGTCCCGGTCCCTTCGGCTAGGGCCTATAATGCGGGAACGGGCCTTTAATAGCTGGTATAGCCATTAAACTACAGTGGGCTATAAGCCTATATTAAACACTGGAGAGAAGAAATAAGGTGCTGGCTTGTTAGACCAGTACAAGATGCCATGAACAACAGTGCAATCTTTGTGTAATTTGAGCAGAGAGGGAAGTTCAAACTATGCCCATGCAGTTCTTGGCCTCTCACAAGTGACTGACGACTAGTTCTTGTGTTGAGTCATTATAAGTGCTGCATCCCGTGTGAGAAGTGCTAATAATGACATTTTTGCACTGGAAGAGATTGTTCTTCTCAGAAATGGTGTTGCTGCTAAGAAGTTCTGATATTGGTCCATTAAAAGTAGAGCAGTTCTGCTTAGATGCATTCAAAATGTTGCAGGTCAATTGGGAAGTACTGGTAAGGTCCCATGAAAAGTGTATTGAATCCTGCTGAGAATAGCTTTCTCCACTGGCCACCATTGTGCGTTACACATTCTCATAAGGATTGAAAGTGAGTGGCGGTTACTCAAACCCACAACACAGTGACCAGCACAGGGGTCTGTTAAAAAAATGTGCACATCTTGCTTTCTCACATGTTCTTTGTCACAATATTGTTAGGAAAAGTATTGTCTGATGCAGTATTGTGCCATAAATATAGAATACATGTCCCTCTGCATCTAGAATTTCTCTCATTAACTTCAATGGGGTTATATTTTTGTAAACAGTACTTAGAACACAATATTTTGACATATAATAGTATAATACCATACCCCAGCAGAATCCATTTGTTTCTCCAAAGTGAAATCCAAAGAGCCTTACAATTACTTTTGTCAGAGCCCAATTAAAATATCCTAACAGAGTCTGCTGTGCCTCTGCAACAAACGGATTACCACGGTTCAAAGAGTAACAGTTCAGGCATCCAGATTGTGTCTTTGTTTATGGTAGAGTGCCCATGCAAAGCCAGGCTTGAAAGCTCTCCGCTGCCTTCCCACTTAATGCATAAAGCATGCTGAGGCACAAGTGTCTGCTATCCTCAAAGCTTGGCTCTTCACTATGATTCAATCCGAAAACTACACTTCTTGTAATATTACATGCTCAGCAAGCACAGTTTAAAACATACATTCATGGTGGGAGATCTTTAGAGATCCAAGGTTCTCAGCTATGGCTCAGTCCCTCCCCTTGACTCCACCTAAAAGCAGCTTAACTTCAGAATCTCCTGAAAGACAAACTTTTCAAAGAGACTTGCAACTAAGCTCGTCAGCAACATGGAGCAATTGAAAAATGTCTAACTGAGACCATCCTACACATCAGGCTAGACTTCAGTTTTTTGGGATTTTAACCATTGAGTGTCTCTCTGTGGTTTGTGCTCATAAGGGGCATAGGTAAGATTTAGCTCTATTCAAACTACTGATAGAGCAGGGAAGTTTTGCTGAAATAAATCCTCTGACGGAGCTGAATATTTAGTTAGACTTTAATGTAAAACCACTTTGCGGAACTGACAGGCAAGAAAATATGGCTTTAAAAGACAATTAACGTGTAGCTTGTTTTTTTGCACTAAGCATTCATTTCTATTGTACTTTCATTGCATAGGGCAAGACTAAGTCTCAATAAATAAATGCCTTTTGGAAATGCTATGCCATGAACAAAGGTAGGCATTAGATGACCTTAATTTGGCCTGGATAAATTTGTCATTGCTGCAAAATGTATTGACTTTATAAAATGTATTTCTTCTTTCTACCTAAATTAAGTATTCTCATCACATTTAGATAATGTTCTAGCTACCACAATTACAATACTGAGAAGTGAATGTTGGAAACAGGGCTTTTGTTGCCATATCCTCCCACTTTTTGCCTGGTTTTGATGCAACTTTGCTGAGGTGTACTAGGTCCCTTCTAATAAGGTTTCCAGTACCAGTGTTCTTTCCCAAAACTGCACCACAATTGGCACAACATCAGCCCCCATGCAAGTCCCTAGTAAATGGTACCCCTGGTACCTAGGGCATTAGCACTGAAGAGGGTCCTTTAGGGCTGCAGCACATATTTACCACCCTAGGAACCCCTCACCAAGATCATGCAAACTGCCCTTAAAGGCTACATGTGTTGGTGCAGACAAAGCTAAAGAGTAGGCATGGCACACATCCCTGTGTGTCATGCCCGTAAACACTGCATGAGATATAGGTAATCCACCTCTAGTGCAGGCCTTACTGTCCCAAGGCAGGGTGCACTAAACCACATGCTTGGTCATACCTGCCTGAGCAGATATGACCATACAATATCTAAGTCCATTCTTGGATTTTGTAAGTGTTCAGGGAAGCCATAGAGAGTACATGGGCTGGACACTCATCATTATGAATTCCCCTGCTCCATTACGGCTTCACTGTACCCTAATATGTTTGGTTCCAAACATCCAGTCTTAATAAACTCTCACTGATGCCTGTGTTGGATTTATTAATAAATGCACACAGGGGACACCTTAGAGGTCCCCTGAAAACCTACCAGCTATTAATGTGGATTCTGACTGGTCCCTGCCAGCCTGCCAACACTAGACAAGCTTCTAATCTCATGGGGTGAGAGTCTATGCTCTTAGTGGCCAGGAACAATGCTTGGGCAGAGGTGCTTCACTCCTACAGGCAGGAATTGCATGCCAGAGCGGGAATCAATCTATAAAGGTGATGCCTCCTTTAAAATGCAACAGAACATCCTCTAGTTAGGAGAGGATGCCAACGCCCCTCACCCCTGTCCGGACCCCGCTTTTGGCATAAGGACAGGAGGGAAATTAGTTAGATTAAGAGATGGGCCTATATTCACCCAGCTCAACCCCTAAGGTGGGGTAGGAGATGTGGATCCCACTTTTCCAATGCCTCCATTTTGTGTTGGAGGAAACTAGCCAATTAGGGTCAGGGTTGTGCCCACTCCCCAAAGGAAGTGGTCACATAGAGGGTGTAGACACCCTAAAGGTAGGTAGCCAATCAGCTACTACCTGTCACTCCCTGGAACGACCCTACATGTTGTATTTAGGAGGCACCCCTCGATCCTGAACTTCAAATTCAATGGACATAAACAAGTCACGGACAAAGAAGAGCTGCTGACCCCACAACAGAGCTCCTGCTGCAGAATTAAGCACAAAACACTGTCTGTTGCCTCAAGGAATCGACCATCATGGTGTGCTGTCTGATCCTGCTGCTGTGAAGCCTCCACGAATCCCAGAGCACCTCCAGCCCTTCGACAATTGCCTAGGAACTCTCTTGGAGTAGAGGAACTACTCGCATGAACTACACAGGCACAGAAGCAGCAGAGTCCGACTTACCGACTTGCCAATCCCCACCTACGTTGAAGCAGCAACCAAACCCGCAGCCAGTCGCCAACTCAGGAGGGTCAGCTCTGTCCCCCCACCAAGTGAGAGGACACCAAGATCTACCGGAGCAGTGCCTCAGCAATATCAGAGGTACTCGACCACTTACAACTGACACCGAGATGAAGAGTCCAATCCAGACTCCAACTGCCCAGGAAGCAAGCACCTATTGACGGAAATTGAGACCCATATGGCTTACTATGTGAATGGTCCAGCTGACCCGGAATTGTCCCTACGACCTGCCTGCTCCTGACCGCAAAAGACTATCTTGAAACACAGAGCTCATCTGACCTATGTGCTCTGCACTTAGTCCGCCCAGCCTAGGTACCGACAAATCTACTGTGCTCCCATGTTCCTGAGGGCCTTGCAACATAATCCCTTGTTTGGGGTCCCCCAGACTTAACTGTAAGTTCCCTTGTGCATCCTCTGCTTAGGGGTGGCCTTCTACTCCTTAGTGCCTGCTGCCAATTACCTCAGCACCCTGCTCCTGGCCAAATCCAGCATACTCCCGATGGCCTGCTGGCCTGGCCTTGCAAACCTCCTAAAACCTGGAGATGTACCATGAGAACAAACTATACGATTTCCTATACATTTTTTTATTGTTCTCCATAGACTTCTATTGTGCGTAATTGCGCACAACTCTGAGTTATTTTCCGAACTGTGAAAAATCATAACAAAATAAGTACTGACCAGTGAACGAAGTTCTTGGACGGAAAAATGATACATAAATCAGTGTTATTTTTGCTAATTGATCTCGGATTTATTCTTGAGTGTGCGTCTCCTTAATGTCTCTGTGATTTCAACAAATGCTTAGCACTATCCTTCGATAAGCCTAACTGTTCGCCCACACTACCACAAATAGAGCACTATCTACTTTTGCCTCTGTATACCAATCTGCAACCAACTGTACTCTCTGCACATTGTACTTCATTTCAGTACACTTTATAGAAAGCCAGCTTTCTAAAGTTAACAATATATTAACACGAATAATTCTTACAAGAAAATGTGAATCTCATGATTTAACCAGGATACTGAAAAAAATTTCTGTCTTTAGAAATAGTTCATTGTTACACAGTGCAACATGGAATAGCTGATAGCTTAGACTCGCTGAAGCTCTCATGGGAAAAACAATTAAATTGTTGCCAATCTATTCATGTTTAGCAAGTAACTGATACTTTTAGCCTGTACCTTGCTGACATTGTTAGTTTACCATGGAAATGAAGGAAGAAGGTGCAGACGATCAGACAACTGCTTCCCATTGGCTCAATTAGATTGTTACATGTTTTTGAGTATTATATTAGTGCATGTTTCCTAGTTAGAACATTGTCAGAGCGGCGGATCCTTTCTGAACTAGTCTTCATGAGGAGTTCTTTTCCTAAATTTTCTCTTATGCTCTTTTTTAGACTTTAGCTGAAAGCTACTTCTGATAAATTTGGTCACTTACCACTTTGGCAGAGAATTATTTCTGATTTACCTCTTTTCGTTATGATTTTATGAGTGTAGCTACTGCCGCACCTGTTGCTCATGTAGGGAGACTTGGCTGAGTTTTCCTAAGCGGCTCTTTATGGGGAGTTCGATTTCCTAAATGCTCCACTGAGCTCGCTCTTTTCAATAACTTCTTATGGGTTCTATCTAGCATTTTGAATCTTACCTTACATAGAATAGGCACTAAGGGCCAGATGTATGACTGTTTTTAGCGGTTGCAAAAAGAGAATCGGGCCATTTGCGACTGCTAAAACGGCTTTTAGCATGTACCAACCCTATTTTGCGAATCGGTAACCTATTATAGACTCACAAAATAGGGTTTGCGAGTCGGTATTAGGAAGGGGCATGCCAAGGACGTCCCTTCCTAATAGCGAGTCTCAAGGGTATGTATGAATGTTTTGCAACCGTAATGCAGTTGTAAAACATTCATATTTTACTGACTCTGTGAAGGAGGTGGTAACCCATTCCGAAACAGGAAGGGGCCCCAAGGGACCCCTTCCCCTTTGTGACTGTGGGCGCCAACATATTTTAAGAGCAGGCAGTGGTCCCATGGACCACTGCCTACTCTTAAAAAAAGAAAAGGTAGCTTTTCATTTTTATTTTTGAAATGCATCCCGTTTTCCTTTAAGGAAAACGGGCTACATTTAAAAAAACATGCTGCATTTAAAAAGCAATCACAGATATAGCAGTCTGCTGACCCCAGCAGACCACCATCCCAGTGATTACGGCCTTTCCCAAAGGGTCACAAATTGTGGACTATCTCATGAATATTGATGAGGTAGGTCATTTGGGAATCACTAAATATGTCTGAGACACAATAGTACATCACAGTTTGCGAGTCCCAATTGCGAGTCACAAAAAAATCTTAATTGGAGACTCGCAAAATTAAATGGTCATACACCTGTCCCTAATTCCTTCATGGAACACCCTTGTCATATTATTTTGCATTCATTCTGATTTACTAATTGAATAAAAAGACAAAACTATTCTACTAAACTCTTAATTATAAATAAAGGCTTTTGAACGGTATCTCAAACTCTCATTATTGCTGAACTAACTTACTATTATGGTGATTTCTATTGAGGAGATTTGGTATATGCTGCATTCTAAAACGGTGGCAAATGTCTATTGACCTGGGGAAGAAAGACGGCAGAAGTAGAGCTCACCTTTGTAAGTGGCGGGTTGAACTGAATAAAATAAATATGTTTCTGCACTATCACTTCTAAATAGTTAAATCAGAATACAATGCCTGTCTATTCGAGACTGCCCTCAAATAAAAACAAATGTACTGTAAATGCTTATTGAAATATATGTTGAGTCATGTCAGTAGTTGGATAAGCTTTCCAAATGCTTTTCACAACAGATGTGGATAAAGGGGTTTACCAAGGATCTAAGACAAAGCTCCAATGTGGTCACCACCAAGGGAGCTAACCTAACCACTGCTTCACATTAAAATCCGTTTTATCCACACAGTTGTACAAAGCCATGAATACAATGCATCTTCAGACCCAAGAATAAATGTATATAGTTATAAATATGAAGCCAAATCAGTAGGTTGCATCAATGTGTACTCACTTGTCACATTAGACTCTAACCCCTTTATGTATTTTCTTTCTTGAGCTACAAGTGTGGTTGTACCTGGACCTTTTTAAGAGCTGTTTATGTAAACTTTGAAAATCAGAAATCCAAAAACGTAAATGGCTGTGTTAGACAAAAAATATATTTGTATTAAGGTGAAAGAGAAAACTCCTTACAGTGAAATATAAGATCATTTCCCTATTAAAAAACATATTGCAGAGCAGCTCTACAGTTTTTGTGTGTGCTGGATTTATTCCAAGGTGCGAACAGTGTATTTAAATAGACTGGTGCCTAAATTCCAAAGATATGCCACTCTTTAGTTACGTGTATATATAGGTTGGCTTGAGTTGGTATTTTACCAATTCAAAGCTGTAATACGGTGCCTGGAGTGATAAATGGCTTTTGTCATTTTACAGCTCGCCAAGGACAGCACTGTGTTAATCCTTTGCTTAAAGACTTTGCTGTAGAAATGGCAAAAGAGTTTGTCCTTTTCTATGTCGGTGTGGATGGCACTGTGCTAATCCTATGCTTAAAAACTTTGATAGAAAAACAGACATTTGAGGTGAGCAGATGTAGAGTGTCGCTGGTGTTGAGAGTACTCTAACAGGAGCTGCTTTCCACCTAAACTGGAGAACTACCCAGAGTTATCTCCTTCTTTTTTGCATAATTTATGCGTCACTCTATGCCTGAAAGGGTTTTGTTTTGACTTATACTGGGTGCTCCCTTGTGTCTGGACAAAGCTATATGTCTCTGAAGAGCTCTAATTAGAGCGAAACATTGTGTCAGGGGTTGCTTTTACTCATTTCAGGTTGGCTTGAGTTGGTATTTTACCAATTCCAAACTGTAATATTGTGCCTGGAGTGATAAATGGCTTTTGTCATTTTACAGCTCGGCAAGGACAGCACTGTGTTAGTCCTATGCTTAACGACTTTGCTGTAGAAATGGCAAAAGACTTTGTCCTTTTCTATCTCGTCGTGGATGGCACTGTGCTAATCCTATGCTTAAAAACTTTGATAGAAAAACAGACATTTGAGGTGAGCAGATCTAGAGTGTCGCTGGTGTTGAGAGTGTTCTAACAGGAGCTGCTTTCCACCTAAACTGGAGAACTACCCAGAGTTCTCTCCTTCTTTTTTGCATAATTTACGTGTCACTCTATGCCTGAAAGGGTTTTGTTTTGACTTATACTGGGTACTCCCTTGTGTCTGGAGAAAGCTATACCTCTCTGAAGAGCTCTAATTAGAGAGAAACACTGTGTCAGGGGTTGCTTTTACTCATTTCAGGTTGGCTTGAGTTGGTATTTTACCAATTCAAAGGTGTAATACTGTGCCTGGAGTGATAAATTGCTTTTGTCATTTTACAGCTCGGCAAGGACAGAACTGTGTTAGCCCTATGCTTAAAGACTTTGATGTAGAAATGGCAAAAAACTTTGGGGCATATTACCAAGGAATAGCGATATTTATCGCAAATTTTTTTTAATAGTTGCCTATCGCTGGATATGTTAGCGTAGAAAACATGCTATTAGCAACGTTTTTCTCCATTGTGCGAAAATATCCAGCGATAGCGGCGAAATGCGTGAATATCGCTGAGAATACAGAGATATTCACGCATTAGCGATGAAATGCTCTTAGCCATGTTATCCACCTCCCATTGGATAACATGGCTAAGAGCTGGTCTGGGCAGGTGTTAGTATTTGGAGATATTCGTGCTTAGCACAAATATTTCCATCGCTACGCCTGCCTTGCTAATAGGCGTTAGCGACGTTAGCGACTGCTTTCAGTCGCTAACTGAACTGGTCGGGTACGCCCACTTTGCATGTCTTTAGCGATAATCATCGCTGATAAGCAAAGCGGGCCCCAAACCGCTCGCCATCGCCTAAAAGCTGTCGCTAACATCAGTTAACGACAGCTTGCTAATAGGGCGATAGAATTATCGCCGCTTAGCGGCCGATAACGCCCGCTAAAGCGGCGATAATTGCCTATCGCCCTGCTTGATAATATGCCCCTTGGTCCTTTTCTATCTTGGCATGGATGGCACTGTGCTAATCCTATGCTTAAAAACTTTGATAGAAAAACAGACATTTGAGGTGAGCAGATCTAGAGTGTCGCTGGTGTTGAGAGTGCTCTAACAGGAGCTGCTTTCCACCTAAACTGGAGAACCCAGAGTTCTCTCCTTCTTTTTTTGCATAATTTATGCTCACTCTATGCCTGAAAGGGTTTTGTTTTCACTTATACTGGCTGCTCCCTTGTGTCTGGAGAAAGCTATACCTCTCTGAAGAGCTCTAATTAGAGCGAAACTCTGTGTCAGGGGTTGCTTTTACTCATTTCAGGTTGGCTTGAGTTGGTATTTTACCAATTCAAAGCTGTAATACTGTGCCTGCAGTGATAAATGGCTTTTGTCATTTTACAGCTCGGCAAGGACAGCACTGTGTTAGTCCTATGCTTAAAGACTTTGCTGTAGAAATGGCAAAAGACTTTGTCCTTTTCTATCTCGGCGTGGATGGCACTGTGCTAATCCTATGCTTAAAAACTTTGATAGAAAAACAGACATTTGAGCAGCCGCGGGCCGTGGAGGGAGTTACAGTGGGGCAGGGAGGCGGAGAGGCGGAGAGGGGGAGGGGGAGGGGCGGGGTGGAGGGTGCTAAAAACAGGCATATGGATCATTGCAGGTAAGTACACAATTTAATTAATAAAACGAAATTCGTAGCGCGACTGCATGGCAAAAAGCAATGCTGTGCGCACTACGGATTGCGTTTTATTAATTAAATTGTGTACTTACCCGCGGCTGCATTTGAGGTGAGCAGATCTAGAGTGTCACTGGTGTTGAGAGTACTCTAACAGGAGCTGCTTTCCACCTAAACTGGAGAACTACCCAGACTTCTCTTCTTCTTTTTTGTATATATATGCATCGTCAAGTGAACAAGCGACGAGAGGCTGCGAAACGCGTCTTTGACTTGGGGAATAAACGAAAATAATTAGCACCTCAACATGGGTCCGTGTCCTGCTTGATGTGCGCAGCGCGTGAGTGACAACGTGTCGACACTTAAAAGGACTTTTTGTGATATATATATATATATATATAGAGAGAGATATATATATATATATAGAGATATATATATATATAGATATATATATATATATATATATTATTTTTGTGAAACGTTATTATGTCTTAATTTATATGATTTAATTCAAACCTCTGTCACTGATTAACTACTATATTGTTTGAGTCCTCTGTGTGTGAGAAGATTGCAATCTGAAGGATAGCTCTACTGGTTAAATCTAAAACCAATCGGTCTCAAAAAGCTCAATGGAAACATTTTGTATTAAACAAGTATGGCTAATGAGTCCCAGTACCACCCAAGAAGTGAAACAGGGTTCATAAATAAGGGGGCACATTTTTTGTTGCCTGCACATGCTTTTCACTCAGTCTGAAACTGTGCGTCTTTTAAATCTTCCTTTGTTACCTACAACACGAATGATCTTTCATGCACCCTGTCAGGATCAGCACAAAGGCAGGCATGGTCTCGGGGGGAGCAGTTTGCAAAGTACCTGCTGCGAGACTCCAAAAGCAGTGACTTCTGAAGACAATGCGGTATCAGTAAGTGAGCGACAACAATAGCTCGCCCCATCACAACTCTCTATGACAAATATACGCATTTGATGTATTTCCAAGAAATGTGGGAACGCGAATTATACAAAAAAAACACAGCAGCGATGTTATTCAAATAATTACAAGAAACCCGAGGATCGTCAGGAAAATGACCCGCGTGAAAACCTTATCTCATCTTTTCATCACTGATTGTGTTTGCTATCTTAATTCGCTTAAACCCACCTTTCATCTTAATTGCCATCCCAAACAAAGCCTTTGTTGTAATACACGGCTTGCCGTTATCGGCAACCACCGCCGAGATTTAAGATACACGTGAGATTTAAGATACGTATCCCAGAGCTCAGCCATAATTACTAGATTTAATCTAATAGAAAGTTAAAATGTTTTGTTGCGTTTCATTTATGCTTCCCGTGTTCTTAGCTGAAAAAGACAATACTTTACTGGAAGGTGGCAAGATGTTGAGTGAGTTAAACACCCACAACTGATATCTGCGGTGACCAACAGTTTAAAGTTCGAACCCCTCCTATGGCAACGTTATCAAAACAAGGTCAGCACGATTTAACTGAATAACACTATCTCCTTGAAGCTACAAACTTTGTAGACAGCAAAACTTCGGGGCAAAGGAGTTTATTAAACAAATTATTTTACGGTGATCCATTGACAGTTAAAGAAATTATTTTCGTTTGTTTGGCAAACACACGCTAACACAAGCTACTGTAGATGCACGAGCAGGCGCTGTCATGGCGTGCAGAAGTAGACTTGATGCAATACTGTATTGCATCAAGTCTACTTATACTGTGAGTGAGCAGAATGGGTGGCAGCTACCGCATAACCGGAAGGTGCGTGGCTAGAGGGAGGACAGTGGTTTAAGTTGTCAGATTGGTTTTTCCGAGAAAGGAACAATAGTCCTTCTGAGCCAATGTTGGCTCAATTGCCTCAGCAGCAGAACAAGCAGTAATTGTTTTCTGTATGGACATAATTGAGGCATATTGCTTAAAATGACAGGCACTTGTTTCGAAATACTTCGACTAAGTATACAGCATTTTAAGATGTTTATGAAAATAACTTTACAAAACAGAACAATTGTTTTAACTGTTTTTTTTCAAGACAATTTACTGAACAAACATTGTTAGATGCCGCTTATTCTGTCTTCAGAGACCACACACACCTATTATCTCCAAGCATGATTCATTTCGTGTATGTACTTTTTACTTCTGCTGTACAGTGTCCTGTTTTCATTGCATTCATCCCTTGCTTAAGAAGTTGTTTTTGGGGGGTGGAGGGGCGTATTGTTGTACAGCGGTGAGCAGTCTGCTGAAACGCATTTAAGGTTTAAATACAGCTGAAACAGAATCACGGCTACAAAGCTATGTTTTGACAAATACATTCCAACTAGAAATATTTCATACCTGATATTGAGAGAACAGCTTTCTTTATAATGAATATTAATGAAAAACGTAATTGATGAAAAATAAAAACTAAGCAAACTGCATTTATGTCGACAAATGACTCTTATAAAATAGCCTTTTAGTCAAAGCATCTGCATTGTAAACATTTTGCAAGTATAAAAAATACTGATGGCTATAAATGCAATTGATCCTGTTAGAAACATCAGAAGGCTTGAGTTAAGTGGTGGTAAGCTCACCACATTGCACATTTAGGAACAGAGTAGCATGTTACACCAATAGTGCCCGCGCTGTTGTGCATATGCACAGTCTTAAATAATCCAACAACTCACAAAGAGATCAGCACAAAATCCAAACAATGAATCCCTGGAAACTTCAACAAACAGAATAAAGTTTCAAGGAAATGAGAATGGCTCAATCGTTGTCAAGTAGTCTAAACCCTCGGATAGCCAAAAAAAGTAAGGAGATGTCAGAAAGAATATTGAGAAAGATTCATCCATTTCCATTGATGGGAGCGTCCGACTACTTGACAATATTGCATACATTCTACACTACCAACAATAACTTATAGATTCACAAATGACTCTCCTATTTTGACTCTACAAACTAATTAAATGACAATTTTTAAAATTATTTTCTACATTAAATACAAATCTTTGACTTCCTACCTGCAGTTATCTACTTTCTCCAACTCTTATTGATATTTTAAGAAACCACTCACCAAGAGTATTAAATAATCCAACAAGTCAAAGAGTTCAGCACAAATCCCAACAATGAATCCAAAAATTAAAGTTAAAAAAATCTATTTTCCACGTTGCATTCTTCAACAAGCCACAAGGAAAACAATCCAAAAAGCAAGGTCCGAAAAAAATATATTTAAATAATTTTTTTCAAATGTATCATTTCCCAAAACTAAATTAATGGAGAAACAGAAAATAATACAATAATCCCGAATTTTTTCTTGAAAAGAGTTGTCTTGTTCGAAAATTGAAGAATGATTAAAGCATGATGTCAAAAAGTAAAAATTTTTCTTTTAGTTCAAATAGGTTTACAAAAGGTTGTTAACATGATTTTTCCCCACTTTTTTAAACCTTTGTTGAAAAAGAACCAACCGTCTCAATGTGCACAAATGAAAACAACCTGTACAAGTTTGTAAATCTGGTTAAAACTAAAATATATATATTTTAAAAATAAATTATATTTTACATCTATCTACCTCCCTCCAACTCGCCTTACAATATAGTTTGTCTCCAATATGTCTAAAGTAGTAAATTAAATTGTTCTCCCTTGCATCAGATCTTTACTGCAATGCTATACAGACTGTAGAAACAGATTCTGAACCATATGTGTACAGCTGCAATAGTTCAAACTAAAAAAGGACAATTGCTTCCATTGAAGTCAATGGAAATGCATTGGAGCATGCTTTAGTAACGAAAATACATATGAGTAATCTTACTATGAAATGTGTTTTATATTTATAAAAATGAAATTATGTTTTATTGTATTTTGTACACATTTTATTAAAAGTAAATAATTATTATAAAATATTTATTGCAAAAATATTTGTGTTTTTAAAATCATAATTGAAATATTGTATATTTACTTTGCTTTTTGTTTTTTAGATTTTTTTTAGAAATTATGATTTTTTTTACCTTTGATATCTACTTTTTATAATTGTAATTAATATTTTAGTAAATATTTTATAATATTTATTAAAATGAATGCTCAGGTATTACAGTAGATACCTACGTGTTTCTACACTTCACAACCCATAGTTGTTATTTATTTTATAGTACATTCATATTAGCATTTTACAAGACAATGATGGAATATGATTTGATGAGGATGTGGCAGTTAGCATAGGTTTGAAACATTAGAGCCAAAGCTGTTTGGAAGGGGAATATTCTTTCCAGTTCTGAATATAAGATGGGGATTGACATACATACACGTACATACATACACTATGACAAAATAATTCACTATCTCATGGAACATATATGCATCATAAAGTTCATGTATTTACAGGATGCTGTGGCAGAGTTCAATCTTCTTTTTAAAGCTTCTTTTTTAGCACAATTTTTCATTGCAATTTCAACATTACAGAACAATATACAGCACAGCATATGCAAACAAATACCTAACATATTCTGTCTTGACTGATGTAAGGGATAACTACCACTGTGAGAAACAAGCAGAAATCATATGAAATTAAATGATGGGACGCCAATGGTCCGCAGGATAAGTCCTGTTGTGACAGTAAGGTATGAAGAGTCTACACAAGTATGTGGTAATTATTAACAAGAATATATAGCCCTCTAACCGTAGGCAAGAGAAAGGGGTATGGAAAACAACAGGGACAGGGCAGGGAGTAAGAATAAAGGTAAATTTTCTGGATATCAGTTCCCAGCTATGGATGGAGTGCTTGAGGCCTTCATTAGGAGAAGAATTTTCCCCAAACTCCTTCAAATTTCGACTTCAATTATTTTGCTTAGATGTCATTTTCTCAGAGGATGCACCACTGTGCATGTCTGTCAGGCAGCTCTACAAAGCTGGAAGCTTATCAGTCTTCTGATGGTAGGCCATAGCAGTGGGAAACCATCTGTTCTCTAAGTGTGAGAGACCCTCGAGGGATGATGTGTCATGCAGGAGTGCCATTCTGGCCATCAACAATGTGCGAGAATGAATGTCTGGATATATTTGACCCCATATTTGATGCCAATATGGACGTCTGAATAAACAGTCCCATAGAATCTGAACAATATCACTATACTGAGTCCCCCCATCTCCAGCATTTGGAGTCCACGGCAAGTTTCGCCCGACACAGTTTTGCTGGCGACAGTTGCCATTAATGGAGGAGCTTGAGTTAGCTGTATTTCATGCAAACTTCTCTAAACCCCTTATTGTGGTTCTTGACTATGTCTTTCAGGCTCCCAAAGCTGAATGTTAAGGCGGGTTTCTCACTATTGACAAAAAGGCCTGTGACAACAGGCAAGAAAATTGTGTGTCAATCAGGGTGGCATAAAGACTGGAAATTGGTCCTTAAAATCTTTCCAAGTCTATAAATAGTGAGTTATTGGGCACTTTAATATAGTCCAAGACTATAGCCAGAGCACATGATAATTAGAGATATCACCAGTGTTGCACAGATGGAAGGCTGAAGTCCTGACACACAGGGAGAGGTGTGGTGCAGTGGACAGAGAGGCTAGCTCAGGAGCGCGAGGCTCATGGTCTGATCCCTGGCACCAGCAGCAGCTCATTACACCATCATGTGACTCTGGGCAATAGCTAACTTAATCACCCCGATGGCCCCCAGTGCCTTGAAACCTAAAGGGGTGATATGTTCACACTTGACAAATAGGAATTAGTGAAGTATGCGCTGTAATATCATCAAGCTGTTTAACCTCATGGACCTTCCATTTGGACCAGTTTAGTTTCTCCCTGCCTATCTTAATAGCTGCTTTACACCGCATGGGTGTAGAGTCGTGTTTGACTAGAGGAGTGTATGATCCCTCAGCCATGCCTATTGAGTAGATGGAATAATGGGATAGTGAGGTACTGATAGCTTCTGCTGACTCATTTAATGGGGCGCTGTTGTAAGTGGGAGTCCTTATCTCCTCACCGCCGTCACCAAATGCTGGAGGAGGGACTCCCCGACCCCTCGTCTGAACATTAGGCTAAGGAAGAACACCATCTGAGATAGCCCTGCTCACGCCCTTAGTAGCTTGGCACGAGCAGCCAGGCTTATCTCCAAGGCACAAATGTACAATATGTGCAACCACACTCACAGCAACCCCATGATGTCACCACAAATAGACTCCACACAAGTTTTTATAAAATGAGTATAATCTTTATGTAAGAAGTTATACGATGTGGCCACACAATACAAAATCAACATATAAGAATGGGTAGTATTCCTTCTGGTGGGTTGGTAGGTTCTAATTCCAACCACCACTTCTTACCAACAGTTAAGCTCACTTCTAACCATTTCCAAAACGTTAGACAAGTCGTATTGCTGGAATCACACACGTTGCAAAAGAAAAGAAATACTGCGATACGTAACGATATTCTCTTGTACTGTGCAACAGAGAAACAATGCCTTACATAGCGCCACAGTCATGTACTTTGCAATAGAAGGAATATTGCAATATGTATCCCTACCAGCATGCCCTGTACCAGGAAGAAAGAAAGCAATGCATCATGCTATAATCATGTAATGTGCAATGAAGAAACAATGCACTGTGCCGCATTATAATCAGGTTCTGTGCGACAAAGACATAATGCAATGCGCCACGTTACAATCATTTACTCTGCAAGGGAAAAATAACACAGTGCGTAGTGCACCAAACATGTAGTTTGTCAAGCACAAATAAGGTCAGGCATCATACGACAGTTCGTTAGCAGCAATAATGCAAAGTGTAATACGACAGTTTAGGTGCTTTGTTAACAGTGCCCTCAATATGGATCAATGATGACACAAAAGTTCTGCTTTTAACTCCCACCCCAGTACTGCCCCTCCTTGGGCAAGCACAGGCCGAGATCCGAGCTGAAGCAACAGGCTCCCGCTGCTGACAGAAGGCCGAGCGAGTGTCTCTCCGGGCCCGCAAAGCCACCCCAGGTGGTGCTCCACTTTACCTGGGGGGCTCGACCCCACTCTCCTCTCCTACTTCAGCGACTTGGGCCTTGATCCAGAATTCCATCATGGGGTACGGCGAGCTCGGGCCGGCGGCTCAGCTCCTCCAGGGCTGCCAGTCCGGGCCGCTGTTGTTTCACTCCCAAGGCCCAATGACTTGGCCCTCCTTCCAGCGGTCTACCCGCCCTTAGCACCGTGGAGACTTACTTCGAATTCGGTGCACACACTACCCAGGCACTCCTCACCAGCTGCTCAGGTTGCACCTCGACACACACTCTGCGCATCCGCGACTCGCCTCTTCTCTGGCGCTCACAATGACCCGGTGCTCTTCACCAACAAGTCTGCTTGCACCTCGACATGCACCCTGCGCGTCCAAGTCTCTCCTCTTCTCCTGGTGCACACGATGTCCAGGCACTCTTCACCTATGCCCTGGCTGCACCACGACAAGCACTCTTCGCATCCGAGACTCACTTCTTCTTTCGTTGCACACAACGACCAGGCGCTCCTCACCAATACCCTGGCTGCACGACGACATACACTCTGCATGTCTGAGACTCACTTCTTATTTTGGTGCACATAATGACCAGGCACTTATGACACGCACCCTGTGCGTCAGAGTCTCACCTCTTCTCCCTGTGCACACGATGTCAAGGCGCTCTTCACCAACACCCTGGCAGCACCACGACATGCACTCTGCACGTCCGAATCTCACCTCTTCTCCCGGTGCACACAATGTCCAGGAGCTCTTCACCAACACCCCGGCTGCACCACGACATGCACTCTGCACGTCTGAGTCTCACCTCTTCTCCCTGTGCACACGATGTCCAGGCGCTCTTCACCAAAGCCCTGGCTGCACCAAGACACGCACTCTGCCCATCCGAGACTCACTTCTTCTTTCGGCGCACACAACGACCAGGCACTCCTCACAAACGCCCTGGTCTGCACCATGCCATGCACCCTGCACGTCCGAGTCTCACCTCATCTCCTTGTGCACACAAAGACCAGGCACTCCTCACCAGGCCTTGGCCTGCACCACGAAACGCACCCTGCGTGTCCGAGACTCAGCTTACTCCTGCATGCCCGCGATCACAAGGCACAACTTCTGAGAGTCTCAAGTTGCAAAAGCTTGCGCACACTACATTGCTTGGGACTTCTCCGGAACCTTGTATGTTCCTGAGTTTCCAAACAGGGAACCAGCTCACCCCGGGCCCTTGGGGTTACAACACACAGCACAAAGCACAGTCTTCCTCAAGCAGGGGGACCCGTGCCTCCAGGTACAGTCCCAACAACCTCTCCCTTGGTTAGAACAGAAAATTGCAGACCAGCCCCAGATCACGAGGCAAGGATTGGTCTTTTCACAGCAATCTCTTCAGTTGCTCCTTCTTTAGCAGAGGTTCCTCTTGACCACAGAATAGGTCCAAGCCTTTTCAGTCTCTATCCATCTCTGTTTCATTCCAACGTTCAGGGGTTTCAGCTCTAATAGTTAGGGGTGGGCGGGATTTGCATAGTCGCGTTATGCAAAGTTCCGCAAAACGATAAAAAAATCTCTGCGAGCTACTCAGAATTCCGCGAGCATGCGGAATTGCTTGTTCTGCCCATTTGTGATGCATTTTTCCAGTTCAGGGACGCTATTTGCGTGCTCGGTGGAAAATATCTCGCAAACTTGCCCATGTTGTCACTGCCATCTTGTTTCACTTGTCCTGCCCACTCGCAATGCGTGTTTCCTGTTTCCGAACACGAATGTCCGATGGCGCGTCTGAATGACATGTTCACGATCACGCACTATCGCGGAATCGTGCGGCCCTATGCAAACTGATAGGAAAACTCGTCGGCGAGTGCAGGGATCCCAGTAAGTCACTCCGGCGCGCACAGATACACATTTTGAAAACGCAAACAAGGAAAAAATTCCGCTACGCCGTGGATCGTGAAATTTTCTGCAATTCTGCGTTCTCCGCGAATTGCCAAAATTCCGCAAATTCCGGGAGCGGAGCAAAATTTACCACCCAGGCCTAATATTTATACCCCGTAATGTCTTTGGAGTTTGTTTGTGCTCAGGGGTCCCTGACCCCTCCCTAAATCAGTTCTGGGTGTCTCCCTCCCAGTGTCAACTGTCTCCCTTTGATACGGGAGGGTCTGGATCCTTAATCTCTCAGCAGGAGATGGATCAATTGATTTATAGCTCCAGCCCAGGCCTTTTCACCTGCTGGGCTTCTCCTCCCCCTACTCTCCAGATGCAGGGAAGCCTGGTGCCATCTCAACCCCTCCCTGGGTCAAGACCTCTCCCAACTCCTCTCACCTTTCAGGTCCAGACAGACAATCCACATTTCCGCAGAGACACACAGGAATGCCTAAAGCACAAAACTCAGCCACTTTCTAAACAAGTGGTTTCTGAACACACAGTGACAAAACCACCTTCACAGAAATATGTGTTATGATACTGTGAGTTCATACATACTAAACTTCACCTCTCCATTATAAACTTACAGGAAACTAGGCTAGCAAACACAACACTCAGCCTCTCCCATTCTGTCCTATAGGCAGGATGGCCTTTCAGCAGTAAAAAAACAAAATGGAGTGTTTTTCACCGTCAGGACATAACACACCTTAGTATATGTCCTGCCTTTTAATTACACTGCACCATGCCCAGGGATTACCAAGGACCTACCACAGGGGTGCCCAATGTGTATGCAAAAGGGAAAGTCAGGCCTGACAAGTGGTTGCACTTGTCAGGACAACATGCTAACTTAGCAAACTGCGTGCAGGCCCTACGCTGCAGGGCTGAGTTCCCTTCTCTGCACCTTTGCATTACTAGCCCTGGCACACAGAGTGCACACCACTAGGGACTTTACTAGTAAAGCAAACATACCAATCATGGCCAACCAATTACCACTACATTTTACATAGGGAACACTTGTACTTCTTTGACACTGATCAGCAGTGGCAAAGTATCCAAAGCATCTAAATTGGCAACTCTGTCAGGAAAATGGGCTAGGGGGAAATCAAAAAGTTTAGGGAACTTTAGCCAAAAAGGCCAAGTCCTACAGGCGCTAAGGCACTGGTTGCTTTGATATTCAGCTCATGACGTTCAATTAAAACTCATGGTGGAGTCGCTCTGAGCATGTGTAGAAGGTAGATATCAAGGGCTAATTGTTGACCTAGCCAGTAACTACTCATGCTGGTGTAGGGGAAGTCCTCCATACTCTGTGGTGGCATATAATGTAGGACCCTTTAGCCTGGGTTTTACCCCAGCCCGCACAAGCCTTGAGATCAATGCTTCTACTTTGAAGGGAGGGGCTTCGGACAATGTAGAGGAATCATGCCAAATAGGTAATTAAACCTGGGTTCTAAATTAATTTTAATGATATGGGTCCTTCCCCATAAAGGGAGATTGAGACCTGACCATCTCAGGAGTTAAAAATTTGTCAGCTCCTAAAATGCCTTTAGTGCATTTTGGAAAACATTTCTGTGGTTGTAAACAGCAATTTGCACTGCATATGACCGTAACAATGTTTAGTACATCGTGCCCTAGGTATTTTAGCATTTATACAATCAATAGATGATGAAATTATAACATATACTTAATAAGCCTCGTGGAATTGGCTGCGCAATTTGTAAAGGAAGAACATGACTTTTATGAGAGGAGGGGCTCAACTGAAAAATTGCCTTCTGGCTAGGGGTCTGTATGTTTCCCAAAAATTCTAAGGAAAAATAATTTGGATTAGCGTTTTTTAAAAATAAGGTTAAAACTTGTTTGCAATTCAGTGAGTTGAAAGATGCTTTGGAAATATGTCAGCCATGGCACAATGAGAACGAAGACTTGGTTGTGTACTAAGTTCAATATCGAAAAGACAAATTGGCCAGGTATAAGTTAAAGTGTCCAAGATGCCTACCAAGGTGCTGCATGGCTGAAAATGCAGTCTGGGAGGGTGGTCAAAGAGTGAGAAAGGGCTGAAAAACCTGAGTAGTAACTTTGACTGAAGCATAGACTTTGGAGTCAAGTTAGATCAGTGCCGGCTTTTGGGCGGTGCAACCAGTGCTACCGCACCAGACGCCTAGCCTGATAGGGCATCCTTCGACATGGTGAGACACAATATGAGCAGCCTCAAGAGATCTGTGTGTGCCTGGCATTTTTATGGGGCTAGAAACAACAGCATGATAACTTTGGTGGTTAATGCAATTAACGGAGAGATCTGTTATTTGTCTAGACAGTTTTGACTAATGAAAAAGCAGCATAGAGGGTAAATGCTCACAATGCAAAACAGAGCATGTAACATCCAGGTCACAGATTTGTATTTTGTGTTGATAGCTCAGTGAGGGTTTCTGCTTTTGTCACAAAGATCTTCTTTTACTTGAAGTTCTTAAGTTACAATCATTCTAATGTAACACTGTGATTTAATAACCAGCATCAAGGAACTGCTTGCAAATTGTAAAGCACTGGTTTAGAACTTTATTGTTTTCCCCTCAATTTTTCTTTAATCTAAGGTTGCTAAAAAGGGGTTGTTAGACCTGGCTTCCTTGGTGTGGTTGCCCCAGACTTTTTACATTCTGACCTCCTGTTTTGCAGACTTCATTTTTGCTGGTTTTAGGAATGTGGGCACTTCACCACTGCTGACCAGTGCTAAAGTGCATGTGCTCCCTACTTAAAACGGTTGTATGTCGTTACAACGCATTCCATTGTAACGCATGCCTTTACCACGCATGCGCTACAACGGAATGTTTTTTGTTCGCACAACCTTTTCCACGAATATTCCTTTACCACGCATAGATTAACACTCATTTTCGTTGGAAATTTATGTCAAAAGCATACTCGTGCTAAAGGTTATACCCCTCCCCTGTCCCCTTACGTGACCCCCCAGCCACCAATACTTCTTATATTTACACCTGCCCTTAACCCTCAATCATTTTTTTAAACTAAAATTCCCCTTACCTCTTCACGTCGTCTCCTGTCCTTCATCTTCCTTTTTGACATCGGACGTTGTAAAGAGGAAGCGAAAGTTTCTTTCCGTTTCCTCTCTAACTACGTTGATTGCCTCCACTTCGCTTCACATCAGGTGTGGGTCTTTTCGGGGGGGGAGACCCCCAACCCCCCTTTTTATTCCCTTGCTTTTTTTTTTTTTTGGGGAAGACCCCC
This sequence comes from Lissotriton helveticus, assembly GCF_964261635.1. NCBI lineage: Eukaryota > Metazoa > Chordata > Amphibia > Caudata > Salamandridae > Lissotriton > Lissotriton helveticus. Next base: position 1,143,384,135 of record NC_136057.1, on the reverse strand, counting down.
CAAAGCCCCCTTTTTCAAATTTTCGCCTTTACCACACTTGCCTTTACTACGTATTTCGAAGTAACGGTATGCGTGGTAAAGGCTTTTGTGGTAACCACTCATGCGTTGTAATGCATGCGTGGAAAGGGCCGCGTTGTAGTGGCCGTTTCCCACTTAAAACATGGTAACTGTTAAACCTGGCTTTTCCAGCGGGTTTATCCCCAGAGTTTTTGCTTTTTGGTCTCCTGCTTTTGACCCTGTTTTTATTGGTTTTAGGACTCTGGGCACTTTACTACTGCTGATCAGTGCTAAAGTGCATATTTATTTATATTTATTTTTTATTTATTTGATTTATATAGCGCACTATAACCCAGAGGTCTCTAAGCGCTTTGACAGGGTCCACTAGGCAATTCGGAAGGATGCAGCAGGTTTACCAATTAAGAACAGCCCCACGCTTGCTGGAAAAGCACCGTTTTTAGTTTCTTTCGAAAAGACATTAGCTTGGTGTCTTTCCGCAGTTCCAATGGCAGTATATTCCACAGAACTGGTAGAGTGTGTGAAAAAGCACGACCTCCCACCGTGGCCAGTCTGCAACGTGGCTGGACAAGGAGGAAGGCATCAGCAGATCTAAGCTCCCTAGCCGGTCTATAGGGGAGCAGACGTGCTTTCATATAGTGGGGTGCCCTTCCATAAAGAGCTTTATGGACAATGCATAGCCCCTTGAACATTAGCCTCTGCTTGACTGGCAGCCAATGTAGTTCACGCAGAAGGGGGGATGCGTGAGTATGCCTTGGTTTTTTGAAAATAAGTCTCGCAGCATCGTTCATAACAATCTGCATTCTTTTTAAAAGTCTTTGTGGTAGTCCTATGTACAACGAATTGCCATAGTCCAACCTGGCTAAAATCATAGCAGAGACCTCACTCCTCAAGGAAGAGAAGGACAGCACCGATGAAACTTTCCTCAATTGTTGGAGAAGGCCGACGCAGGTACCTATCACAGCTGTAACTTGTTTTTCCATGGACAGTTTTCCGTCCACATGGATGCCCAGGCTCTTGACCACTGTCGCCGGTTCCGGGGGGATACCCAGCTCCCTGGGCCAGAATTGATCACTCCATGGGTTGCCAGCGATGGTGATTAGCAACACCTCGGTTTTATCCGGATTGATTTTTAGGGTGTTCTCGGACATCCAATTAGCTGTGCTTCTCAAAATATTGTGCAATCTTGCCGGGGCATCCTGACTATCATCCAATTGGATGATGAGTTGGGTGTCGTCCGCATAGTTATACACTTGGCAGTCCATTTGATTGAGCATTAGAATCAGAGGCTGTAGATATATATTGAACATGAGGGGTGACAGAGCAGACCCTTGCGGTACTCCGCAGGTGATCGATGTTGCGGTGGAAAGCAGGTCACCTAATTGCACTCTCTGCATCCTCCCTTGAAGAAAGGATGTGAACCAAGCAAGTGCTGTGCCCTGAATGCCGAACTCCCTCATCCGCGACAATAGTTGTTCATGACAAACGGTATCAAATGCCGCGGAGAGGTCCAACAGCACCAGGGCACCCGGAATTTTCTTGTCTGCTCTGTTCCTTAGCTCATCTACAATTGACAGCATAACCAGCTCCGTGCTGTGATTCGCACGAAAACCTGCCTGATTCGGCTCTAACAGCAGATTGGTCTCCAGGTGTTCCGATAGAGTGGTGAGAACATGTTGCTCCAATACTTTCGCCAAAAACGGAAGCTGAGAAATTGGTCTGAAATTTTTCAGACATTTCACATCCGCCCCCGTTTTCTTAAGCTCTCTGTGTTAATTGTTGTAATGGATTGGTGTTTACAGGATTGACTTTTTTGATTTATTACTAAGTCCCTAGTACAGTGCATTGTGTGTGGCGAGGGCCTGTAAATCAAATGCTGCTGTTGGGCATGCAACACTGATTGTGCCACCCACCCAAGCAGCCGTGCCAAAGGTTTACAGACCTGCTATTGCAGTGTCTGAGCGCAGTCTACTGCCATGTCGACCTGGCAAGTGCACTCACTTAACCTTCCCTTTGCTTACATGTGAATCACCCCTAAGGTAGGCCGAGGAACCCCTCTGGTCAGGTTTCAGTGTATGTGAAAGGTAGGACATGTAGTGATGTGTAGGACATATCCTGGTTGTGAAATACAGTGTATTTAATTTCTCCCCATTGAAAGGTTATCTCTCCTATAGGATAGAATGGGCATTTATGTATAACATTTTATAAGTATAGCTTCCCATTGGGACAAGATGGAAAGATGGAGTTTAGTATGCCTGAACTCAGAATATAAAAATGCATCTTTTAGTAAAGATGCTTTTTATATTGTGTGTTTGAAAATACCACTTTTAGAAAGATGGTATTTTCTTGCTTCCTGTGTGCCTCCGTTGGTTTGTGGATTGACTGTCTTGCTTCGGAGTGACAGGGGCTGCGGATGTGCATTCTCTCAGACAGCCACTCGGGGGTTGATGTGTGGCCTGACTTTCCTGAATGAGTCAGGGCTGGGCTGAATAGACCTGGGCTGCATTTAGAGTAGGGGGAGGAGATTTTGCACCTGACTCGGCCTGGTCTGCCTTACACAATGCTGTCTCCACCTCCTGCCGGAAGCCAGGCCAGAAAGGACAGAACTGGTTTTGCCTGGGCACAGAGCCTCTCTGCCACCAGAGAACAAAGGAAATGCTATATAAATGTTGGGGCCCACCCAAAGTTTAGATCATTTCTGGAATTCAAGAGGAATCTTTGCCAAGGAATAGAGCTGGAGAAACTGAAGGAGAAGTACTGCCCCTTTGCTGCGTGCTCTCTGGGGTTTGCCTGCGGTGGCTCTTTCTGCCAAGGAAAGTACAAAGACTTTGCTGTGTGCTTTGTCCCCTGCTTGAGGAAGATCTCCAAGGGCTTGAATTTGAGCTTGTCTCTTGTTCTGAAGTCTCAGGGACTCAAAGACTTCACCCCCATCTCCCCTGATCTTCCTTGCTGGGAGTTCTGAACTATCAAGAGGTGCCTGTTTCTGTTCTAGGCCTCTGGAGGGTGTTCCTCCTGTTGGGAGTTGGAAAAGAGATGCATGCAGGAAGAATTTCCACGCATCGTCATCTTGCCACTGAAGGAACCAACGCATTCTTTGCCTGTTGCTGGCGAAATCGTTGCATGCTGCATTGAGTGCACCGATCTACAAAGTCCAAGATCACCACACTGATTCCGACGCAGTTCCTGCAGTGCGACTGCAAGCACCAATTCATCGTGGGACTGTGGCTGGGAAAATCAATGTAGCCATTGCCGCCGACGCATCAAGAACCGCCGCATCTCCGATCCCCACGCATCGCACTAGGACGCCATGTCTAAAAGGACAACTGGGGTTGCAGTAAAAAAAACAACACATCACCTCCCCGCACAGTAACAAACCGATGCATCGCCACCCCACACAGTAGGGAACCGAGATATTACCTCCCCTGAGTGGCAGTAAGGAATCAACGCACCACCTCCCCTGGAGTAAAGAGCTGACGCATCACCTTCCCTGCATGTAAGGTACTGATGCATCACCTTCCCTGCAGCTGTTTTTGTTTATGATTTTGGCGCATCCAAGGTACTTTATGTTACATTTATAGTTTGCTATGGACAGAACCGTTTTTACCTTCTAAGAAGTATATTTTGATTACTGTATTGTGGATTTTTGTTGTTTTGCTTTTGTTTGGTTAAGATACAAATTACTTATTTTTCTAAACTGGTGTGGTATCCATTTGTAGTGTTTGCACCATATTACTGTATGTGTGCACAAATGCTTTACACACTGCCTCTGAGATACGCCTGTCTGGTTGTGCCAAGCTACCAAGGGGGTGAGCAGGGGTTATTTTCGATTTATCCGCCTTACATCGTAAGAAGCATTCCTACTTGGACAATGGTGCAAACCATTGCAAACTAGAGACCCCTATTTCTAACAGTAACATTGGCGTATCCACAATTGGCATTTTGAATGTACTTATAGGTCCCTAGTAAAGTGCACAATATGTGCCCAGAGCCTGTACATTGAATGCTACAAGTGGACCTGCAGCATTGATCGTGCAACACACATAAGGAGCCCTTTAAACAAGTCTCAGGGAGGCATGGCTAAGATGGCGATCTGAGCGGATGCAGAGTCTGACCACTCCGTCCCCCAGCCCATTTGTACTTGAATCAAGGCCATTACCTGCTTCCCGCAAACCTGACATCACCGAGGCAGCTCACCTCTCGGTACGATCCCCCCCGGGGCTACAGCTGTGCACCAACGCAGACCACAGGAGAGAAGACGGCGCTGCTCTAAGGTGGTCAGGAAAGGAGCAGAGTGCCTGCCTACCTTGGCCCGCAACATTCGTTGCTGGAGCTGACTGGATTGAGTGGCCCCCTTGTGTTGGGATGGGACCTGCTGATGCGGTGGATTTCGAGTCTTGGCTGTGGGGCCTGGACAGGCCGGGCCCCCCGACCGTAGTTGCCTGATCTTCACCGGAGGCCATTTTGGGAAGAGCCCGCCTCCTCCAGAGAGTTTGCGGCTGGAGGCAGGGCAGAGCTGGCTGGTCTTTGGCAGGAGCTCTGGGGGCAGTGCTAAACTCCCTGGAAAAGAGGTGCCAGGCCCTGGACCGCAGGGGCCTGCCTGCACAAGCTGAGAAGGGCCCCCCTCATGAGTTGGTCTATGAAGGGAGCACCACACACCCACAGTATGTAGAAGAAGGAGGCTGCGTGGGAGGTCACCAGGTGACCTCCAGCATTTAGCTGCAGCTTCCTGGGGTCTCCCATATGTCAGAACAGGACCCCGGTAATGGAAGTTGCTGTATGCAGTGGCCCCACAGATCAGAGAGGGGCTGGGGTGGGCCCCTTGCTTGAACTTCCTGCATCCTTGCTTGGATAGTGCACAAGTGGGGGAGGTGGCGGGGGGCCCCACCAAAGAGACCCTCTAAGTGTGTGGCAGGCCCCTGAAGTTGCCCCAACGGATCATGACAGCGAGGCTACAAAACGTGGGCCTGGGTCAACACGGCCTGGGCTGACCTGGCTCTTGGGATACTGAGGCATCCTCCTGCCCACAATCCTTCTGCTAAAGACCATCTGGGTCCAGCTAGCCCGATGTGCCCCCATTTTTTTCTCCTTGGGCACACCCGCACAGGAGACCTGGGCTGACAGGCCCGGTTTGCATTCTCTTGGCCTCCTCAAAAGCCAAAAGAGATCGAAATGTCTGCAACATGCTCCTGACTTTTAGTGACGTACAAGCAGAGAATATGGGTCTGGGTGAGCCAAAACCGGAAGTAAATGCAGAGACAACAGGAGACCCTGTGACAAAGGGAATTACTGGAGTCGCTCTTTGCCTCTCTCCGTGAAGACTTTCAGATGGTGAAGAAGTACTTGGCCTTTGAGCTGAGAGAAGCTTGACGAATTATCGACAAAGTCAGAGAGCAGGTTGAGGCCCAAGAAGAAGACAACATTGTGAGGGACGGAGACTTTGAGAACATACAACAAGAAATTAACAGGCTCCAGGAGCATCAGATTGACCTCCAGGCTCATACAGAAGACCTAGAGAACAGACCTAGGAGAAATAACATCCATATTAGAGGGCTTCAACCGCAGCAGAAAGATCTTGAAGAGTATGTGCAGGCCCTGTTTCGCATGGTCCTGGGTATAGAGAAGGAGGAGCACATCAAATTGGACAGATGACACCGCATGGGCCTGCCTTGGGTTGCTCCTTGGCCTGCAGCGGACATACTGGTCTGTGTGAATGACTTTAAAACTAAGGAGACTATTCTTCAAAAGGCCTGAGGCGCTTCGCAGTTTCAATTCCCAGGTCACTCCCTACAGCTCTTCAAGGATGTAGCTGCTATCCCTCTACAAAAGCGAAAGGACTTTTGCCCTGTGATAAACCATCTGCGCAACCTGGGCATCCTCTACTCTTGGGGGCACCCTTTCTGTCTTATCTTTTGTCTAGAGGGCAAATCCTTTCAGATCAGTTCCCTAACGGAAGCCTGCAAATTGTTCAACCTTGACCACTCAGAACAGGACGTGACCCAGGGCTCCTCTTGAGATGCCACTCGTGGAGGAAACAGATGGAGGGCGTGACACGCATCAGCTCCCGAAGGTGATCAGATGGACCTGGGCACTATCGCCAGGGAAAGTTCAGCACTTTTCCCCTCCCTCACAAGCAACAGAACTGATAAAGAGGACTTCCATTTAGAGCTGCCCTATTGTCCTTCATTTTGCAGGGTGGTGTTTAACGGGTGGGAGTGGATGCGGGCGACTCACACATACTTGATAGTGAATTTGCCATGTCGGGTTCTCCTACCTATATGTTCCATAATGCAAGGGACTTGAACCTACTGTTCATTCTCTTACAGTACCTTGTTTGTTTTTACCTGTTGGGGTTTGGTTTTCAGAGACTTCCTTCCATCCCATTACCCCACATGCACATGCTTTGGCAAGGAGCACAAATCTCATTCCACTCCGCTCACCCTTACCTTGGGCACTCCTCATTAGCTAGGAGCTTTGGGGGTGTCTAAGCTAGCAATCCCCCTCCTCTTTGCTGCCATGGAGATTCAGGTGGTGAGCCTCAATGTCCAGGGCCTGAGTAACCCTACTAAGAGAGCAGCTGTCCTTTTCCTGCTGGAGAGCACACATGGAGATGTATGCCTCCTACAAGAAACACACCTGCTCCCTACCGACACACACAGGATGCACTCCAAACACTTCCTACAGCAGTTTTGGTCATCAGGAGCCAAGAAAACAGGAGGAGTAGCCATTCTCTTCACTAAACACTGCACAGGCACCGTACAAATCACAGTGATGGAAATTAAATGGCGTCTTCTCGCCCTCCACTTACAAGTGGGTTTGATTCACTTCACGCTGCCATCTATTTATGCCCTGAATGAACACCAAGAATCCTTTCTAACAGGCTCACTAGCTAGGGTACTTCAATCTCCAGATGCTGTGGTTGTAGTAGGGGGTGACCTCATTATTGTGATGGATCCCAAGCTCGATAGGTCAGGAAGCAGATCTGGACATACTGAGGCACTTTCACCTGAGGGTCTTGCGTGGCTTAGCGAGTGTGGTCTTCGTGATGTCTGGCATGCTTACAACCCTCACAGCAGGGACTATACCTTTTACTCCGCTGCCCATAAAACTTACACCCAACTCAATCACTTTTTGGTCTTGCCTCTAGCATGGTACCGGGTGATGAAGACCACTATTGAGTCACGCACACTCTACTCTCATGCGCACATCACACTCACCCTGTCTACAGCCCTAACACCAAGCTGGTACCTTTGGGAATCCATGCTGCACTCTCCAACCATGGTACAGGCATTGCAGGAAGTCCTTTGAGACATTCTAGCACACAACAACTCAGGTTCCACTGCGCTTGCATTGGTCAGGGAGGCTGTGAAATTAGTGACGCAAGGGAAATTCATAGCTCGAGTGGCGAATAAAAATTGAATGCTTCAGGATAAGAGAAAGGAACTAGAAAAGAGGGTCTTTGAATTAGAAGCTTTTCATAAACGCACCAGAGCACCCTGGGTCTGGAGAGACCTAGAGAGCGAGCAGCTCCAATTGAAGCGCTAGGATTTAGACTGGGTAGAATATGCCATTTTAAGTCTCAAGCACAAATTCTACATAGGGGGCGACAGGGCAGGCAGCCAGCTAGCACATCGCCTGCGCAGTAAGCAGCATGCATAAGCTTTGAAGTCTATCGCAACCAGGGATGGGACTGAGATGAAGGATGCTGACAGTATTGCTGGGGCCTTTCAGATGTTCTACGCGAAACTGTATGACGTAGAGACTGTAACCCCTATGAACCCCAGGACCTACCTCAACAATGCTGCGGTCACCCCCCTCCTTCTGAGGCAGAGGCACTGGACACACCTAACCGTATCGAAGAGGTGATATTGGATATTGCCTGACTGAATCCTCTAAAGTCCCCCGGTCCAGACGGCTTCAGCGTGGAGTTTTGCAAGACCTTCTGCACAGAGTTATCACCTCTACGCAAGAGGCTCTTAAACTCCTTTGCTGACTAGGGCACCTTGTCAGATTCATGGGAAACATCATTTACAACGCAACTTTTACCACGCAATACTTTTACATCGCAACTTTTACAACGCAAACCATTACAACGCATTGCGCTGGGGGGCACTCTAGGATAGGGAATAGATTTAATTTACTATACAACACCTTCCCTACTATCCATGGGGACTGGAGTTGGAATAGTAAATTAAATTATTAACTATCCAGCACCCCAAAGCGCTATGCGTTGTAAAGGCATGCGTTGTAAAACTTGCAATGTAAAAGCATGCGTGGTAAAAGCATGCGTTGTAATGTCGTACATTCCCCATATCACTTTTAAACATGGACGCAAAACTGTTTGTGAGTATCTTAGCCCACCATCTCAGCCCTCTCATGCCAAGGCTTATTGATCTGGACCAAGCCGGATTTATTCTTGCGCGCCAATGGAGTGACAATACAAAACGGATTTCTCACCCCATCCACAAAGTGCAGCTATCACGGACGGAAGCTTCATTGCTAGCGATTGATGCCAAAAAGGCTTTCAACCAAGTGCATTGGCCCTATCTGTTTGCAACCCTGTGGAGATTTGTCTTCGGCACCAGGTATAGATTCTGGATAGAAAGCATATACAGCACCCCCACGTGCGTCAGTCAGAATAAATGGTTTTTGCTCTACTGGGTTCACCAGCCACTGGGGCATGCATCAGGGTTGCCCTCTTTTCCCTCCCCTATTCGCGCTCTACATGAAGCCGTTGGCGCAAAGGCTGAGGGACCACCCCATAGCGATTGGCATACCATTCGGTGCAGACCACCATTTGTTTAGCCTGTACATAGAAGACATGATCTTCTTGGTGACAAAGCCTTTAACCTCCCTTCCTGCTATCATCACAGAGTTGCAAGAGTACGCCGCCCTCTCGGAGTTCCAGGTGAACACTCCAAAGTCCCACATACTAAAGCTCATGGTGGCTCCCGGTACCGAACGGGCGCTGCAGTCACAGTATGACTTTCAGTGGGTCACGGAGGGTCGTCCCTATCTCAGACTTGCCCTCTCACAAAGCCTTCACAAAACGGCAGCAGCAAATTATGCTTCGCTGATCTCCCAGACCCCTAAGGACTTGGCATATTGACAACGGGTCCCTCTCTCATGGCTTGGCTGCATCGCTGCTGTAAAAATGACAATTCTCCAGCACGCTCTACATGTTTCAGATGTTTCCCCTTGCTCCGCCGCCCGGCTATTTCCACACTACAAAAGGATATTGAACACTTCATCTGGGGTGGTAAGAAGCCCAGATTAAAGCGACAACTTTTGTACTGCACTAAGCAATGTGAGGGACTGGCTGTTCCCAATCTATTAAAATACTATCAAGCGGCCCACCTCAGATATCTTGTAGAGTGGAATTGCCCGCTTACCGAGAAACATTGGGTATTCATGGACCAGACGGTGGCGGAATCCCATATCTAGAGAGCCGCTTGGCTCCCTCGCCAAAATAGAGCTTGGGGTCTCTACTCTTCCCTGTTTACAAGCCCTACTCTTAAAGTATGGGACTCAGTGGCAGTTAGTGCAGGTCTGACCTCATTGACTTCTCCCATGATGCCTCTATTTACTATTCCCGACTTCCCCCTGTCTGAAGCTAAACTCCTTTTGCCGATGGATGGAGGAAGTGTGTAAATGCATGGGCTCTCTCTTCGATCGCGAAGGACCGATTAAAATCGACCAACTCAAAGTTGACTATTCCGTGCCTAGGATCTGACCAATTTGCCTATGCGCAAATACACAACTGGGTGTTGAGCCCTGAAATAGCTACCTGGGGGAGTCGTCAGATGACCCAATTTGAGAAATGATTGCTCCTCAAGACAGATGCCAAGAGACTAATCTCTGAGATATATGCCCATCCGATCAAGAAAGAATTGCCTCATAGAACCCCGGGGCAGAATAGGTGAGAGGCAGGGATAGGTAGAATCCCGACAACTAATGGGAGGACATCTTCCATAGAATACACCACACGGCATATAGCATGGAACACACCGCAATGGCCTACAAAACCATGTTATACTGGTACTATGCTCCAGATTGACTACGGAAATGGAAGAAGAACTGCTCAGGGGAGTGTTGGCGGGGGAGTGGTAGCCCGGAGACCTTGCTCCATCTTCTCTGGCACTGCCCAAAACTAGGCAGATTTGGGTACCAGGCCCTGGATGACATAGACACTGCTTTCCACACCTCAATACCCTGTTTCCCGGCATACACTATCTTATCTTCCAAATCCCCTCACCTTCCCACTCCACTCTATAAGAGAAAGACAGATTGCTATGGCACTGAACGTGGCACACCGAGTGATTCTGTCAGCTTGGGGTACTGACAGACTTACAGATAATAGACTGTGGCTTAATCAACTGTGGCTCCTGATAGGCATGGAGGGCTTATCCCTCACCATTTCTTCCAACAGTGCAGCCTCTGCCAAGATATGGACCCCCTCATCTCCCTTCTTGCTTCAGAGTTTCAGGGAGCTCACCAGCCCAACATATTTACGTATTCTAAGGCTGTTACTAGATCCTCCCGAGCAAAGTGACTCTTAGGAGGCCTTCGGGGCCCGGGACACGGTTCCCCCCTTGGGAACTTATCACCGAAAACACGCACCCTGCCACACAAGGAGCTGCCTGGAAGGAAGTGTGTGGGGGGTTGGCAGAGTGGGAGGGTGAGCATTTCCCCTTCTTATAAGTTTGGTTGACTTGTTAATTTCCCTAGGTTTGAAACATTCCTCGTAATATAACGTATTGAGTTTGTTGTTTCTGGACTCACAATTTAAAATCACAACTTTGGTAATGTTGGACTTTAAGTTGCAAGTCTGGAAATGCAACTTTAACAAAGTTGTCATTTTCTTACTTCAACCATTCTGTGTCTTCTGCTTGTCTCTGAATACATGTCTGGGTGGGTGACAGCTGTGCCTTGTGCATTTTCTATAGACAGCAACACACAATGGGAGCTTAGGTGTGACTCGATGGGCCTTAATAGGCCATTAACTGACTTGATGGGGTGAAGCTAAGTACAGCCCCACTTGTACCTGAATAGGCTGTGCCCTTTCACTCCAGCCAGCTTGTGGCCAGGGCAGGGCAGAAACGGGATTCCCTGCACTTCAAATCCACTGTGTAGAAGCTAACACCACCTTCCAGAACCAGGACACCAAAGTATGCATACTGGACCTCAAACACCACCACTTCAGTACACTTCTGGACATGTGGTTACTCTGTCAGGAAGAAGGACTGCGGTGCTGTTACAAGGACTGCCACTCTGCCGGACTGCTACTTTGCTGGACTTCTGCTTAGCTGTACTGACCTGATGCCTGCTGCCCTCTTGCCTGGTAGTGAGAAGGACTGGACCTGCATCTCTCCAATTCAGAACCATAGTGACTCAAAAGGCTTACCTCCTGTTCTGAAGTCTCAGGGGCATCAAAGACTTCCAACCACCCTGCTACAGCACCTGGACTCTGCCATCTGTGCCTCTTGCCCTGCCTAGTGCTGCCAATCCTGTCCTGGGCTCTTGGAAGTGGGTATAAAATGCTGCTCCTGAAGAACACTGATGCATCACATGGCTATACCCCGCATATTTGTTGACCCAACCAGTATTAGGGTATTTTTGTTAAGTGGGCCTCACTGGGTCCCCATATCTGGCATGCGCTTCATCGCAGTCGGCCTGAACTCCTGACTCTGTCCCGGTGCAGCTTCACAAGATAAGCCACATAAGCGCATATTGCTTATTCTATTTTGCAGAATATTGTTTACAAATTCATATCTCAAGTTTTACTTACTGGATTCTTGTCATTTTGGTCTTGTTTTGTTAATTAAATTAGGTTCTATTTTTCTAATCAGGTGTGATATCTTTTTGTGTAGGTTATCATTGTGTTATGTTTCAAATCCAGAGTTTGTGGGAAGGATTTGCAAATACTTTGCTCCTGGTTTGCATTGCAAAAGTGAAACAAATCTGGTCCAAAATGGCTGTTTTGGTAATTACTTTCCAGTGCAAAATCATACATTGCATTGTGCATTGGAAAGTAGCACTAAAGTAACTCAAAGAAGCACTATGCTCTACTTTGTGCCAGAGACGTGCCGCTGGGTGGTACATGGACATGCTCCTGCCCTCACCCATGGATCTTAATGCTAAACCCTATATACTAACTTTGGTGAAAATAATTTTCATCATAAAATGACACCTCCTCAAGGCAGGCATAACACTGTAGAGATAATTTATTTTCTCTAAACCTTTCCAACTTTGTACGTGTGCTGTACAGTGCTGCACACATGCAAAGTGATAACGCTTTAAACTTTGTCAATGCATAGAATGTTGTGCTGGTGGATTACCCTTCCAGTAGAAAACCTATGCTTGACATTGCACACACAAACCCTTGCACTATAGTGCATGGGTGTGTCCATTGGTGCAAGGCAGTTTAAGGTGTGCCAGCATTAGAGGAGAAACTGAGGGCACCCAACTCAATAGATATGATTCTGTTGTGCTTTCTCCTTTTCACTTATCGCAGAACCGCAACTTCGGCTACTGTTCTGCGTCAAACCTTACTTAATCTGCCCCTTCGTTTTTCCAGATCAGGCACTCCCAACATGTGACTCCTACACCTTGTATTCATCGTTGTCTTAAAGTAACATTTCCAGTACACTGATTTACACACTTGTCTGACTTATTGTATATTGGCTGTATGGTATGTTTGTGATGTAAAGTGTTCTGACACTATAAAATAAATACATTTGAGAGAAGGTCTAGGAAGATTTTCTTCTTAACTTAGTCGTGATGCAAATGAAATATATACTCATGTATTTTTCGCTTCTCCTTAACTTTGCAGTAGTAGCAAATAAAATATAAAGTTGATGAAGTCACGCTAAATATAAAACTAACCTCAAACTAGAACAGATTGATACTGGAAACCAATTTGACTTTTGAGGGTTACCACAAAGTTAACCATTAAATGCAATGCATTGAATAAAAAACTGCAAATGACATTGCTCAGTAGATTTTTAGGCTATTCGTATATTTCTACAGCAAATCATCCATAAGCATCCCTCTTGTTTCTCTAGAATTTGGTTTATTTGCATTATTAGACACCAGTGACAACCAAGCGGCCCTTTGTTACCGAGAGAGTTAATGTCGGCGATAAAAGGGCACATGCTTTAAGCATTGCTTGTGCATTATTCATGCCTCTTCTTTGATTGAGAGCCATGGGAGGCCGCTATTGGGCTGTGAAATGCCAGGACCATCTGGCAAGCGAGGGAACAGAGAGTTATCATCATCCCCAAATACGACCAGCAGGGTTGAGAATTGAGATCTCCAGCTCCTATTCTGAAAAATTCAAGAGACAATGACATAAAACTGCAACCATAAACGATTTACAGCAGGTGATGGCATCCTCCACACTTAAACGAAGAACATGTTATAGGACACTTTGGGTTTGGAATGCACTGTTTGTCATATAAAAATCGTACCATTTAATTAACATATGCGCAGGCATTTATACTGTGATCTGTGCATCGTTTTTATGGTGATTATGTTTCCTTGATTTCCTTTCTTTTTCTATAAAGAAAGAAATGAAACTTATATATGTGTGCCGCTTTTGTCATCCCAGCGTCCTTCAGCATTTAGGTGACTGGAGTGCTGGTAGATAATATCCACTTTCATTTAATATATTGGTTAACGATTGAAGGAAAATGTAATTCTAAAAACAAAGTTTGTACAAATCGAGGAATTGGAACAGCACAACATCATATCAGACATACACAATAGTATGATCAATCATGTGCATCCAGAATGGGTGTTCTCTATATCTTGTAAGTGATTCCACAAGAATCCATTTTTGTTCCTTCATGTAAACAGAGGAGAACAATAGAATCCCCTGGAATCAGTATCTTACGCCTTCTCTGCTTCTGAAGAACCAAAGACAACTCCCTTCTCCCAGCATCTTACAGGACATCAAGCGTAACACAAATATATGTACCTTCTAGATCTCATCTAGGCAACTTAGGTAGGGCATGTTAGACCGGTGGCAAAGCATTCAGCATTAAATATTAATTTTAAAAAAATGGGCATATGTGCATCTTAACTTGACAATCCTCTGCCAAAAGGCAAAAGATTGATGTAGCCCCTCACTAATTGGAAAAGCTTGCAAGTAAGTACCATGCATATCCGATGGCATACCACCACTACCACTAAGGAATACTGCAGACTAGGGAGATGACTACCAGCTTCACTCGTAAATCAAAAACATTCAGGTAAGTGAAAGAATCTGTCGAATGAATAAATAAGAAGTGTAGGTTGTTAATTATGACCCTGATACAACTTTTCTTCCTACGTGTCACTTAATACAGACTTAGATTTTTCTTACTCGTGAATTTATGTCACCCTTACTCATGGAAAAGTGTTTTTTTTTGTGTCGAACTTGTGCGCAAACAAAGTAGACACCCAACGTGTCCAGCAAGGGGTGGATGTCCATATAGATCATATGGAAAATTCATATTTTCCTCAAGGGCTTTAGATAACAACAGTTTGGATGGGCTGAGAATGCTGGTGTGGATCAAAAACGCTCCAGGGAATTGTTTCAGTCTCTGGTGTATTTAAAGTTTATTATCTTCAGAGATACCTATAAAATCTATGGGGCCTCATTTCTGAGGCCGTGCGTCACTTCTACGCCGCCGGTGCGTCACCTTTTGTGACGCACCAGCAGCGTAAAAAATGTGCCTTGTTGCACCAAATTTACAAAGTGACGGATCTAGGTAGATGCGTCACTTTGTAAACCCCTGCGCTACATTATACCTGCGCCAGGTATAATGTATGCAGGAGGGTGTTCTGACGCAAGAAAAGGTCATAGAAGTGACGCTGTGAAATCTATAAGATTTCACTGTGCCATTTCTAGGACGCAAGTGCCTCAATTTCTTATGCCTGCCTCACAGCAGGCGTAAGACTGACGCAGGCCCTTTCAAGCCCCATGTGGAAGGACAAACTGCTGGAGTTGCGTCACTTTTGTGACACACTCCAGCAATGCGTCACTTTTGCGCCATATAGATACGTCAGAAATACTGACGTATCTGTAACTCCTTGCGCAATGATGCGTCATATTGTAAATATGACGCATCATTGGTGTCGCAAGGAGGGCGCAAGGAAAAGTGATGCATCGCTGTTTTGACGCAGCGATGCGTCACTTTTCATAAATGAGGCCCATGGTGTTTATCAACATTTTTTATGAGCATAAATAAATAGTTTGGCCCATGTAAAGATATATTGTTACTACCCCCTGCCCCCCGCTATCTCCTGGAGAAAATTGGACTTACTACTACTCTTATGTGCTCAGTGCAATATGAAATTACTGCTTAACATGGAAGAGATTAAACAATGGCTTTCCTTCTTGTACTTTGGTAAACCAGGTTTTCTTTGGCTGAACCTTGCTGGTCTCTAATCATACTACAACTTCTGGGTTACTCTAAATGCCAGGGAAGAAATGCTGTGCGATCCTTAAAACAGTGGCTTGTGAGTCTGTCTTCTGTACTACTTTGACGTGGCAAAGCCTAAGAAGCACATGGAGCATGCGAGACATTAGACCCAATTCTGAGGTTAAATGATGCGTTTTCTAAAAAAGAAAAAGGCGTATTTACTCAGTGCTCTCTTGTTACGGAAAGACAATTGCGATTCTATATGTGTTATAATATTTCTAACAGTCTTGCACGAATTACCAGACAAAGTTACCCATCCCCAAAGGTAAATCCGGCCGTAAACTTACAGTTACCCTCACATTTGCCTCAGTTATGCCTAGCAGGATTTAGAAAAGGGGTTCCTGTCAGGTGTAAGGCCATTCACAAGTGCAGAGACCTCTACGCCTGTAAATCCCACTGAAGAGGTGGCATTGAGAATGTTTCTGGTCGTACCAAGGTATGGATAGCCTTTAAAGTTTGTAAACATCTCATACATAATTATTTGTGATTTACAAAAGAATCCACACAGAAATCTGTAGCATGTGGAGTTCGAGTTTGTGAATTTAAAAAAGCAGGAAATCTACACTCGGACATAAATGTAAGTATACAAAATTCTGCGGGCCAAGTTTATCACTATTTGACACAACACAATGCAGCAAGACATTATGCTGCAACCAATGGAGAGGGTCTTTCACTGTGCATGCTCATTATGTTTTGCCTAGCACCAATGCAGGTACCCTTGGTCCTTGGTGTGAGGGCGCCTGAGTTGCAGGAACGATTGTTTTTGCACAAGAAGGGACACTTTCCTGCACAAAAACAATCCTTAGAGGCTTTTTCCTCTTGCTCCCTGCTTTGATAGTCACTCCTTCTAAGTGTGCTTCAGAATCCAGCACACTTAGAAAGAGGAAACAACTTGAAGAAATAAAGATATTTCTCCTCATTATGCCTCTATTGGGAAGGTTTACAAAAGCATGGGTGGATGCTTGGGAACACTCACTCTCCACCCATGTAACGCCTTCTTGGCACAGAGCAATTCCAGGTGCTGTGCTGCCTTGTGTTACTCCAGATTTACCAAGTCATGCTGGGTCATGCAAGGTGGCTTTGCATGGCTTGGTAAAGGATTGTGTTGCCCTTGTGTAATCTTGTGTGACGCAAGGGCATTCAGAGGCTTGATAAATCTGGCCCTGAATTTGTACGAAGAAATATGTTCTGATATTAAAAGGCATATTCATCAGGGGGTTATTTACAAGCTCCTTGCACTGCTGGTGCGTCACTTTTAACATGGGAAAAAGTTACGGACCTGTGGCGCAAGGGAGTCGTAAATAAGCCTCCAAATATTTATGCAATGCAGCAAGCCACCTTTCTGCATTGGGTGCAAGGGAGAGGGAGGGAATGTGCTGTATTTAACTTCATATGGCACATCCCTGCTCTCTGCCTGCTTTGGCACTCCAACTGCTGCCTAGCACCAACGCAGCCTTGCACAATGGTGCACATGTGTGTGCTCTGCAGGCAAGATTGTTTTGTGCAAGAAGGGACACCTTGCTGCACAAAAACAATCCTCTGAGGCGTTTTCCTCTTTCTGTGTGTACTGCAGAATGCAGCAGATGTATAAAGAGAAAACAGGAGGAGAAATAGGTAATTTCTTCTTGCTACACCTCCCCGGAGGAGGAGTAGCATTTCGACGCTTTCCCAGGTCTACCACTAATGATAAATCAGGGAATGCACAAAAATCCATGAGAAGATGGTTGGGAACACCTACGATCCACCCATAGAACACCTCTCTGGGGCAGAGAAACGCCAGTCAGCGACTTGTATTGCCGTGCGTTACTCCACTTTACCAAGCAATTCAGGGTCATGCAAGGTGGTCCTGAGTGGCTTGGTAAATGCCATTCTAGGTTTTGTGTCGTACATGCACCCTCCTGCTTGGGACAAGGTATTGCAAAACCATGAGAGATATGCCCTTAAATGTGCAATACATGTAGGACATAATTTTTGACCATGTGACAGAAGACAGATGGGGTCCAATCCCTGCCCAACAAGTAGGAGAAGGGGATAGTAGAGCAGTGAACTAGCAGGTCAATTTTCATTAGCCCAGTACACAACTGTGCCCCAGTGAAGGTGACAAGGGCACTAAAGAAAGGCGTGTGTGACAACCTTTAATCAGAATATTCTGAGCTTAAGAATAATAAAATAATTGTGAGGAGGTTAAGTATTTTGATGTGTGTAGTGTACTCCAATATTGGCCATAAATGTGCATCTAAATATGCTCAACTTTGGTGCAGGTTGCGTCAGGGACTATCGCAAATCAAGATAGTTGTAAGGTGCTTCTGTGCAGGATGCCATAGGTGGAGCGGGTTTCCTTCCGGTTTAGTAAAGTCCAATGCAGTCCATCCCCTATTGTCCTGTTCTATGTGTTCCTGTGATAAACGGTAATTATTTTTCATTTTAAGTCTCTTTTAGGTCAACAATCAAATTGTGTTTGGACAGTTGCAGTGCTATTATTTGAATGCAATAATAAGCTATTTTGTTCTCATTTTATAAAATAAGGCCATTGAATGTATATATAAATATATGCAAGTATGTCCTCAAAATTTCCACTTTGCAAGTTTGTTTTAAACCCTTAGGAGCTCTCAAAGTGTGAAGCTTGTGAACTTTCATTTTAAAGCGACAGTTTCAATTGTCCTTGAGAGAAGCGTAGGGGAGTGGGTAGAAAGAAAGCTGCTGGATGGCACCATTCCTCCATTCCCTTCTTTAGAGCCCCACGCATGGGAAGAGTAACTCTTGCTGACCTTGCACATGTCCACCGTCTCCGTCTCAGTCATCACCCAAAGGCTTAGTATCACTACCTGCTCTCACCTCTGCTACTATGCCATACCACTCAGTCATAAGTAACTCCATGCACTTTTACTCCACTTAATTTCCCACCCATGCTTCCATCTGTCCACTCCCCCTCCTTGTTCCTCCTACTTACTGTAAAGGCTCGGGCCCTAGGCCGTAATGCACTATGAGTAAAAGCACAGTGCCATACATGGTAGAACTGGCCCAGGACATGTGCGCCCAGCACCTTTTATTAGCAGGGTCACATGACCTGTGACACCTGTGATTGATGGGTGTGGGGTGTGTAGGAGAGTAGGATCTGCTCTTATGGTTACCCCCACTCTATGCTGATGTTTCACTGTTTTTCGACTTTAGTCTGGCTGGGGCCCTGCTATTCAGGACCCCAGCCTAGCTGCTTCCTCTCTAAATGCATTCCATGTGCTATAGGTACACTCTAGTTTGGTTACTGGGGTACCCTTGTGAGTCCCTCGTATATGGTACAGTAGGTACTAAGGGCATAGGTACCCCAGAGGCCTACCAGGGGCTGAAGCTTGTATTATGCCACCCCTGGGATGCCTTCCAAAATGACACCACAGGACTGCTACTGCAGCCTGGGTAAGGTGGTGAATGCACCCCTTACTGAGATATAGGTTACCTATATCTACCTTAAATCACTGCACATTTAAACCTATCAGTCACCCCTACGACAGGACCTATCAATTCTGAGGGCAGGGTGCTTGGTTTTGTGTGAGAGGGTGCCCATGCATGAGCAGGGCCCTTCTGCAGCCTTCAGAACCTATTCTTTGGGGCTGTTCTGTGATGCAGCCACACCATATACTCTTAAGTGCGTTATAACCGCGCGGTAAAGGCTAACTTTGAAATGGCTGCACTAAAACATGTCGTATTTGGTGTCAAACACTTTGGAATCCTACCCCCCCCCCGCCAGTCCTGGAGGCGGGGGTAGAATGCCACCCTTCGAGTGAGAGAGATGTTCACACCGGTATACCAGGTAACAGTTCAAAAGAGCCCTGGCATCACAAAATGGATGCTGCAGCCACAGACACGAGTCTGGCCTCCTGCTGCTGACCAAAACTCCAGCAGGGGATGCCTGGACAATAGGTTTCCTGTCACAGGGAGGTGTAACTACCTCCCAGACAAGCTTAAGTGTATTGGGTCTGGGTGGATGCGCTCTGAGAGTGCTTTGAAGTCTGCACTGGGGGCACATTTGGTGTCCCTGTGCATAGCCCAGTTCAAACCGGTTGCAGGGGCTACCAGCCCCAGTTCTGGCGTGAAACTGGACAAAGGAAACACGTGTAGCCATCCCTCTTTTCAAACCCTCCCATAGGTAGGTCCCCAGAGTCCATCCAACCCATTCCTATGGTATAAGAAAGGAACCCCTGGCTACAGGACTTTAGATTACACCTGGACAAAACTCTGCTACAGATATCCTGGAACTTTGACGATCTACATGACTAGATGACTGACGAATCTCCCTTGGAGTAAAGAAGTTACTCCCCTGCTTGGCAGGCACCTAAGATGCATCTTGCTAGTCTGCATTTCCGAAGCTCCCGCCGGACGCTGAAGACTTTGCAACACCAGAGATGGATTTCCAGACTTCTCCGAGGCCGACATGAGTCCCCTGCAAAGCTGAGACCCGCAACCCTCGCGAGTGACGTGAAAACCGGAACTCCTGGACTCCGTGCATATTTGCAAGTGCATTAGCTTCTCAACGTTTCTTGAGTCTGTGCTTTGGGTTACTTGTAGCCCTGGCCCGAGCACCTTTTGTACCAAAGATCGTGGGCCTACACTCCACGAGTGTTCCATGAGCCTGCTTCTTGCATTCCCGCTTAAGACCCCTTCGCGATCCCTGGTCCATTGACTGGAGGGTCCTTGTGAAGGCAACTCTGATTTTACTTGTGCTGCCCTGGTTGATCCAGAAGTGCCCTGACTCCCCACCATGTGGTGAGTCCCTCGGATCTTGCTGGTTCCCACCGAAGGATTTCTTCACTTTCTGCATGGCTTGCTGTTGCCAAGGCTTGAGGGGTCTAATCTGGTCACCGACACCGCAGCACTCGACATCCTTTGTGGGACAGCTCGAATCCAATTCCAGGTTGTTTTTGACACCTCCTGGTCCTCCTGGATGTAGAGTCAAGCTTTACCTCTTCAACCTGAAATCACCCGAAATCAGTGGGCATTTGTCTATTGTACCCCTGGTCACTGGCAAGTGACCCAGACTCTGTCCCCTCTGCTTTCAGGTTCTTCTAATCTTCAATCCAGGCTTGAATCACACCGGACACTTTCCTCTTCGATGGCAGCAGCACTTTGCAGCAGATCGCCATTGAAATCGACGACGATTCCAACACCAAAAGGCACCAATGCACCCGGCTTCCCTGGGTGAGGTAACTCGAGTACTCCGGTGCTCCCGTGGGTGTTAGCCCTAGAACCCCTAAAATTTTCTCGAATATGCCTGACTATGCAGACGTAGCTAAACCCTCTGCCAGCTCCTAATGTATACCTTTCCTTCTATCAGCTGCAAAGCACTGCAGCTCTGTCTGTACATGATGACTCTTAAGGGCACCATTTTAGCTTGACACATGCTGATATATTTCCGCTAGTATGTCCTCTTGTGTTTGATCACTCTCTATAATCTCGATGCTAATGTACCTCGCACTGTGTTACAATCCCCGCATGCTGTATTATAGTCTAGCGGGCCTCTTGCCATTAAGATTCGTCAATAAAGATACTTCTATAAATCGTGTAGGTTGTCAAGCCATAAATGCACATTTAACTTAGCCTTAGCTCGCAGATAAGGATTTGACATGTTAGCTGGAGATGCCTGAGTTTTTGAGCGACCTTTATCTCATACAGTTGTTCTTGTCTTGAAAGCTTTTAAGATAAACAGAGCTCGGTGTGTTTGAAATGTCGATAATGGTTTTCATCAAATCCCCAGGCTTAAGGAGTGCCGCTGGCAACCTGCTAGCTTCACCTGCAAATGGCTCTCACTTGCCCGATAACACAAGGGAACAGAGACTGAAAACAAACATTACAATAATGCACTTTACTTTTCTGCACAAGTGTAAAACGCTTCTCTGTCGAAAGGAATAATTGCTGTCTTGGGATCGAAGGGTTGTCCTGACATGCTCAAAAGGCATAGCAGCTTCCCATCCTTGTTACGTCAGTTGGGGTTTCAGTTTTAGTGTTGATGGAAAGGCGTCCTCACAAGGAAGAAAAAGATGCTCTCCGCACACATTATTTCTTAACCACATTTAGGGAAGAGTATTTAAAAAACACTACACGATAGCTTGCTTTGTTTTGTATACAGCGCTTCGTGCAGAATTGCTGTTATTTATCTGCACTGTAAATAACAGATGGTAATATTCCCATATTGATGGTCATCAATTTAACGACAGGAAAATGAAGGCTGTGGTTCATTCCCATGACCTTCGGATCACTGCAGATGTCGGAGCAATTTGATTCAAGGCTGCAAAGAAATCTTATTTATGCCAAGAAGTCCGGAATATGAAATCCTATTATTCATCTTGGCCCCATTATTAAACCTGAGCACTAATGTCACTCTGGCTATACTCAAGAGATCAGGAAAATGAAACATTGTTTTTGTTATTGCAGGAAAAATACAGAAAAGCAAATACACAAAAAGTCAACATAAAGCAAACATCTATGTGACAGTTCATCCTTTACTATGACATCTTCCAAATTCAGTTCCAAAAATGAACAAGCTTTTGCAACACAATAGGTTTCGCATCTGTGAGAGGTTGAGCTACTGGCATTGTAAATGAAAATGCCATTTATTTATGTGCTTTGAAAACCAGCAAGGGGTGCGCAAACACTCACTTTAAGCTTACGAGAAGCTAGGCTGGCAGTGAAAAAGGTGCACTTACTGCCAGCTTTGCATTGCAAATGCATGTTTATTTTTTATATTTTGAAAAGCCCACTAATACCTTCATGGTTATCATCCCCCGAAGCCCACCAAAAACAGTGCAGAAAAAGAGTAAAGCATGTCCATTAATAAAAAAAAAGTAATTTTGAAAAAGCTTTTGTGACAGATTTGTGACCTGAAGTAAGGTTCAACAAAAAAGGGAAGAGTTTCATGGCCTTGCCGTTGCTTAAGAAAAAGAACTACCTACACCTCTGCTTTACGAATTTTATCAAGAACTAAGGGGCATATTATCAAGCAGGATGTTAAAAATGATTGCCGTTTTAGCGGCAGAAAACTGCAGCTAAAGCGGCGATAATGGGCTTGATAATATGGCCTTGTGTATTCCAATAGAAACCCATGTTCTGGTGTGAGCATGGGCTTCTATTGGAATTCTCCAAGGCATATTATCGAGCCCATTATCGCCGCTTTAGCGGCAGTTTTCTGTCACTAAAACGCCGATAATTTTAACGCCCTGCTTGATAATATGCCCCTTATAGTCCAACTGATGCCAGGGCAGGCTCCAGGGCGGTGCGATCATTGCCACCACACCGGGCGCTGGCTTGGGGTGGCGGCGCCATGTTTATACTTTTAAAAGCTCCAGGTGCCACGTTCTTTGTCCCAACAATTCTCAGGGCATCATTAAAAAGGTTACGATAACTACGGTGATTAATGTTGTTCCTGGAGAGAGACCGGAGCTTTGTCTGGTGAAAGGTTTAACTCATCATAGCTAAGAAAGCTAATATGCTGCTGCAAAGAAGGTGTCCCATTCTGCATACACTATGAAAAGGTCAAGGGGTTATCGCTTTTGTCAGAAAGATCATTTTGTTGCTTGCAGTTTAAAAGTTAAAATAGTAATATAGAGCAGTGAGCTATTAACTTCCATCAAAGAGCTCATGCAAACTGCAAGAAATATATTACAGCTAGAAGTTTTTTGCCCAGTCTTTCCTTATCCTAATATTGCAAAAAGGTTTTATTTGGGTAGAAATCAATACTTATCATTAATGAAAACCCCTAACAGTGATGTTACATAAAAAAATCTGAATTGGTGCTTTTCCAGACCAAGTACTTTTAAATGATACTGCCCACCAGTATGGATGGCATGTGACTCCTGCACATTGTAGTCCTCTGTCTTAGGTAACATTTCCTTTACACTGATTTACACTCGCATGATTGTCTCTGTGCAACTTATTTGTAATGTAAATTGTTCTGAGACCCTAAACTGGTATGAGGGGTGCTATAAAACTTAATTAATCTAATAGACAGTGGTTATGGAGACTTGGGGGGCATTGTCAAATGGTGGTAGTGAGAGAATGCGTGGCGAGGTGGTCGCGGGGGGTGACATCAAATATTGTCGCACAGGGCACCACCAGTACTAAAGCCGGCCCTGGCTGATGCAGAGCGTATATCTCCAGAAAGATGCAAGGAGTGGTTAATTTTTGTACAATGCAGGGCTGTTCTCATCGATGGCTTTAGGAGAAATGCACAGACTTTTAAATATGACATGCTTTCAAACTGGAAGCACTTGACTCAATTAACTTGTTTGTAATAATCCTGCCCGTGCCCCTATCCAATTGGTTCCACAGAATGTAGGCAGGACTCTCTCTAGATGGAACTGTAGTCTGCTTAGATGCCCCGGTTCCAATTTCCATCTAATGTAGCTTCACTCTCACCAAGATAAAGGTTTTAGGTAGTGTACCACCATCTATCAGGTAGTTCACCCTAGTGAAATGTGGGAGGAAAGGTTTCTGAGTAACAGGAAATAGAAGCGTCTGCCAGGTGGACCAAAGAGGCCCCATGCAATTTGAAAACCTTTAGAACACTTTTGGTTACACCCATTGAGGATTGCAAAGGTCCTCATCAGTAGAATTAGTCTACCTCTGGTACAGCACTAATCCACTTGGGTGGATTCTGGGGAATCAGGCAACAATGCCATCCTTCCACACCAATTGCATCCTAGTAAATTGGACTCCTTGCATCTCAACCATTTTTGTGCCATCCTCTCCTGCCAAGAGAACCAAGAGGGGACCTCCTGCTGGATCTTTGGCTGTTCTTACCCGTATTCCTTGCTGCACACTGTGCCTTAGTGTGCCCCTGTTGAGCGGACTAACCCTTACGACTCGCCGGACCCGCTTCGCGGGTCCCGCAGCGCGTCCTTGACCGAGGAGGCTGTTGGCTGCTTGTAAACGGCTGGGAGGAGCGCGGGACAGGCGTTGGGACCGGCGGGGCTGCGAGCTGTTAGGCAGGGACTCCAGCGTCCAGGAGCCCCTGCGTGCCCAACCTGCAACACCTGGGCTGCTCTCCCCGCTGGCCACGCCCCCGCCTACGGAGTGATAAGCGGCATTCACTTACAACTTGCTGGGACCCCCTGCTGGATCTTTGGCTGTTCTTACCCGGATTCCTTGCTGCACACTGTGCCTTAGTGTGCCCCTGTTGAGCGGACTAACCCTTACGACTCGCCGGACCCGCTTCGCGGGTCCCGCAGCGCGTCCTTGACCGAGGAGGCTGTTGGCTGCTTGTAAACGGCTGGGAGGAGCGCGGGACAGGCGTTGGGACCGGCGGGGCTGCGAGCTGTTAGGCAGGGACTCCAGCGTCCAGGAGCCCCTGCGTGCCCAACCTGCAACACCTGGGCTGCTCTCCCCGCTGGCCACGCCCCCCGCCTATCAGCCAACGAGCTACTAGCACCAGTGTACTTAGGTTCCCAGTGCCTCCGCTCCGCGGGAGCGCGCCGGGAGAAGCCCGGGACAAGGGCGGGACCGTCTGTGGCCGTCCGGGGCCGCTGGAGGCCGGGCTGGGCCAATCCGCTGACATTTCCTAGTAAGTGGTGGAACAGGGCTTCTAACCTTAAGGAATGCCGGATTTCCCTAGTAACACCGTCGTGAGGACCCCACCGGGCGATGCCGGCCAATCAGTCGTTGGTCCCTTGGATAAGTTCTTCAATCGCCCCCTCCAGTTGATTGACAAAGAAATATCGCTTGCTGAGAGGCGTGCAGAGCGAAGATTATCAATCAAACTCTTAAAAAATCCTGGGGATAAGAGCTCCAGACAAATCTATCCTGCTTTAGTTACACCTTTGTCATCACTACATTTACCTGCCAATTTCGATTTGGGTCATGATGATGTAACTACCAATGGGGTCAATCAGGGTACTGTGGGTAATGTGATTCCTCTCTGTGAGAGTCACACAGAGATCATAACCTGTACAACTGAGGTGTGTGCTCCATTGTCCAATTCTAAACCAGGCCTTAAAAGAAAAGGTAATACTTTATCTAGGAAATGTCTTCCACCTAAGCCACCTTATAAACTTAGGAAAGTCAACAAAAGTATGCATTCTAGTAAAGTAGCCTCCGTAGTGAGTCGTGGGAGGGAACTATGCAAGAGGGGGCTGTTGCACCATTTGATAGTCCAGATCTTAGTTCTACCATTCCTATAGATACAGGGATGGCAGTGGTAGATATACAGCCATCCCTGAGTAGTTTGCTCCCCGACCTAGAACGGATGTTACGGTCCCTACTGCTTCCACTAGAGGAACGAATTATTAAGCTCTCAGACCACCTTCACCATTTCGAGCAGGCAACATTAGACAATTTTTTCTCCACCAAGGCACTGATAAAAGTACAGGCTAGGTCGAATGGTAACAGCAATTGCCAGAATACTGCTCAAGTCCCATCAAAAGATAAGGGACAAAGGGAACAACCCAACTCTCCACTACCCGCAAAGACTGACAGTGTGTCAGTAAAGAGACCCCTAAAGTCGCTTAATTCAGCACCACTGGGTATTGCTGTAAATGCTCCTATTACTGTAGTACCTGCCCAGTCTGCTGTGCATCAACAGCTGCCTAGTACAAATCCTTTGGCCACTGCAGTAGCAGGAGGTGTGGAGGGCACTAAAAGGGGTACTGTTATATCTTCTGCCCCACCTATTGGAAATCAACCATTAGTGAATAAATCGATACTCCGCCCTGTTTCTACTGTTTCCAGACCGTCCTTACCACCCCCGAAAAAGCCAACTCACAAGAAACCCCCCCATGAACCTCACCCCAGACTCCTTCCCCTTTGTAGCAGTCCTGATAAATGTTCCATTACTTCCACCGAGAGAAACCTTCCAGATGCTCAAAAACAAGGCTATGCACTGGTTAAGGGTGAACCGGCCCCTACCTGGGGAAGTTGATGGTCTTATATTGGGAGTGAGGCGAATAGATTGGATAGGTTCCACCATCAAAAGCCTGGGGGGGACTGTATCGTGGTTAATTTTCAAGACCCAAGGGTGGTAGGATGGCTAACTAGACAGGGATGGTGTACGGGTAAGGGAGGAATTGGTATCGTTGACCTTACTTTCTTTTACCCACGTACCACTAGTGTTTCAACCTCTCTGATTAACGAGCAAAATGGCCCCCTAAGTTGCCTGTGGCCAGGGATTGGCACAGTAGCCCCATCCACACAGCACTATAATCATACTAGTGTGCCGCTTTCTATCAATTTGGGTGGGTGGCAAGACTTAGGGAGGGGATGGTGACAATCCCCCGATCACCAGGAAAAAAATAGGAGTTTAACTACCAATAGAGTGGTTGGAATATCTAACTCCAGAAGTTTAAATTTTGCAGCAGAACTCAACCCATTGCCCACTTTAGGGGAGCATACGGATTTAGGTGACATAAGGGGATCAGGGGTAGTGTTGATTCTAACTGAGCCTACAAACGCCTGTTCTCCTATGGGGGTCATAGACTTGGTAGATACTGTCGAGCCCGCTAGCATCCTGACTGTGACGGACCCACTCGTTAGGGTTCTCAGTTGGAATGTGGCCGGTCTGGACAGGAAATTGGCCCTGCCTGACTGGAACGCTCTTGTGGAGGAATACTCCATATGTCTGTTCCAGGAAACTTGGTGCAGGGAGCCCTCCCATAAGGCGGGATATTCGTCCTACCATATACCAGCAGTATTAATTGAGAGTGGTAGGGGCCGTCCCTCGGGAGGTCTCCTCGTTTCGGTAGCCACTGCACTTAACTGTAGGGTGGAGGAGCATGATACCCAGTGTCCAGACCTTCTCAATATTACATTGAAAAATCCAAAAGGCCAGGTTATTCTAAATATTTTCAATATCTACGCCCGTGGCGTGAAGAGGGGCAGAGAATCCCCCACTATAGCCCGCCTGGAGGCTCTGCTTCGATCCTCGCCACACAAGCACCGCACCTTGGTTGCAGGCGACCTCAACTGCACCTTTGAGCCCCTTGGTCCAGAAGTTTCACAGGACCAAGAGGTTGACGACAATAGGTGGGGTATACCTGCTCTAGAGCTTAGTCCAATTAAGAAATGGTCGGAAGTGGTGCTCCAGGTTAACTCTATAACAATTGAGTTTGACCTGAGGGCACTTAATGGCAGGACTAGTTCTGATAAAAAGGGAGCCCACACATACAATAGGCCCGCGCATTCCTCTAGAATTGACTATTTTCTTCTTGATACCCACCTATGGAGTATGGTTAAGGATATGGTCATTATACCCTCTGTAGAAAGTGACCATAATCTTCTTTCACTTACCCTGACCGATAGGTGGTTAGACGGTCTAGGCTGCAGAACTTTGTGCTCTTTTGTCCCGGACATGTCGGTAGTTTCAAATTGCGGTCGACGGCTAAAGTGGGCCAAGCTGTCGCTCTCAGCGGAGAAACTACTTTCCATATCGCAGCTTTTAGCTGCAGCCCTAGTTAACCTTGACCCTCTGGGGGGTGGGCTGGGAGATGTGTCCGCCAGATTTTGTAACTTAACCCTGTCTCTTAGTGATCTGTTTATTGTTCCAGGTAATACTAATGGTAAGAGACCCGGTTCCCTGACTAGACAAGGCTGGTTTAACCGTACGTGCAGAGAGGCGAAGACCCTGCTCGTTGACGCAGTCAAATCTAAATCCCAAACTAGGATCAGGGAGGCTAGAAGGTCATACTCACGCTGCCAAAAAATAGCTAAGGAAGAATGGGAAGACAGCTTTTGGCAGGACCTCCTGACGGCCAGCCGAGGGAGAGATGCCAAAAGATTCTGGGACTTGGTGGGTAGTAGGAATCGCCCCGATGACACCTTGAGGACTTGCACTATTACTGCCAAGGCGTGGTTTGACCACTTTTCGGGTCTCTATTGTGCCATCGAAGGTCCACTTAATGATCACTTTATCCTTCCCCTCTATTCCTTGGATAGAGATATGGACCTTTTTTCCGCACGTGAAGTCACGAACCTAATTAAAACCCTCACTCCACTAAAAGCAGGTGGCCCGGATGGGTTACCAGGGGACCTTCTCCGTGCTTATCCAGGTGACTGGGGGGTGTTGGTCTCTGCTCTCCTAAATGCCATTATTGAGGGAGGATCTGTCCCAGAGTCCTGGAAAGGGGCAGAGGTAGTCCCAATTTTTAAAAAGGGAAATCGTGATATACCAGGAAACTATAGGCCTATAAGCCTTATAGACTCGACCCAGAAGGTGGCGGGAAAAGCAATTCCTGGGAGGATTCTTTCTTGGGTGGATGACAACCACATACTATCCGAGATGCAGGCCGGGTTTCGCTCAGGCACCGGAACAATTGAACAAGTCTTTAGACTTGTGTTACTGTATTGGAAGGTGGTGGTGCTGGGCAAGGGCAGTCTTTATCTGGCCTTTATAGACCTGAAGACTGCCTTTGACCTAGTTCCCAGGGAAGAACTTTGGAGGGTGTTGTATGGTCTTGGGATGCCCCCTTACATCTTGGACCTCCTAATGAAATTGCATAATGCCAACTATGCTCAGGTTAGATGGGGTTTGAATGGGGAGAAGACCGACAAGATCCGGGTAGAGAGGGGTGTCCAGCAGGGCTGTGTTCTAGCACCCACCCTTTTCTCGTTATACGTGAACGGGGTGGTAGACCATTTGCTTGAAGAACCAGCAGATGCCCCTACCCTGTGTGACGTCAATATCCCAACCCTGTTGTTTGCCGACGACACCCTTCTCATCTCGAAAACACCCCATGGCCTCCAGAAGCTCCTGAACCGGTTCCAGGATTTTTGTGTAAAAAGAGGTCTTGTTATAAATGTGGAAAAAACTAAATATCTAGTCATGCATCCCCCCAGAAAACTTGGCCGCCCCCCTATCCTGAATTCTATCCCCCTTGAAAAAGTTTCCGAATTCGACTATTTGGGAATTCGGTTGAGTGACGGTATGAACTGGATGCCCCATATTAATAAAATGACACTGGCCCATAAAAGGGTGGGGGGAGCCTTGTTAAAGGAGTATAATACCTCATCGAAACATTGTGTATCTCCGATTATTGATATATATAAGGCTAGAGCAGTATCCGCATCACTCTACGGAGCGGAGTTATGGGGTCTGGGCAACATGGAGTCTCTGTCTAAAGCGGAGAACAAATTTATCAAGGATCTAATGGCAGTCCCGATGAGCACCCCGACAGTCCCGGTGCTTATGGATGCGGGCTGCAAACCAATTAAAGATCTGGCTGGCCTCCGGTCTCTCCTATTGTGGGCCCGCCTGTGGAGGGTCCCGGGATGAAAATCCTATGCAGACGGGCTGGTAGAGGTAATGCATTCTGATGGCTGGCAGAAGATTAAATGTCTCAGAGACATTAAACACCTGCTTGGGGACCTAGGATTGGGTTCCTGCTGGTCTACTCACTCAGCTCCCCCGAAAGAGTCTCTGAAAAAAATATATTGGGAATGGGTTTCCTCAAAGCTCATTAGCAATCAGCATCACTGCAATTCCACCGCAGCATATTTGAGGATTAAAGATGTTACTGCCTTTGAACCCTTTTTGGATATTATCACCATTCCAATGGACCGGGCTCTTTATATTAAATTCAGACTAGGGACCTTACCCCTAGCCGATCTCCTTTCCAGATGGAACTCGACCAAGCAGGTATCATGCTATTGTGCCCTGTGTCCTGACAGCTGTGAAACAGTGGCACATTTTCTCCTTGATTGCCCTGACTACGTGCGCCCCAGATCTTATTGGCTTAAACCAATTTGTAAAGAGATGGGCATCCGCCAGCATTCGGTGGCTTTACGTATTCTACTGACCAATACAGCCCCTCCTATTGTTTGTGCTGTTTCTAAATTTTTAAAATGGGCCTGGTTGATTCGCCTAAAAAGACTGTCTCTATCGATTTAATGCTTTTTTAAACTTATTTATTCTGTTTTATACTTGCTGATGTTCCTATGTACAGTCTATGTTTTTTGATATGCTGTTTTATATATTCTTGTGTAATGCTTTTATGATATATGCATATCGAAATAAAGCTATCAACCAACCAATATGACATGCTTTCAAACTGGAAGCACTTGACTCAATTAACTTGTTTGTAATAATCCTGCCCGTGCCCCTATCCAATTGGTTCCACAGAATGTAGGCAGGACTCTCTCTAGATGGAACTGTAGTCTGCTTAGATGCCCCGGTTCCAATTTCCATCTAATGTAGCTTCACTCTCACCAAGATAAAGGTTTTAGGTAGTGTACCACCATCTATCAGGTAGTTCACCCTAGTGAAATGTGGGAGGAAAGGTTTCTAAGTAACAGGAAATAGAAGCGTCTGCCAGGTGGACCAAAGAGGCCCCATGCAATTTGAAAACCTTCAGAACACTTTTGGTTACACCCATTGATGATTGCAAAGGTCCTCATCAGTAGAATTAGTCTACCTCTGGTACAGCACTAATCCACTTGGGTGGATTCTGGGGAATCAGGCAACAATGCCATCCTTCCACACCAATTGCATCCTAGTAAATTGGACTCCTTGCATCTCAACCATTTTTGTGCCATCCTCTCCTGCCAAGAGAATTTTTACCATCATTTAAAGTAATAGAATCTTATCTAGAGTTCAATCAATAAATTAAAACGAACTCACTTTTCAGAATTCAGATGGCTTAAGAGTGTCTGACCTGGGTGGCAAGCTAAGCACCCAGTCATCATCTATCCACATTTTCTTAATGAGTAAATTCCATGTTATCTTCGAAATGCTGTAGCATGTCGCGTGATGTCCATCCCAGTCCCAACAACAGCTCCCGGACAAGTCAATATGAATCCTGGCTAACGCACAAAGACCCGCTGAAGAAAACTCAATTTCACATTTGGGTTAAGTCTCAGGGCATATCAACAAGGTGATCCTCTACACCAGCATTGGAGACAAGTTCCCGCAGTAAAGGTATGATGCAAACACCAAGAGTTAGTAGTATTGATCACATGATTAAATTGTCACCAGGAAAACAACTAAGTGCAAATCAGGGTGGATAAGAGACTTATCCACGCTTAGGGTCTTCATAAGGAATAACAATGAAAACAGTCACACGATTTGCAAGCTTCAGATTTTGGGTACCAAAGCACATCTCTTCTCCCATCAAAGATGTTCACATTTGGTGATCAGTGTGAGTATGAGGAGAAAAGGTGGCTCTTACGAGATACGACAGTCAAGAAAAAGTCAGCCTAAGTTCACTACATTTTTCAAGGTTTTAGGTTAAACTTCAAATAAACTGATTGGGGAGGGGTCACAGAGACATGTGAACACTGCACATAGCATTAGAGTTATGAAAAGTTCATTCACACTCACTAATTCTAAAACCATTACTGTACTAACATCAGAGCCAAGAGTTCTGGCGTTCTTATGGTGCATGCGCAGAACTCACAACACAACAGGTAGATATGGGTGTACTGGGAACATACGCACACACTCTAAGTAAATTCATGCATGCAGACATGGTGGTCTTTGCGTGCACTCTTATGGAAGGCATGCTTGGTTTATTTGGCAATTTGGTTTTTTAATGTGACAATTACTATTAACATTAACCCATTTTCAAAGCGCTCTCAATGTTGGCAGTTGTGGAAGGACAAGAGTAGGAACCAAAGTTACTGAAGATCACATAGTCAGACAAGAGGATTGGCACCAAGGATGAGAGATACTAACAAACTTTAAGATAAAGGGGGAGTGCAGTGGTTGCCATGGCTGTATTAACAGGTGCTCCCAGATAAAAAGACACTTACGAGAGATAAATTAGGCCAATCATACAGACTGGTATGTTTTAAAGACCAGTCTCGGCATGCACTGGTATCTGACAACAATCTACCTCTCAACACGTCCCCAACTGCATTTAACTCTGCCTAGACAACAACCTACCTTTTAACACATCCTCAACCTCACTAAACGGCGCTCAGAGATGGCTTATGTAATGGTTAGCGGTCCTGTTGCCTCAGGACGCTGCATGTCATCCGCAGGCCTTGGTGGCCTGCGGGGTAAATAAAAGGGAAGCGCCCGCTCGGGGTCGTTGCTTCCGGCAGTGACATAGTGTGTGGTGTGTGTCAATCGCGCCAGCCCCGGCGCCTACATCATCGTGTGCCCCCATCCTGTCACCGATAAGCTCAGCATCACAGCTTACCTTCTTGATGAGTTCAAGATGAGGCCGGGCTTTGAGCTGTGGCCAGAAGGGGCTCCAACCTTTCCTTGATCCAGTAGCGGCTGACACTGACACCCAAGAGGATGGCAGTGAGCAGGGCTGACTTTAGACCAGTGCGACTGGTGCGGCCGCACTGGGTGCCGACCTGTGGAGAGGGCTCTGACCTCAGAGCGCGCACTGTGTTTAGCAATAACATGATTTGAAAGATTTGGGGCACTTTTGCCCGCTGGTAGGGAGAGAATCCGAGGAGGCGGTCATGGGGTGTGGGAGTGCCAAAAATGAGTGTCGCACTGGGCGTCACCAGCGCTAAAGCCGGCCCTGGCGGTGAGCACTAGTGCTTTAGAGATGAACTGAGTGGCGATGAACACTGAAAACATCTTAATATCGCCCCGATGACCTTTAATCTGTTTGGCGGAATTAACCACAAATCCTGATAACAAATATGTTTAAGTTATAAACATGAGAGCAGAAAATGTGTCAATTTGAAGTATGCACAGAAACTGAACTTGACTTACTTGTGACTGTTATTTAACGCATAAAACAAATTAACGAGCATGTACTTATTAAAATTAAAGTGTAAGAGAATTACCTTGAAATTGCACTGTATTGTATTAAGGATCGCTCGCTGCAGCAGTAATGCTGGCAATGTTTATAGAGTATAAACTCTTGCCATTGAGAGGACTAATCTCTCCCATATCACGTGAGGCTTTAGAGAGGGTTTTCAGTGCAGGAGTAACCCGGAAGTGAACTGCAGCATGACATTAATCTAAAGCAAAGGAAACAGAGAATGGTCTCCCCAAAAATTTAAAATTAATATCCGGTCTACTGCTACACCAGCCTCTGCATACTCCTTTCCACTCGTGGCCCTAAGCTGCTTTCCCTAATTATACACTGGGAGTGAAGAGTCAGCATCGTTGTCGGAGAGAGCCGCATGTCACTGAAAGTTAATTTCCCCTCTCTGTATGGGAATGCTGAGTGCTGCAGTGACAGAATAAGACCATATGTGCAGTAAAGTAATCGCTGGCGACTCGACTCCGCCATTAGGTCAAGAACGGCTACCAAAATAATACAAGTAGTGCCTAAACAAACACATAAACAACTACAGCGTAAGAAAACCGTAGTTGGCCGGTGCTCCTTAATGATAAAACCAGAAGTGAAGTATCAGCACTACCACCAATAAGAAGCCAAGAAATGCAAGTGATGCATGAGTGGACCAATTGAAGCAGAAGGCGGGATTACACTCAGCATAGAGCAATTACAGCAGGCCTTGCAGACAGCTCATGCGCTCTAGGCTCAACCTAAAAATTAATGGAAGCATTCATGACATTTTCCTAACTTCTGCAATACAGCTGCAGCCAGTAGGGATATATTAATCAAAAGACTTGCGTACTATGAGAAAATTCTGAGCCCAGGAATGCAAAGAGTTTTCACATACAGGCTAAAATAGAAAACACCCTTTTTTATGCAGCTTGCACATACAATTTGCAGACTCTGTGCTGGGAGAACACACAGCATTTGCCGGTGAAGGCCTATTGGGGTTTGACCATTTGACACCAAGAGCTAGGTGCCACTATACCAGTTAAATTGTGAAAAGCATTGTCTTATGTTTTCCCTTAAAAATCAGATAGTTATTGCGCAGAGTTAAGATGGAGGGCATTCCAAAAGGTATAAACTTGATGAGAGAAAAGTGCAGCCATCTTGCCACTGCCTTTTAATCCTCAGAATCACAAAAAGATGAGCTGAGGAGGCATTTACTTAAGGACATCCAGACTACTGCCTTCCCTGTGATTCCTTTCCTACACAAGCTGCCTACCAAAATGCATGGACAAAATTTCAAAGGTAATATACAAGAAATATAATGGCTGCTGTTCCTCCTTAATCCAAAATATTGCATAGTTCATCATTGCGAGAGATTGGGATGCTGGTTGATGGGGGTGAAACCCTACTCATGGAGCAACCACAATCCTTTTCAGAGTGAGACACAAGTAAACCACAAATTAACCTGTGCTTAACTATCTTGTAGCTTGGCACAAAGGCTTAACTTAAAGGCAATGTGTGAAGTATTTAAGCAGCACTTCAAACAGTAATAAAGTGGAAACACCACTCAAAAAAATACCACACCAATTTAGAATAACAGAACAAAATATAATAAATAAATCAAGACCAAAAACAACAAAATTCAATCAGTAGAACCGGAGATATGTAATTTTAAATAATTAAGTGAAAATGGTGACAAAAAGCAAAAAACTATCTGCTTGTGCGACACAGAGAGAAAGTCACAAGTTCAGGTCATCTGCTATTCAGCACGGGTAAGATACAGGTACCAGTTTTGTTTTGCACAAAAGTTACCATCTCAGTCTAGCACAAACTGTCCCATTCGCGGTGGAGGAGGCTGCGAGAAGCAGAGAACTGTCACTGACAATCATTGATGTAGCATGAAGAACAGTCCTGGCGTCTTGGATGCAACGGTTGCCAGCACAGGTAAGCGCAGTGGGACAGGACAGGGTGTAGCAGGGGGGAAAGTCGACAGACAACAGAATAGGTATTATTTATTTGTTTAATCTTTCCTATTCCGTCGTCTA
This sequence comes from Lissotriton helveticus, assembly GCF_964261635.1. Lineage (NCBI taxonomy): Eukaryota > Metazoa > Chordata > Amphibia > Caudata > Salamandridae > Lissotriton > Lissotriton helveticus. The sequence goes on along the minus strand of NC_136057.1, from coordinate 1,143,348,945 downwards.
TAGATATCCTACCTCCCATATCGCCCGCAACTGCCCTGCCTCACCACATTTAGCTGTGCTGGCCGCCGCTGAGATGGTCGTTGCTGTAGCACAAAGATCCTGTTGTCGTGAAACGGATGGGCCTGTACTTCGTGATGGTGCTCTCTGTGAATAGTTTTTGCTGCAGCACGAAGGTTTGGTTTCAGTGCCAACAAGTTCATTTGCATTTGTAAAGAGCCAACATTTTTTAATTAACATCTCCGAAGTCACACCTAGGGCCCGATTATGATGGCATAGTGTTGCTATGGACACGCTGTTCATGTGTAGCACCATGGCTACCCAAGGAATAATGTGTGGGTGTCTCCTAGGGCACTGACTTGTGTGCTGAAAAAATCCAGCAAAAGTTTTGTGTATAAAGTTATCTTTCAAATGTTTCTTGTATTTTTTCAAAGTATTTTATTCATACTTGATTGAAACCCCTTTTTTGTTCAAATGTTCATATTTCAATTTACATATTCACTATTCCATATTAGGTAAACCATAACAATCCTTCCAATGCATTTCGGCACTGGGCCTTCGTCAGGGAAGTAGCTGTTCATTTCTTTTTATTTTGGAGCCTCCGGTTGACTTCCTCCCATGCCATTTGGAATTCTCGCACGACTGACATAGATACATGGCCTAGAGCCTTTAGAACCACTGGGGCCACAGGAACCACCCAAGGTAGTGACACAGGGGAACCATGGGGGACGCGTGCAGTGTCTAAACACAGCCGCGAATCACCATTAACTTCTATTGGGGAAAGTCGCGGTTGGAAATTTAAAGATAAAGGACACTTAGAAGAGGACTTGGAGCAAACCCTTTAGAACTAGGAGGTTCTAGAGTCAACACCCACGAGAGCACCAGAGTACTAGAGTTACCTTACCCAGGGAAGCCGTGTGCGTAGGTGTCTTTTCGTGTCGGGTTTCGTCGTCAATTTCAATGGTGAGCTGGTGCAAAATGCTGCAGGCGACCAAGTGTGAAGTGTCCGGATGGATCCAAGGGTGGATCAGAGATGTAAAGAACCTGAAAGCAGAGGGGACAGAGTCTGGGTCACTTGCCAGTGACCAGGAAGGTGATGAGAAGATGCAACCCATGTCGGGTGATTTAAGGTGAAGATGGTGAAGCTTGTTCTTCAGCCACGAGGACCAGGAGATGTCAAGGACAACCAAGAGCTGGATTCAAGCTGTCCCACACAGGATGTTGAGTACTGCAGTGTCGGTTTCAATATTGGACCCAACAAGCCTTGGCAACAGCAACCCACTCAGAAAGCATAGATTGGCTTCGGTGCGGACCAGCAAGGTATGAGGGACTCACCCTTTGAAGAGGAGTCAGGGCACATTTGGAGCAACCAGGGACATCCAAGAAAAAGAAGAGTTACCTTTATGGGGATCCACCAGTTGACGTACCAGGGATCGCAAAGGGGTCTCAAGCAGAAATGCTGGAAGCGGGCTCATGGAACACTCATGGAGTGTAGGCCCACAATCTTCGGTGCAGATGGTGCTCGGGGCTAGGACTACAAGTAGCCCAATGCACACCTTCAGAAAAGCTCGGAAGTGAATGCACTAGCAAATGTGCACAGTGTCCAGGAATTCTGGTCCCACGTCACTCGTGAAGGCGGCGGGTGTCAGCTTTGCTGGGATCTAGTGTCGGCCTCTGAGAAGTCTGAAAGACCATGCCTTGAGTCACAAATCCTTCGGGTTCCGGCAGGAGCCTTGGAAATGCAGATGCTTCTTTGGTGCCTGTTTGAACAGGGGAGTCACTTCTTGACCCCAAGGGAGATTCTTCCATCTTCTCATCGTGTAGAATGTCGAAGTTCCAGGATATATGTTGCAGAGTTTCTTCCAGGTGTCCTAATGACTAAGGTCCTATACTTATACTACGAAAGGGGGTTGGACATACTCTCGGGACCCACCTATGGGAGGGTCTGGGAAGAGGGGTGGTTACACCCATTCCCTTTGTCCAGTTTCGTGCCAGAGCAGGGGCTGAGTGCCCTTACAACCGGTTTGAACTGGGATATGTACAGGGACACCAAGAGTGCCCCATCACTGTCTGAAAAGCATACTCTGAATGCACCCACCCAGCCCCAACACACTAAAGCCTGTCTGGGAGGTGGTTACACCTCTCTGTGACAGGAAACCTATTGTCCAGGCCTCCCCTGCCGGAGTATCATCCAGCAGCAGGAGGTCAGACTTGTGTCTGTGGCTGCAGCATCCATTTTGTGATGCTGGGGCTCTTTTAAACTATTACTGGTTAGGTCAGTGTGTACATGTCTCTCCCTCTAGAAGGGTGAAATTCTACCCGTTAGCATAAACCGCGAGGTTATAATGCACTTAAGAGTATATGGTCTGGCTGCATCACAGAACAGCTACAGAGAATAGATTCTGAAAGCTGCAGAGGGGTCCTGCTTATGCATGGGCACCCTCTCAAATAAAACCCAGCACTGCCTTCAGGACTGATAAGGCCTGCCATAGGAGTGATGTATAGGTTTATATGTGTCAGTGATTTAAGGTAGATATAGGTAACCTATATCTCAGTAAGGGGTGCATGCACCACCTTACCCAGGCTGCAATAGCAGACCTGTGGTGCCATTTTGGAAGGCTTCCCAGGGGTGGCATAATACATGCTTCAGCCCCTGGTAGCCCTCTGGGGTACCTATGCCCTTAGTACCTTAGGTACCATATACTAGGGACTCACATGGGTAACCCAGTAACCAAGCTGGAGTGTACCTAATGGACATGCAATCAATTTAGAGAGGAAGCTGCTAGGCTGGGGTCCTGGTTAGCATGGCCCCAGCCAGACTAAAGTCGAAAAACAGTGAAACACCAGCAAAAAGTGGGGGTATCCATAGTATGCAGATCCTGCTCTCCTACACTGCCAACTGTTGGTTCCTTGGTGGTTGGCCGTATTGAGCCATATGAGTATTGTTGCCAATTTGAAACACTGAATTTCACGAAAAGATTAGTAAATGATGTGTAACAAGCAAGAGCCAGACTGCCCAGCTACATAGCGGATCATCAATTTACAACAACTTTGAAAAGGTGAATCCTGTTCTAGGTTTTGGACATCCTTTTGATAACTTGATAATTTGCTCTTGGGTAAAGTTAGGGTATTGTAATAGATAGGCAGTGTTATTGGTCTGTCAGAGCAATTGAAATCAATGCATCATTAATAAAACATAATAAACAGAAGATTTAGGAAACTCCATTAGGCCATTGATGTTGTAGACTGTCCAATAAAGGTGGATCAGCCCACAAGACAACATACACAGAAGGAAGTGATGGATTTGTCATTTAAGCTATTGTTTTGTTGTCAATGTCAATTGCATGTTGACTCTGCCTAAATACAGGCACTTGATGGTGTGACAGATTTCAACATAATCAGCTTTTCCAGAATGATTGATAACTAATTTATTAGAGCCTTAGAGTAATGCGATAGGACTTGTGCCTTCCCTATCATAGCTACCTTATCTTCCTTTGAAAACCTGTTCTACATTAGAATATCTCTTTCCCAACCATTTCCTGTAACATCACAGGGCAACAGAATCACATTACCACATTCTTCCCCCTTGCCCTCCTTTTTACCACAATACAGCAAAAGGAATGGAAAGGAGAGAAAAGAAGACAGAAATAAATGTTTATATCCACTAGTTTAGCAATGTTCAATTAATCGATCAGGCTGTCTTGAGTCAATCTCAGATTTTCTGTGCAACGGTTCAACCCGGTGATTGTCCAGTTGCATATTTTCTTGCACAATTTCTTGCTTTAGGCTTTCTGAAAAAGGTTGTATTTCTTGTTATCATTCTGCTGTCAGCACTGTTCCTTGAACTTTAGTTACATCCATAGGCACTGAATAAAATCTATCTTGCGTTTTACTTATTTGCTGTTGTCTTACTTGTACCAAATCTACTATTTGATACTTTTGATCTTGAATACTTCTTCTACTCTCTGCATAGTGTTGCATTTTCTTTTTGGCTTCTTTATGACTCTGTACTATTTCTTCATGATCCTTTAGTGGAACTGCTGGTAGTTGTGGTAAACAAGTTTATCTAGATTGACCAAACATTAATTCTGAAGGGCATTTTCCAGTTGACCCATGAGGAGTATTTCTATAATCCAGTAATACTTGACATAGTGCTTGGTTTATTGATATTTGCGAAAGTCTTTTTAATAGTGGCCATTAACTTCTCCACTAAGCGTGGGCTTAAAATCCGTTTCGCGGGCGAATTTGAGGTTGTTTGACAATTTCGCGGTCTGCGAATCGCGCAAATTTGCCCAAAAGTCCGCAAATTCGCAAGTTGGAAATTATTTTGCTTGGTCGTGCTTGAAAAATACAATATCGCGCGCACGGCGTTGACTTACTGTGATTTTGGGTCCGCCGAGTTGTTTTTCTCCCGGTTTGCGTGTGCTGTGCCATTTTGGATCTTGCTGCCTGATCACGTGTGAGTTTTTCGACCGCAATGTAAATGTAGTTGAGCTTATATAGCGCACAGCTACCCGCAGTGGGTTTCCCGGCGCTTGCTTAGGGAACCCTTCCTGGTATTCCCCTGTGAGATAGCAGGGTATCCACAAGGTGAAAGTCAGGCATCCCGCCGCAAGGGGCCGTTGTGGAGATTAAGCAAGCTATTGCCCAGAGTCGCAGAGTGTGAACCCGTGAGTCGAGGAGGCACCGGGGCGAGAATTATCGAGTCCGTGGAATTTTTTTTTTTTTTTTTTTTAGCCCAAGACCTGCCGAGGCGGGGAATTGAACCCTGGTCCAGGACCGATCTCAGCTTCCGGGTCTGCTGCCTCTAACCCCTGAGCCACACTTCTCCACTTACGTCATCGTTGCCATCTTGCACAGCGAGAGTTTGACAACGTGAGTACGTCATAAGGGCCCGTGATCACGCATCCGGGAGTAAACAATGCCGAACACGTAGATGCGGCGCGCAGCTTACATCCGGCGGGAGATTTGAACAGCTCGCTTTCCCGAAATTACAAAAATTGCAATTCTGCGCAAGAAATACACCGCAGGCAGCATAAACCTTCTGAAAATCATGATTTTGATCAGAATAACTCCTCAGATTGAGATTTGGCTGCACTTTTTTTGTGGAAGGAGTCCATTTTTGGGGGGGGGGTGGGAGGAAGGAAGTGCCCCAGAGTCTCCAACTTCCTGTTCCTGTCCAGCAGGCTCCTCCCAGTGCTTTGTCCATCTCCTGGTCACTTTTCATTTGGATCTGGAGCTGGAAGGATTACTTTTTGTGGCTGCTGTTGGACTTTTTGGACTTTACTTTTGGATTTGAGATTTTACAAGTAAGTTGGTGTTGTTTGTTTGGGGCATTGCAGTTGCTGCAACTACAATTTTAAAACTTTTTCATGTTAAAAACCATATATTGTGGGTAGCCACAGTATCCAGTAGGCCCAGGGTTTGTCATGGGTGCATGATACAACTGTTTCTGTGAGTTTTGTTGAACTTAAATCTCATTTATGTCATTGAATTTTAGCTCACTATATGTGGATTTTTATTTTTAATTGGGTGCCTGTAAAGCCACACTAGCCAGTAGGCCCAGTGGTAGTGAGTTGTGCATGGGCCAAGTCTTTCTGTGGGGTGTCTTGAATTTAAACATCATTGAGGGCATGGATGGCATTGGATTGGGGTGACTTTTGTGTGTTTTGTTACTTTTTGGGGTTCTGTTGGGGCCTGGCAAAGTGGGTGGGGGCCATTTTGAGGCCTTGGCCAGGCAGGGCCTGGCCATGTGGTGGGGGTCAAAGACCCATTTTGAAGCCAGGCAGTGTGCTCAGGCCTGCACCCAGGTTGCCTTGCTTTCATCCATTAGACCCAGTGGTAGTGAGTGGTGCATGGGCCAAATCTTTCTGTGGGGTGTCTTGAATTTAAACATCATTGAGGGCATGGATGGCATTGGATTGTGGTGATTTTTGTGTTTTCCGACTTTTTGGGGTGGTGTTGTGGCCTGGCCATGTGGGTGGGGGAGGTGTTTAACTGATGTTCCCCTGGCTTCCATTGCTTTTAGGTGCTCAAGAGAACCACCAGTGCCAGGAAGAAGTCCGTGTGGCCACAAATAAGCAAACTCTGCAACTCGTGCAACTGTGGCCTGCTGTTCTGACATCTGAAGAAGATGGCCTCAAAGAAAGGTGGCAGTAGCGCCTCAGCGAAAAAAGTTGCCAGTGCCACTACCAGTAAGAAGAAGCAGAAGAAGCAAGTGGCACCACCTACCAAGGAGACTGGTGTGCCCACCGTCACCTTTTTTGGGAAAAAAATTTACGCCTGCAGCAGCAGCGGTGTCCGCCGGGGACCAAACTGGAAGCAGCACCGCCGCTTCATTGGGCTTAGTGCCACCACACCAAGCTAGGTCCAAGACCATGAGTGCTGCAGAGGCAGCCACTTTGGTTTTTCAATCACCATCGACCAGTGATGTTGGCTCATCACAAGAAAGTACCATCCAATCAACGCCGGGTGTAACTCAGCTGACGAGTGTTCAACAAGCGCAGCCGCAACAACAACCACAGGTGCAACTAGTACAAGCGCAAGTTCCTGGGCAAGGAGAGGAGCATGGAGAGGCGCAAGGAGAGGCGCAAGGAGAGGTGCAAGGAGAGGCGCAAGGAGAGGCGCAAGGAGAGGCGCAAGGAGAGGCGCAAGGAGAGGCACAATGGGAGGCGCAAGGAGAGGCACAAGGAGAGGTGCATGGAGAGGTGCAACTAGAGGTTCATGGAGCGGCACAACTGCATACAACGCTTGTTCCTCCAGAAGTAGGGGCACATCAGGAAATTGATATTGAAGAGGAGGTATCATGCGAGGAAGCCACTCCTCCTGATGTTGATCCATTGTCTTCCAGATCCCCAGCAAGAAAAAGGTCAAGGAGGGCTACTACTACTACAAGTTCTTCTTCAAGCCCCCTTCATTCTGATGACCTTGATCCTGATTGGAACCCACAAATGCAGTCTGAGAGTGAGGCATGCCATGAGCCGACAAAGGTAGCTAAGCCTGAAAGGAAGGTTCCCGCAAGGCTTAGACTTATGGGTGATGACGACGAACAAGAAGTGGTGTCTTCTGCTGCTGATGAACAGTCTGACGATGACCCAGTCATCACAGACGTCACTCCAGCCACAGCGGGCATGCAGCAGGCAAACATTTTCACCCTATCCCGAATGGCTGCTGAGCAGGATGTGGGCGGCGTGGCACTGGTACCACCACCAACGCAGTTAACCACAACACCAAAACGACCTTCAGCTTCCATATTTTTTCATCAGAAGGGCCGGCAGGGACCTCCATCCAGCTCGACCTCCATTACCTCAAGTAGTGGTGCTGTAAGTGAACAACAGAGTCAAATTCAGCCATGCCCATCCTCCACTTCATCTGGCATTGAAAGTAGCACCTCCACCACCAGCAGACATCTCCAGCCCCCAGTTCGGGGCTTCTTTAGTGTTAGCAAAAAGGCGGAAAACATGGTCATTTGTTTGATTTGTAAACTGTAGTTAGTCGGGGTAAGCTTGGTACCAACTATGGTACCAGAGGCCAGAGAGGTCATCTCAAAAAACACCACCATACCCCGTGGTATGGGCACCTAAGTAAGATCCAGGAAGTCCAAAGTAGAACTAATCCAAATGTATCCATTGACATTGCATCTGATGCTGACGAGGGGCTGATTGTGCAGGGGGAAGTCAAGAACCGACTGACATTTTTTTCTGTTACACCCAGTACCCCTGGCAGCAGCACTGCAGTGGTAGCGCCCACACCCTCTACCCCTGCAACATGTATGAGGCACACTAAGAGTCTGGGACAGACACCAATGCAAAAAACTAAATCAATGAGCCTAACTGGTGTGAAGTCTGCATCATCATCATCACGTAAAACGGTCCAGCCCACCATTAGCAGCATGTTTTGGTCGGATGCGCCATTTGAACGCAACCACCCAACGGTGCGTCTGTATAACGCAAAGCTGGCTAAAATGCTAGCGCTGGACCTTCTCCCTTTCTCTTTCGTGGAAGGGGTGGGTTTTCTTGAATTTGTGGCAACAGTCTGCCCTCAATGGAAGGTTCCTAGCCGGTCCTATTTTGCCAGGGTTGCTGTTCCAGCACTACATCAAGATGTGCTGGAGGTGATTGGCGCAGCTATTCTGAAGAGTGCTGTTCACACTATCCACATGACAACAGACATGTGGACCAGTTGCCAAGCCCTTGATTACATGTGCATCACTGCACACTGGGTCTCTTTTGCAGGGGTCACGCAACAGTTAAAACAAGCAGGTGTTGACACAGACACCGTTTTTCAAGCTACTTGCTAACATGCAACAGTAGGCTTGTTTGCCATGGAGAAATCTCACACTGCACGTAACCTTTTGGAGGAGTTTAACAGGAAGGTCATTGAATGGCTGCATCCAAGAAATCGCATAGATGATATGTTTCCACGGATAATGGCAGTAATCTAGTTAGGGCCTTGACTGATGGTGGATATTTCAGAGTGCCGTGTTTGGCGCACAGTCTTAACATCGTGGTGCAAGAATTCTTGAAAAAAAGAAGACACAGTCTGCAAATTACTGAACATCTGCCGAAGAATCTGCACACATTTCAGCCATTCTTTTAAGGCCCGGAAGCAGCTGAGGAGCATTCAACATGAACGTAAACTGCCTGTCAAAGGACTAATCCAGGAGGTGGCAACACGTTGGAATGTCTGCCGAAGAATCTGCACACATTTCAGCCATTCTTTTAAGGCCCGGAAGCAGCTGAGGAGCATTCAACATGAACGTAAACTGCCAGTCAAAGGATTAATCCAGGAGGTGGCAACACGTTGGAACTCAACCTTTTACATGCTTGAGCGTTTGTCTGAGCAGTGGTGGGTAATACATGAGTATGTCTATAAACTGGTTCTGTTCAGAAAGAAATGAGGCTAGAGTTGGAGGAATGGAAGCTAATTGCAAGCCTGACAGACATGCTTCGTCCTTTTGAGGTCTTCACGCGTGAAGTCAGCAGGGAGGACTGTTCTTTGGGCAAAGCTATCCCATTGTTGGTCATGCTAGAGCACTAACTGAAGGACGTGTCTTCAACGTTCAGAGATCATGCTGAAACGCTAGAAGCATATGGTTTGCCTAAGAAGTTATTAAGGCGCCTACTTCACAATGAAAGGCTTCAAAACATACATACAGAACAATATTACATTTGTGCCACTATTCTGGATCCACGGTACAAAAAGGCAGTGGCCAGCAAAGCATTCATTCCTTTTGATGAAGCAGATGTTTCAAAGTACAAACATTGGCTCGCTGTGTCAGCCACTCGGTTCGAAAAAGAGCGGCAGAAATTGCAAGGAGACAGCACAAGTACAACTGAATCATCAGGCCATCGGAGTCAAGTTCCACTTCTGAATCCATGGCCGAAGGGAGTCACTTTCCCTCACAGCCGTTAACGACACCAGTAACCGTGTCATCATCATTCTCACCTGCACCAGGCCCCCAAAAAATATTGTCGGAAGCGGATTGGCTAACTCAGCAAGGATTTGCTCGGTCCACTGCTGCAAAGGCCACAGATTGTACGCAAAGTGGAGCAACCCTGGAGAACCTTGAGTCGGTGGTGCAGGCCTATGTGGATGACCCAACAGAGGTCTGTCTTAATGAGAACTCATTGGTGTATTTGTATAGGAAAAGGTCTGGATGGCGACTGATCACCAACCTGGCTCTAAATTATTTGTCTTGCCCACTCGCAAGCGTGTCTTCTGAACATGTTTTCAGTGCTGCTGGTGCCATTGTAACTTCAAAAATGACCCGCCTCTCGCCCAAAAATGTGGAGAGGTTAACAATAATCAAGATGAATCAGCACTTCATACCACCCGGTTACAAAATACGTGAATGCACGCAGGAAGAAGAGGACACCGCCTTAGGTGACGCCGACGGAAGTTCTTCTGTGTCACCTAACCTACTCCCGTCTCAATTCATAGACTTTGAGGACAAGCTCTACTTCCCTGACACCGAGGCCTGAAAATGACTTCCTTTTTTTCGTCCTTATTCACTTTTATTCCTGTGTGTCTTTCTTTGTTTTGCAACTTTTACCACAACAAAACTCTAATCACCTAATCACAACAAGTCCATCATCAGCACTGTCTTCATCTTATTTTCCTTATTGATTTGAAGGTGCCGCAGTCTGCATTCCTGATGTTCACAAGTTCACAACTCAATCATGCTCCTCTATCCCCCTCCTCCAGACTCCCCCTATCCATTTCCCTCAAGGCTGATGAATGGATTATGAAGAATAAATAAACTTTGTCTTCGTAGATGAGTCCCCTCAAGTTGGACTGAAATTACTGACTGACTACATGCTTGCTGATTGTTGACAGACTTACTTCTGAAATTGACAGGAGAGGGGGCCTCTTACCTTTAGTCACTCAGCAGCAGCATCTCTGGGGCAGCAGGAGAGAAGGCCGACACCGCCAAGAGTAACCTGTGGCAGAACTACTTGCACGCCGCCCCGGGACTACATTTCCCGGCAGGCCAAGCGGCGGTGCGTCCTCTGACCCCACAACAGTGCCAGGAGGCGCATTTATAGAGTGCAGCCCCGCATCGCGGGACGCCGGGCGAAGCCCGGGCAAAGGGCGGGCCCTCTTAGGCCCTCAGAGGCCAGAGGAGGCTGGGCTGGGCAACGGACTTTGGACCTGTACTCAAGGAACTATATACCCAAGTGAGTCTTTTATTGCTGTGAACAGGATAAAGTGCATTTGAAGCCCATTCCCCAATACTAAATTCGGACTATGTCTAAACCCAAAACTGATAAGACCGCATCCGGGTTGGGCACTATGGATAATTATCTGGTAAAAAAGGTGAATCAAATTAATAGTGAACGTAGGCCGAGGGAGTCATTTGGTTCTAGACGATGATATGCCGTCCGCAGTTGTAGATTCAGCTGCAGCTGATATCTCTGATGTGGGCAATAGGGCTGTCATAGCGGCTCAAGCACAGGTCCATGCTGAGTTCCAGGAAAATGTACTCAATATATCTATTGAGGCATTAGAACAGCCATTACCTAGCCCTAGACCAGTTAGATCCTGCAGAAAGTCACAGACCAAACGCGCGGGGAAGCATGGAAAGAAAAGAGTAGAAATAGCGCAATCAGTCCCAAATAGCCATGCTGGTGGAACTGACTTACATGAAGGTAAAAATGTAGTTGCCGTAAATATAAATCCGGAGCAATTTGCCCTATTGATTAGCACCTTTGAAGCAAAAATAGAGTCAAAGATAGAAGAGTTAATGAAACCCCTAACATCTAAATTGGATACGGTAGCCCTAGAAGTTAACATACTAGGTGGACTGTTAGCAACACACCTGGCCTCGGTCTCAGCCGTAAGACTCAAGGCTGTGGACAAGGGCCATAATGGAGATGGGCAGGGTACTGGTAGAATGAACTCACAGCAAACTAGCCAGCAAATAACTGTAACTGAACCGGTCCCACTTGATCTTGCACCTCCAATCAGTCAGAATAAACAGGCTATAGTAGTTCCAGAGGGTAACCCGGATATTAGACAACTAAAGAAAAGTCGCTGCATCAACCTTCCGCCTGACTGTGCACCTTATGTGGCTGTCCTAACAAATGTCCCGCCCATTGAATGTCAATCTGCTCAGCCTTATGAGGAATCCCATGAATCATTAAAAAACTAAACGGTTTCATGGTTGAATAACAAATGTGGTTTTCCAATCACATACTCTGATCACATTTTGTCAACTAGAAGGGTGAACTGGATTGGCCTGTCCAGGAAAACATCTAGTGGGGATTGCATTATTGTCAACTTTAAACATCCCCAACACTTGGCAACAGTTCTATTAAGAGCAGCCTCCTTAGTTTACAATGTGAACAGTGTATGTGTACGCCCACTTGGTTATTTTTAAACCCATTTAATTAAAGCCCCTCCTAATCCTAGGAAAACTAGACCATTTATTCCAATTCAGCCTCCGGTTCCTGAGGCAGCATATCTGTATAATGTTGATAGCCATTGTATGAATGGGTTCAACGTTGTAACGCAGAACAGATTTGATTTACTCTCAGGCCTGGAGGCGTGTGATTGACGCGAGGAATCTGAGGGTCAGGAAACAGAGACATTGGCTGAAGTGGGACCTACTGAAATCACACTAGTAAAACTGAGTGGAAACAATGTAATTTCCTGGAACATTGCTGGACTGGGTGCTAAGATGGAGGATTGCAATTGGACTAGGTATATCAAGCAGTTTCAGATCATCTGTTTGCAGGAGACTTGGTCAGCTGAATGTGACTATTTTCTTGAAGGGTACAAGGCATTTTATGTCCCTGCAATAGCAACAACTAGGGGAAGACCAAAGGGGGGAATGGTTACGTTAATTTCTGTTGCGTTATCTTGTAAAGTTCGTAGAGTCCTAACAAGCAATTCTGGTATTATTGGTTTAATTTTAACAGGAGTAAACTGTATGGCTGGTATGGTCAATTTTTATAATGCTGTCAACTCATGCTCAGTTATCAGTCAGATATCAGCACTGAACAATTTCATTAGTAATTCAGTGAGGGATTGCATCCATAATCTTATGATCATGGGTGATTTTAATGTTCACCCTTGTGGTGATCCCCTTCTGAAAAGTATCTCGGATTTGCATTGTTCATGTTCCGAGGGTATGCACTTGGAACACACGACAGAGGGGGAACTTTTTAATGACCTATTGAATGATTTGGATCTATCGCTGACCATAGCACTGATGGATCCTACCAAGTGTTTTGAGATCACGACTTTCAAGGGGCATGCAAGGGGAACTTTTATTGATTATATATTATTAACATCCTCAATGCAGTCCTTTGTGGATTCATTCGTCATCGCAGCCAGTGAATTTAGTGATAATAACCCACTCACTGTTCATTTGAGGGGTCCTTGGATAGTTAATGAAGGCCCAAATCTTATTTCTGGTAGGATGTGCACAACTGATGGGAGACGTCATCTCAGATGGTCTAAGATCACCCCAGACTTGTTGTACAAAGAAATTAAAGGCATTTGCGCAGATGAAATCATGGTTTGTATGCAAGAAGGGACACAGCCGAGGAAGGTTCTTAAAGTCTTCAAAAGTCTATCAGACAAGGTGACACAGCTGTTGTCGGTTCTAGCAAAGCACCTAGAGACGGCGGGACCAAAGTGGTTCAACCGAGATTGCTCTAAAGCGGCTAGAAATCTAAGGTTGGCACTAGCAGCCAAATCTAGAATAAAGGCGACAGTTCAATTGTGCCGTAAAAATGATAACTCTACCATTGCTAAACATAAGGAATTCCTAAGAGAGGAAGCATGGAGAGAGATTCTTGATCCTACTACCTTTGCGGTGTAGCTCCAGATTCTGGGCGGTAATCAAGAAACCTTTCCTGGTCCAGGTACCGGGTGACGGTCTGGAATGCTACATATCAAAGGAGGAGTGGGAAGTACACTTTAAGCAATTATATTGCGGCTTGATGGATGACATGCCCAACCCTACCCCTTGCAATAATGGACAAATGATTAGTTTTGATAGAGGGGAGGTCATTGAGGGTATTGAGGGACTAACAGCTGGGAAAGCGCCTGGTCCCGATGGGATCCCTCCAGACTTATTCAAGTCTGATCCAAGTTTTTGGGCACCTATATTAGAGTCTGTTTTTAACGCTGCGGTGAAATATGGCTGTCCACAATCATGGGGTGTCTCTACAATTGTTCCGGTCTTTAAGAAGGGGGACAAAGGCAGCCCACACTGTTACAGACCTATTTCATTAATAGACTCCATGGTTAAAATCGTAGGAAGAATCTTATTACAGAGACTTTCTGACTGGGCGTTGGTAAATAATATTATGTCCATCTCGCAGTACAGTTTTTGCAGTGGCCGTTCAACAGTAATGCAGTGCCTTAACCTTTTTTTAATATTAAGCAAATACACTGTGGCTCAAAGGGGCACCATTCACCTCGCCTTCATGGACTTGTCCTCAGCTTTCGAATGTGTAAACAGGGGAAAGCTCTGGCAGTCCATGAGGGTGAAAGGTGTAGATAGTGGAATTGTCAATTTTTTTGTTGATTTACATAGTAATACTAGCGCAGATGTGAGATATTCCCAAGATCTGAGCACAACAAATAACTTTGACATCAGAAAGGGTGTTTGCCAAGGCTGTATCTTGGCCCCCTTCCTTTTTGATTTTTATATCAATGATTTAGATAGTGTATTGCAGAATGTGCCGGCTGATTGCCCTAGAGTCGGCAGGCGGGAAATTCCTGTACTGTTATACACAGATGATGCGGTTTTAATTTCTAGAACTGAGAGGGGTCTGCAAGCTTTACTAAATGAATTTAAACTGTTCATGATGGATAGAGACCTTATGGTCAACAATTCAAAATCTTTTGTCATGCAAGTTGGCCAACAACCAAGAAGGAACTTTTTATTCAAAATTGATGATGTAGTAATCCCCATATCAAAAACATTATCATATCTTGGGGTCCTTTTTGATTCTAAACTTAACTGGGGTCCTCATCTTTCAAAAAAGAAGGGGGAATTGGTCAGGGTTAATGCCTCCATTTTTAATTTTGCAACGAAACTGGGGAAAAAACCTACCAGTGCCATGTTGAAACTCTATAATGCAAAATCGGTGGCAACTGCTACATACGGCAGTGAAATCTGGGGGTGCGTTGCCGGTGAGCAGCTACAGATTGCTGAAAACTTTTTCTTGAAGCGTATCTTGTGCGTTCCTGCAGGTACGCCCAATCTTGCAGTACACGAAGAATTAGGGACGCAATACTGAAGCGATATCTTCTCCTTACGCCCGTTGACCTGCTGGTTAAAACTGTGGTTGAACCAGGATATACCACTGACACATCTGATTGTGACGGACTATATGAGCCAGGATATGGCAATGGGCTCCCCTTGGATAAAATATGTGAAATCTAGCTTTGCTAGGCTTGGTCGTTTGGAACTGTTTGAACACCCAAACCCTTGCACTATAGTGCATGGGTGTGTCCATTGGTGCAAGGCAGTTTAAGGTGTGCCAGCATTAGAGGAGAAACTGAGGGCACCCAACTCAATAGATATGATTCTGTTGTGCTTTCTCCTTTTCACTTATCGCAGAACCGCAACTCATCTTATATTACATTAAATCCCTAAATTAGTCTCGGCATGCACTGGTATCTGACAACAATCTACCTCTCAACACGTCCCCAACTGCATTTAACTCTGCCTAGACAACAACCTACCTTTTAACACATCCTCAACCTCACTAAACGGCGCTCAGAGATGGCTTATGTAATGGTTAGCGGTCCTGTTGCCTCAGGACGCTGCATGTCATCCGCAGGCCTTGGTGGCCTGCGGGGTAAATAAAAGGGAAGCGCCCGCTCGGGGTCGTTGCTTCCGGCAGTGACATAGTGTGTGGTGTGTGTCAATCGCGCCAGCCCCGGCGCCTACATCATCGTGTGCCCCCATCCTGTCACCGATAAGCTCAGCATCACAGCTTACCTTCTTGATGAGTTCAAGATGAGGCCGGGCTTTGAGCTGTGGCCAGAAGGGGCTCCAACCTTTCCTTGATCCAGTAGCGGCTGACACTGACACCCAAGAGGATGGCAGTGAGCAGGGCTGACTTTAGACCAGTGCGACTGGTGCGGCCGCACTGGGTGCCGACCTGTGGAGAGGGCTCTGACCTCAGAGCGCGCACTGTGTTTAGCAATAACATGATTTGAAAGATTTGGGGCACTTTTGCCCGCTGGTAGGGAGAGAATCCGAGGAGGCGGTCATGGGGTGTGGGAGTGCCAAAAATGAGTGTCGCACTGGGCGTCACCAGCGCTAAAGCCGGCCCTGGCGGTGAGCACTAGTGCTTTAGAGATGAACTGAGTGGCGATGAACACTGAAAACATCTTAATATCGCCCCGATGACCTTTAATCTGTTTGGCGGAATTAACCACAAATCCTGATAACAAATATGTTTAAGTTATAAACATGAGAGCAGAAAATGTGTCAATTTGAAGTATGCACAGAAACTGAACTTGACTTACTTGTGACTGTTATTTAACGCATAAAACAAATTAACGAGCATGTACTTATTAAAATTAAAGTGTAAGAGAATTACCTTGAAATTGCACTGTATTGTATTAAGGATCGCTCGCTGCAGCAGTAATGCTGGCAATGTTTATAGAGTATAAACTCTTGCCATTGAGAGGACTAATCTCTCCCATATCACGTGAGGCTTTAGAGAGGGTTTTCAGTGCAGGAGTAACCCGGAAGTGAACTGCAGCATGACATTAATCTAAAGCAAAGGAAACAGAGAATGGTCTCCCCAAAAATTTAAAATTAATATCCGGTCTACTGCTACACCAGCCTCTGCATACTCCTTTCCACTCGTGGCCCTAAGCTGCTTTCCCTAATTATACACTGGGAGTGAAGAGTCAGCATCGTTGTCGGAGAGAGCCGCATGTCACTGAAAGTTAATTTCCCCTCTCTGTATGGGAATGCTGAGTGCTGCAGTGACAGAATAAGACCATATGTGCAGTAAAGTAATCGCTGGCGACTCGACTCCGCCATTAGGTCAAGAACGGCTACCAAAATAATACAAGTAGTGCCTAAACAAACACATAAACAACTACAGCGTAAGAAAACCGTAGTTGGCCGGTGCTCCTTAATGATAAAACCAGAAGTGAAGTATCAGCACTACCACCAATAAGAAGCCAAGAAATGCAAGTGATGCATGAGTGGACCAATTGAAGCAGAAGGCGGGATTACACTCAGCATAGAGCAATTACAGCAGGCCTTGCAGACAGCTCATGCGCTCTAGGCTCAACCTAAAAATTAATGGAAGCATTCATGACATTTTCCTAACTTCTGCAATACAGCTGCAGCCAGTAGGGATATATTAATCAAAAGACTTGCGTACTATGAGAAAATTCTGAGCCCAGGAATGCAAAGAGTTTTCACATACAGGCTAAAATAGAAAACACCCTTTTTTATGCAGCTTGCACATACAATTTGCAGACTCTGTGCTGGGAGAACACACAGCATTTGCCGGTGAAGGCCTATTGGGGTTTGACCATTTGACACCAAGAGCTAGGTGCCACTATACCAGTTAAATTGTGAAAAGCATTGTCTTATGTTTTCCCTTAAAAATCAGATAGTTATTGCGCAGAGTTAAGATGGAGGGCATTCCAAAAGGTATAAACTTGATGAGAGAAAAGTGCAGCCATCTTGCCACTGCCTTTTAATCCTCAGAATCACAAAAAGATGAGCTGAGGAGGCATTTACTTAAGGACATCCAGACTACTGCCTTCCCTGTGATTCCTTTCCTACACAAGCTGCCTACCAAAATGCATGGACAAAATTTCAAAGGTAATATACAAGAAATATAATGGCTGCTGTTCCTCCTTAATCCAAAATATTGCATAGTTCATCATTGCGAGAGATTGGGATGCTGGTTGATGGGGGTGAAACCCTACTCATGGAGCAACCACAATCCTTTTCAGAGTGAGACACAAGTAAACCACAAATTAACCTGTGCTTAACTATCTTGTAGCTTGGCACAAAGGCTTAACTTAAAGGCAATGTGTGAAGTATTTAAGCAGCACTTCAAACAGTAATAAAGTGGAAACACCACTCAAAAAAATACCACACCAATTTAGAATAACAGAACAAAATATAATAAATAAATCAAGACCAAAAACAACAAAATTCAATCAGTAGAACCGGAGATATGTAATTTTAAATAATTAAGTGAAAATGGTGACAAAAAGCAAAAAACTATCTGCTTGTGCGACACAGAGAGAAAGTCACAAGTTCAGGTCATCTGCTATTCAGCACGGGTAAGATACAGGTACCAGTTTTGTTTTGCACAAAAGTTACCATCTCAGTCTAGCACAAACTGTCCCATTCGCGGTGGAGGAGGCTGCGAGAAGCAGAGAACTGTCACTGACAATCATTGATGTAGCATGAAGAACAGTCCTGGCGTCTTGGATGCAACGGTTGCCAGCACAGGTAAGCGCAGTGGGACAGGACAGGGTGTAGCAGGGGGGAAAGTCGACAGACAACAGAATAGGTATTATTTATTTGTTTAATCTTTCCTATTCCGTCGTCTATAGATATCCTACCTCCCATATCGCCCGCAACTGCCCTGCCTCACCACATTTAGCTGTGCTGGCCGCCGCTGAGATGGTCGTTGCTGTAGCACAAAGATCCTGTTGTCGTGAAACGGATGGGCCTGTACTTCGTGATGGTGCTCTCTGTGAATAGTTTTTGCTGCAGCACGAAGGTTTGGTTTCAGTGCCAACAAGTTCATTTGCATTTGTAAAGAGCCAACATTTTTTAATTAACATCTCCGAAGTCACACCTAGGGCCCGATTATGATGGCATAGTGTTGCTATGGACACGCTGTTCATGTGTAGCACCATGGCTACCCAAGGAATAATGTGTGGGTGTCTCCTAGGGCACTGACTTGTGTGCTGAAAAAATCCAGCAAAAGTTTTGTGTATAAAGTTATCTTTCAAATGTTTCTTGTATTTTTTCAAAGTATTTTATTCATACTTGATTGAAACCCCTTTTTTGTTCAAATGTTCATATTTCAATTTACATATTCACTATTCCATATTAGGTAAACCATAACAATCCTTCCAATGCATTTCGGCACTGGGCCTTCGTCAGGGAAGTAGCTGTTCATTTCTTTTTATTTTGGAGCCTCCGGTTGACTTCCTCCCATGCCATTTGGAATTCTCGCACGACTGACATAGATACATGGCCTAGAGCCTTTAGAACCACTGGGGCCACAGGAACCACCCAAGGTAGTGACACAGGGGAACCATGGGGGACGCGTGCAGTGTCTAAACACAGCCGCGAATCACCATTAACTTCTATTGGGGAAAGTCGCGGTTGGAAATTTAAAGATAAAGGACACTTAGAAGAGGACTTGGAGCAAACCCTTTAGAACTAGGAGGTTCTAGAGTCAACACCCACGAGAGCACCAGAGTACTAGAGTTACCTTACCCAGGGAAGCCGTGTGCGTAGGTGTCTTTTCGTGTCGGGTTTCGTCGTCAATTTCAATGGTGAGCTGGTGCAAAATGCTGCAGGCGACCAAGTGTGAAGTGTCCGGATGGATCCAAGGGTGGATCAGAGATGTAAAGAACCTGAAAGCAGAGGGGACAGAGTCTGGGTCACTTGCCAGTGACCAGGAAGGTGATGAGAAGATGCAACCCATGTCGGGTGATTTAAGGTGAAGATGGTGAAGCTTGTTCTTCAGCCACGAGGACCAGGAGATGTCAAGGACAACCAAGAGCTGGATTCAAGCTGTCCCACACAGGATGTTGAGTACTGCAGTGTCGGTTTCAATATTGGACCCAACAAGCCTTGGCAACAGCAACCCACTCAGAAAGCATAGATTGGCTTCGGTGCGGACCAGCAAGGTATGAGGGACTCACCCTTTGAAGAGGAGTCAGGGCACATTTGGAGCAACCAGGGACATCCAAGAAAAAGAAGAGTTACCTTTATGGGGATCCACCAGTTGACGTACCAGGGATCGCAAAGGGGTCTCAAGCAGAAATGCTGGAAGCGGGCTCATGGAACACTCATGGAGTGTAGGCCCACAATCTTCGGTGCAGATGGTGCTCGGGGCTAGGACTACAAGTAGCCCAATGCACACCTTCAGAAAAGCTCGGAAGTGAATGCACTAGCAAATGTGCACAGTGTCCAGGAATTCTGGTCCCACGTCACTCGTGAAGGCGGCGGGTGTCAGCTTTGCTGGGATCTAGTGTCGGCCTCTGAGAAGTCTGAAAGACCATGCCTTGAGTCACAAATCCTTCGGGTTCCGGCAGGAGCCTTGGAAATGCAGATGCTTCTTTGGTGCCTGTTTGAACAGGGGAGTCACTTCTTGACCCCAAGGGAGATTCTTCCATCTTCTCATCGTGTAGAATGTCGAAGTTCCAGGATATATGTTGCAGAGTTTCTTCCAGGTGTCCTAATGACTAAGGTCCTATACTTATACTACGAAAGGGGGTTGGACATACTCTCGGGACCCACCTATGGGAGGGTCTGGGAAGAGGGGTGGTTACACCCATTCCCTTTGTCCAGTTTCGTGCCAGAGCAGGGGCTGAGTGCCCTTACAACCGGTTTGAACTGGGATATGTACAGGGACACCAAGAGTGCCCCATCACTGTCTGAAAAGCATACTCTGAATGCACCCACCCAGCCCCAACACACTAAAGCCTGTCTGGGAGGTGGTTACACCTCTCTGTGACAGGAAACCTATTGTCCAGGCCTCCCCTGCCGGAGTATCATCCAGCAGCAGGAGGTCAGACTTGTGTCTGTGGCTGCAGCATCCATTTTGTGATGCTGGGGCTCTTTTAAACTATTACTGGTTAGGTCAGTGTGTACATGTCTCTCCCTCTAGAAGGGTGAAATTCTACCCGTTAGCATAAACCGCGAGGTTATAATGCACTTAAGAGTATATGGTCTGGCTGCATCACAGAACAGCTACAGAGAATAGATTCTGAAAGCTGCAGAGGGGTCCTGCTTATGCATGGGCACCCTCTCAAATAAAACCCAGCACTGCCTTCAGGACTGATAAGGCCTGCCATAGGAGTGATGTATAGGTTTATATGTGTCAGTGATTTAAGGTAGATATAGGTAACCTATATCTCAGTAAGGGGTGCATGCACCACCTTACCCAGGCTGCAATAGCAGACCTGTGGTGCCATTTTGGAAGGCTTCCCAGGGGTGGCATAATACATGCTTCAGCCCCTGGTAGCCCTCTGGGGTACCTATGCCCTTAGTACCTTAGGTACCATATACTAGGGACTCACATGGGTAACCCAGTAACCAAGCTGGAGTGTACCTAATGGACATGCAATCAATTTAGAGAGGAAGCTGCTAGGCTGGGGTCCTGGTTAGCATGGCCCCAGCCAGACTACAGTCGAAAAACAGTGAAACACCAGCAAAAAGTGGGGGTATCCATAGTATGCAGATCCTGCTCTCCTACACTGCCAACTGTTGGTTCCTTGGTGGTTGGCCGTATTGAGCCATATGAGTATTGTTGCCAATTTGAAACACTGAATTTCACGAAAAGATTAGTAAATGGTGTGTAACAAGCAAGAGCCAGACTGCCCAGCTACATAGCGGATCATCAATTTACAACAACTTTGAAAAGGTGAATCCTGTTCTAGGTTTTGGACATCCTTTTGATAACTTGATAATTTGCTCTTGGGTAAAGTTAGGGTATTGTAATAGATAGGCAGTGTTATTGGTCTGTCAGAGCAATTGAAATCAATGCATCATTAATAAAACATAATAAACAGAAGATTTAGGAAACTCCATTAGGCCATTGATGTTGTAGACTGTCCAATAAAGGTGGATCAGCCCACAAGACAACATACACAGAAGGAAGTGATGGATTTGTCATTTAAGCTATTGTTTTGTTGTCAATGTCAATTGCATGTTGACTCTGCCTAAATACAGGCACTTGATGGTGTGACAGATTTCAACATAATCAGCTTTTCCAGAATGATTGATAACTAATTTATTAGAGCCTTAGAGTAATGCGATAGGACTTGTGCCTTCCCTATCATAGCTACCTTATCTTCCTTTGAAAACCTGTTCTACATTAGAATATCTCTTTCCCAACCATTTCCTGTAACATCACAGGGCAACAGAATCACATTACCACATTCTTCCCCCTTGCCCCCTTTTTTACCACAATACAGCAAAAGGAATGGAAAGGAGAGAAAAGAAGACAGAAATAAATGTTTATATCCACTAGTTTAGCAATGTTCAATTAATCGATCAGGCTGTCTTGAGTCAATCTCAGATTTTCTGTGCAACGGTTCAACCCGGTGATTGTCCAGTTGCATATTTTCTTGCACAATTTCTTGCTTTAGGCTTTCTGAAAAAGGTTGTATTTCTTGTTATCATTCTGCTGTCAGCACTGTTCCTTGAACTTTAGTTACATCCATAGGCACTGAATAAAATCTATCTTGCGTTTTACTTATTTGCTGTTGTCTTACTTGTACCAAATCTACTATTTGATACTTTTGATCTTGAATACTTCTTCTACTCTCTGCATAGTGTTGCATTTTCTTTTTGGCTTCTTTATGACTCTGTACTATTTCTTCATGATCCTTTAGTGGAACTGCTGGTAGTTGTGGTAAACAAGTTTATCTAGATTGACCAAACATTAATTCTGAAGGGCATTTTCCAGTTGACCCATGAGGAGTATTTCTATAATCCAGTAATACTTGACATAGTGCTTGGTTTATTGATATTTGCGAAAGTCTTTTTAATAGTGGCCATTAACTTCTCCACTAAGCGTGGGCTTAAAATCCGTTTCGCGGGCGAATTTGAGGTTGTTTGACAATTTCGCGGTCTGCGAATCGCGCAAATTTGCCCAAAAGTCCGCAAATTCGCAAGTTGGAAATTATTTTGCTTGGTCGTGCTTGAAAAATACAATATCGCGCGCACGGCGTTGACTTACTGTGATTTTGGGTCCGCCGAGTTGTTTTTCTCCCGGTTTGCGTGTGCTGTGCCATTTTGGATCTTGCTGCCTGATCACGTGTGAGTTTTTCGACCGCAATGTAAATGTAGTTGAGCTTATATAGCGCACAGCTACCCGCAGTGGGTTTCCCGGCGCTTGCTTAGGGAACCCTTCCTGGTATTCCCCTGTGAGATAGCAGGGTATCCACAAGGTGAAAGTCAGGCATCCCGCCGCAAGGGGCCGTTGTGGAGATTAAGCAAGCTATTGCCCAGAGTCGCAGAGTGTGAACCCGTGAGTCGAGGAGGCACCGGGGCGAGAATTATCGAGTCCGTGGAATTTTTTATTTTTTTTTGTTTTTTAGCCCAAGACCTGCCGAGGCGGGGAATTGAACCCTGGTCCAGGACCGATCTCAGCTTCCGGGTCTGCTGCCTCTAACCCCTGAGCCACACTTCTCCACTTACGTCATCGTTGCCATCTTGCACAGCGAGAGTTTGACAACGTGAGTACGTCATAAGGGCCCGTGATCACGCATCCGGGAGTAAACAATGCCGAACACGTAGATGCGGCGCGCAGCTTACATCCGGCGGGAGATTTGAACAGCTCGCTTTCCCGAAATTACAAAAATTGCAATTCTGCGCAAGAAATACACCGCAGGCAGCATAAACCTTCTGAAAATCATGATTTTGATCAGAATAACTCCTCAGATTGAGATTTGGCTGCACTTTTTTTGTGGAAGGAGTCCATTTTTGGGGGGGGGGTGGGAGGAAGGAAGTGCCCCAGAGTCTCCAACTTCCTGTTCCTGTCCAGCAGGCTCCTCCCAGTGCTTTGTCCATCTCCTGGTCACTTTTCATTTGGATCTGGAGCTGGAAGGATTACTTTTTGTGGCTGCTGCTGGACTTTTTGGACTTTACTTTTGGATTTGAGATTTTACAAGTAAGTTGGTGTTGTTTGTTTGGGGCATTGCAGTTGCTGCAACTACAATTTTAAAACTTTTTCATGTTAAAAACCATATATTGTGGGTAGCCACAGTATCCAGTAGGCCCAGGGTTTGTCATGGGTGCATGATACAACTGTTTCTGTGAGTTTTGTTGAACTTAAATCTCATTTATGTCATTGAATTTTAGCTCACTATATGTGGATTTTTATTTTTAATTGGGTGCCTGTAAAGCCACACTAGCCAGTAGGCCCAGTGGTAGTGAGTTGTGCATGGGCCAAGTCTTTCTGTGGGGTGTCTTGAATTTAAACATCATTGAGGGCATGGATGGCATTGGATTGGGGTGACTTTTGTGTGTTTTGTTACTTTTTGGGGTTCTGTTGGGGCCTGGCAAAGTGGGTGGGGGCCATTTTGAGGCCTTGGCCAGGCAGGGCCTGGCCATGTGGTGGGGGTCAAAGACCCATTTTGAAGCCAGGCAGTGTGCTCAGGCCTGCACCCAGGTTGCCTTGCTTTCATCCATTAGACCCAGTGGTAGTGAGTGGTGCATGGGCCAAATCTTTCTGTGGGGTGTCTTGAATTTAAACATCATTGAGGGCATGGATGGCATTGGATTGTGGTGATTTTTGTGTTTTCCGACTTTTTGGGGTGGTGTTGTGGCCTGGCCATGTGGGTGGGGGAGGTGTTTAACTGATGTTCCCCTGGCTTCCATTGCTTTTAGGTGCTCAAGAGAACCACCAGTGCCAGGAAGAAGTCCGTGTGGCCACAAATAAGCAAACTCTGCAACTCGTGCAACTGTGGCCTGCTGTTCTGACATCTGAAGAAGATGGCCTCAAAGAAAGGTGGCAGTAGCGCCTCAGCGAAAAAAGTTGCCAGTGCCACTACCAGTAAGAAGAAGCAGAAGAAGCAAGTGGCACCACCTACCAAGGAGACTGGTGTGCCCACCGTCACCTTTTTTGGGAAAAAAATTTACGCCTGCAGCAGCAGCGGTGTCCGCCGGGGACCAAACTGGAAGCAGCACCGCCGCTTCATTGGGCTTAGTGCCACCACACCAAGCTAGGTCCAAGACCATGAGTGCTGCAGAGGCAGCCACTTTGGTTTTTCAATCACCATCGACCAGTGATGTTGGCTCATCACAAGAAAGTACCATCCAATCAACGCCGGGTGTAACTCAGCTGACGAGTGTTCAACAAGCGCAGCCGCAACAACAACCACAGGTGCAACTAGTACAAGCGCAAGTTCCTGGGCAAGGAGAGGAGCATGGAGAGGCGCAAGGAGAGGCGCAAGGAGAGGTGCAAGGAGAGGCGCAAGGAGAGGCGCAAGGAGAGGCGCAAGGAGAGGCGCAAGGAGAGGCACAATGGGAGGCGCAAGGAGAGGCACAAGGAGAGGTGCATGGAGAGGTGCAACTAGAGGTTCATGGAGCGGCACAACTGCATACAACGCTTGTTCCTCCAGAAGTAGGGGCACATCAGGAAATTGATATTGAAGAGGAGGTATCATGCGAGGAAGCCACTCCTCCTGATGTTGATCCATTGTCTTCCAGATCCCCAGCAAGAAAAAGGTCAAGGAGGGCTACTACTACTACAAGTTCTTCTTCAAGCCCCCTTCATTCTGATGACCTTGATCCTGATTGGAACCCACAAATGCAGTCTGAGAGTGAGGCATGCCATGAGCCGACAAAGGTAGCTAAGCCTGAAAGGAAGGTTCCCGCAAGGCTTAGACTTATGGGTGATGACGACGAACAAGAAGTGGTGTCTTCTGCTGCTGATGAACAGTCTGACGATGACCCAGTCATCACAGACGTCACTCCAGCCACAGCGGGCATGCAGCAGGCAAACATTTTCACCCTATCCCGAATGGCTGCTGAGCAGGATGTGGGCGGCGTGGCACTGGTACCACCACCAACGCAGTTAACCACAACACCAAAACGACCTTCAGCTTCCATATTTTTTCATCAGAAGGGCCGGCAGGGACCTCCATCCAGCTCGACCTCCATTACCTCAAGTAGTGGTGCTGTAAGTGAACAACAGAGTCAAATTCAGCCATGCCCATCCTCCACTTCATCTGGCATTGAAAGTAGCACCTCCACCACCAGCAGACATCTCCAGCCCCCAGTTCGGGGCTTCTTTAGTGTTAGCAAAAAGGCGGAAAACATGGTCATTTGTTTGATTTGTAAACTGTAGTTAGTCGGGGTAAGCTTGGTACCAACTATGGTACCAGAGGCCAGAGAGGTCATCTCAAAAAACACCACCATACCCCGTGGTATGGGCACCTAAGTAAGATCCAGGAAGTCCAAAGTAGAACTAATCCAAATGTATCCATTGACATTGCATCTGATGCTGACGAGGGGCTGATTGTGCAGGGGGAAGTCAAGAACCGACTGACATTTTTTTCTGTTACACCCAGTACCCCTGGCAGCAGCACTGCAGTGGTAGCGCCCACACCCTCTACCCCTGCAACATGTATGAGGCACACTAAGAGTCTGGGACAGACACCAATGCAAAAAACTAAATCAATGAGCCTAACTGGTGTGAAGTCTGCATCATCATCATCACGTAAAACGGTCCAGCCCACCATTAGCAGCATGTTTTGGTCGGATGCGCCATTTGAACGCAACCACCCAACGGTGCGTCTGTATAACGCAAAGCTGGCTAAAATGCTAGCGCTGGACCTTCTCCCTTTCTCTTTCGTGGAAGGGGTGGGTTTTCTTGAATTTGTGGCAACAGTCTACCCTCAATGGAAGGTTCCTAGCCGGTCCTATTTTGCCAGGGTTGCTGTTCCAGCACTACATCAAGATGTGCTGGAGGTGATTGGCGCAGCTATTCTGAAGAGTGCTGTTCACACTATCCACATGACAACAGACATGTGGACCAGTTGCCAAGCCCTTGATTACATGTGCATCACTGCACACTGGGTCTCTTTTGCAGGGGTCACGCAACAGTTAAAACAAGCAGGTGTTGACACAGACACCGTTTTTCAAGCTACTTGCTAACATGCAACAGTAGGCTTGTTTGCCATGGAGAAATCTCACACTGCACGTAACCTTTTGGAGGAGTTTAACAGGAAGGTCATTGAATGGCTGCATCCAAGAAATCGCATAGATGATATGTTTCCACGGATAATGGCAGTAATCTAGTTAGGGCCTTGACTGATGGTGGATATTTCAGAGTGCCGTGTTTGGCGCACAGTCTTAACATCGTGGTGCAAGAATTCTTGAAAAAAAGAAGACACAGTCTGCAAATTACTGAACATCTGCCGAAGAATCTGCACACATTTCAGCCATTCTTTTAAGGCCCGGAAGCAGCTGAGGAGCATTCAACATGAACGTAAACTGCCTGTCAAAGGACTAATCCAGGAGGTGGCAACACGTTGGAATGTCTGCCGAAGAATCTGCACACATTTCAGCCATTCTTTTAAGGCCCGGAAGCAGCTGAGGAGCATTCAACATGAACGTAAACTGCCAGTCAAAGGATTAATCCAGGAGGTGGCAACACGTTGGAACTCAACCTTTTACATGCTTGAGCGTTTGTCTGAGCAGTGGTGGGTAATACATGAGTATGTCTATAAACTGGTTCTGTTCAGAAAGAAATGAGGCTAGAGTTGGAGGAATGGAAGCTAATTGCAAGCCTGACAGACATGCTTCGTCCTTTTGAGGTCTTCACGCGTGAAGTCAGCAGGGAGGACTGTTCTTTGGGCAAAGCTATCCCATTGTTGGTCATGCTAGAGCACTAACTGAAGGACGTGTCTTCAACGTTCAGAGATCATGCTGAAACGCTAGAAGCATATGGTTTGCCTAAGAAGTTATTAAGGCGCCTACTTCACAATGAAAGGCTTCAAAACATACATACAGAACAATATTACATTTGTGCCACTATTCTGGATCCACGGTACAAAAAGGCAGTGGCCAGCAAAGCATTCATTCCTTTTGATGAAGCAGATGTTTCAAAGTACAAACATTGGCTCGCTGTGTCAGCCACTCGGTTCGAAAAAGAGCGGCAGAAATTGCAAGGAGACAGCACAAGTACAACTGAATCATCAGGCCATCGGAGTCAAGTTCCACTTCTGAATCCATGGCCGAAGGGAGTCACTTTCCCTCACAGCCGTTAACGACACCAGTAACCGTGTCATCATCATTCTCACCTGCACCAGGCCCCCAAAAAATATTGTCGGAAGCGGATTGGCTAACTCAGCAAGGATTTGCTCGGTCCACTGCTGCAAAGGCCACAGATTGTACGCAAAGTGGAGCAACCCTGGAGAACCTTGAGTCGGTGGTGCAGGCCTATGTGGATGACCCAACAGAGGTCTGTCTTAATGAGAACTCATTGGTGTATTTGTATAGGAAAAGGTCTGGATGGCGACTGATCACCAACCTGGCTCTAAATTATTTGTCTTGCCCACTCGCAAGCGTGTCTTCTGAACATGTTTTCAGTGCTGCTGGTGCCATTGTAACTTCAAAAATGACCCGCCTCTCGCCCAAAAATGTGGAGAGGTTAACAATAATCAAGATGAATCAGCACTTCATACCACCCGGTTACAAAATACGTGAATGCACGCAGGAAGAAGAGGACACCGCCTTAGGTGACGCCGACGGAAGTTCTTCTGTGTCACCTAACCTACTCCCGTCTCAATTCATAGACTTTGAGGACAAGCTCTACTTCCCTGACACCGAGGCCTGAAAATGACTTCCTTTTTTTCGTCCTTATTCACTTTTATTCCTGTGTGTCTTTCTTTGTTTTGCAACTTTTACCACAACAAAACTCTAATCACCTAATCACAACAAGTCCATCATCAGCACTGTCTTCATCTTATTTTCCTTATTGATTTGAAGGTGCCGCAGTCTGCATTCCTGATGTTCACAAGTTCACAACTCAATCATGCTCCTCTATCCCCCTCCTCCAGACTCCCCCTATCCATTTCCCTCAAGGCTGATGAATGGATTATGAAGAATAAATAAACTTTGTCTTCGTAGATGAGTCCCCTCAAGTTGGACTGAAATTACTGACTGACTACATGCTTGCTGATTGTTGACAGACTTACTTCTGAAATTGACAGGAGAGGGGGCCTCTTACCTTTAGTCACTCAGCAGCAGCATCTCTGGGGCAGCAGGAGAGAAGGCCGACACCGCCAAGAGTAACCTGTGGCAGAACTACTTGCACGCCGCCCCGGGACTACATTTCCCGGCAGGCCAAGCGGCGGTGCGTCCTCTGACCCCACAACAGTGCCAGGAGGCGCATTTATAGAGTGCAGCCCCGCATCGCGGGACGCCGGGCGAAGCCCGGGCAAAGGGCGGGCCCTCTTAGGCCCTCAGAGGCCAGAGGAGGCTGGGCTGGGCAACGGACTTTGGACCTGTACTCAAGGAACTATATACCCAAGTGAGTCTTTTATTGCTGTGAACAGGATAAAGTGCATTTGAAGCCCATTCCCCAATACTAAATTCGGACTATGTCTAAACCCAAAACTGATAAGACCGCATCCGGGTTGGGCACTATGGATAATTATCTGGTAAAAAAGGTGAATCAAATTAATAGTGAACGTAGGCCGAGGGAGTCATTTGGTTCTAGACGATGATATGCCGTCCGCAGTTGTAGATTCAGCTGCAGCTGATATCTCTGATGTGGGCAATAGGGCTGTCATAGCGGCTCAAGCACAGGTCCATGCTGAGTTCCAGGAAAATGTACTCAATATATCTATTGAGGCATTAGAACAGCCATTACCTAGCCCTAGACCAGTTAGATCCTGCAGAAAGTCACAGACCAAACGCGCGGGGAAGCATGGAAAGAAAAGAGTAGAAATAGCGCAATCAGTCCCAAATAGCCATGCTGGTGGAACTGACTTACATGAAGGTAAAAATGTAGTTGCCGTAAATATAAATCCGGAGCAATTTGCCCTATTGATTAGCACCTTTGAAGCAAAAATAGAGTCAAAGATAGAAGAGTTAATGAAACCCCTAACATCTAAATTGGATACGGTAGCCCTAGAAGTTAACATACTAGGTGGACTGTTAGCAACACACCTGGCCTCGGTCTCAGCCGTAAGACTCAAGGCTGTGGACAAGGGCCATAATGGAGATGGGCAGGGTACTGGTAGAATGAACTCACAGCAAACTAGCCAGCAAATAACTGTAACTGAACCGGTCCCACTTGATCTTGCACCTCCAATCAGTCAGAATAAACAGGCTATAGTAGTTCCAGAGGGTAACCCGGATATTAGACAACTAAAGAAAAGTCGCTGCATCAACCTTCCGCCTGACTGTGCACCTTATGTGGCTGTCCTAACAAATGTCCCGCCCATTGAATGTCAATCTGCTCAGCCTTATGAGGAATCCCATGAATCATTAAAAAACTAAACGGTTTCATGGTTGAATAACAAATGTGGTTTTCCAATCACATACTCTGATCACATTTTGTCAACTAGAAGGGTGAACTGGATTGGCCTGTCCAGGAAAACATCTAGTGGGGATTGCATTATTGTCAACTTTAAACATCCCCAACACTTGGCAACAGTTCTATTAAGAGCAGCCTCCTTAGTTTACAATGTGAACAGTGTATGTGTACGCCCACTTGGTTATTTTTAAACCCATTTAATTAAAGCCCCTCCTAATCCTAGGAAAACTAGACCATTTATTCCAATTCAGCCTCCGGTTCCTGAGGCAGCATATCTGTATAATGTTGATAGCCATTGTATGAATGGGTTCAACGTTGTAACGCAGAACAGATTTGATTTACTCTCAGGCCTGGAGGCGTGTGATTGACGCGAGGAATCTGAGGGTCAGGAAACAGAGACATTGGCTGAAGTGGGACCTACTGAAATCACACTAGTAAAACTGAGTGGAAACAATGTAATTTCCTGGAACATTGCTGGACTGGGTGCTAAGATGGAGGATTGCAATTGGACTAGGTATATCAAGCAGTTTCAGATCATCTGTTTGCAGGAGACTTGGTCAGCTGAATGTGACTATTTTCTTGAAGGGTACAAGGCATTTTATGTCCCTGCAATAGCAACAACTAGGGGAAGACCAAAGGGGGGAATGGTTACGTTAATTTCTGTTGCGTTATCTTGTAAAGTTCGTAGAGTCCTAACAAGCAATTCTGGTATTATTGGTTTAATTTTAACAGGAGTAAACTGTATGGCTGGTATGGTCAATTTTTATAATGCTGTCAACTCATGCTCAGTTATCAGTCAGATATCAGCACTGAACAATTTCATTAGTAATTCAGTGAGGGATTGCATCCATAATCTTATGATCATGGGTGATTTTAATGTTCACCCTTGTGGTGATCCCCTTCTGAAAAGTATCTCGGATTTGCATTGTTCATGTTCCGAGGGTATGCACTTGGAACACACGACAGAGGGGGAACTTTTTAATGACCTATTGAATGATTTGGATCTATCGCTGACCATAGCACTGATGGATCCTACCAAGTGTTTTGAGATCACGACTTTCAAGGGGCATGCAAGGGGAACTTTTATTGATTATATATTATTAACATCCTCAATGCAGTCCTTTGTGGATTCATTCGTCATCGCAGCCAGTGAATTTAGTGATAATAACCCACTCACTGTTCATTTGAGGGGTCCTTGGATAGTTAATGAAGGCCCAAATCTTATTTCTGGTAGGATGTGCACAACTGATGGGAGACGTCATCTCAGATGGTCTAAGATCACCCCAGACTTGTTGTACAAAGAAATTAAAGGCATTTGCGCAGATGAAATCATGGTTTGTATGCAAGAAGGGACACAGCCGAGGAAGGTTCTTAAAGTCTTCAAAAGTCTATCAGACAAGGTGACACAGCTGTTGTCGGTTCTAGCAAAGCACCTAGAGACGGCGGGACCAAAGTGGTTCAACCGAGATTGCTCTAAAGCGGCTAGAAATCTAAGGTTGGCACTAGCAGCCAAATCTAGAATAAAGGCGACAGTTCAATTGTGCCGTAAAAATGATAACTCTACCATTGCTAAACATAAGGAATTCCTAAGAGAGGAAGCATGGAGAGAGATTCTTGATCCTACTACCTTTGCGGTGTAGCTCCAGATTCTGGGCGGTAATCAAGAAACCTTTCCTGGTCCAGGTACCGGGTGACGGTCTGGAATGCTACATATCAAAGGAGGAGTGGGAAGTACACTTTAAGCAATTATATTGCGGCTTGATGGATGACATGCCCAACCCTACCCCTTGCAATAATGGACAAATGATTAGTTTTGATAGAGGGGAGGTCATTGAGGGTATTGAGGGACTAACAGCTGGGAAAGCGCCTGGTCCCGATGGGATCCCTCCAGACTTATTCAAGTCTGATCCAAGTTTTTGGGCACCTATATTAGAGTCTGTTTTTAACGCTGCGGTGAAATATGGCTGTCCACAATCATGGGGTGTCTCTACAATTGTTCCGGTCTTTAAGAAGGGGGACAAAGGCAGCCCACACTGTTACAGACCTATTTCATTAATAGACTCCATGGTTAAAATCGTAGGAAGAATCTTATTACAGAGACTTTCTGACTGGGCGTTGGTAAATAATATTATGTCCATCTCGCAGTACAGTTTTTGCAGTGGCCGTTCAACAGTAATGCAGTGCCTTAACCTTTTTTTAATATTAAGCAAATACACTGTGGCTCAAAGGGGCACCATTCACCTCGCCTTCATGGACTTGTCCTCAGCTTTCGAATGTGTAAAC
The DNA here is from genome assembly GCF_964261635.1 of Lissotriton helveticus. Classification (NCBI taxonomy): domain Eukaryota; kingdom Metazoa; phylum Chordata; class Amphibia; order Caudata; family Salamandridae; genus Lissotriton; species Lissotriton helveticus. The sequence goes on along the minus strand of NC_136057.1, from coordinate 1,143,316,909 downwards.
AGGGGAAAGCTCTGGCAGTCCATGAGGGTGAAAGGTGTAGATAGTGGAATTGTCAATTTTTTTGTTGATTTACATAGTAATACTAGCGCAGATGTGAGATATTCCCAAGATCTGAGCACAACAAATAACTTTGACATCAGAAAGGGTGTTTGCCAAGGCTGTATCTTGGCCCCCTTCCTTTTTGATTTTTATATCAATGATTTAGATAGTGTATTGCAGAATGTGCCGGCTGATTGCCCTAGAGTCGGCAGGCGGGAAATTCCTGTACTGTTATACACAGATGATGCGGTTTTAATTTCTAGAACTGAGAGGGGTCTGCAAGCTTTACTAAATGAATTTAAACTGTTCATGATGGATAGAGACCTTATGGTCAACAATTCAAAATCTTTTGTCATGCAAGTTGGCCAACAACCAAGAAGGAACTTTTTATTCAAAATTGATGATGTAGTAATCCCCATATCAAAAACATTATCATATCTTGGGGTCCTTTTTGATTCTAAACTTAACTGGGGTCCTCATCTTTCAAAAAAGAAGGGGGAATTGGTCAGGGTTAATGCCTCCATTTTTAATTTTGCAACGAAACTGGGGAAAAAACCTACCAGTGCCATGTTGAAACTCTATAATGCAAAATCGGTGGCAACTGCTACATACGGCAGTGAAATCTGGGGGTGCGTTGCCGGTGAGCAGCTACAGATTGCTGAAAACTTTTTCTTGAAGCGTATCTTGTGCGTTCCTGCAGGTACGCCCAATCTTGCAGTACACGAAGAATTAGGGACGCAATACTGAAGCGATATCTTCTCCTTACGCCCGTTGACCTGCTGGTTAAAACTGTGGTTGAACCAGGATATACCACTGACACATCTGATTGTGACGGACTATATGAGCCAGGATATGGCAATGGGCTCCCCTTGGATAAAATATGTGAAATCTAGCTTTGCTAGGCTTGGTCGTTTGGAACTGTTTGAACACCCAAGTCAGATTGTAAAGGGGGATCTGGAGGTAATTAAACAGGGCTTACTTCTGGAAAGGAAGATCCAGAGGGAAGAAGTGAAGCTCCAGAAACAAAGTGTGAGAAAATTTGTCATGCTGAAAACATGTGAAACTGCAGAGCCGTACCTGTTGGGCTCACTGACCTCTCATGAAAAGTTCCTGTTGACAAGGTTTAGGTTAAATCTCTTTCATCATCTGCTGATTAGGCCAAAAATTGATGTTTTTAATAAACTGGCAGCACCCTGCGGCTGCAACGGAAAGTCTCCGCAGGATATGCTGCATTTTATATTTTTATGTCGATTTTAAGAATACCCACGCGAGCGCTATCTGGCAACTCTTTTAAAAAAAATGTAATTTTACTCAGATCAGACCAGCTTTAATGTATTTACAACTTTTGCACAATGACAGTATTCTCCATATTACTGAATTTTTTAAATTGACTGTTAGGCTGAGAAATTGAATGAACAAGTAATGGTTTCTTTTTTCTTTTTTTGTGATGAATGTATTAGTCCTTTTTTCCCCATTGTAAAGATGATACCGTACTTTTGCACTTCTGGCACTTTATCTGATACGTGTTTACAATTAATGTGTTTTTAAATTGTTTATCTGTACTTTTATGGTTTGTGCAAAAAAACGAAATAAAGTCTTTATTATTATTGAATTGACAGGAGAGGCTGCCCTGTGGGCCCTCACTTTCCGAAGAAGATGCGGACAAAAAGTAGAACAGGTAATGAATAATGAGAAGATGGCATGCAGTGGACAGCAACTGTCTGTCTCTGTTGAAACCAATTGCTGTTTGTTTTTTGTGTTTTTTGTGAATAGCGCAATTTGCCATATTTTGAATATACCAGTATTGCTGGGTCGGGGGGTCTGGGAGCACTGCTGGCACAGTCTAATTTTGATTGCATTTGTTTTTAAGGAAATCCATGGTGGAAAAGGGGAGTTATGGCCTAGCTGCAGAGCGCGTTTGGACAGAATTGAAAGAAGCCCGAAAATATTCTAAGTATGATATGTTCCATTTTTGCTTTTTGCCTGTTTTGGGGGGTTCTGCTTTTTTGCGGGCGGGTTGGCGGGTCTTGGGGAATTGCTGGGAGGGTCTAATATCGGAATCAAGTTGTTTGGACAAAATCCATGGTGAAAAAGGGGGGTTAGGGCCTAGGGTTAGAGTTAGGGTTAGGGTTCTGAAATCGCTGTTTACACTTTAAACATAGCTTGAGGGGAAAAATCTGCAAATTTCGCCCACACTTATTTATCCTTGAAAAGGAGACTCAGAGTACGCACTTTCTAAATGATGCTTGTATGTTTTGTAATACTGTCGACTCTGAAACTGAAAGTGTTATTTTTGTACTACACAGCGTACCTTATACTTTTTTTCTCCGTGGTGTTTTAATATCACTTCCTGTTTTCCCATCAACAATTACAGGCCGGCTTTTACCCTGTGCAATGACAAAAAGGATGACCTCAGGCTTAGCGACCCGCAATTCAGCATCTGCCAGGCAGGCAGTGGACAAGGTGTCTTCTGGTCCCCAACATTGATCGGCGGAGCGTCAGATGGAATGGAGGAGTACCGCGAAAGAGGAATGGCTGGATGCATGCAACTTCCCAAATTCAACAGGACAACTACAACAAGTTACAGTATCCATCTTCATTTCGACTTATCTTTTAAGTAATGTTATTGCTGTGAACTACTGTGAGTGTGACACTGTGCATTTGTTTGCTCTCTGCTTCAATTCATCCCTCCAGCCATTATATACTTTTTTCTTTGCTATTTTTGAAACTAATTTAATGTACGAAGTGGTTCTTCTCTCTGAGGGCAGATAGGCAAGTGAAATTGCGTAATTACTGCAGCCCTGTACTGTCACATTGTTGTTTCTTCATAGTACATTGTAGAAAGTACTACTTACTTTACAAAAACCTATCCATTTAGCAAACAACATTTAGCATGCACTTCCTTTATGTCCCTTAAAAGATTTATGAATAGCTTTGTATCCAAAGATTTGTTTATCTTCATTTGTTGTTTGCCATGCTGTGTTTTTTCCTCTCTCCACAAAACTTTACCCACAAACCCCATTCCCATCCAAGTTTCAAACCTTAACCCTCTTCCCCCGGGCTGTGTGGTTTTCATTGAGGTGTGAGTAAATTACAACAATAATTCCACACCCTTGCTGGGGAGGATAAGGTGCAAGCAACCTCCTCAACTCAATTTTAAGGCAGCTAGATGAATCCTAGGATATTGTAATTCTGGGTAAAAAACACAACAATGAGTATTTTAAAATAAATTCTGAATTTCATGCCCACCATCGATTGGATCCATTGTCAACATCATCCTCCTACATGTCAAGAAGACTTGTTGTGTTACGCTGCTGTGTCACTGTTCTTGTTGTAGCCATAATCATCGATGCCATTCTTTTTTCCCCATACTTATCTTCAGCATTGCTTAGGCTACTGTTCCTTCTAATACTCCTCTCAGGCCACTCAATGTCTCATTTTTTTACTTTGTTGTTCATATGCTGCTACTGCTAGTGTGGTACCACTCCTACTACTAACACCACAACAACGGAATTTCGGTCCGGGACGGTGTAATCGCCATTTGCCATGCAGCCAGCGCTGTGCCTAGCTCTATTCTCAAACACGAATCACAGGTAAGATAAGCATTTTGGGGAGGTAGATAGATGGGCTAGGATTTGGAGGAGAGACTGATAGTAGTACAGGTTAAGTACTAGTAGGCCAATTGAATTCACTAACTCTGTTAGTGGCATTTTTTGACGTTTTAGATAATTCATGCTGGTAAGTTTGAGGAAAACCAAACGTGCCATAACTCCCGCCCACCACCCCACAAAAGAAGATCAAAGCATACAATATGTTGAAGTATGTAAAATGAATAATGTATTTCCCCTAACAAAAATAAACTAGTCCCACCCCTCCCTAAACCAAACAATTGTCCATTTGAAGTAGTCCAAAAATAAATAATCCCCAACTCCAGATCCCCCCCCAACAGTCTTTAAAAAAGGGGCAAGGGACACAGTCACTTCAGGCGGTGTTTGGGCAGGCGGTCCTTGCGGAGGTCCCGGAGCTGCTTTTCAAGGTCGTCCACCTTGCGCTCCAGGTAGTCCACTCTTAGGCTTAGGAGGCGCATGCGTGCCTTCCAGGCTCTGAGGGGTCCAGCTGCTGATGGTCTTGCAGCTGAGCGGCGGCGGGGGGCTTTTTCTGAGCATGGCGGTGGGATGGAGGCTGCTGGCTGGTGGACACGGTGGCAGTGCTGGGGGAGGTTGTTGATGTTCCCTCCTCGTTCTCCCGAGCCCACAGACGGCAATATTCAACTCAAATGGCCTCCATCTTCCGGGTCCTGGCCCGGACAGCTATCTCCCCTCTGGTGAGCTTTTTGGGAGCATCTATATGAAGAAAGAAAGAAAAATAATGTAACCAATACTCTTTAACAATAACACAAAATAATTCAACAGAAAGTTGTCTAAAAGTAACACTAGGAATTTGCAAGCACAGTATAACATTTTGGCATGTACCTTTCCGCTGTCTTTGTAGACCTGTAAAAGTGGGAGTTTCAGGAATTCTACTACCAGGCAGCACTATGGACTCAATACATAGTCAGAGAGTACACCAGTATTCGTCTTTTTTTCTCTACTTTTGCGAAAGAAATTACTTGTACGTGAACTTGTGGTAGTCGGCATAATGCCAGCTCAGTCAGCTTGCACCCAAGAAAAAGAGACGCAAGCCATGATGACACAGACTTGCATGCATTACTTTAAGCAGTATATGCAGGTGGGGATAGGGAAGCTCTTACTTTTGTATAGGGGTAGCACTGGCCATACTCGGTTACATCAAGGGCTACTGCTCAATGTAATTTATATTTCGCACTGCCCCCCCCTGGGCCTTCAGTACTACAAAAGGAAAATGAAGATTATTCATTTCTGATCATGTCTCCAGCCGATCACATGATCTCTTTGCTTATGAGATGCAAGACTTTAGGTGCTTTATTCTGATAGATTGAGTGAACAACAGCGATAGTCCACCCATGATTAACACAGCAGAAAGAAAACTATGAACATAGGGAGTGAGTTTGGTAACCATTATTGCCGGAGGAAGGGACTTGACTTGATATAATTGTCAACTATACAATACATACACAATATATGCTGTGCTTGCAAAGTAAACTACTTTTACTGTTACTTTAGGCAAGGGAGAGTTTCAGAACAATCACAACTTGTAGTATTTGGATTTCCTCTGCTTTGCTACTCTGGCACGGACATGCTGTTCAAACAAAGTAACACTCTTCATGCACTGAGCGTCTGCTCTACATACACCTCTGCTATGTATGAGGAAGAAGATACCATCCAGGCTTCCAAAGTAAACGTCTATCATTCTTCTTAATGTCTCAACTGTAACAACTTTACTTTTTCTTAACAACCAAATAACACCCTTTTCATTTTATTTGGTAAACCACCGTCTTCTTGACTTGCATTTGAGTTTCACCCAAATGATATATTGCAATGCACACCACACATTCATTTTCTGATTGACCCACACAGGCAGTCATTTTTTCTTTCTCCTCCAACCACCCTTGCTTCAAGCAGCCATGCATCTGATTGCTTCCTATCAGCCACCTCTGCCTGCATTCAAAAACACGTTTCATTCTTTAGTCATAAATGTTACGACTCGCTCGTTCTTCCATTGACCCTAAGTTCTATCCCTTTTCATTCATCACATCCATCAAGTTCATCTGATATGACTTGGCTTCACGATAAAAGTTTCCCAGCTGATTTGAAGTCAAATAGAGGGGGCCATTGCTTACTCAAGAACTACCACCGCTAATGCTATTGCTAAGTCAAGGGTGACTGTCTTCTCCGTGATTGACTAAAAAAAAATGTAATTCTAAATCAGTAACTGTTCTTATCAGTACAGTGTACTTGTAGTAGTGTACTTTCTACTGTACAGTACATCATACACTCCTTTGCGAGCCTACTCTAAAATGTCAATAAGTAAGGAGTATAATAATAACTTACCACCGTCCGCCGCTGCTGAGCAATCCCCCTCAGCTCCTCCTGGTGGCGCCGCCGCTTGAGTGGACCCCTCCACGCTGCTGACTCCGGCACAGGTGGTGGCAAGTGCTGCTTCAGATGTTGTGACGCCTAGAAAAAACATGTCATATTTTTAGATGCCATACACCACCCCCTCCTTCGTCTCGTAATGGAAGAGAAAATGTTAATCAATTTTTAATTATTGAGAGTGAAAAGAAGTCACGGTTTGGAGGAGGGTGTTAACTTATATGCTTAGCCATAACATGCAACTCTTTTTGGCACAACTGATGAATGCTTGGTCTTTAACGTGCAACATTTTTATAATTACAGACAGAACTAACTACTCCTCATCACCACCAGGAGGACTTGAAGTTCCAACAAGGTGAGGGCTCCCGAATCCCGCACAGTTACTTCTGACTGAGGTATGTGGAAAGTCGAACTGCACCTATCATCAACAATGTCCTATTTCTCTTGTCCATACTTGTGTATGTGCAGAATAGTCCCTGAAACACTAGCGGTATGGTATGTGCTACTATCAAATCAAAAAGACAACTACTAGCTTATTCATTTTGTTGTTGGAAATTGTCAAAGCACTAACATTAGGAAGACTGGAATAGACAGCAACGGCAACCCAGAGGACTGCACTGAGTGCCCCTTGAGCTATTGCTGGATCAGAGTTTTGTTTAACACCGTTTGCCGACTAGGTAAGCTTAGCTACCTACACAGACCGACTCAGAAATAATAGTAAATAGTAGTAGTACAGAGAGTAATGGTAGAGAGGCAGGATAAGAATGTAGAAACAGTCTACAAGGAGATCAAAGACTATTTTGTAAAAAACTAGAGTTAGGGAAGTATAATTATATTAACAACAGAACTACTTACTGGGGCCAGCAGAAGAGCCTGCAGTGGACCGTTCCTCCTGCCCACTCTGTTCCGCCGGAGTCTGGGGTGGTGCTGTCCTCTTGCCCCTGGGAGGTGCTGATGATCATGAAATAAACACAAACATGGATGATTGTTTTTTGGAAATATTTGATTTCTTTGACCACAATTCTAAATTATCTCGGGGAAACAAATTAGCAAGAATTGCACTACATGTATTTACCTATCTGATCTGATCAATTAGGAGGATACTAGTACAGTATTGCTGGATTCGCAGACCGTCTACTAGGAAAGTTATGTAAATCACTAACTAAACCAACAACAAAATGGTTCTACTACAACTGCCAGCACTCAGCAGCACTCGACGTGACAGACACAGTCCGTCATCATGATTGCAGAGCACTAAAAAATGTCCTACTACTACTACTAATAACAGTCGTAATATACTCAACCTGAACCTATCAATCCGTCACTATCTCTTCTTCTTAGTGGCAGCAGGAGTACAGAGGAAGGACTAGACTTGAGTCTCTAGTCTCTCTAGCATTACGCAGTTCTGTAAAGTACTACACTCATACATATTCAGGCCAAATGAGCACAAAGTTGCAAACAAGTAAGCATAGTAGCAACGCCACTGAGCAGGCGAGCACCTGCAATCACAGAAGCTATTTAAACATTAATTTACCTGCAATGTAATCGAATTGTCAGCATTCTTGCTCTTTGAGAAAAACATATATTAGCAATATAACATAGAGCAGAAGAAAACAAAGTAGTTATTAAATAGCTACTCACCAAGGCCAGGGATCTCCAACCGAGCAGGTGGAGCAGGTCCTGCTCGCGGTCAAGGATGTCCGACCAACGGTGCGTCGCTTGCTGGTAGGTGCGCCGGACCCCAGACTCCCTCCGCATGGCCCGGCACACCTTTTCCCACAGCTGGCGACTCTCCCGGAGACCATACCCTGCCCCGATCCTGCCCCCTGCTGCCACGGTCTTGGAGAGGTGGCGCTGCACATAAAAGATCACTGCGGCCACCTCCACCGAGCTGAATGTCTCCCTGGCCATCACTTCCTCCCCTCGTAACCGCCTGCAAGGGAGCCGGGTACGGGGTGCGGACCCTTCCCCTTCCCCTTTTCCTTCCCAGCTCCCTTTGCGATGGTCCTGTACAGCAGAAAGAAAAAAAAGGAAAGAATAGGGAAAAAGTAAAGAAAAAAAAGTTTAAAAAACTAGCTTTAAAAGTAACGAAAAGTTGAAAAAAACACAAAATATAGACCTAGAAAAAAAGAGGGATAGATATAGAGTAGAAAAGATTAAAAAAAAGTCCAAAAAAAAAAAGGATTGCACAGATGAAAGGAGGATTAGAAAGCATGCACAGAACCATAGCAATGAATGAAAAACAAGATGGCCACAGCCATTGAGGACTGCGTGGGTAAGTTCGCGCGTTTTTTCCCCGCGAGGATGCAAAAACACGCGCGAAATCGTAATAGCGAGCCGCATACAACGCGACATTGCCAATAGCGCCCGGAAACAGAAATATGCAACGCGCACAAGATGGCCGCGCCCATGTACGACCGCATGGGCAACCTCGCGGTCGGTGCACTGCAAGCGGTCTGCGAATAAGCAAAAAAACGCACGAACACGCAAAAAAAAGAAATCCGCAAATTCGCACGAATTCTGCGGATCGCGAATTCGCTTTCGTGCGATTTCGCAGACCGCTAATTCGCAAATTTCACCCATACTTACTCTCCACCACTCCATTTGGTTGAGGCCACATTGGAGTTATGCTTCTGTGCACTATTCCCATATAGCTTATAAATCTCATGCCCACTGAAAGGTGGTCCATTCTCTATTTTCAACACATTTGTGATTCCCCAAGTGAAAAATATTTCATCCAGAACAGGAAGCACAACTGAACTAGATGTTGATTGCTCCACTTTTATAGTAGGGAACCAGATATATGTATATGTTATTCCTTATAGATAATGTCCTGAGTCCAATGGTCCATAGAAATCCACTGCTACATTGGACCATACAGCATTTGCCAACTCACACATGTGCAACTCTTCCATTGCTCTTTCTTTGGTATCACTTTGACACAAATGAAAGTCTGGACCACTTCTTCTACTTGACTATCTAATCTGGGAAACCATATTTTTTCTCTTAAAAAGTTATTCGCAATGGAAATACCTCTATGACTCTCATGTGCCAAATGTGCCTTTGTAGATTCAAAAGAAAAATGTATGTATTACCTTTTAAAAGTATTGCAGATGAAGCCACAGACAGTTGTATATTCTTTAACCCTAAAACATCTTGTTTTCAAATACTATCTCAAAATTGAGTTGCACTATTTATAACCCTCCAATTATTTTCACGTATAATTTTCTTTACTTCCTTAATTGTTTCATCACTGTTAGAAATGGGGGTCTCTAGTTGGCAATGGTATACACCTTTGTCCAAATAGGGACCCTTGCTTCTAGTCAGGGAAATGGGGATACACTCCTGTATTACCCATGCTCACCCCCTTGGTAGCTTGGCACAAGCAGACAGGCTTATCTCAGAGGCAGTGTGTAAAGCATTTGTGAACACATACAGTAATAGAGTGAAAACACTACAAATGGACATCACACCAGTTTAGAAAAATAATTAATCTTTACTAGACTTAACACAAGACCAAACGACAAAAATCCACAATAGAGTATCAAGAATATGACTTTAAAATGGTAGAAATAGCTTAGTTTAATGTAGATGGTAAATGAGACACTTTACTCTCAAAGTACCTTGAATGCGTCACGTAAAACATACAAAAGGGTGACAGGGAAGGTAATGCGTTGGTTCCTTGCTTTGGGGGAGGTGATGCATCGGCTCCTTGCTGCAGCGCAGGGGAGGTGATGCATCAGTTCCTTACTGCATCGGTTTCTTACTGCATTCCGGTTACGATGCAACACGGTGGCGCCTAGATGCGATGATCCGGTTTGATGCGACAAAATTGCATCTTGGATGCAAAGCGACAATGTTGGATGCGATGAGTGCATGCCCGACGACCGTGCGGCAAAATCGATTAACTTTGGAGCCACGACAGGCCCTGCAACACACTTCTCCGGTGATGCAACGGCGACCTCTGCAGCGGTCACACGCTTCTCCGGTGATGTGACAAGCTTCATCTGCGATGTGCCGGCGAACAGCTGCAGCGGTGGCAAGCTTTTTCAGAATGTGACGGCAATTGCTGTGGTGGCGACATGCTTCTCCTCGTTGCGTCGTGCTCCCAGCTCCCAGCGGCACGCAGTCTCTCAGAGGGCCCAAACAATAGCAGGCACCCCACTGCAGGTAGAATTCCCAGCAAGGTAATTCGGGGGAGCAGGTAGTGAAATCTTTGTGTCCCTGAGACTTCAGAACAGGAGGCAAGCTCAGCTTCAAGCCCTTGGAGATCTTCCTCAAGATGATTAAAGTACACACAAAGTTCCTTTTGCCCTTTACTTATCAATAAAGTAACCACTGCAGGCCAACCCCAAACAGTCACTATCACAGCGCCTGTCTCCTCCTTCAGATTCCTTGGTTTTTCTCCTTGACAAAGGTTTGTCTTGATTCCCAGAAGTGATCTAAAGTCCTGGGGTCTGGGCCCCAATTTTTATACTGCAAAATCCTTTGTTCTCTGAAGGCAGAGAGTGTCTGTACCTAGTCAAAACCAGTTCTGTCCTCCTTGGTGCCGCTTCCTGGCAGGAAGTGGAGACAGCAGTGTTTGAGAGAAGACCTGGCCCTGGTAGCTGAAAGGAAATCACCTCCCCTACTCTCTATTCTATGAGGGCTCAGGTCAGTGAAAGGAAATCGCCGCCCGACTCTCAATTCAATGCAGCCCTGACCCATCAGACTGTTGGAGCCAAGGCCCTCTCCAGCCCACTGTTACTCACAAACCAGACATGGAATACACAAGCCCAGTAGAGACATACCGGATGGTTAGGTAAGAAAAAACCTACTTTCTAATAGTGGTATTTTCAAACACAGAATGTAAAAAATCACCTTCACTAAAAGATGTATTTTAACAGTCTGAGTTCAGGCATACTAAACTTGAATTTCTACCTTGTTTCCTGGGTCAGTTAGGATTGTAAGATGTTATAATCAAACTGCCCATGGGAACAGGTAGCCTTGCAATAGTGACAAACGAAATTGGCCATAATTCACTATCAGGACATGCCACACACATCAGGGCATTTCCTACCTTTCACATACAATGCACTCTGCCCATGGGGGTACCTTGGGCCTACCTTAGGGTGACTAACATGTAGAAAAGGGAAGGTTTAGGGACTGGCAAGTGGTTGCACTTGACAAGTCGACATGGCAGTCCCAGACTGCACACAGGCTCTGCAATGTCAGCCCTGGGCCATATTTTACAAGCTGCTTCTGTGGGTGGCACAATCAGTGCTGCGAGCCTACCAGCAAAAACAATAATTGATGGACATAATGCAGAACAATGACATACATTCACCCTAGTACAGAGATCTGGGCCTAAATCCATCTTTTTTTTGCTCACCATTACCATCCACTTTGGACCCAGCCTTATGCAAATCTGTCTTGACCCTGCACCCAATGGGAACAGCCCAGCCTGAACTGCCAGGCCAGGTCCTCCCTGGACTGGATACAAGCATCTCAGCCCTCATCAGCCAGATAACTTGACTCCATTGGCATGGAGAGCATGGGACACACGTCTGGGCATACCCGTCCCACGTGGGTCCAGCAGAATTTGATTTACAGGCCCTGGACACGCATGGTGCACTATACTAGGGTCTGCCAACTAAATCAAATAGCCAATCATGGAGTCAATAATCCATTACAACAATTTACAATAGGAAGCACTTGCACTTTGGCACTGAATAGCAGTGGCAAAGTGCCCAAAGCATCTAGACCAGCAAAACATAGCAAATACACAGGATGCAACAGCAAAAAAATGGAGGGGAGACCCACACCAATGGTGCCTTGTATAACAATCACTTTGTGATGATTCAATTAAATCCTTCTCCACCTGGCACTGCTGACCAAATTATGAAACAGATATATTCCTGTTCCTCCAACTGTTGTTTTGTTTCATTTTTAAATGGGTGCCTGGACAAATAATCAGCTGGATTGTACTCTTTTCCATGATTAAAAAAAAATTACAATCCATAATTCTCATTCCCATCTTTCAATTCAAGGGGGCATTTTTGTTTTTTGATTTCCAAAGATTGAAATGAGCGCTTGATGATCTGTTATAATTGCAATTGGCTTTCCATAAATAAAATCATGGTAATGCTCACAGGCCCAGACAACTGCCAAACTTTCTTTTTCTGACTGAGATTATCTTTCTTCCACATCAGATGAACTTTTACTGGCATGAGAAACCACATATCAAGGAGTTTCCCTCCCAGGCTTCTGCTGTACCAGAATTACACCCAGTCCCACAGAACTGGTATCCACTGTACATAATTCTGATCTAAGCACTTCAAATTAGCTGCAGTTGATATCTAATGTTTTATTTCCTTAAAAGCATGTACACATTCATCATTCAAACAGAATGTTTGCCCTTTCTTTGTTAGTTCCCTGAGTGAAGTACTTATGGTTGCACAGTGTTTAATATATTTTGAACAAAACTTTGCCGAACCCAAGAATGAGCATAACTCTGATACATGTTTAGGTGTGAGTACTGCATTCAGTGACACTTTGACTGGGGTTGGCCTCATTCCTTTACAAGAAAATATGTGCCCAAAAATCTTACCTTTGTTTTATGTCACACTTTTTTTAAATTAAACATCAATCCAGCCTATATCTAAGAGTATGATATCATCACTGTAATTCATAGCATTTTGCATGGTCATATTATGTTCTTTATAGTTTCCTGAAAGATCTCAGTAGCTGAACATATGCCAATAAGTAATCTTTTTTATCGAGATGATCCTAGGTGTGTTGAGAATGTTATAATGTATCTTGACCGACCATCAATTTCCCAATTGATGATACCTTTTGCATAAATCCAACTTTTGAAAGTAATCATACCATTGATATTGCTAGTCATTTAAGTGTGGGCCTGTATAACTTTCCCTTTCAATTTTTGTATTATGGACTCCCATATCAACACAAATTCTTTTATCCTCAGTGCCTTTCTTTTGAACCACTGCAATGGGGGATACCCAGTGTGTTGGTTCAGTGACTGGTTCAATTATATCTTGTTGCAGTAATGACTTTATCTCTTTCTCCAATTTTGCTTGCAAGTGTATTGGAACTCTTCTATGTGGATGAGCTATTGGACTCACTGCTTAATTATTATGTAGTGTAATTGTTCTGTCTTTTAACTTGCCCAATCCATTGAACAAATCTGGATATTTTCTCAATACAGGATGTTCTGTCATAATATTACAAGGCATTGCTAACAAACCCATGACTTGAAAAGCGATGTTACATATTAAACGTTGTCCAGGAGCTTCTCTCTTAAAGACATGTATTTCTTACTTACTAGTTGTATCTCTATATTGCAATGTTTCTTCAAACTTCCTTAAACAAGAAACCGGATGTTTAGCTCCCTTTTGAAAGACTGACATTTGATGGACTTAACAAGGGCTGTTCCTTCATTTTGCTGATCTCTGTGAATCGCATTATATTGCACGTAGCTCCACTATCAAGGATGCCGACATTATTTTCTTTATATTTCCCTTTTCATATCATATTAACCTGTTTGATCTCATCTTCCTCAAACATTATATACAGCCTTTCAGATTGTTCAAATTCTTCATTAGAATCACCTTCAACACTTTCTGTTTGCCTGACATAGTCAGTGTCTCCTATCTTCTTTTTAGTATCCAATATACTCTGTTCCAATTTTCCTTTTATTCCTGATTTCTTATTTTTCCTTTCCTAAACCTACACACACTTGCAAAGTGATTTGGCATCTCACATTCTCTACAATGTTGTCCTAGCGCTGGACATGTTCACTGATGTGGAAATTAGAATCCATACCTGTAACATAGTCTCCTTTCTCTGTTTTGTGGTTTCATCTTTCCCATGCTGGTGCCTATTTTAGGCAATTGACTTGCGTGTTCTAAAGTGTGCATTCTATTTTATTCCATGTTTGTAGAATGTTTCTGTGCTTGCATTTCTGTTCTAGCCATGCATAGAATTACCTGTAAATCATATGTTTTTTCCAAAAACTTTTCCCTCAACTTTACAGAATTACATCCTTGTATTGTTCTTAATCTTATTGCTTCTTCATTGTTAAACTTCTCAAATTCACAGAAGGTTACTAATTTCCTTAATCTTGCTACATACCCATCCATTGTTTCATTCTCCCTTTGGAAGGCTATATTAAAATTATACCTTTCAAAATCCAGATTTCTATGAGGGTCAACTTTCTCATTAGGCATTTAATGAGCCCTCTGTACGTTTTTCGTTCTTGTTCAGGAAATGTAATTATCAAATCTTTCACATCTTCTACCACTTGATTAAGTAGCAAGTCTTTTGCATGTTGATCAAAGAATAAACATACAATTATGCATGTTGCTATTAAGAAATGTTCAAACCTGGGGGGCGTGGCTTGCGCCCGACGGAGATGGAGCCTTGTGACGCTCCGGTGCGGACGGAGCCGAGGACAGGCTTATGGGGCGTTGAAAATATCGGAACTGCTCTCAAAACTCAGACGGAGGACTACGAACCCTTCGGCACTCTAATGCAGCTGCCTTCCGCTCTCCTACATGACTGTCTACCCGATTTTTCATCTTTAAAGTCCTGACGCGGCTCTGCAAACATCGCGGCCGCCATCTTGATTCATCCGCTGATGGAGTTGCGGATTTTAGCGCGACTTTCTGCGGGATGACTCACTCAACAAAACAATGGATTGTATGCCTGAATTAAGCCTCGCGCCACTTTATTGGCCCTCATTTCCCCCTAGCTTATGTTTTTCACTGCTTTTTGCGCCTTATACCCATTTTGTGAGATGCAGTGTTTCTCACGCTAAGGGAGTGCACCATTTTACTTCAGCCGCTGATGGAACGTCCTCCAATGCGGCATTATTAAGGTTAAACTTGATACTCCCTTACTACCTACAGCATTGGATTGCTTCACTCTTTCTGGAACTCTGCCTCTCCAGTGTTTAACTCCAATTGGGGCGCATTTCTCCTTTTAAGTGTCTGAGACTGACTGCAGCACTAGTTTCATGTTGTGACTATGTTTAAAATGTACTTTCTCACAAGGATATGTTTTTGGGTTCCTGCCTTCTTTCTAAGTTAGTCATGAATGCTTCAATGACATTATAAAAGTACTCCTTAGTTGTCTCCCTTGGCTTGAATGGATCTATGCTTCGCCTTATCAAACACATCATAGTTCCTGGCGCTTTTCACGGCATTTGATGATGTAACTGCAATTTTCTCCTCTAACTCTCATATTTAATGTTATTTTCTTCTGTCGCTTGGGTGCATTTTCCTACGTTTATGATAACCTGTTTCTTCGGCTATTTACTTGCAAGTGTGTTCTGTTATTTCTTAAAAATGCAAGACTTTTTTTTCATTATTTGTTTCTTCATGGGTAAGCAGCTAAGAGCTTTATCAATCCAAGCCCCCACTGCGTAGGTTTATGCTCCAGACCGGCTCACGCTACCAGTGCCTAGCGATGGAGGACTCTACTAACACCTCATCTAAATCCTCCACAGTATCCACAATTTCAACACCTGCGGTTTCCACCAACGCTACTAAATCGTCTTCCAAGAGACTGAAAAAAGACCCTCCGTTGCCTACAAAACAAAATTCTTCTGTCACTATGGACTTGTTGCTGGAAGAGATGCGAGCTTTAAGACCATTTATCAAGGAATCCAATTCCTCTTCTACATCCAAGGAGGAGTCTCTGTCTTCTCAGGTGTTACTGCTCCATAAACAGGTGGACAATTTGGAAAACAGGAACACAAGGAACAACCTTTGCATTTATGGCCTGCCTGAGCAAACGGAAGGTTCTGATTCCATCACTTTTTTAAAATCATTTCTTTCGCACATTCTCAAGCTTCCAGAGGGTACCACCCTCAACATCCAGAGGGCTCACCATTTGGGTTCCAGATCTTCTGCATCATCCTCATCATCTGACAGTCAACTAAGAGGCGTGATACTATACTTTTTAGAATATACAGATTAAATGAAGGTCCTTTCAGCGGCTCGAGCACTGAATAGAATATCCTGGTCTGGCAACGCTTTATTTTTCACGCAGGACTATGCCAAGTCAACAGCAGACCGTCGCAAAGAATTTCTATCACTAGGACCCCAGCTGCGCCTCATAGGGCACGCTATGGGCTATTTCACCCTTGCCTTTTTAAGGTTACCATAAAAAACAAAACTAATACTTATGAGGATCCATTGCAGCTTAAAAGCTTTTTGTACTCATTCCACTCTCAGCCAATGGAGACAGCTTCCACATCGCATTCTAAGTGACTATTTACATTTGTATTGTTGCTTCACCAGTTTCCTTTTTCTTTATGCTAGTAATTTCATTGTAAGTTGCAAATGATACATGCAGTTTCAAATTACTCAGCAATTTTTTTATTTTTTTATTTTCTTCAGGTTATTGTTTAAGATCTGTTGCATCTTCCCGCCTGGTACAAATCTCTATTTGTGCATGTATACCTATTTTATGCATGTTCTTCTTTATTCTTCTCTCCACAGATCTCCCCAGCAATCCTCATCCTTTTTCCTAAGTGTTCACTGCCCATTGGTTGTGTGTCCTCCTCTCCGTCCTCCCTTGTGAGTCCTGGGCGCGTCATCGTTCGTTGTGGCCTTCCATCCTTCCACTCCTCGTATGTTTTGGATTTGTTGTATGTCTTTTGCTCTCTCATTCTCTTCCTTTTTTCTTTCTTTTCTCTTCTTTCCTTTCCCACTCTTTTTCTCCCCTTGGCCCCTCTTCTTGCCTGGTTTAAACCTTTCAACCATATCTCCTTTGCCTCTAACTTCATCTCACGTAATTCTCATATGCTGCTTCTTCTTTCCTTCCCTTTTCTCCTCTTTACTTACCTTATCTTTTTTCATATTTTATTGGTTCATGGTTGAAAATGGTTCTTACTGTTCACTTTACGGTATGCTTTTGCTTGCAGCAATGTACTATAATTTTTTTATATGCCTTTAAGAATTGTTTCATGGAATGTTAGAGGTTTACATTTGGCTATTAAGAGACAAAGAGTTTTAACTCGACTAAACTATATGCAGACATCACCTGTGTACAAGAATCTCATTTAACATCTGAAGAATCTGTAAAGTTAAAGAGATGCTGGGTTCAGGAGGTATTTTGTTCCCCAGGGGATGGCAAGCGCAATGGTGTTCTTATTCTTTTCCGTAAATCCCTTCCAATTAAGATACTTTCCCTCTCCTCTGATCCCAATGGTAGATGGGTTTTTGTCAAATTTCTGGTAGATAATATTCCCTTATCCTTACTGAATGTATATGCACCTACAGTGGGTGATCCCTCCTTTTCGTCTTCTCTGGGCACACTTATTACACAACATTATGATGACAACTTCATCCTTGCGGGTGACTGTAATGAAGTTTTTGACCCATTCCTTGACCGTCAGTCCTCGTCTTCCTTCATTCCCCACAGATCCCACAAGCTCTTCACACAAACAATCAAACAACACAAGTTGATAGATGCCTGGCGACTCTCAAATCCTACAGTCAGGGAATACTCTTTTTACTCCTCTTCGCATTATACCCAATCTAGATTAGATTATGTTTTCATTTCTCATAATGTTGCCCAATCACTTATTAAGGCAGATATAGGCGCCATACTTATTTCTGATCACGCACCAGTCTCTATGCATCTTGACGTCCTTAGTACACCCAAATTAAATCGCAAATGGCGTTTCATTAATTCTTTACTTTTGGATTCAACCTTTACTTCTTTTTTTACTTCTTTTGTCCATGAATTCTTTTTCTTCAATCTCACAGATACTATATCTTTTCCCGTTGTGTGGGATACTTTTAAAGATTCAGCTAGGGATTTCATTATTAGATATGTTTCCAACATGCGCCGAAAAGCACGACAAATTACCCACGCTCTTTTGGCTGACATTAAAGCATTAGAACATTCCTTTTATTCTTCCAAGTCCAAGGATTGTTTATCTGATCTCCTTAAAGCTAAATTTCAATTCAATCAACACACTACTAATAATGCCTCCAATATTCTTCTTAAAACTAGTGCCAAGTATTACGGAGGTCAAAACAAGGCAGGTAAATTGTTGGCGAATTATTTAAAGGTAAAATAAAATAAACTTAATATCGAATTTGTCTTTGGCCGGGACGCTCAACTAAAGTTCAAAGATGAGGAAATTCTGACTGAATTTCTTCATTTTTATAAATCACTCTACATCTGAAACATCCTCTTGCGATTATGATATCTCACATTTTCTCTCTTCAATACACTACACTCCTTCCGCCACTTTGGATTTCTCGCCATTGGAATTGGACATTTCACAAAAGGAACTCTTAAAAGCTTTGCAGACACTTAAAAAGGACAAAGCTCCAGGCCCAGATGGTTTTACTGTAGAATTCTTCACTCATTTTTCAAATTTACTTCTTCCCAAATTAAATCTCCTTATCTCCCACCCGGTCATTCTTCTGGCTCATTTGCGGATGCCCTTATTGTCTCATTCCTAAAGATGGTAAGGATCCTCAACATTGCAAGAACTATCGCCCCATCTCCTTAGTCAACATTGACTACAAGATCTTTTCTAAAGCTTTAGCCTTACGACTGGAATCGTATTTACCTGATCTGCTTGCTGCGGAACAATCTGGGTTTGACAAAGGACACCTCATCTCAGATAACACTTGCTTGTTTTTTGATATTTTGTCTAAGGCTTCCCACTCTTCCCATCCTTTAGCAGCCATCACATTAGATGCTGAAAAAGCTTTCGATAGAGTTGAATGCCCTCTTTTTCGTGTTCTTCGCTGGTTTGGTTTTGGTCCAACAATTATTGCTCTAATCTCTCTCTTGTATTCTAACCCAAGAGCAGCAGTAGCAGCAAACGGAGATCTTTCTTCCTACTTTCCCTTACACAGAGGTGTAAGGCAGGGATGTCCACTCTCTCCTTTTCTTTTTAATCTCGCACTAGAACCCTTCCTATTACGTATTCGCCAAAACACCGATATACATGGTTTTACCTTTAAAGATAATACTGTAAAGATGCCAGCATATGCTGACGATGTCCTTATGTTTTTATCTTGTCCCCAGGTCTCTCTTCCTGCATTTTTAAATAAAGTCCAATCCTTTGCTTTTGTTTCCGGCTACAAATTAAATAAAGATAAGTGTGAAATTTTACCCCTCACCAAATTCACTCTTCGCACTGATTTTGGCTCTTCGGGTTTCTATTGGAGTCTTCATAATATCAAATACCTAGGTCTGCATTTCTCTCCCACCATTTCCGAGACCATCTCTCGCTGCATGGATAATTGCATCCAGAAATTATCGACCCTGACAGCAAAATGGCATCCACTTTACCTGTCCTGGTGGGGTCGTTTGGATACCACCAAGATGATGTTGTCACCCTTAGTTCTATATACGATTTCCAGCATCCCACTGGCTATTCCATCCAAATATTTCAAGAAACTTAACTCTATCGTGTCATCCTTTTTATGGGGTACTAAGAAAGCACGCATGTCTCTATCAAAGGTAATTTGTTCGAAAACGGAGGGAGGGGGGAATTTTCCTGATCTAATTACTTACCATAAATCATTTCTTCCACATCAAGCATCAAAATGGCTTGCGGATCCTGATATGTACCTCCCCAAATGGGCTTTACTTGAAAAATCCTTTCTTTCGCCCTTTTCGTTTCAGGAATTCTTGTCTTTTACGCGCTTGCCACAATCGTTGGTTACTCCTATTATAAAGCACACTTCACGAATAATACCACCTAGTACTCTTATTTCCTTTTTTGATTCCCCTATTTGGCACAACAAGAACATTTTAATTAATAACAAACCAATCTTCTGGAAAACATGGAGACAACGTGGCATTATATGGGTCCATCAATTATATGATCAGGATCATTTCAGAACTTTTGATGAGGCCAGTTCTTTATTCAATCTACCTTTTTCTTTTAGATCCAAATTCGCGCTCTTGTCGAAAGCAGTCCAAGTTGCCCACTAAAATTTTGATTCCAATCAGTCAATTCAGACACCCACACCGGCACATATGAACAATGTTAGAATTTTTGTACTCATCACTTCCAAAGCATCCATCATATATGCAGCTTTACATACTCCTTCCTCTTCAAGAGAGAAAACTAAAGTGGAAGTCGCATGGGAGTTTGATTTGGAAATTTCTTGGTCGATTAATTTTTGGGGGAAAATCTGGCTTAAAATCCATAAGTCTTCAAGGGCGGATAATGCTATACAGACACTTTTTTACATTTACAACAGACTCCTCGTTTCTCCATCTATACTTCACAATAGACATGTTCATATTTCGGACACTTGCTGGTCCTGCTTCACACCACAAGCTGACCTCTTTCACATGCTTTTTGACTTTCCTCCTGTCCACGATTTCTGGATCAAGATATGGACCCAATTGAATTCTATCTTCAACACTAATCATCCTTTTGCCCCACTACATATTTTCATGGGTAGTCTTTCTCCTATTTGGGAGAATTGTGAATCCACCGTCAAAATCATTGACCTATTGGTGGCAGTGGCTTTCCAGCAGATCACAAAAAAATGGAAAGATTTTACTAAGCTATCATTCCAGGCGTGGTGGTATGCAGTTTGTTACAATTACAGGTTAGACACTTCTTTTGTATACCCGTTACACATGGCTCCTAAACGTTTGCACTTATGGTCATCTGTCCCTCTCTTTCTTGCCATCAGTGCTCGCCGCTCCCCACCCACACCTCCTCTTCAGCAAGAAGTAGCTAAATCTCCATGATATTGTTCCTACTTATGATTGTATGCAATATTTTATTTTGTGTTATAGTTCCTTTACTACTACTGTATATTTTTATTCTTTTTTGTATAATGTTATTTTATTCTGCTTCAATATTGTTTTCTCTGCATTTTCAATCATTTTTCCTCTTATGATTACATAGATGTTATAAGTATATTAAGTATTGATCACACAATATTTTTCTCCTTTTTTCGTTTGTGTTCTGGTACGCTTTTTTATTATCTTCAATAAAATTATTTTGAACTTAAAAATAGGAAATGTTCAAACCTTCGTCTCCATTTTACCCACCATTGAGCAATATTTTGTTGATCTGATTTGTCAAATGGTAATGGCCTTCAAAAATTATTTTTGCAACACCTTCTATATTTTCTTTCTCGTTATATATTTCTGTACCCATATTTATTGCTACTTCACTACTTGTCTCCTCACTTTTGTCTTAATATTAACCCATTGGCTGCTGCCGTCGGGCAACTGGTGCTGCCGTCGGCCAATGGCAGACGCGACCGCGCCCGTTTTTTAAAACGGCCGCACTGCCGCAAAAAAGCGGAAGCAGCCAACTGGTTAAGGGTGTTTGAAGTTTGAAGTTTATTTATTTTTGCATAGTTAATTAAAACCATTGCAATAGTAACACTACACAATTCTTAAAACATTGTTATTAAAACAAATTAAAATTCAAAGATGGAAAATTCATTGCAGGTTAAAATCACATTTAGGTTTTGCTAGATTTAAGGAAAGTCAATAGGTCGCTGGATGCTGTCCTGTGCTTGTCTCACATTATCTTTATTCCAGCCCTGTTTACCCATTTGCTGATCAAATTGTCTCTGTTTATTGCAGGATTTGTCTCTCTGCTACTGATAAGCATCTTTAATGAGGTTCCGCGAAATCCTTTTTCACGTCTGCTAGTCAGCTTTGTTGCGATGGATTTTGTGAAGCATTTTTTGGTATTTTTGGCATTTTTGTATAGCAATCGACAGGAATTTTGCCTATCTGCAGTTTAATTGAATATTTACTGGATTGAAGCAGGCCAGCACTGCTTGTCTTCTGGTGCGGATACCTTTCTGTTTAAGAGGTTCTTTTAGGAGCTGTTGCCGTGCTTCATCCAATTCTTCTCATAGGCAAATTAAATAAAGAATATCGCCATTCTTGGTGTTGTACAGCCTAAAAGTATTTTGTACTTTTGTCCTCAGCCATGGTCGTAGATACTGGGTACATGGAAGGATCCCCAATCTGTACCTTAGGAAGTTCATTTTTATGGCCCTGGGATAGCCCTGATTAAAGTATGGTTGTGGGAAGAGTAATTTGTAGGAGTTAAGGGTCATCCAGGCATGAGATCTTTTCGCCAAGTTTTCCTTGTACTCCAGTATGGAGATTAGTTTTATGTTTTTCCAGACTAATTTTTTAAGGTTGAGGTAGCCGAGTTGCGCATTCCAAAGTCCAGAGATTTTGGCTAACTGAAGAAAGGTTCTTGCCTGGGAGAAGTCCCTGTGTTTTATATCGTGCCACTACAAATAGTTAGGCGTGTTTGTAGTGGCACTTCTTATCTTATGCCAACAGATGATATATGCACCATACCAGGCTAAGACTTGTTGAAGGCCAAACTCCAGCCTTATTTGTATTATGTATAGAGCGGAAGGCAGAACATAGTTCTGCAAGCTTTGACCAGCATACTGTCCAACTCCTTAGCGTCTCTTCCCCGCATCGCCTCGCTACCATAAGTGATTGAGGGGAGAAGTTTGGCCTGACATACCTTCAATAGCGAGGTCAAAGTCGGTCCCATCAATTGGTTTGCCACATTTTTCATCGTCCGGGCGGTCAACAAACCTCTCCTTCTTATTTCCTCTTTTTGGTGCCTGAACGACCCTTCCTTATCGAATTTGACTCCTAGGTACTTTTACTCAGAGGCAGAGTACATTTTAGTGCCGCCAAGGAACCAGTTCTTCTGTGTTTTTGAATTTTTTTTATTTATTGACATTGTCATTGTCTTACTCAGGTTTATTTTTCAGTTAGTAAGCGTTGAAGACCGACGTGAGTATGGATAAGCAAAATTATGTTGTCTGCATACATGAGATTGGTCAAAGTTCTCCCTTCCCCCCTTGGAGAGTGGGAGTTACAGGCAGCAAGCACCTTTGGAAGGTCAGCCATGAATAAATTGAACTGGGTTGGTGCAAGCACACAACCCTGTTCCAGTCCTTCTGTTGTTGGTACTTTTAAGGAGAGGTGGGTGCCCACGCCTGCACCCAAGTGTCCGTGTGTAGAAGCATCAGCATCTTTAAGGTGGACTGTGGAATACCCCAACACGCCAGTTTCCCCCACAGTCTGCCTCTCTCAACGTTGTCAAAGGCAGCACTGAAGTCAATATAACAGAGGTGTAAAGGTAACTTGGAAGCTTTTGCTGCGACTATTATTAATGAGATTTCAAGGATATTTGTAGATGTGCTAGTCATTTTGCAGAAACCAGTCTTATTCAGCGGTATTATCTGGTTTGTCTCAGCCTAGAGTGTGAGTTACTCTAATATGGTGCCTGCAAAATATTTTGCCTCATTACCAATCAAAGCTACTAGGCGGTAGTCGTTGGGCTCGGCCTTGTCCCCTTTTTTATGAATTGGGACTATTGTGGAGCCCCTACAGGATTCTGGTATTCTATATAGCTGCCTAATTTCCAGAAAGAGGGGTTGTAGGATATTCGGCCAATCTTCACTCTTCTCTTTGAGCAGGGCAGGTGGCATGCCATTTGGTCCCGGGCTCCTTATTTCCTCCCTCCGCGATCTGCTTTTGAATTAAGAGTGACGACGGGCAGCTCACTTTGCCTGATGGTTTGATTCTGTGGTTGGGTACTCCTGCTCCCTTATCTCGGATATGCTTGGTTTAGCTTGTCCCTCTGGAATCCAGCTGCTAACCTTTTGAGCTCCTGTATTTTCTGTGTCATTGTTAAAGTGAAAGGTAAGATATTTTAGCCCAATTTGCTTCTGAGATGTGAGACCCAATGCCATTAAATTGTGGGCACATGATCCCATTCACGGTTTTCCAGAAGCGGGCTCTGTTGTTATGGTTCGTATCGTATAGGAGTTTTGCCCAGGTTTCATTCTCCCAATCTCTCTTGATGTTCAATTTCAATCATTTTAATGCTGCCCTTTGATGATTGAGGAATGCTCGTGCATTAGTGTTCTCTGGGGATCTTCTCAGATTACGCAGAATCGAGTTTATTGCTCTTTTGAGAAACTTGAGCTTGGTTCTCTGCTCTTTCTGTATTTTATGTCTTCCACATTTTTTCTGAAAGTTGTGATTTGTAGGGAAAGTATCTGCAAGCTTTTCTAGCAGTATAAATGTGAAATGTCCTCAGTGAGCGATTTGATCATCTGTGCTGGGAGCTTGCGAATTGAATAATTGTATTGCAGCTTCAGCCTGCAAGTTTGAGTTGTTTATTGTGCATCTAATCCTTTTTAGATTTAAAGCGTGAATAGGCCCCAGGGATGTGTCTGACCTAATTAAACTAGGTTCAGTAGCTGTTAGTTGGATTTCCTGAGGGCGATGGTCGCTGTCACCCTTGTCCCCCATTCTGAACCCGAGGATGTATGCGAGCAGCGCGAGACTTGCAAAGGTGTATATGAGACTTGCAAAGGTGTAATATTAAGGGTGGGCGGAGAGCTCCGCTCCTCCCCCTAAGTATGCAGAGCTGTGCCTACTCTGCATTCCGTGAAGAACACGGAGTAGGCACAGCTCCGCACACTTCGCAGCAGGGTTGAGTTACCTGGCCCCCACCTCCACCCCCCATAGGAATAATGACATTAAATATACAGTAAAGGTAAAATAAATAAACACTTACCTTAACTGCGGCGTCCCTGAGCTGCCATCCTCTTCCTCTGTTTCATGATAATCTGTGCATGCTACACAATGATGTAGCTGTTGCCACTCACACACTGTGATGCGCATCACTGATATGCCATACTCATATACAGCCAATGACTCACATGTATGATATGGCTGCTTAGCTGGATCACAACATTATAACTCGAGTTTTCGATACACTCCAAATTACACCTAAAGTTTCACTCTCTTTTCTCCAGGGTTCATGATAGGTTCTAAGACCCCTTTGACTGTAGACACTTTGGGGCTGATTCCAATGTCAGATGGACTGGAGTCCGTCCAACATTGGACAGGAACTGGAACCAAACAACTTATTGTCCTCCATTCCAGATTTGCAAGTAGGATCCTATACTTAACAATGGGAGCATGTGTTCCGAATTGAATTCATGCTTACAGTGTTAAGTGCAGAGGTGCAGTTCACCCCTGCACCCTGTGGCAGGCACCTCAAGGTGCCTGCCACCAGATGCAGGGATCAACAGGGGGGCACCGTAGGGGGCCCTTTTGGGGGCTCCCAAAGACAGTTTCCCACTGCCTTTCTGTGTCGAAAAGGATGGCATAAAAAGGCAGTGGAAAATTGCCATCATACTCCTTCATTGGGAAAGAGCCAGCCGGGGGAGTACTGAAGGGTTTACGGATGGCGTACGGGCCCTCTGAGCTCGGAAGCAATCAGAATGACTTGGTCAGAAAGGAATCCGAATTGCACATTCCGATGCGGGCAGAATGGGCCTCTGACTGACGTTTTGAGTCCTTCCTGCCCGCATCAGAATCGGCCCCTTTTTCTTTCAATTCACATTGCACTCTTCATCAGACTTAGTCCAAAGTTGTGAGTCAGAGCTCACTGGAGCCCTAAACCTGTGAATTCAAACTTAACCATTTCATTCAAAGTTCTGAGTTTCATCACTAGCTCAACCGCAAAGTCTCTAGATCAGTGGTTCCCAAACTGGGGTCCCTGGACCCCTAGGGGTCTGGGACACATTCCCAAGGGGTCCCCAGGCAGCAGTTTTAAAAGCACTGCAAAGTTCCTTGTATAATCAACAGTTTTCAAAGCAACAATAAAAGTTTCAAGATAACTCAGGTGATTGATGTACCTGCTGGGGAGAGAGATGGTAGTTTTGTCTATTAACAGTTTTGACTCCTCTAAGGAAGAGTAGAGGTTTAATATGCCTGCTGCAAAGAACATGTACCATGCATTTAAAATAACAATATTTTATGTGCATAGCTCTGTGGGTTACGGCTTTTGTCACTGAGCTTCTGTTGTTACTGCGCAGTTCATAAGTTACAATCGTAAACTAGCAGAGTGAGCTATGTACTGCCATCACAGAGCTGCAATTCAAACTGCATGGTTCAAGATAGTAAGTTATGTTTTCTCTCAGTCTTTTACTATCCTGATGCTGCTAATATAGGTTTATTTGGGTAGAAATAAATTCTTATTATTAACGGCAATGCTAACCACTGTTATGTTCTGAATCCTGAGTTTGTGCTTCTCCAGACCAAGCACTCTTCAAAAATGCCTACCAGTATAGATGACATGAATCCCACACCTTGAAGTCCCCTTTGCCTTATGTAACATTTTCTATACACTGATTTGCACATATATGATTCATTGTCTCTGCCCTACACTGGTATGAGAGATGATATGAAACAAATGCAATACATGTGACAGAGGAGCTATGGAGAGAGAAGAGGCACTATTGGAGGGTGATAGTGAGGGAATCATTCAGGAGCCCCAACAAAAGATCGTTGTATCCTGATACACTTTAAGCTCATCTTGTAATATGCTTTAAAAGCTAATACAATTCAATATATAATGACAAAAGTATGTGTAATGCACAATGTTTTAAACATTTTCTTGGGGGGGGGGAACAGCCCCCCAATTGCTCTCTTTGAAGTAGTCAGGCTCACTCGCTACACTTAGTGCGCACAGTGGATGGACTGTTCTGACAACATTTGCCAAGGCTGCCTTTGGTTTCCAGTACATCCCTGCCAGAAGCAGGAGCCCCATACAGCAAAATAAAAGCAAACATGAAATGTTAGTCGCCGAGGTGCATCACCAACCTTCCCATTAAAATCTTTTTCCAATTTTTCCAATATAAAATAATCAAATCTTTAGCTATTAGAGTATTTGTTTGGTATGCACTTCTTTGTGTATTTTTCACGGACTTCTGTATTAATGTTTGAAATTTAAATAGTACAAATTGCTTGTGGTCCCTGGCTTCCAGTAGTGACTTACTGGGGGTCCTCAGGAGTCAAAAGTTTGGGAACCACTGCTCTAGATCATTTGCTATGATTAGTATGCATATAATGACAAACCTTTGTTTACACAATTATAGTACACCTAGTATTTGCGACCTTAGTTTGCATGAGCTAGTTTTGCTTAGTCGAAATTAGTATTAATAATCCTGAGGTTGCTGTTAAGGCCTACATCATTCCCCCGAACACTGTGTTGATCAGGTCCCCAAACACTATGTGCATCATGCCCCAACCAAGTGCCTTGGACCACTGTGTCCTGCATCACATCCTCGAACAATGTTGCCGCTGCTTCTGAACGCTCCCTTCACTATGTACTAGATAATATGCCCCAAGAACTGAGTGTTGTTATACTGAATATCCCCGAGTGTGGTATGAGGGTGCTTTATTATTTTTGATATTTTTGTCCCTTACTCATGTTTTGGTAGTATTCCTGTTAGTTCAGTTAATGCTGAGCACTGGATGCTCTCTTTGTTCACATGCATCTCTAGTAACGGACATGTGGAGATCTTAGAAGATCTCAGTGACCATGTTGTGGCTGACTGCGGTCATGGGTGTTCACAGTCTAAATGAATCGCACCCGCAAAGGAGGCATGCTTTGCTTAAAAAATTAACCCAAGAAGAAACAATGCTGAACTAAGTATTCTGTTCGATAACGTGCTGCTTACTTGAAATCGACATCAGAGCACCTCCTGCAACACTCCATCACTTCATACCACCAAGCTTTGGAAGCACACCCTGAAAGAAAAGAAAACATGAGGAATAAATAAGTAAAGAAAGCAAACCAAACTCCAGGTATTGGGCACAGCAATTGCATGCATAATAATTAGCACGATTAATGAAACCCAGCCTCAGGACACCAGAGGTGTTGGATCAAGCACAGTGTGCATTTGTGTTTTACTTCTTATGCAAACAGAGACTAACATTGCAATTGTTATTATCAGAGACTAATGTTGCACTTAACAACTAACCACTTGTATTCCAAGTTGCAGTTACAATTTGCTTTGTGCATAACTTCAACAACCCGGTTTTAGCAGAGCAAGGCCAGAAAATCGCTGTGAGACATGTGCAAGAACTTTTAGTTGATGGTTTATTGTACATAGTGTATGACACATTGTATTGAAAACCAGAGAAACCATGTGCATGTACATTCCGAATGTAACATACCTCTGTTTCACTTCTGCAGACATTGAGTGAACTACATACAGTTACAACAGAGATCTTAAAGACCCCGGTAACAAGTATCGCCATTCCTATGTGAGTCCACCAATGTCGAAAAATAAGAGCTTGTTGATCGCTGGCACTTCCCTTCCCTTATTGTTTGCCACACCTCTTTGGTAACAAGTATCGCCATTCCTATGTGAGTCCACCAATGTCGAAAAATAAGAGCTTGTTGATCGCTGGTACTTCCCTTCCCTTATTGTTTGCCACACCTCTTTGGTAACAAGTATCGCCATTCCTATGTGAGTCCACCAATGTCGAAAAATAAGAGCTTGTTGATCGCTGGTACTTCCCTTCCCTTATTGTTTGCCACACCTCTTTGGTAGGGAGGCCAGAACATACTGAATACTGCGGGTCATTTCCTCATGAGGTGTTTAATTGTGTCTCCTCAAGGTGGGATAACAGGAGATACGTGGGAAACGCAGCAACACATTTGAGACTGATAGAGCGCTTACAGCACTATAACTTGTATGGGTACATTATACTCATGGTTTAAACGCACTTGCATATATTTTTTATCATTACATTGTATTATGTTTATCAAATGCATTTATTCTACATCTTAAATAAGAAATGTAATGTGAACCTTTAACTAGAATTTACATGTATTAGAGACACCATCATTTCTGTATGCGTAATGTGCATAATGACATTATATTCATATCAATGTAATTATGTGTGTTAAAGTTGCCTGCACTGCAGGCCCCGAATTATAAGTTGTTGACAGTTTCAAAAGCCCTGGTTGCTGAAGAAATAATTAAATGTATCTTTGTGTGTACCAGAACAGTATGCTCTCACTCCACTGCAGGTACAGGAATTCAACCTTGTTATATAAGGAGATAACTGGAATGTATTTGAAGTGCCTGAGAAGCGAGAGGGGAGGATATCTTCTGTGCCTGACCTATCTGAACTTCAAGGCCACTAGTAGACAAGAAATTTTTATTAAAGAAGTAATGGAAAGCTACTGGGAAAATCTTACAAGTGAAATAATTCGTCATGCGATACATTTCCGAGGGGGGTGAATTGTGTCTTTTTATATGATGCGCAGAGACAGAAAATCAAACTTCTAGATTTTCGAAGGAGAAGGGGCATCTTAAGAGCGAGCTCCATAGCCTTAAGCTATCTTGACCCATTTGAAGTGAGTACTTCTAAGGAAGTCTACACGTGCTGACACCTTTGGGAAGAAGTTAGGGTACTCAGTCGGGAGCCTTGATTAGAGTAGTGTAGGGAAAGATAATTCCTGCTTTCCCTCCTAATGAACAAGGAACTAGATTCATCCTCCATACTGTGTTGCATTTTACTTCTTGAATTTGTCACTTTCTGTCTTTTGTGCCAAATTAATTATAATCAATCAATCAATCATGCCATTTATATAGCGCACTACTCACCCGGGAGGGTCTCAAGGCGCTTGGGGGGAGGGGTATGCTACTGCTCGAACAGCCAGGTCTTGAGTTGTTTCCTGAAGGTGAGATGGTCCTGGGTCAGCCGAAGGTGGATGGGGAGGGAGTTCCAAGTCTTGGCAGCCAGGTAAGAGAAGGATCTTCCTCCGGCGGTGGCTCTTCGGATGCGTGGTACGGCTGCGAGGGCGAGGCTGGTGGACCGTAGCTGGCGGGTGGGCGTGTAGAAGGTCAGGCGGTCGTTGAGGTACTTGGGGCCCAGGTCGTGGAGAGACTTGTGTGCATAGGTTCGGCTCTGTATTGACTTTTATGTACCTAGATTCATTAATTCTTAGATGCGTGTATATCCAATAATTTTTGCCCTTATAATAAAATCCATAAATTGGAATTCGGAGTCTGTGGTCCTTTAAACATGATTACATTGTAAATATAATCTGAAAGTGTTTATTCCCCTCAACAACTTTCAGCAGGCAAATAAAAGACCATCAGTGCTAAATTTGGAAGGTAAGGCAAGGTCTAAATTTTGCGTAATCAAATGGTAGCAGAGAATGGTTTGCCTCTACAGTGAGGGGGAGATGAGGGATTTAGAGTAAAAGCAGAGGAAAATTTGGTTCTGGACTTGGAGTAGATGACAGCGGAAGACGAAGATTGATGGAGGTCAGCAGATGCTGATGGTGTGGCGGAAGCAGTGGTAGTGTGAGTATGAAATCGTGTGGTATGCTGGATTCCGGTGATTAATTAATTGTGTATTGTTTTGAGAAGTGAGAATGCAAGTCGAGTGATTGTGGGTTAATCGGTTTACTGGTCTGGACACGTGTGGATCAGGAAGTTTTGGTGAGCGGACTCAAGAAAAGCCCAAGATCCCGGGATAGTTTTGTGTATGTGATTGTCCGATCAAAATTGTGGGTGTCCTGAAGCGCTATTGGTGATCCACTTGTGGTAAGGAACTTCATGTGAATATAGGAGTAACGTTGCAGTGGAAAGCCTCAGGTCCTGGGGGTAGACTACGGCGATTAGGCGACCAACGCAGGACGGGGGTCACAGTGGATGTTATTGTGAGAGTGTTCTATCGTTTTTTTAGCGGACGGACAATTGGAATTCGAATTGGAATAGGATTTATAAAGCGCATGGCTACCCGGGGGCATCCCTGCGCTGTGGAAGTGATTAGAGCACATATGAAATTAAGGGAAAAGCCAAGGGTTCAGGTGTTTCCGGAATGTGAACAGGTTGGTTTCCCTGCGGATGGTAAGTGGCAGGGAATTCCAAAGCCTGGAGGCAATGTAGGAGAAGAGGCGGCCCCCTGTCCGCGCCTTCTTGATTCTGGGGGTATCAGCTAAGTAAAGGTGGTCAGAGCATAGCTTTCTATTGGCT
This sequence comes from Lissotriton helveticus, assembly GCF_964261635.1. Classification (NCBI taxonomy): domain Eukaryota; kingdom Metazoa; phylum Chordata; class Amphibia; order Caudata; family Salamandridae; genus Lissotriton; species Lissotriton helveticus. Next base: position 1,143,285,993 of record NC_136057.1, on the reverse strand, counting down.
TAGTAAGGTTTAATCAGAGCTCTTAAGATTGGGGGGCCCATACCCTGTTGGATTGTGTGTGTAATGCAAAGGGATTTGAAGTTAACTCTCTCAGTGAATGGAGCTTAATGCGGGTTTGGCAGAGCACCGATTTTTTGTGCCTGTGAAAAGTCTGGATGCCGAGTTCTGGACTAGTTGGAGTTTGGCAATGACTGTTTTAGGGATGCCAAGATAAAGGGCATTGCCATAGTCCAGTCTGGAGAGGATAAGCCCCTGAAGAAGAAGTTTTCAAGAATTGGCAGGTAAGAAGGGGAGTATTTTCCGCGTGGTTCGAAGCAGGCCAAATCAGACTCCCGCAGTTTTCCTTGCTTGAGTTTAAAGGAGAGGTCCTGGTTGAGCCAAATGTCCAAGCTTTTTATCTCTTTTTTTGGGGTGGGTGCTGGTCCCATACAGATCAGCCACATAGAGTAAGGGGTGAATTTTACCTGGTTGCCCAGCACCAAAAGCTCAGTTTTTTCACCGTTAAGTTTCAGGTGTGATCTGTTGATCCAGCCTGTAATTTCTTTAAGACAGGAGCACAGGTTTTCCGGCGATTGGTCCAACTGATTCAGAGATACAACATGTTGGGTATCATCTACGTAAGTGACCAGTTTGATACCAAAAGGTGCTACTATTTCCTCCAGTGGAGCCATATACACATTAAAAAGTGTGGGGCTCAAGGACGAGCCCTGGGGAACCCCACAGTGGAGTGGAATAGCTCGGGAACGGGTGTTACCCTCGAGGACCTGGAAGGTTCTATTTTCCAGGAATGATTTCAGCCAGGATAAGGCTGAGCCAGTAACTCCTACTCTTTTAAGCCGGTGTACCAAGATAAAGTGATTCACCGTATCAAAGGCTGCTCTTAGGTCCAGGAGGATCACAGCTGCTGAACCCCCAGAGTCAAGGATCTTTCTCGCCTCTTCTACAACTGCAATCAGTGCGGTTTCAGTGACCTGACCCGGGCAGAAACCCATCTGAGAGTAGTGGAGAAGTCCACTGGACTCAAGGAAGGTGGAGAGCTGGTGGTTGACAAATTTTTCCTCCACCTTGCTGATTCCGGGTAGCAAAGAGATGGGGCGATAGTTACTCATCTTAGTAGGATCAAGGTGTTTTTTTTTTTTACAGTGCCTTTACTATGGCCATTTTCCAGTTCAAGGGAACTGTGCCCTGTGTTAGGGAGGCGTTAATTAGGTTGGAAATAGGTAGATGATGGTGGGTGCTGCTAACTTCAAGATGTTAAGCGGTGCCGGGTCGAGCGGAGAACCGCTTTTGATTGATTCTAAAATGGAAGGAAGTAGCTCCATTGTGAGAGGACTAAAAGAGTCTAAGCAGTGGGCATTATTCTGAGGTTCTGATAAATGGGGCTCTAATAAGTGGTCATTATTGGTGGTTGGAAGCAGTTTTAAAATGTTTTGGATTTTAGTGGCAAAGAATTCTGCCAGTTTGTTACTTCGACGACCGGAGGGGTCGGGGGCAGGAGGTGAGTCGGGGACTTTCATAAGTTTTTAACAATGCGGAATGTTACCCTAGAGGAGTTGACGGAGGATTGGATTTTTTCTTCGAAAAAAGCAGCCTGCGTTGTTTTGAGTGCAGCTTTGTAAGATAAGATGGATAATCTATATTCATTTTTTTAATTGCTAGCAAAGTCTTTCCTCCATACTCTTTCTAGTCTTTTGCATTGTTTTTTCATAATACAGAGTTCGGGGGTAAACCAAGGAGATTTGCACGTTCCGCTCTCTTTTAATGAGATGTTTCTGGGCAGTACTATGCCCAAAGAGTTATCAATCCATGAAGAACGTTTATGATCTGCTACTGAAGGGTCAGCGTCATTTGTGGGAGTGGCTAATTTAAGTTTACACCTCCATTCTTCTAGGAATAATTTGGGCCAGAGTCATTCTAAGGTGCGTGGGGCTGGCACGTGGAAGTCCTCAAAGAGAGTGTGCCAGATGAATATTACTAAAAAATGGTCTGACCACGGTATGGGAGAGGGTTCCAACACTTTCAGTTCAGAGATGTGTGAGAAACTAGGGTCTAAAAGGTGACATTTCACGTGTGTAGCTTGATGAATCTTGAGGTTGGGGTGGTAGACTGTAAGATCAAGTGCTAGTTCGCCAGCCACTTTGTCCGAGGGGTCATCAAAATGGAGATTTAAGTCCCCCAGAAGAGTAAAGTTGGATGAGGTACTGGCCAAGGAGATGATAGTTTCCAGTAATAAGCTACGGAATTGTCCATGTGCTCCCGGGGGGTGTTATAAGAGGATGCCAGAGAGTGATTTCGAAGGGGAAAGTTGAATGGTGATGTGGGCGTTCTCACAATATAAGAGTAGTACTAGTTTTTCAATGCCAGATGACTTCAGTCCAAATGTCCATTTCAGAAAAAAACATTATTAACAAATGTTAGTGTGACTGTAAGTTATTGTGGCTGGTGTAGGAAGCAGTTACTCGGTTAATAACTTTTGGTTTTTCAGTTACTTGTGTTCAAATGTGTGAGCGAGTGTTCAAAGTGAAATTGTAAAGGAGGGCGAGCCGCTGCAAGGAGGGAATTGTGGGGTCAGTACGAGTTGCGCTGGATTTGGTCGGTCGATGTAACGGCGCGCTGGGATTGGTGGACTTTTGACAGAAGTTTACTATTGACTTTTGGATTGCAAATAATTGATTTTCACAACTAAATGTTTTAAGGTGTTGCGTGTTTTGTGTAGAGGCGACACAGGGGTGGTAACTTGGGTGGGAGACAAAGCTCTAGCAGAAGATACTCCGGCACATTATATGGCAACCAATGTAGGACTCCATACTATAGTGTGGATGCAAAATGTGCATAAAATCATAGAGAAAGAGGGAGAATCGGCTTTCCCTCATTATCAGTCATTTTGGATGGAGGTGTTGTACCAGCTGAGAGGAGTGATGTCTTCTCTGAAGCCTCCACCGAGACCAACCCAATTTGAGGCATTAGATGCATGGATGAGACCAGCAATGGCAAAGAGAAGAGAAGCTTCAAAGGGCAGAATGAAGAAAGCAATGAAGGAATATCCGGATGCTAGGTGGGATGCACAATTGAAGAGGTGGAGAATTGATACCATCGAGGGAGAACGCTTATTTCCGTTCAGGTTGCTAAAGGAGGGTCTGAAGGACAGAGTAAGACAGAAGAGGACAGTGATACAGATAATAGCTTTCTAGAGAGATTGCTGGCAGACCGTCCTCCACCTTATGACTTCAGATCGGAGCTAGAAAGAACGGAGCAGCCTAGGGAAGCTTTTGGGGTAAATTGAATAGGTTCAGAAGAGCAGACAGCAGGAGTACGAGGGAGAATGGCGGTAGGAATAAGGATTCCAGGGGGATCTGGAGGGCCAGGATATCCAGATCCTGAGCACTATAGTAATGCATGTGCCATGCAGTTACCAGACTCTCTTACGGTACCAGTTACAATTGGTCCCGTGGTTTCACACTATAATACAAATGAGAGAGTAAGTGAAAGTCATCAGCAGACCAGAGAAGGGGAAGAAACTATTTCAGGAGGGAGTTTTACAATCAGTAGAGCAGGTATGGTTCAGATGCCAGTGGTAGCTAGTACTCCAATGCCAGCCATTGCTGAACCATTAAGGATGGATGTCAGGAATCATGTCACCACTAACGTAGCTTGCGTGATTTGCCGTAATTTGTATGGTACTACCCTTAATCATGTCTCTATACGTTCCCCTGTTATCACCTTATAATCATGTTGCAGCCTTGTTATTCTTGTATTTGCCAATGCTTAGTATTATTCCATTTAATACTGCTAGTCATTCTTGTATTTGCCAATGCTTAGTATTATTCCACTTAGGAATGCTAGGTCAGTTGAGCAAACACCAAGTTCTTTTAATGTTTGGTGTGTGCACATACTGTAACACGATGCAGTCTTTTCCATGCGCATGCAAAGTAGCCTTCCGATGCAGACTGTTCAATGCGCATGCAAATGAGCCTTCGCGTACATAGACGAGGGCATGACAACGCCTTGCCGCCTTGCTTTCACCCTATAAATAGCCACACCTTTTTGCCAATGATGCTTGGCTTTCTTTTCCGTTCCTGTTTTCCTCACGCATGCAGCAACCAGATTCCTCGCATGCACGTTGGACTGAACTTCTGATTCAGCGCTCTTCAAGCAAGTGTTGAGCCGGCCCCAATGAAAGGAATGCTCGCCTGAAGACATACCTTTAGACATGATTAGCGTTATGGCAGCTAAGTGAACTTCAGTTTTATATGCTTTTGGAAGCCCGTTTGTCTGGGTTTAATATTGAAGATTGTTTCATCCTTTTTATTGTTTCAAGACTGAGCACATTGTACATTGCAGTGAAATCATGTGCATGAGAGTAATGTGCAATTTGTGGGGAATCCATAAATGTGTGAGAAGCATCGATGCATACTATGCAAATCCAGTTCTGATTCCAGTAATTGATATGATTTATTAAAGGTAAGCTAAAAGCATATAGCAGGATATGTATGACAATACTCCTATTCAGATAATGGGCTAATCTTTTCCTATTACATTAGCACAGTGTTTGGTAAGAAAGAGTCCTGAGACAACACATTCAATCAACAAGGAGTCAACAGGTGTCGGAACCTAGGTATTGAAGGTACTAATATGTGTAGTTTAATGTAAGCCTTTGTGAGTAGGGTTGAGAGGGATAACTATTACATCTATTCCTTGTGGTTGTTTTTTATAGGCAATACAAGATAAGTCTCTTCTCACAAGTTCCAAACAAACCGCGGTTGGTCCAGGTGAAGGAGCTGTGCAGAGTCTTTTGTTTCTTGTTTCTTTCTCGGTCCAATCCCCTTCCCCCTTGGGACACCTGGTTAAATCAGCAGCTCTGAGAGGTGTTCCGTTAGGGTTGGAGATCTAGCATCGCCCCTGCAGACGTTCCTGTTTTTCAGGCAAGCGCTTAGTCATACTCTAACAATGGACAGTGGGTCAGAAAGAAGATGAGCATGAGTTTTGGCCTATTCTAGGTCAGACATCAGAATGTGGGTTCCACCAGTGAGGTAGTCAATGCTACCGAGAGAAGAGCGCGATATGAGACAGTATGCTCCTGGAATAATGTTTCAACCACAAGGTTTGTGCGAGGGTATCCATTGAAGAAGTCTTCCAGTGTTGAGAATGTGGGAAGGTGTAAGTCCAAGAAGGGCACAAAGTTGTGGAAGGGAAGAATTCGGAAGTGAACAGGGCCAGAGAATAATGCATGTGGCAATGAAGGCACCATTGTTAGATGTGGTCAGCTTGAAAATTGAAATAGATGAAGTGATAGAAGGGAATCTGCCATTGGACAGGATTGAAACATATGACCCATGCGAGTTGCTATTTGTTGCTAAGGATATTACTAAAAAGGCAAAGCGAGCTCATGAAGCATTGGTGCAGTTGGCAAGATGGTATGAGGGGGATTTGGCCAAAACAAAATTGATGCAGGGAAGCTGAAGATTGAATTGTACTGATCAAGATTTAGAGGAAAAATAAACAAAAGGGTTAAAAGCACAGATTAGTGATTTGACTATTGCAATGCGACCGTGGAGAGAATTGGATAAATGGGAAGAAAGATGGGCTAAAAAGACAAGTGCCAAGAAAGTGATAGGAGATACTCCGACTAAAGGTGGAGGGATGGGAGCAACAGGAAATTTCCCTCTGAGAGAAGTTCGGCATGGGGGATATGTACATGTGCCATGGAGCAGGGGTGATTTAGCAGCATTCATAAATGATTTTCCTCAGCTGAGGGAGAAACTTGCTGACTGGAATAAATAAATTAATAGGTTTGTTAAGATTTCGAAGGTGTTATGGATTGATTTGAACACCCTATTTTATATAGTGGTTCCAGGAGATTTATGGACATGTAAGGTTGCTGTCGATTGCCTGCTGTGGAACCAGCTAGAGATCCCGTGACTAATGGTCCCTCAGCTGAGGTGATGAAGAAATATGAACAAGTGATTATATGGTTGCAGTCAAAAGTGGCCCTGCAGACTGTCAGTGGCTTAAAATTGATCACACTACTCAAGATCCTAAAGAATTGGTACATGACTATTATGAGAGTCTTTTAGTGGTATTTAAACAAGTGACTTGGATACTGTTGAGCCAAAGGATATGGGACAGTTTGTTTCTACATTTGTGTTGGGATTGAGATCTGATATCAGTTTGATGATTCAGCACCACTTTATATGTTGGCAGAATAAATCTGTTGAGGAAATTTTGCATTATGCAAAATACTGCAGTGAACAGGTAGAGGGAGCACAAAAGAGAAACTGATGTTGGTACAGTTGAGGAATGCCGAAATGCCTGATTGGGGGCAAAGTGTTGGAGGTACGAGAAAGAGGAAGTGGTAGAGGGCTGAACCAACAACAGATTGTGCCACATCCTGGACAGGGTAGAGGAAGTGTTGCAGATGTCCGTATGGGAGCGGAGTGGGTGGCAAATGAAAAACGTGTCACTGCCTGCCATTATTGTCACGAAATGTAGGCATTGGAAGTGCGAGTGTAAATTGAATCCAGCAAATCAATTGCAATATGAAGGAGAGGGACAAATGTCAGAAGGTGTAAATACTGTGACACGACCCAGATCCATATATGGGGCAGGTTGTGAGTCCCAAGTGCAAATACCACAGTTGCCAGGAATACCTATGAGTAATCCGACATATCGGCAAATGCCCTACTTTGAGATATGAGATAGATTAGATCAAATACAAAATTCTCATGAGTGTCAGAGGGGGGTGCAGCAAGAGTGCACTTTCGATGCTGCCCTGGAAGTGGATCAAGGTAGACCGTTTGTAGATGCAAAGGTGAAAAGACATCCTGTTACCTTTTTGTTAGACACTGGAGCTGCGCGCTCCACAGTACGGACAGAAGTGGCCCCAGATTTAACCCTGTCAGGAAAATCAATCCAAGTGGTGGGCGTAACTAATTTGAAAATGACTAACCCATTGACAAATGAATTACCTGTGAGAATAGGACCCTTTCAGGACACACACCAATTTGTGGTGTGTGATTCCAGCCTAGTCTGTCTGTTGGGATGAGATCTTTTGTGCAAGTTAAATTGTACCATCTCATGCACTCCGAGGGGTGTGGAGTTGCAATGCAATGATGAGGATACCGATTTTAAAATGGCGAATATGAGTATGTGTGCAGAGCTGTTTGTGGTTCTCACAATAGAAGACCTACCATATGATTTGAGAGATTCAGTTTGTCCGAAGGTGTGGAATTTCATGGGTGAGTAGATAGGATTGATCCGAGGAGTTGAACCTGTTAAAATGCAGGTTAAACCCAATGCTGAATTCCCACGAACCCCGCAGTATAAATTGACTCCAGAAACTGTTGCTGGAATATGACCTGTAATTGAGTCCATGATTACACAAGGCATTCTGTAGGAGATAAGAGAAGTCCATGTAATTTACCTATAATGGGACTACAGAAGCCTAGCGACAAGTACAGAATAGTGAAGGATTTGCACAAGGTCATTGAAATCATGATGCCATGTTGTCCTGTGGTACCGATTCCAGCTGTAATACTATTTCAGATACCATGTGAGGCTGAATGGTTTACAGTCATCGATTTGTGCCAGGCGTTTTTCTCCATACCATTGCATGAATATTTGTTTGCATTTAGGATGGATGACCGTGTGTTAACATGGAGTAGAATCCCTCAAGGGTATACAGAAAGTCCCTCCATATTTAGCCAGTGTTTGAAAAAGAATATTGAAGGGCTGGTGAGGCCCCAGAACTCAGTATTGGTCCAGTACATTGACAAGCTGTTGGTCGTGTCAGAGACTGAGGATGCTTGCAGGAGTGATACAGTGGCGTTGCTCAATCGTTTGGCAGAGAATGGAAACAAAGTGTCTCCAAGCAAACTTCAGTATTGTCAAGCAGAAGTACAGTATTCAGGTCACCAAATTGAAAAGGGAAAACAAAGGGTGTCACCAGATTGCATAGAGACAATGCTGCAAATGGGAACTCCGAAAACACAAAAAGAAGTTTGCATGTTTTTGGGAATGGCCGGCTATTGTCGACAGTGGATCCCAAACTTTTCCTCACATAAAAAAGCCACTTTTGAGGTTGACTCAAAAATACATTAGTGATCCGGTACCAAGGGGTGATGATTGATTGAGAGCCTTCCATGAGCTGAGAGAGAGCCCATGTCGTGCTCCAGTTCTGGCAATGTCAGAGTACAAACAAAGCGTTTTCACTCTTCTGCTGTGAGAAAGAAGGATGTGCATCAGCGGTCCTTGTACAGACACATGAAGGTGCCCATAGACCAGTGGTTTATTTTTTCACTACATTAGATCCTGTAGCTTCTTTGTTGCCCGGATGTCTCAAATCCATTGCTAGCATTGAAAGTTAAAGTTAAAAGTTTTATAAAGCGCTCGTAGACCGGACGGTTTCTTGGCGCTGAGGACGGAGGTAAGTGGGGAGTAGGGAGGCAGCCTACTCTGCAAATGCCTGCGAGAAGAGCCAGGTCTTCAAATCCCAGCGGAAGTCCATGTATGATGCAGTGATCCTGATTCTAAGGGGTAAAGAATTCCAGAAAGAGGGGGCCAAGAAGGAGAAGCTCATGCCTCTATGTTTCTTCCTTCTCCAACGGGGAATGCACAAAAGGTGTTTAGAAGTGGACCAAAGGTCACGGGTGGGGACGTAAACCTTGAGTTTGGCGGCTGTAAAGGCAGGAGCTGTGCCGACTAAAGCCTTAAAGATCAAACAGCCGAGTTTGAAAAAAGAACGTTCAGAGAGAGGTAACCAATGTAATGTTTTTAAAAGCAGGGTAACCTGGTAGTGTTTGGGGAATTTGTAGACTAACCTCGCAGCCTGGTTCTGGATTAGTTGGAGACGGTGAAGCTCGTACGCCGGAATACCGACGTACAGAGCATTTCTGTAATCCAGATGTAAAATGACCATGGCTAGCAAGATTAGTTTAAGTGCCAGATTAGAAAAGAAACAAGAGATGTTGCTTATGATACGAAAGATGAGACCACCGCACTGACTTGAGAGTGCATGGAGAGATCACTGCTAACTCTAATACAGGGCTCGAAAAATTCACTCGACTGCTCGCATTTGCGAGTGAGATTGATTAAGGACGATCTTTTTTTTAGGTCCTACTCGCCCTTTCTGGCGAGTAGGAATGCAAACTTGACACTTGACCTCTGCCTGTGAAAGCAGAGGAAATGTGATAAGATAGCAAGATTTAAAGGCATCTTTATTGCTCACAAAGTAAATGAGCAATAAAAATGCTTTTAAATCTTGTTAACTTGTCACATTTGCTCAGTTTTCAGAGTTTGAGGTCACGTTCATTTAAGTTAGGTCGAGGAGATTTTGAAGTTTACTAGACCTGCAGGTCTAGAGCATTTATTATGATTTGTCGAGCCCTGTAATACCAAGAATTTTAACAGAAGCTGAGGGAGAGGGGGAGGGGCCAAGAGAAAAGGGCCAAAAAGAAGAAGACTAGGGACTGGAGGCACCACCAGTAAGCACTAGCTCTGTCTTGTCAGGATTGAGCTTAATTTGGTTGAAATTCATCCAGTCGCTGATAAAAGTCATAACTGATTGAAAGTTAAGAACAGAAGAAGAAGAAGAAGAGATATTGAAAATGAGTTGGAGGTCATGAGCGTAATTAAACACTGTGACGTCCAATTTTTGAAGAGCAGAGATAAGAGGAAGAATATACAGATTGAGAGATGTGAAAGCATAGTAATGGGTCACCCACTTATTGTTTATGTCCCACATTCAGTAGAACTATTAATGACAGGGACAAAAACTCAACATTTAACAAACAACAGACTTACAAAGTATGAGCAGGTTATACTGGCTTCTAAACGTTATACAACTTTTAACTCTGCTATACTGTTGCATCTTCCACAAGAGGAAGGAGAAGATTGTGAAGAGCATGACTGTCTGGATGTAACTGAACTATCTACCAAACCTAGACATGACATTGTCGATGAAACATTTCCCAAATCTGATTTGATCCTTTTTGCTGATGGTTCATGCCTAAGAGACAAAGAAGGGTGCTTTAGAGCAGCTTTTGCTGTTTGTACTATCTTGGGGGTGGTTGAAGCTGCCAGTATGAATAGAGTATACTCTGCTCAGGTGGCCAAAATTATTGCTCTGATACGTGCCTGTACTATTGCAGATGGAGTTAAAGTGACCATCTATACTGATAGCCAATATGGGTTTGGAGTGGTTCACGATTTTGGACAGTTATGGTCTCATATGGGATTTTTAACGTCATCAGTATCCCCTATCCGAAATGTAGAATATGTACGTTAGTTACTGGAAGCTTTACAGAGACCCAAGGCCATAGCCGTATTAAAGTGTGCAGCTCATGGGAAAGGAGGAGATTTAGTCACCAAGGGTAATAACTATGCTGAGGAAGTAGCTTGTTTTTGTGCACTACATGTTTGTGTTTTCAATGGAGAGTGCGTAGGAGAAAGCACAGAAGAGACCAAGCTCAGCATGTTGTTGGGTATAGCTGATACATGGGATGAGGTTAAGCGGCTGCAGGATGAGGTCTCAGAGGAGGAAGCTGCATCATGGGTTAGAGCAGGATGTGAAAAGACAGAAGATGGCATTTGGGTATCGACAGATGAGAGGGCAGTGTTACCTAACTGTTTACTGAGCCCAATGGCAAGGCAGATTCACGGAGGTTTCATCTTGGGAGAGATGCCATGGTGCGAGTGTTCAGGCAAACATGGTTTAACCCCCGATTTCGTGTACACGCTGAAGCAGTCTGTCACAGGTGTATTACGTGTCAACAAATGAATGTGGGGAAAATGTGGTTGCAATGAGTCACATTGGAATATCAGGAGGTACTTTCAATAGAATACAGTTGGACTTCATTGAGATGTCGAGATGCAATAGGCTGAGATCTGTTTTGGGGGTGGTATGTATCTTTTCACGTTGGATTGAGGCATATCCAACTAGACGATATGACAGTCTCACAGTGACAAAACTGCTCTTAAGGGAACTGGAACAGCAGTTCAGATTTCCGACCTTGGTGGAGACAGATAGAGGAACACACTTATATAGCGAACTCATGAAACTATTGTGTACTTTGAAAATTGATCAGAGACTGTATTGTAGCTACAGACCTGAGGCTTCTGGTCTTGTGGAACAGATAAACGGCACAATCAAGATGAGGGTGTTCAAGGTGTGTTCGTCAACTTTATTGAAATGACCTGATGCGTTGCCGCTGGTGCTGATGAGTCTGCATAGTACTCCTGATAGGAGAACAGGGCTATCTCCCCACGAAATATTGATGGGAAGAGCTATGCAATTGCCTATGGTGCAAGCTACAGCATTGATAAACATCACAGATGATTTGGTTATGGATTATTTGAAGGGACGGATGGATGTGGTTAATTCTGTGTACCACCAGGTCGAGGCTGCGACTGCATCCACCTCCAGAGACCTGCTGCTTGATCTTAACCCTGGTGATTGGGTGCTTGTTCGAAAGCATGTGAGCAAGAGCTACCTTGATGCTCGCTGGTGAGGTCCATATCAGGTGCTTCTGGTCACAAGTACAACTGTGAAGTGTGGAGGATTGCCAAACTGGATTCACGCTTCACATACTCGCAGAGTTCCAGAACCTGTTGAGGACACAACTCCTTTCTTTCCGAGAAATGCAATTGAGAGTGCAACAGAAACAGAACAAACAGATCAGATCATGAGAACTCTTGATGAGGCGGAACAATTAAACGAACAAGAATGAATAAATAAGACAGCCCCCAAAGTCAATTCAGAATCAGAAATAGACGACATTACAGAGGTGAACTTTTTAGGAAGAGAGGAGAGCAGATGCTGCAGCAGCAATGTGGCCAACAAAGAAGTAAAGGCTGAACATAAGTCTTGCATCTGAAAAAAATCTTGCTCCAATTCATGAAACATCTGAATCCGATAAAAGTGAAACTGAATAAAGAACGAACGGTCTGGGACGATCCAGAAGGGAGAGAGTACCGTCTCAAAAGTACACATCTCCTGAGTGGACATAACTTGCTACAGATGCAGAAACTGGAGGGATCTGGGAGTTTGGGGACCGGCACAGTGAGTCATGGTGAGAGTACTCTGAAAATTGAACTTCAGTTGATAGTCCCTGGAATTGATGCCTTCAGAATCCTGACTCTGACAGTTCCCGATCAACCAAGGCTGAGTGGGTTACGCTTTTTGTTCCTCAACCAGAATGCTATCCCTACTTTTGGTCGACAGCCAACCGCACAAGAAATGGGAAAAATACGTGCTGAAATACAACAGCTTGTTCTTGCTATGCTTGGATCGAATATCATAAATGATGATGAGTGAACTGTAAAAGACATTTATTAGCCTTAGAAAGAAGATAACTTATCTCCAAGAGGAAAAAGATTTTAAATTAGAGACTTTCATAGAGAGAAGAATTGAGGGTTAGGGCTGACTACTTCTCTTCAATAGGTTTAGTGGTTTAGTATCATTGAACCGGACATTGCAAAATCAAACGGAGAAAGGAAAATAAAAAGACATTGTAAATAACTCAAAGAAGCAAAGTAAAGAAAACAGAGACTTTGTTGACTTCAGTTACGTTTCAAGGCAACACAGGGATTCACAATGGAATCCGAGAAGTCAGGACGCAAGCAGAAATGTATAATTGGTACGCTTTTCGTTGTAGTGCTTATTGTCATAGCTGTGGGGATTGTTACATCCTTGATTGGGTCTCACGATGCTGAAAGAAATGGCATGATACCCACCCCAACGACTGTAGACGTAGGAGAGGGTGCATCTGCCAAAAATAGAGATATGATAAGAAAAGCTAGTTGGATGCTACAAGTAGATTTGTCATAAGGAGATTTCACATTGAATGCATATGCTCGTTTGTTGTACAAATATGTGGATACAATGAAAGCGAAAGAATGTTATGTGTGTATGCAACTACCAGCATCAGTAGAAGAGGGCATCCAATATCATCACTTACCTTTGACTTATGGCATCACATGTAGTGTGTTGCTGAGGATGTTTTATAGTAAGGCCCATTTTGAGTACTGTTTCTCTAATTATGATGTGATACTCTCAGAAATTCCAGTCCTGAAGTTCATGAATAAGTATGATTATTATAAGGAAGTAGAGAGGATGTCTACTTAATTCAGGCCTACTATTATCTTAGATACATCGTATGCTCATAGACACAATTTGATTTGCATGTTAACTGACATTGAAAATAAATTTGTAGACCAGATAGAAGATCGACATAGACAAACCTTATTTAGACCAGAACCAAAGCATAAAGTTATCCCATGGACACAGGAAGAATTAGATCATAAGGCAAAGGGAAGTTCTGTTCCCATAGCATTAGACTTCCAGCAACGCAAAAAGGCAAGTTATGAATTAGACAGTCATCAACTTATTATGACAAAATATTTGTGGGTGAAAGTGATTGTGAACACATTTTCTTAATTGAGGAGGCAATACGCAAGGCATTTTTGGACAAATTAACCATAGTGCCAAATGTGTATTTTGCGTGTGGAAAAAGTGCTTATGTGAAATTGCCCAAGAATTGGTATGGTACATGCTACTTAGCAGTGGTATTCCCTAAAATCTTTCATGTAGAAGATCTATGGTCCTTATAAGGAAAAGGCGTTCACAGAGGATAACGTGGTGCAAGAGCTGGAGAAATTGTTGGAGATGTTTTTGGGGCTATGATTCGAAGTGTGGGTGTGATCTTGATTGATGTGAAAATCAGAAAGCTGGCAACAATAGTGGAAGAACTCTCTATGAATATAGCCCAAATATTGTTACTCGTTCATGAGGAGATGGTCTCGATAAGGGCTATGATTCTTTAAAATCGTCTTGCTTTAGACGTCCTCTTGACAAAAGCCGGAGGGATTCTGTAAATTACTGTAAGTTTAACAGTGCTGCATGTATATTCCTGACAATAGTCTGGATATACGGATATATATTAGTAATATTTCAGAGATACATCAAGATTTGCGTGATTTGGATGCAGATGGGATTTGGTCACACATTGGCAAGGGATTTGGGAAGATTGGAAGCTGGGTTATCAGCCTAGGGCAAGAGATAATGGGATACATATTGAAACCCATCATAATAACCGTCATTTGTATCATTGTCTTATTGGGAGTCATGAAATCTTACAAATGGCAAAAAGCATGCCATAATGAGAACACCTTGAAGAAACAAGAGCAGCAGTTAGAACGACTGCAGGACAGTCATTATCTGCATCTTAAAGGGTTAGAAAAATTCAGACAGGGACGGCAAGCTATACCTCTGTTTAGGTCGATCTCTACTGCAAGGAGAAAACTGCAATAGAATAAGATGTTGGTGTTATGACACTAGTCATAAGAGGGGGGACTGATAGAGCGCTTACAGTACTCTAACTTGTATGGGTACATTATACTCATGGTTTAAATGCACTCGCATATATTTTTATCATTGCAGTGTATTGTTTTTCAAATGCATTCATTCTACATCTTAATAAGAAATGTAATGTGCACCTTAAAATAGAATTTACATGTATTAGAGACACCATCATTTCTGTATGCATAATGTGCAGAATGACATTATATTCATATCAATGTAATCATGTGTGTTAAAGTTGCCTGCACTGTAGGCCCAGAATTATAAATTGTTGACAGTTTTCAAAGCCCTGGTTGCTGAATGTTAGAAATGGGGGTCTCTTGTTGGCAATGGCTGGTGCCAATGTCCAAATAGGGACTCTTCTTCCTAAGTCAGGGCAAGTGGGCTACCCCCTACGACAACCCCTGCTCAACCTTGTGGTAACGTAGCACGAGTAGTTAGACCTATCTCAGAGGCAGTGTGTTAAGTATTTATGACCAAGTACAACAAGGCAGTAATGACACAACAAAAGGACACAACTCAGGTAGGTATAGAAAAATGGTATCTTTATCTAACAGTTCAACTCAAAGCTCTCAATGCGTTTCAAGAAACTACAATGCACGTAAACTAATAGGGACTCAAAAAGACAATAACGTATTCACTAGAACATGGAAATGACTGAGTTCAAGGCCGGGGCCTACGCAACCCGTTGCGCACCAGGTACCTGCTGTTAAAAGGGGACACAGCACTCAGCTTCTCAAAGAAGCAGAGACGGAGACAGGTGAACTCCCAGCAACCACAAGTCTTGGCTGCAGAGGTCCGCAGCATGCACCCACAAAGATTCAGCACTCGGGGACAGGCAGGCTCTCTGCGGCAGTAGCATGCGGCTGCGGCAGCCCGGACTGGTGGTGGAGATTACTCTCGTCCTGCAGCTCCGTGGTGGGCTCACAGCGACCGCAGCTCCCTCTTAGCTGCGGCGGCCCATGAGACGATAACGAAAATCCTCAACAATGGTAAACAAGCTGTGGGCATTCCGTGACAGCAGCTCTCTCTTAGCTGCGGTGGCCCACGAGACAATCCGCAATGGCACAAAGGGGCAAAAGTGCAGCAGCAGCTCTCTCTTAGCTGTGATGACCAGCAGGACAAATCTCAATGGGGCAAAGTTAGCAAAGGTGTGGGCACTCAGCGGCAGCAGCTCTCCCTTAGCTGTGACGGCCCATGGGACAAATCACAATGAGGCAAAGTGAGCAAAGCTGTGGGCGCTCAGCGGCAGCAGCTCTCTCTTAGCTGCAGCGGCCCATAGGACGAATCACGATAATGCAAAGTTGGCAAAGGTGCGGGCACTCAGCGGAGGCAGCTCTGTCTTAGCTGCTGCGGCCCCCAGGATGAATCCCAGTGATACAATGTTGGCAAAGGTGCGGGCACTCAGTGGCGGCGACTCTCTCTTAGCTGCAGCAGCCCACACGGATTCAGCAAGGGTTTTAAAGGATCAAATTCAGGTGGGCTCTCAGCGACGGCAGCTTTCTCTTAGCTGCAGCAGCCCACACAGATTTAGGTGGGCTCTCAGCGGGGGCACCTCTCTTTTAGCTGCAGCGGCTCACAAAGGTTCAGTGAAAGTTTAGAAGGTTCAAACTCAGGTGGGTTCTTAGAGGCGGCAGCACTCTCATAGCTGCAGCGGCCCACATAGATTCAGCGACAGTTTTAAAGGTTCTGATTCAGGTGGGCTCTCAGGGGCGGCAGCTATCTCTTAGCTGCAGCAGCCCACACAGATTCAGCGAAAGTTTGCAAGGTTCAGTCCGCAATCATCACAGTAGAACTAGAGGCTCCAGATTACTCGACGGAGGCCTGACCTGCAACAGAATTCCTCGCACAGGAATTCAGATGGCTGAGGGGATGAAGTCTAATGTCCCTGAGACTTCTGCAGGAGGCGCTCTCAATTCAAATCCTTGGGTAGTTTCTTCGGCAAGCTTAGTGAAAGTTTCAAAGTCCTTTCCTCTGTACACTCGGACAGAGTTTTGTCTTGACATCCAAAAGGAACTCCCTCGACTAAGTTCCAGTGCACCATTTTATACCTAAGAAGTTTTGTTCTCTAAAGTCACAAATCACTTGGTCCAGTCAGAACCAGTTTTGTGGGGTCGGGGAGCACTTGGTTTATGAGGCGACATCCTGCCCTTTGAGAATGAGGGGGTCTGCTAACAGACACCCAGTAGGAGGTGGAGCTATCATTTACCTTGCCAGGCATGGCCCTGCGCGGATCAAAGAGTCAACCCTCCCCATGCCCGGAATACTGATCTTTCTCTCAAGCAGGGCTGACACCGCTGGCCCTGCTGCTCCAAAACCATATGGCCAATACACATACTCGCCAAGCTTACAGAAACGCTTAGGCAGGAAACTACCGCATTTTCAGAAGAGGCATTTCCAAACATGGGATATATAAACGGTCCTTTCTAAAAGGTGTCTCTCAATGTCTTGAGCATAAACATATCAAACTCGAAGTTCCTATCAGGTTCCTGGGGTTAGGTAGGGTGATAGAAGGTAATTCTCAACAGGCCCATTCTGGCCTATGAGAACGGATAGTTTCACAGTAGCGACAGTGAAAGGTAGGGTAACTTACTATTAGAACATGCTACACAAATCTAGGCATTATGGTTATCCGAATTCATACAGTCATCTTTACACAGGGAGTGTTTGCGCTGTGGCACTGATTAGCAGTGGCACGGCAGCCAGAGCATCTAAATCCAGCCAATATAATAGAGAGGAAGAGAAAAGAGGAAGGAGGACCCATGCCAATGATGTCAGGTCTAACACTGAAGAAATAATTAAATGTATCTTTGTGTGTGCGAGAACAGTATGCTCTCACCCCATTGCAGGTTGCAGTAATTCCACCTCGTTATTTAAGGAGATAACTGGAATGTCGTTGAAGAGTCTGAGAAGTGGGAGGGGAGGATATCTTCTGTGCCTGGCCTATCTGAACTTCAAGGCCACTAGTAGACAAGAAATTTTAATTGAAGTAATGGAAAGCTACTGGGAAAACCTTACAAGTGAAATAATTTGTCATGTGATACATTTCCGAGGGGGCTGAATTGTGTCTTTTTATATGATGCACAGGGACAGAAAATCAGACTTCTAGATTTTCGGAGGAGAAGGAGCATCCTAAGAGCGAGCTCCATAGCCTTAAGCTATCTTGACCCATTTGACGTGAGAACTTCTAAGGAAGTCTACACGTGCTGACACCTTTGGAAAGAAGTTAGAGTACTCAGTCAGGAACCTTAATGAGAGTAGTGTAGGGAGAGATAATTCATGCTTTCCTTCTTAATTAACAAGGAACTAGATCCAGCCTCCATCCTGTGTTGTATTTTACTTCTTGAATAAGTCACTTTCTGCCTTTTGTGCTGAATTAGTTATATGCCTAGTTTCAGCTTTGTATTGATTTTTATTTACCTCTATTTATTGACTCTTTGATGCATGTATATACAGTTATTTTTGGCCTTATAATAAAATCCTTAAATTTGAATCGGACTCTGTGGATCTTTAAACATGATTACGTTGTACGTATAATCTTGAAGTGTTTATTCCTCTCGAGAACTTTCAGCAGGCAAATAAAAGACCATCAGTGCTAAATTTGGAAGGTAAGGCAAGGTCTAAATTTAGCGTAATCAACCTCACAACAGGATCTCCTTCCTCAGCCCCATCTGCTTTCCTTACAGTCCTGAGTAAGAGGTAGGACTTACAGATGTTACCCACATCTTCATCAAGTGGCACATTGAGAACTTGCAGGTATGTCCATGTCATTGCTACAGGGCCCAGTCGTGGGCTACTAAAGTAAGTCCACATCTCTT
Source organism: Lissotriton helveticus (assembly GCF_964261635.1). Classification (NCBI taxonomy): domain Eukaryota; kingdom Metazoa; phylum Chordata; class Amphibia; order Caudata; family Salamandridae; genus Lissotriton; species Lissotriton helveticus. The sequence goes on along the minus strand of NC_136057.1, from coordinate 1,143,267,822 downwards.
AACATTTGCAGAATTTGAAATTTTGGATGACAAATCACAAAGGATCCCTTCACTCAAGCGCAGATCCGCTACGCTGTTTAGTGGTTTAGTATTATGTCCTGTTATCATATCATACACACATGAATACAACTGACTGCTGTTTCTTGTTTCTTTTATTTGTCAGGTCAAGGAGGGGTCTGCCGTGGTGATTGTGCCAGCCAGAGAAGATACAGCAATCAAGAGAGGAAATCAGATGCTGCTCGGGAGAAGGACCATCTTCTTTTGAGGCAAGTTTGCCTAGCAGGGTGCGGTAGTGAGGGCGTAGCTTATATACCCTTGGGATGCAAGATGGCCCCTTAGACTTTGAAGTCTTGCAGGGTCTCGCAGTAAGCCTAAAGAAACATAGGTTCACACTTGCCTATATATCCGGCCTTGCATTACCCCTGAAATGTATATACAACTCGCTGTACTTTTTGATTCACACATACAATTGTGCATTACATTCCCTGAGTGTTTTTGCTCAAAATTACTTCCCCAGAGTATTTGAGCAATCACAGTTGGTGGTCACTTCATGTGTTACTGGTAATATGGTGAAAGAGTGTGGAAATGGCGCCATGCTTGGGTGTACTTATGTGTGTGCTGTCTGTACGTGCCCACGACAGTCAGCTGGAAAGCAAGAGATGCCTCTGGAAACTTGTTGTGTCCCTGGAGCTCAAACAGGAGGTCAGCCAACTGATCTTTGGTGTCACTTCCGGGTCCTGAGTTCTTGGCAAGCAGGCCCAGTCTTCCTTATTCAGACAGCAGGACAAACATTCTTCTGAATCTTCCCACACCCAGGAGTGTTTTAATGAGAGGTTCTATGGGTGCCACTTTTATACCCAGAAACAGCCTGTGTGTAGCGACCCCCCTTTGACTTACCCTCTGGTCAGTTCTTCCCTTTCCTCTGGGTCTGGCTCCAAACAAAGGGCAGGCAGGCCCAGTTGTGAGGTGCATCTGCCAATGACAGAATAGGCATCTTCAGAAGTCAGCTAACCTTTGAAGCTCAGGAAGGGCTGAGTATTAGTCCCCAGGCCATCTTGCTCAAGAGATGAATGCCCTTCCTTACACCCAAGGCCATTTAGTCCCCTGTGTGGAAGGAATACACATCATATAACAGGAGAGCCATTGACAGTCATGTGACCTTGGACACTGGTAGAAAGGCATGTTGAGTTTAGGCAGAAAAAAGGCCAACTTTCAGATTACTGCATTATACGAACAGCATTTCACAAACCAAATTGACCTATAAAGAGGATTTTAAATTACAAGTCAAGTGAGTGGAAGAAGTATTTCTACAGCTATTGCCAAACTCAAAATATCACTGATTATATGTAATAAGGTAACCCAGTGTTAGTGTATGGGAGAGCTAACCTTGCTACACTTAAAAATTACTTCGTTTTTTTTTCCTGCCAGGAGATGTAAAACTGAAGCACACATGTCCTACTTTTTTAATACAATGCACCCTGTGCTATGAGTTTTTAGAGCCTACCTTAGAGGTGACATATGAGTATTAAAAAAGAACACGGAGGTCTGGCAAACAAGTTTAGTTTGCTAGGTCGCAATGATAGTTTAAAATGTCACTACAGTGGCAGGCTTGAGACATGTTTACAGTGCTACATTAATGGGTGGCACCAAGAGCATTTAATTTACAAGCCCTGGATACGTGTATTAACATATACTAGGGACTCGTAAGTAACTTAAATGCACCGATCTGGTGTGTACCAATTTTACCATGTTTGTAAGGAGAGTACACGCATGTTACAACTGGTTAGCCAGAGAAAAGTGTGCCGAGTTCTAAAGCCAATAAAAACGGATTCAGCTAAGGAAGACACTTATTTTTCATTACTCTGCAGAAAGGACCAGGTTCTACAACACCCCAGACTCCTCTTTTTCATAACAGCCTTGACCTGTGCTCACCCTTCTACTCTTTTTTCATGTAGACAAGCACAAACAGAAACCGTATTTTACAGCCAGCAGTCAACTAATCACGTGCTGTGCAATGCCAGCAGTCCGCTAATGTAATGCAGTGCATGCAAGGCTGTGAATTCGTCTCTGTCAATGCAAAAATTACATCACTCCCATTTTAGATAAGAAGCAGTGTTAAGCCAACAATAGCTTTTATTTCGTGTTATCACTATTAAACAATTCTCCTCTACAATGCAAATGAATGCTAAAATTACATTTTCCAGCTATTTTTCAATAGATTTCTGTTTTCTGTTTCTAAATATTGGCATGTATGGTCTGCTCTTTTGTATATCATATTTGTATATGTACTTCATATGACAGGCAAGCCAGGACCCTCCGAACGTACATAGGAGGAAACTGAGGCCAGCTGAGGAGCGGCTAAAGTGGAGGGAAGAGGGATTCTGGCACTAGTAGTTGTGGGGCTTCCTTCTGTGAAACAGCCTTCTCTTCGTAGCAGGACCAGGTGACCAGCACTGGCATTCTTAATGCAAAAGGGGTTGCATGCCTCAGTCAATAAATCTGGATTTAATGTGTTAATGCAAGCAACCACTGGCATGCACAAATGCTATTTGTATGTGTTAGCTTATTATAGCCAGACCTATTGGCTTTGTCGATGGATGCTATTACTTATGTGTAGCTGCTGCACGCGCTCTTCTATCCATTAGGAGTGAACTAATCTAAAAATGCACCTATGCTAGAAAAGTGGTGTTTTCAATTGGCAAGCAACACTGTCTAATTTGCTTTTCATTCCCCTATAATTTAACATCCTATAAACCCTATAATCTCAAAGACGTTACACCTTAATGAAAGCATCATGGAATTCTTGTTAAGCACATTTGACAGCTGGAAAAAAAAGATTGAACCTTTGTTTTCAAGTTTGAATAGACCCCGGATTCACGCAGTGCCCCGATGTCCAGAGAGTAGTGCTTTATAAGTCTTGTGATAATACTATGTGTGCAAGACGTTTTCGTCGCAAAGACAAAATCCATGCATCCCTCAGAACACAGAACTCACATTCTCAGCTGACAGTTCTATGTTATGTACTGAATGTTGCATCATTTGTGCATTAGATTCGGCCTGGGCATTAAATTCCGCACCCCTCGCAAATTTTTGCAGAATTCTGTCAATTCCGCGATCCGCGGAGAACGGGGAATTGACAGAAATTCCACGATCCGCGGCATAGCAGGATTTTTTCTTTGTTTGCGCTTTCAAAATGTGTGTTCGCGTGCGTGGTAGTGACTTACCTGGATCCCTGCATTTGCCAATGAGTTTTCCTATCCGTTTGAGTGCTCCACGAGATTTTGGTAGCCGGCCAGGCGATCCCGCGAGAGTGTGCGATTGCGAATACGTCATTCAGACGCGCCATATAACATCCGCGTTCGCGAACAGGAAACACGCATGGCGAGCGGGCGCGACAAGTGAAACAAGATGGCAGCGACCGCATGGGCAAGTTTGCAATATATTTCCCCCCGAGCATGCAAACAGCGTCCCCGAACAGAAAAAAGCTTTGCGAACGGGAGGAACAAGCAATTCCGCGTGCTTGCGAAATTCTGAGGAACTTGCAGAGATTTTTTACCGTTTCCCAGAACTTTGCGTAATGTGACTACGCAAATTCCACCCACCCCTACTTTAGATATCTATTGTTTACTGAAAATTAAGCCTACATCCCCTCCAGTCAATCGGATTCCCACAGCATGCGCAGGTCACATCCAAGAAAAAAACATGATTTCCAGGCACTACAGACAAAAGCTAATCTATTTAATTTCTGACCACCCAAGAACTTTCATGGTTCTTTGTGGTATACATGAGCTCACTACTTAAGTTTTTTACTTACTCTGTGGGAAAATAGATCCCTTGTAAAAGTAATCTTTTTTAAAATCTTATAAACCTGTTTCGCTTAAAATTCTCTCTCACAATGAAAATGTGAATATCTGCTCAGCTCCCACAAAAGACTGAAAGTGTATCTTGGTATTGTTATGCATTGTATGTTCATGTTTTATTTGGTGGACACATCTGACTTTTCGATTCTCTTTGTAAATATTTAGATTCAGTTATTTAGATGCCCTTGGATGAACGTGCGCTTTACAAATCCACATTATGTTATGTTTGACCATTACTATAGCCTTATAGCCCGCCGAAGAGGGCTATACCGGCTATTAAAGGCCCTCTCCAGCGTTAAAGACCCCGAGCCCAAGGCGAGGGCCTTTAACAAGGGAGAGGGACTTTAATAGCGGTATAGTCCATCTACGAAGGGCTATAAGGCTATTAGAACATTCTGTCACTAGAGGACAGAATGGTCTAACAAAAAAAACAAAGCCTTTTGGGAGCGTGAGGGGATTGGAATCCCCTCAGGTTCCCTGAAGCCTTTGTCCACAGCCAGAACTGTGAACAAAGAAACATTGGAATGTTGGTGCTCCAGGCTTATACCAGCCATTATAAGCCCAGAGCACTCCATTGTTTTCATTGGAGCTCCCAACATTCCAATGTTCTAATATTGATTTTTACAGTTTGATGTGAGTGGTAGTATCTTATTTTCTATGCTTCCTAGAATCTGAAAACGTTTCTCTACAAAGAGTACCTGTTGTATGCTCTTTCCAAACCCATTTTTACTTCTCGACTACAACCAAGTTTGCACAGATATGAAGGAAGTGGTGGGGAGGTAGCTGAATGGATGGCACACAGTAGTAAAAGGGTCTCCCACAAAGAAGGGGTTAAAAGGCTGCTTGTGAAAGGCCATGGGCTGGTCTAAGACAAGAAAGGGGAGGGTAGGGAAATGGCCCAATGACCATAGAGGGCTGATGAAACTGAGAATGAGAGAGAAGGGTTGAAAATGTTTTACTGGTGATTTCCCTGATATTAAAACAAACTTTGCCTGCAGCAAGTTTTAATCCATGCAGGCTTCCATACCTTGCAAAAGACTTATACAGGGTGTCTTTACAAGTTCAAAAGTGCCTCAACTAGCAAAAATTGGCCACTGTTTTAGGTATCCAATTTACTAATCGGGCCACTTTTATTTTGGTACCCATGCTATTTTTTGTTTCAGTCGACCCTTGAAGGTAGAGTGGCAAAATGTGACATGAGATAATTCTCCTACCTTAAAGAGTATGGGTTGGTTACTGAGTACTATAACTACCCATGGGATGGAGGAAAGTGTGGGGAAACTGGGGAATTTATAGAGGGCCTAGCTTCACTCAGCTATGGAGTTTGCCTGAACTATGTTGATTAATTTAAAAGTGAGCAAATGGCAATGAAATTAATGTCTCTAAGGTGAAATAAGCAAAGTATCGGATCGGAGTACCTTATACTTTACAGTTATAGGGCATTTTTAGAGATCTCTGTGCAGTTTCTGACAAGACTTATTTAATATTTTCAGATTACCAAGGTATCACATATGTTTGGGGGTTTTGAGAGGTGGCACTAAGGGTTTATGTTAGACAAAGGTGTCAGAGTGCTTCATTATTCCTCAATATTCAAGAATTTTATATTCTGTCATTATTTGTCAAAAATTTTAGCTATAGGGATATGACAAATTGTGAAGCCTCACATCGTACCTTGTAAAAAAACTCAAGTAGGCATGAAATGAGCTGTTTTAATTTCAAAAACATGGCTTTCCGAGTCACTGTGAGAGTGGTGTGCTTATCAATCGTTTACCTGAAATGAGACCCCTACCTACTCACACTTATGTTCTCTTTTGTGTAAGTTTACTTTTTTCGGGTTCACAAGCGATGATTTAATATTCGTTTTATGACTGTAGAGACTCTGCAGTCAGGGCGGAGAACTCTGCACATAAAAATATAGCTACTGGATCCATATCGGGCTTTAAGATTAAGAAAACAGGATCTCTGAGTTGAATTCTTGCTTTATATCGCTGGCCCCCCCACAGTATCAAACTCTCAGTGCTGGGCTACCATGTAGGACCTGCAGTTGCTCCGCTGGTGGCAATACCTGACCCATTTATTCACCCACCACAGGAGCACTGGGCCATAGATAGGCAGGCAGGAATCTATAAGTACGCTAAATGGTCCTCCACCAGAGACTAAATAACCCTCACAGTGGCCTATAACCATATACTCAGGACTTTAACGCACGTCTTAGTTATATAAAACATAGTCAGGATCTGAGTAATCAGGTATTATTATACCTCTGTTGGAATGAATCCTGAGGCTTGAATTTTTTTCAATTATCGAATTCTTTCCTTGGGGTCCTCCTCAGTTATAGATTGTTCCAAATGAGCCTTTCGAGTTCAAGTTAACTTTGGAAAGTCTAACCACCTAATAACTATCTGAATATCAAGGTATAGTTCTTTATAATGCATATCCTGAAAATGCTACAGAAAGACAACTTTGATCTGATTGGAATAATCACTTTTAATTACTGGGTCTTCAAAAACTCTAATTAAGCCCCTACTTTGGCCTACATTTGATTACCAGTCTAACAATGGTCTACAGATTATTCCATGCCCATTTTGTTCAATGTACTAAACTCCCACTCTTATAATTAGGTTCATCCACCCAATAACTAAATCACTAATAATCTTCATTTTCTACAGATATTGGGCTGACCCCAGTTTTAGCCCACACAATCTCTCCTGCTATCTATTCAGCTGGTCTTCTAACTGCCTCTCCTCCATTCTGTAACTGCTAGCAGCCTAACATGCTATATAAGTAACAGTCTTAAACAGGCTTTGTAATTATTCCAAACTATCTACTTAGCAATTAAAGCTATTCTATTGTGAAAAAATAACATTCGACAGATTTATGTCACTTCATCAGGGAGGAATCAGGAGGAATCATTCACAAGTACTTTCCTATTGAATTCGTTGGCTAGATGTCTCCAATAATACCATTAGTTTGTGTGGTCTGAAAGATGTATAGGGAACTGGTCTCTTTCTCTGTCAGCCACCACCCAGTAACCCTGTATTATTAAACAAGCATTCTATTGGGGGAAACTGTCCATAGTTTATGGTAAGGTATATGTAACCGTTTTGCTGATAGTTTTTTGAGCATCAAATATCACAAAATGTATACTCATGAATTAGGGTATGCAAAAAAAGCTGGAGTTCACAAGTCGTGATATATGGGACAGATGTAGTTCCATCCAAGACCTCACTCCTAATAATTTTGAAATCCCTGGTCTTACATACTGGATGCATATTCTAATAACGGATAAGAGAACTTAAATTATAGTTGAATCATCCACATTTGGATCATGAAAAAAGAAAATGAACAGAGTATTGGCAGTGATCCAATTTTACCCTAGCACTATCCCATCCACCAACATGATAGAATATGAAGTTGATTAGCTCAGCCTTTTTATCACTGTTATTACTATTTCTAGTATTGACACCCTTGTAATAATTCAAGTAGGATTGATGAGAAAAGACTATAGTCTTTAGCCATCTCCCAGAAAAAGCTTCTTTTTAGCAAGTACCTAAAAATCTAAAGGTAATTGCCCTCACCCTTGAGCTGTTAACATTCAATGAAAGAAGTTTTAGCTCCCCATCCACTATCTTTGTATGTATGCTTGTATATGGTATTACCGTAGCACATACCTAGTCAAAATGCAGCAGAGCACTGAACATGGTCATCGACAAGCATAAAGTCAATGAGTATTAGGAGAGGAAGTTGGGTTGTGGATGTTAACTGCATTGTGATGTGGTATTCTTTAAAGAGATGAGTTTTCAACTTTTTGCTAAATTGGATAAGTATTGGGATGGTCCTCATGGATACAGAGATGTTGTTCCCAATCCTGGGTACATAGATACAAAAGACCTGCTGTCTTGTTTTTTCTTTTTTTACATTCATTAGTCTTCAATCGGATGATGCCCTGGCTGTGAATATGCCAAAAACCACATGAGATGGGCAGCCTGCCAGCAAGATAACAGGGGTGCTTGTTAAGATGTCTTTGAAATGATGCAATGGATTTTAAAAATAGTGTGGGCTTGCAAGGTGAACCATTGGAGTTCCTTCAGAATGAAGGTGATTGATGTGATCACATTTCTTCAAGGCCTAGATAAGGTATGCTGTGCTCTGTATAATGCGTCTAAGAAGTGCCAGTGTGAAGTCCGGAAGGTCATCAAGTAGGGTCCTGCCATCAACCAGATGTACAAACAACTACCCAGAAATGGTGGCTGGAGATATTGGTGCACACACTACAATATGCACAATATCCACAATACTAGTAGCAAGGTGACCACAATCATCTGGTGTTCTAGGAGGAGGAAGAGCCACAGAGTCTTCCCCAGCTGGAAAAGTTCCAAGTAAGATAAATGTTCTCCAAGCACTCCAAAATCCACAGTTGAGTTCATGGTATTAACAGGGTGTTCTTTATTTTCACATCTGTTTGCCAACTTCACCCTCACCAACACATTTAATCTTAGCTGTCAATGTTGCAGCAGATTTCCTCAGGGCTACAATTTCAAATATTACACAGTTTTAGAAAGGGGTATCTTATTATATTTGCTGGTGTACCATCACCCCGGTCAGTGACCAAAAATCACCAGGTGCTAAAAAGGTTAGCGTGATCTGTCAGAAGTTTGATTGTGAGCCAAACTCTAGTTCCTAGGGAAGTTTGTTATACCCAAATTTAAAGTCTTAGTACATTAGTTCATTTGCTGAGTGTCATATATTTAATGTCTGAGGAGTCCAGAAGGCATGTTCCTGTTTCTTTGCGCACTAAAGTATCCAGTCACCATAAACAGTGAGAGCATAGATGTCATTGTGTGTTAGTCTAAAGCGGAATACCATACTAATATCACATTTCCCTGTAGGACTCACCTGGTCCTGTCGAGATAAGCTGTAACAAGTCTCAGTATGACTTCAATATTTGCATACCAGTTGTGTTATGCCATAACAAGTCTCAGTTTGTCATCCAAATGTAAAGTAGCTGTAATTGGATGAAAATACCATGTAATATTGCCAGGCTACACTAATAGTTCTTTGTTTGCATACCAAACAGTATCTCTTATCTCACTAGTTCTGCCCACCGTGAGTGCTGTAAGAGGTGCTCTTATGAGTAAGCCATCCTATCTGTAATGTAATTAATGAGAATGCAAGCTACATATTAGAGAGCCCAGATTCACTTCTATCTATATGAAAACATTATTCAATAGTATCAACCTTTTCACCCTCATCACCAAAGATTTAGGCCATCGCAGTCTCTTATTTCTGACACCACTCAGTTACATATTATCACTTGTTTTCACTCATATACCCCCTGTACTTGGCTATCAATCCAACCATTATATTGTGGCCCAGGCACCCACTATGGCCATTGTTAGCACACCTTTCTCCTATGTCACATTAGTTAGTTTGCTCATGAGAGAGAAACTATCAGTTTGTACATACATGATGTCCCATGCACTGACCCACACATTCAATCTGCACTCATATTGTATTTCTTTACTTTGATTGTGAGGGAGACAACCTCTCAATCATAATAACACAACCTAGGTCTTCTTATCATCACTAATAGCATCCTCACTAAGGAATCCCACACTTTGATTATATCAAAGATTCCCACAGTAATTATAGTCAACCCAACACCCCCCGTGTCCCATGTGGTAACTCGCATTATCAGTCTCCACTCGCACCCCAACATTCAATCTCCAATCAAAGGACCATCTCTTCTAGCATTCCATAGCATTAGCCTTAATCAGTCTTGTCAAATAATTCTGGCTCGCAAATCCGGTTCCCCTTTTGACACCTGCCTGCCTGCGGTCCTACATGTCATTTTGGACATTGTCACTCCACTAATTAACAAAATAATAAATTCTTCATTGGCTACAGCAGAAGTACCTGCAGACTGGAAGCTCGCAGCAGTCATACCACTTCAGAAAAAACAGGTTGCAGATCCCTCCATCTCTTAAACCTCCGTCATATCTCACTACTTCCCACCTTTGCTAAAATCGTTGAAAAACTGGTTAATAAACAGTTAAACGTTTTAGAAGAGGCCAAGATCCTACACCCCCGCCAATCGGGTTTCTGTCCTAAACATTCAACTGAATCTGCACTATTGGAAGTCGCAGATACTTTAAAATTAACTCTCGATTCTGGGAAGAATGCGGTACTGATTTTGTTGGATTTTTCAGCCACTTTCAACATCATCTCACATGATATACCATTACAACATATAAAAAGTTGTGGCATATCCCATCTTGCCCTGCCTGGCTGAAATACTTTCTCTCCAACCATAGGCAAACTGTTACTTTAGGACCTTATCTGTCAACTGAACGACCCATCACATCATGCATACTGCAGGTATCTTCTCTCAGCCCAATACTGTTTAACATCTCCATGGCCCCACTCATCTTGCTGATATCTTCTTTTAATATCGAAACAACCTCATATGCTGATGACACGCAGCTGATCCTAGCCCTTGATAAAGGCTAAACAAATTCAGAGCATAACTTTAAGCTACGCCTAACAGAAGTCAATCGGTGGATGCAACTAAACCACTTCAAATGTAGCACAGACAAGACGGAAATCATGCTAGTAGGGAATTCAAACCCTCTCAATTCGTCATTATGGTGGCCTGAAGTGCCCATCATCACCCAATACCGCTGAGGTGGTAAGAAACCTCGGGAAAATTTTGACGCCACTCTCTCATGCTGCCTACAAGCACTCACAGTGGCAGGGATGTCTTTCAAGCTGATAAAATCTCTCAAAAATGTATTCAACTTCATCCCCTGCTCAGCAAGAAAGACAGTGGCCGTGACACTTAAGTTATAATCTAGATTATTGCAACAGCCAGTATGCAGGTGTCACCAAACAGTTCTTACGGAAGCTGCAAACAGTGCAACATACAGCCACTCATTTGGCACTAAAATGCCCTGCCATTCCTTGGCCTAAAGAACTCTGCACTGGCTACCAATTAATAAAAGACTACCCTTCAAGATCCTGCTAATTACTTTCAGAGACTTTTGAGCATCAGGGCAAAAATAACGAGGGCCTGATTACGATTCGGTCGGAAACGGCTCCGACTGTCAGTAGTGCCTTTTTGCCCTCATAGTAATAAGCCAGACGGATTCCTTTCCAACCGCCCCATTACGATGAAGGTGGTCGGTAAGGAATCCAAATGGTCTTTCTGACTGGCTTCTGATGGGCTCAAAGAGCCCGTCCGCCAGTCGGAATGAGGCCAGCAATCCCAAGGGCGGATCTTTCCGCCCTTGGGATTACAATGTTGGGTTTCGGCAGCTTTTCCTTGCCAGTCTTTCCGACACAGAAAGGCTATAAGAATTCGAGTTTGGTGGCCCCAACATGGTGCACAGCCTCTGGTTGGAGGCCAAGGGGGCATGTTGATCCCTGCAGGGATGAACTGCACCTCCTATTTTACACCTGGAGCATGCATTTTGGCCAGAATACATGCTCCCATTGTAAAGTATAGGAATGTGACCGAACACTGTTCAGTCGCATCCTAATTAGTCGGTCGGGACTGCCGACCGGGTGTCAGTCGGTCCTTTGACCAAGACAATGTCGGGAGGAGAAAGCTCCACCGGACATCGTAATAGGGCCCCTAGTCTCCAAATGTACGCCTTATGTCATGGCTTGCATGCTCAGCTCTTCATCAACGAATTTGCTTAAACCTCCTACCTTCAGGTAAAGACAAAATATGGTAAATGCCTCACAGTCCTTGGGACTAGAGCCTCGAATCTTCTTCCTTGCCATCTTAGATCAACTGAATCAGAACTTCTCTTTAAGAAACTTCTGAAGATCTGGATCTTTGCAGCCCCGGACTCTCTGTACTTTTCCCTCATCTAGAAACCATACCCTGTTCATGTATGCTCTAAATTTAATTCCCGCTTAGCACCAGAATGCTCCATGCAGAATGACAGCTGCACTCTAAAAATGCTAAATTCATTCATTCATTTAATCATGCTATATCCACTTGGTTAGAGCATGAGAGTGACTCAATCGTAATAACACTACTTTGGTGTTCTTATCAACACTCATATTACTGTCACTTGGTATTGCCTATACTTTTGTTATATCATACATCCCGCAGTAATTGTAGTCACACCAGCACTCCTCAAATCCCAAGTGGTGACTTGCATCACCAGTCTCCACTTGCTTCATACCAGATCCCCAAATCTGGGCTCACATCATCAAAGAGGTCCCCACACCTCTAGCCCCAGTTCACAAAGTGTCCTACATTCCCCTTTAAAAGTATGCATTCATCAAAATATTTACCTTAAAGAGAGTACTCCCGGCAAACTATCTTGTAGGGTGTATGGAGTTCTGTATTGGCATCATCTTGTAACACCCTTTTATACTGCATTTTTTACATGTCTATGTCGTGCACAACGACGGACTCCACATTGAAGAGGTCTTGACCATGCATACTTTCTGCGGCAGCCATCTTTGTGTATCCAAATCTTAATGGTCATCTTTCTAAGTATGGCATGTAAACCAAAAAATATAACTATCCAGGGCCCAGAATATACCCACATGTTAATAGGTGTGGCTGGGGGAGCGCTCTAGTCGCGCCGGCCTCCCGCCCTCCCGGAGTATTTAGCTGGGCTTCTCGGCGGCCGCATTGCCTTTGAAGCTCTCCCTAGTGAGGGTAACTAGGGCTGCGAGCTTGCTGCTATTTGCACTGTCTTGAGAATACTTTGCATCATTTTTAGGAGGCATCTTACTTCAAAGAAAGCTTTTTAAGATCGTTTTGCACTTTTTAACATTGGGGGCTTTTAGTGATGATAATTGGGGAAAAGTAAGTTACAGGCACTCTGACACCTTTACACGCTCTTAATACCTCTTTTCCTGCCTCGCCTAGCCGATTTTCAAGCCGGCTTAGGGCGGCGGTGGGCACCATCTTAGGTGTGGCTGGGGGAGCGCTCTAGTCGCGCCGCCCTCCCGCCCTCCCGGAGTATTTAGCTGGGCTTCTCGGCGGCCGCATTGCCTTTGAAGCTCTCCCTAGTGAGGGTAACTAGGGCTGCGAGCTTGCTGCTATTTGCACTGTCTTGAGAATACTTTGCATCATTTTTAGGAGGCATCTTACTTCAAAGGAAGCTTTTTAAGATCGTTTTGCACTTTTTAACATTGGGGGCTTTTTAGTGATGATAATTGGGGAAAAGTAATTTACAGGCACTCTGACACCTTTACACGCTCTTAATACCTCTTTTCCTGCCTCGCCTAGCCGATTTTCAAGCCGGCTTAGGGCGGCGGTGGGCGCCATCTTAGGTGTGGCTGGGGGAGCGCTCTAGTCGCGCCGGCCTCCCACCCTCCTCACACCCTATATAATGTGTGTCATGACCAGACAGTGCAGCGGGCTGGCGCAGCGGGTGCGCCGTGCGCGCGCCGAAGCCGCGCCAAAGCCAAGCCCGTCTGCGCCCGTCCGAGCCTGGCCCGAGCCCAGGGCCACCCCCACTGCCCCTAATGAGACAGTACGTCGTACTTATACTTCGAACGACCTTATGTCCTTAAATAAGATCTTACAGAAGGCCCATGATCAACTAACATGCTTGTATGCAGACCCGATTGCAGGACCTTTTACCTGCACGCTCTGCATCAATAATAGACGACAAACAACAATACACCAAAAAAATATACAAGCTGCGCTTGTTAACGTCCGCTCCCTTCCATGCCACAAAATAGATATACTTGAGCTAATTACCTCCCATGCTCTTGACCTCTTATTCCTCATGGAAACATGGGGAGACGAGGCATCAGGCCCGGACTTTAAAGCCGCCATGCCCGAAGATTACTGCGTATTCAGGCAGGATCGTACCTTAACAAAAAAAGGCGGCGCGGTTGCTATAATCTATCGCAATTGCTTCCAAGTCAAAGCTATCGATTTACAGCACCCTCACTGCGAGGCATTTGCTTTTACTATCACTCTTGCTGCTAAGCAATCACTTACCGGCGTTTTACTGTATCGGCCCCCAGGCTCCTGCACTGTATTTCTGTCACAGTTGAATCGACTAAGCGAACTAGCCGTAGAGAATAAACATTTTACCTTACTAGGAGATTTCAATTTCTATCTCGAATCCCTAACCGACAGAGACACTTTCCAGCTTATCAACGACTTACTACCCATTGAACTCAAACAACTGGTTTCCACTCCCACACACAAAGCTGGACATACACTTGATGGTATTTTCACTAATAACCCAAACATTATTATAAATAAAACATTACCTTTAACATGGTCTGATCACTCAGCAATCTTATTCGACATTAAAATTAAAAGCCCTATATACAACAAGGCATCTTCCAACCCATTTCAAATCACTAGAGATTGGAGAAACCTTGATCGGACACGACTTATTCAGACCCTTACTGATGTATTTTCCTGTGCAGATACAGAGACAGACCCAAACATTGCAGCTAATAATTATACCTCAAGCCTGGAAGAAGCATTCACAACATTAGCCCCACCCAGATCCTCTAAATATAATAGAAAAACCCCCTCGGCCCCCTGGTTCTCCGAACAATTAAGACTACAAAGACAACAATGCCGAAACTTAGAACGCCATTGGCGCAAACAATATCATTCGGCTGACAAAATAGCCTACAAATCTGCTCTTTACAAATATAAACAGATGATAACCATAGAGAAAAACAACTATTACACTATTCAAATTGATCAGGCAAAATGCACCATGAAAAAACTGTTTCAGGTGGTGAACCACCTGGCAGCACCCTCAAGCCCTCCTACTGAAACATCTCAAACCCTCTGCAATGCACTGGCAGACTTCTTCTCCGAAAAAGTCACGTCCATATTTAAGGACTTTACTCCTAAAGCTACTATTACCAAAACAACTAACACACAAACAAGTTTGGACATACCAAGCTTCATGGAATTCACTAATATACACCCTCAATACATCTATAAACTTATTTCATCTATCAAATCTGGATCTCCTTTGGACCCCTGTCATCCAGCGATTCTTAATACCATCCCAGACATCATCACTCCACCTTTAACACACATCTGCAATTCCATGTTCTTATCGGGCTCATACCCTACTATTTGGAAAAACACAATAATCAAACCTTTGAATCCATCATGAACCAACAGCTGTCTGAATTTATCCATAACAACGAACTTTTAGATGACACCCAGTTCGGCTTCAGACAGGGACACGGTACAGAAACCGCCCTGATAAAGGCTGCAGATGAAATAAGGAAGACTATGGACAACGGTGGAGAGGCTGTACTCATCCTACTGGATTTATCGGCGGCCTTCTACACGGTCGATCACTCCACCTTGATCGATCGTGTCGAAGCCATCGGTATTACACACAAAGCCAAGGACCTCATTGCATCCTTTCTGGCAGACCGTAAACAGGCAGTTAAACTGGGCTCATATACTTCCCCCACTTTCACCCTCCCTTGTTGGGTCCCACAAGGCTCCTCGCTAAGTCCGACTCTTTTCAACATATATGTTTCGGACTTAGCGAGGGTAATAAAAGCCTATAACATCAACTTAACGACATACGCCGACGACACTCAGTTGGTAGTATCCATACACAGGGATGGCCCCAAAAAAGCGGCAAATTTTAAAGAAGGCATGAGGGCCATCAGTAGTTGGATGTCTTCCAACTGCTTAAAACTCAATTCTACAAAGACCGAAGTTATGTTGTTCGGCAAGATCCAGCCAACATGGTCCCCCCTTTGGTGGCCGGAGGAAATGGGCACTCCACCTGAGCCAGTCAGTAAAGTCAGAAATTTGGGAGTCATTTTTGATGACAAACTCCATTTTCACCATCATGTCAACTCAGTAGTTTCTTCATCATTTAACATACTAAGAAAAATCAAGAAAATACTCCCATATCTCCCTAAAGCGGCAGGAAAAACCCTCATTTCAACACTTGTGTTCTCACGCACTGACTATTGTAACGCCCTCCTTCTGAACGCACAAGAAAAGGTCATCGCCAAACTCCAGATGATACAAAATGCCTCAGCTAGAGTTTTACTGGGCATCTCAAAATTCAGTCCCATCTCTAAACACATCAAACATCTGCATTGGCTTCCCATCAGAAGCCGCACAAAATTCAAATCTCTCTGTATTGTCTACAAGGCAATTAACAACCTTGGACCTAAATTCCTTAGGAAATCTTTTAAACCTCATATTGCCCCCAGAACGCTTCGTTCCAATACTGCCCATTTGCTCAACATATCCAGAACAAGAAGTGTTAACTGGGGAGACAGATGCTTCACGAATGCCGCTGCAAGATTGTGGAACTCCCTCCCCCTAAAAATAAAGATCAGTCCCACCCTCACTATTTTCAGGAAGCAATTAAAAACATGGTTATTTTCTCAGTAACCTTATCATCCTCAGTAACCCCTTCACTCTCAGGAAGCAACTAAAGAAAGGGTTGCCGTGTCAGTATTCTCATACCAGTAGTCTTAACCACAGCATCAGCGCCGAGACACCCCTGGGTAATTGCAGCGCTTTAAAAATCGCGTAAATAAATAAAATAAATAAATTAATACAAAAACATATTCTACCTTATCTTATGTTTGTTTTGCTACATATTTGAGTGCCGTCCGTATTGTTCTACCGAGCATGTCTACAGCAGCCACGGTCGGCAGTGGGAGTACCTTCAGGGCCGTGACGTGGGGAGGGGGCGGGGCAAGGTGGGGGGTTGTAATGTATGGATTACGGAGTTTTACAGGTAAGTAAACATTTAAATAAATAAAACGAATTTCGTTGGACGCACTGCATTACATTTGGTCTTGACCAAGTATACTCTCTACTGCGGCCATCTTTATGCATCCTAATTGTCAGAAATGGTGGTCGCTAGTTGGCAGAGGTAGGCACCTTTGACCAAATAGGAACCCTTCTTCCCAGTCAGGGTTAGGGGGATACACTTCGAAAATAATCCCTGCTCACCCCCTTGGTAGCTTGGCACGAGCAGGCAAGATTATCTCAGCGGCAGTGTGTAAAGCATTTTGAACACATACACTAATACAGAGAAAACACTACAAATGGACAACACACCAGTTTAGAAAAAAAGTAATCTTTATCTAAACCAAACAAGACCAAAAAACAAAAATCCACAATACAATATTAAAAATATTACTTTTAAATGTTAGAAACAGATCAGTTCAAAGCGAATTGCAGATGTGATACTTTTCGCACAAATTACCTTGGATGCGTCGCCCACACATACAAAAAGGTTCACAGGGAAGGTGATGCGTTGGTTCCTTATACCCAGGGAAGGTGATGCATCTGTTCCTTGCTCCGGGGGCGGTGATGCGTCTGTTCCTTACCACTGCACAGGTGGGGTGATGCGTTGGTTCCTTACTGAAGAGGAGGGGATGCATCAGTTTCTTACTGCGTGGGGAGGTGATGCATCGGCTTTTACTGTGTACCCCTACGATGCGACAGACTTGGTGCGTCGATGCAATGCGACGATCTGGGACAATGCATGGGTTCTTGCAGCCGCATAGCAGGGCTTGTGTCAGAATCGGTGCAGTGATCTTGGACTTCAGAAATCGATGCACTCAATGCGGCATGCAGCGATTTCTTGAGCTGCGAGCAGGCTTTGCAACGATTTCTTCGTTGCAGATGCATCAGGCTTCTCGAAGTTGTGTTACTTTTCCAGCTCCCGATAGCAAAAAGCCTCCATAGGTCCCAAACAAAAGCAGGCATCTCTTAGCAGGTCAGAATTCCCAGACAGGAAGTTCAGGGGAGCTTGTGGTGAAATCTTTGGGTCCCTGAGACTTCAGAACATAGGGGAGAGGAGTTGGCCTAACGGCTAGGGCGCTCGACCTCGGACCTGGGGATCTGGGTTCGAGTCTCAGTAACAACGCCAAAACCTCCTGTGATTCTGGGCAAATCACTTAATCTCCCCGTGCCTAAAATAAAAGTGTGTCCTCATGTAACGTAACTGAAAAATATGTAAAGCGCTCTGATACCTGATTCAGTTCGGGTCTAGTTCGCGCTATATAAAACTCTGCAAAAAAAGAACAGGAGGCAAGCTGAGTTTCAAGTCCTTGGAGATCTTCCTCAAACAGGGGACACAGCAAACAGCAAAGTCATTTTCCCTTTCCTAGGCAGAAAGTAGCCACTGCAGGCTAACCCCAGACAGCAAACAGCACCGTGGCAGTATTCCTCCTCAGTTTCTCCAGCTCTTCTCCTTGGCAAAGTTTCCGCTTGATTCCCAAAGTGATCTAAAATTCTTGGGACTGGGCCCGATATTTATACAGCAAAATCCTTTGTTCACTGGTGGCAGAGAAGCCCTGTGCTCAGTCAAAACCAGTTCTGTTCTCTCTTGTGCAGTTTCCTGGCAGGAGGTGGAGACAGCATTGTGGAAGGCAGAACAGGCCCATTCAGGTGAACGGAAACCTCCTCCCCCTACTCTAAATGCAGACCAGGTCTTTTCAGCCCAGGCCTGATTCATCCAGATTTTCTACTGCCACTTCACCTCCCCAGCCCCTGTCACTCCAAAGCCAGACAGCCAATACACATCCTAGCAGAGGCACACTGGATGGCTAAGCAAGAAAATACTTACTTTCTAAAAGTGCTATTTTCATACACAGAATGTAAAAATTACCCTGACTAAAAGATGCATTTTAACATTCTGAGTTTGTGCATACTAAAATTTATTTTCCTACCTTGTTCCCAGGGGTAGTTATGTTTATAAGCTGTTATAAGCAAACTCCCCATTATGTCCTATGGGAACAGGCAGCCTTGCAATAGTGAAAAACAAAATTGCCTGTATTTCACTATCAGGACATGCCACACACAGCAGGGCATGTCCTACCTTTCACATACACTGGGCCCTGCCCACAGGGGTCCCCTGGGACAACCTTAAGGGCGACTAACATGTTAGAAAAGGGAAGTTTAGGGCCTGGCAAGTGGGTGCACTTGCCAGGTCAACATGGCAGTACTAGACTGCACACAGGTTTTGCATTGGCAGGCCTGAGTTACATTTAATGGCTGCTTATGTGGGTGGCATATTCAGGGCTGCAGCCCACTTGCAGCATTTGATTTACAGGCTCACCCGGAGGAAACGGAACATTGTTATGTACTTTAGGCAGGGTATATAAACAAGGTCAACAGTTATTCCCCATACCATGTTCTTATCTCCCTATTTAGGTTGGCAGTGATCTGTGGAAATAGGTTAAGATCCAAAGTGGTACAGTTTGTGTTACTAAGTTAAGTGTGAATCTATCTCTTATAGTCATCTTCTTGTAAGGATATGAATGCCCCTCTCTCTGAGGGGGTTAAATTGTTCATAGCTGTCCCTACCCTTCCTTGTGTTGAGTTATGGGGAATAACATCCAAGTATCTAACTCAGTTTTTGATGAAAGTGCCAAAAGTATTATCGCTAGAGAGATTTGGGGTCTATTTCAATTTTGGTTTTAACCCACTGTTTCTGCTGTAGACCATATCAATACCTAGGTCTGCGATCACATTCTTTGCACCAGTGACATCCTCATCTTCAGTAGTAAGTGTTAATAGATGTGACAGTACAAAGGCTTAAACATAGGTTTTGAGGTCGCTTTCAGGAAGAAACAGTTTCACTTTGTTTAGAAAAGAGAGCTGATAGCAGGCCTTTTTTTGTTATTTCGACAAAGTGTTCCTTGAGAGGGAGGTTGGATCCAGCTGAATACAAAGCCAATACGCACAAAGTTATTTAGCATTTCTTATCAGATTGAATTGCTATTTTGGGCCATTAAGAAATGCTAAATAACCTTAGCTTATGTATAAAGGTAGAAACACGGTCGCGAAATACGATTTCTACACAGTAGAAATTGCATTTTGAGATTCCCAAAATAGGAAATCACAAATAGGGAGTTCCTACTTGCAATTTCCTAACCGGATGTACATAGCATTTCATAAATACAAAATGAGCATTTAGGAAATGCTTTTGCCATCAAATCCCATCCGATGGTAATCAGTTACAATTTTGGAAAAGGCACCCAATGTGCATTTTTTGCAGTGCCAGCGTAGAGTGCTGTTGTCACAGATTATACATGTGCAGTGAATAAGTGAAATGTTCACTATTATGCATGAATAAACAACCATGTACCTGTTTGGCTGTTAGTTGAAAAAGTATTTTTAGTTTCACTGCTTTGAACTAATGGTCCTCTTTTTACAAACTATCACAGCTTACAGTTTATTTGCCATCAGTTTTACAAAGTGTAACCATTACTTCCATCTAAACATCGTAGCCAAGGAAAGGGTGATTAGCAGGAATCCAGCGGTCGCTGGAACAGTTTGCGAGCACAAGTGCGTGGGCAACAACTGTGACTTCTAATTGACCACAAAGCACCATCCACTGGCTTATTGCCAGTAATCAAAGGCATTGTTTTGTAACCTCCCCATCACTGCTAGCAAGCAACCTGAATGGCTATGTGCCAGCATGCATAATATATACAATTATAGATGTGTACCATCTTCAAATGTTCGTAGGTGTTTTTCTTTGGATTTTCGGTGTAGAGGCACAGGTTCGTTTTCCCTTTATTTTTGCAGCGTGAGGCAACAGACAACAATGATGGCTTGTTTATTACTGGGTGGCTTCCTTCTTACAAGTCTACCTTAGAGTGAGGCTTCGGTTTTTAATGGCAGCTGTTGGTCCAGTAAATGGCACACTGGAACTATATTACGTCATAGCGGTGGTTTATGAGTTTTGTTAATCACTGCCTTGACGCACACACAATGGGTTGTGACTTTCATAAAACCCTGTTCACGATAGTGTAAGGCTATTAGAAGTATGTATAACAGATACATACACAAAAATTAACACATATATGTAACACTGATTAGTTTTCTAGCGCAGCCCTCTAACATAATATCTTTGAAATACTGGTCGTAAATTTTGCTTTCACAAATTAACATTATTTCTTCTGTTACTTTCGGTGACAATGACTGCCTTGCTGGGCTTTTTAACTACACGTGCTATTTAAATTATGGCGTACCATGCATTCCTTTGCAGAGACAGGAAAGGCAGTGTATGGTTCTTCACATAAACAGTGTGCCTATCAACAACATCACATTAAACATTCAAAATATGTGCAGATTTCGAATTCAATATTCATCTTCACTTGCATTTTGCCCTCTGCAAGAGTCCGTGCAAACATGCATAGGTGTGTGTGAAACTATGTGGAGGGTCTATATTGCAAGGATCAAGCATGATTACTGGAATTAAAAGAGCTCATTATATCATGACAGAAAGCTTAACTGGAAGTATGAGAAACACGAGTAAACCTGAAGTGTGTTATTTCTATATCTCTGTCATGTGACTGCAGAATACTTACGACGCATTGTGTAAGTGGCTAGATTCCCACCACATGCACGCTGAAAAACAATTGTACTGTAATGCCTTATGCTGTCATTATGGATTAATTCGGACGAGTCAGAAAGGAAAAACAAATGTGGAAAATGTGACATGAAATTCCAGCATGCAGAGAGACACTCCACAGAGAAAAAAACAAGAAAAATATGCAGACTTTGGTATTTACACCAAGCAGGTAAAATGTGTTCTCCGCCCCTGTGACACAAAAGAAAATCAAGTGAATTAAGTGAATCCCGAGAAGGAAGAAAACTTTGAACTGTTTAAATTTTACGAGGAGGAGTTTGGTTGTGATGAGGTAAGTTTACGTTGGATGGTTACATTAGTCAAAATGAGATCCTGACGTGGACACATTGGACAGAGAATTTATGAGAGTTTTAAAGGATCCAAAAAGGACATTGATGTTTAGTCCATTTGATGTTAGGGATCCAAGATGCAAATTGTTGGCCTATGGACCATATCTGTAGCAATATTAAAGAATGGATCAGAAAGGCTTTGGACAAGGACGTTTCTGGAATTATAAGAGCTGAGTATTCAAGACCCATTATAGACAATAAAGTGTGTGTTGCAGTGAATTTGGATCAGAAAAGATTAAATTTTTGTTGAATTCGGGAAGGGATCTTAGGAAGGGTCTGCAACGTTTGTTAAAACAGTGTCAGGATACATTCTTATACATAACAGTTTGCACATATATTACGGCATTCCTTAACATTGTGGAGGTTTACATTGAGCACTTGAGAAGGTAATTCTAGAGGGAAATATATTTCTTGGAGACTGCTAATACAGGATTAGTGACAGAAAGGAGGAAAGCAACTTTTTTAAATAAAGAAATTCGGGGTACTTAGCAAATAAAGTAGTTAGCTCATTGGCAAAGGGTTTTTTGTTCCGGACATGGAATGGTAAAGAGCATCTGAAAATACGTTTCAACATTTACGGCCTTAAAAAAAGCCGGAACTCATTGAGAACAGTTTTTGGAGAACATGGTATTTTTATAGGCTGGAAAAAAAAGAGGACAGTTTTCCAACCGGGCCTTTTGTAGGTCCCAGTAATAAAATCAAGGAAGAGGCTACTTTCATGGACTTCAGACTGACACTGGGTTTTTCCAAAAAAAGAGGAAGCTAAGACCGAAGCAGAAGCCGTAGTAGAAGAGGTAGAGGTTGGTCATCCAGTGAAACTAAAGGAGCATGAATGTTGCCACTGCTGTCCCCTGGGAGGAAAGATAGGAACATCTTTACAGAACCTAGGAAAGAATTACAAAGGACCCTTCTGAGTTAGAGAAAGAGTAGGAGGTGACAAAATAGAGTTCACGGTGATTTAAGTGCAAATTCACAGAGCATTAGGGTCAGTATGAGACGGTGATAGATCCAGAGGTGGAAAAGCTGTTGAACAAAGGAGTTATAAGAAAAGTGCCGGATACTGAGAAGGTGTGTGTGAGGTCAGTCTTTTTTGTAGCGAAGAAGGCAAAAGAGATGGTACCCAGCCAAATTTTAAAAGAGTTGCATTTTTGCACTTCACAATTCCAATGGGAGAGAAGAGTCAGGCTTACCTTAATTTCAGATGGAGAGAACAGCTGTAAATATTTGTGCATATGTATTTTAGGGAGCATGGAGTAAGATCATTTATCTACCTAGATGACATTTTAGTGGTGCCTGAGCAGTTAGAACAGGGTTTGATGTATTTGAGCATGGTAAACACATCTTTATAGCATTCCTTATAAATGTGGTAGAGTTCACTGATGACTCCTTTCAAGATGTTTGAGTTTTGGATTTCCAAGTGGATATTGTCCAAGTGCTATCAAATTGCCAGAGAGATATTTAAGAACCATATGGCAAGAAGTAGGTCATTCGTTGAACAATATACAGTTTTCTTGGGAGATTTGGCAAGGGTGAATTGATATATGTCATTATCAATTTAGTATTCCCATCTCTGTTACTTTGCAGAGTGCTAATGTTATTGAATGCACATTATTTGCAGAAAGGATTGTCGAAAGGGACTAAGGAAGACTTCTAAATGGAGCTGAGGGCAAAGTTAATTTGGTGACTGAAGAAGCTGGAGGCATCGAACGAGCAGGCAACTTTAAGCTTGAGGTGTGACGTTGTTCTGGCGTCCAATGCAAGCACTATGGAATGGGTTGCTAAGTCATGGAGGAATATTGTAGTTAAATGCGAAACAGCAACACCTAGATTATCTCCAGATGAAAGGATGGACAATGTTTTGGCTGTAAGTTGGTGCAGAGACAGAATATTGAGTAAAAAATATCGAGTTGCACAAATATTTATTCCTTAATATCGTGGGTCAGAAATATTGACAGCACAAATATCGTGGTCAAGAATATCAATTTGGATAAGTAATATTGATTTTAAAAGTATCGAAGGGTTTAATATTGTTTGGAAGAATATAGTTGTTAAAAATATCTTTTTTTTAATGTTATGTATTTTAGTAAATATTTTACATATATGTGGTGTATTTTTTTGTATAAGAACGGTTTGTATTTTATATATATGTGCACTTTTCTTGTAGTTATGAATTTTGTTTTATTTAAAGTTTGCGTTTTAAGTTATATAGCGGGTTGTGGTGTTATAAGGTAACAGGGTGGGAAGCAATGTCACTATAATAAATGTATTGATTTTTTTATTGATATTTTTATTGAGATGTTATAATTTTAAATGTGCAAAGTAATGTATTAATAATTAAATACATAATTGGTTATTAATATGTTTTAATAAAATAATTGGTCATTAATTATGGTATTTGCATAATGAATTTTAGGTGTTTGTTGTGGTGGTTATAGGTGTAATGGGTGGGAATTAATCTATTTTTGATTAATGAATTTATAATTAGTTGTTAATTAATTTAAATTAATTAACTGGTAAATAATGTAGGTAATTATGTAATTAATGTAGGTGTGTGTTGTGGTGTTTATAGGTGTAAAAGGTGGGAAGGGTGGGAAGTAATTTATTTTTAATTGATGAATTAATAACTGGTTGTTAAATAATTGTAATTAATTAATTGGTAATTAATTAGTATAATTGTGTAATTAATTTTAGGTGAATGTTGCGGTGTTTATAGGAGTAAAGGGTATGAAGTGATTTGTTTTTAATTAATTAAAATATAGTAGTTAATGTTAATTATTTGATATTTATTTTCTCTAATTGTTTAGTTGTGTGTGTGTTGTTTTTACTTTTTAAGGGGTAAAGTGTGGGTATTCAATATATTTTAATAATTTTAAAATTAGTTGTTAATAGTAATATGTTGTTATTTAAAAATACATTTGAGTTGTGTTTTGTTTCATAGTTTAATTTAGGTGTGTGTTGTGGATAATATAGTATTCAAGTGTGTGTAGTGAATTAATATTCATTATTTTTCTATTCAGAATACTTTTTAAATGTTTTATTAATTATGTTAATTATGGAAATACATGTAATTAAAATGTTTGAAGTGTTTTGCTAATGGTGTGGTGTTTAGGGTAGGAAATATAATAATTACAATGATGTTTTAATTAATGTATTTGTTTGTAAATCATTTCTAGTTTAAAATAATAATTTTGTATACATTATTTATGATTTTATTTTATATATTATTTGTAGGTTATACAATCAATATTACAATATGTGTTATTTTTATATGTTTAATATATATATATATATATATATATATTAAATATTGTTTTTTAATTGTTATTATTATTATTTTTTAATGTTTGAGTGTGTATAGTAATTTTTGTTTCTCCACTATCTAATACTTGCCCTACTGTTGCACTCTCTGGAGGGGGATTAGTCATTTTACCCGTCCTCTATCCAACACTTTCCCTACTGTTGCAGTCACTGGAGTGGGAATAGTAATTTTTACCCCTCCGCTACCCAACACTTTCCCTACTGTTGTACTCACTGGAGTGGGAATAGTAATTTTTAACCCTCTGCTATCCGACACTTTCCCTACTGTTGCACTCACTGGAGTGGGAATAGTAAGGTTTAACCCTCTGCTATTCAGCACTTTCCCAACTGTTGCACTCACTGGAGTGGGAATAGTAAATTTTACCGCTCCGCTATCCAGCACTTTTCCTGTTGCACTCATTAGAGTGGGAATAGTAATTGTTACCCCTCCGCTATCCAACACTGATCCTACAGTAGCACTCAGTGGAGTGTGAATAGTATATTTGTTTTGTTTATAGGTGTAATGGGTGGGAAGTAATTTATATTTAATTTATGCATTTATAATTGGTTGTTAATTATTTAAAGTAAATAATTGGTAATTAATTTTGGTAATTATGTCATTAATTGTAGGTGTGTGTGGTGTTTATAGGTGTAAAAGGTGGGAAGGTTGGGAAGTAATTTATTTTTAATTGATGAATTATTAATTGGTTGTTAATTAATTTTAATGATTTCATTGGTAATTATTTTCAGTAATTGCGTAATAAATTTTAGGTGAGTGGTATGGTGTTCATAGGAGAAAACGGTATGAAGTAATTTGTTTTAAATAATTAATATATAGTTGTTAATTACTGTTAATTATTTGATATTTATTTTGTCTAATTGTGTTGTTTTTACTTTTTAAGGGGTAAAGTGTGGGTATTCAATATATTTTAATTATTTAAATATTAGTTCTTAATAGTAATGTGTTTTTATTTAGAAATACGTTTGAATTGTGTTTTATTGTTTTAAAGTTTAATATAGGTGTGTGTTGTGGATATTATAGTGTTGAAGTGTGTGTGTTGAATTAATGTTTATTCTTTTTCTATTCAGAATACTTTTTTCATTGATTATTAATTATGTTAATTATGGAAATACATTGAATTAAAATGTTTCAAGTGTTTTGCTATTGGTGTGGGGTTTGGGAATACAATATTTACAATTATGTTTTAATTAATTTATTTATTTGTAAATATTTTCTAATTTCAAAGAATTATTTTTTATAAATGATTCATTATTTTATTTTGTATAATATTTTTAAGCTATACAATTAATATTACTATATGTGTTCTTTTTGTATGTTTAATGTATATATATATATATTTTATTTGGTTTTTTAATTTTTAATATTACTATTTTTTAATTTTTGAGTGTGAATTGTAATTTTTGTTTCTCCGCTATCCAACACTTTCCCTATTGTTGCACTCTCTGGAGTGGGATTAGTCATTTTACCCCTCCACTATCCAACACTTTCACTACTGTTGCACTCGCGGGAGTGGGAATAGTAATTTTTACCCCTCCGCTATCCAGCACTTTCCCTACAGTTGCACTCAGTGGAGTGGGAATAGTATTTTTTTCCCTTCGCAATCCAACACTTTCCCTGCCGTTGCTCTTACTGAAGTAGGAATACTATATTTTACCTCCTGTGCTATCCAACTCTTTCCCTACTGTTGCACTCACTGGAGTGGGAATAGTCATTTCTACCCCTTCGCTATCCAGCACTTGCTCTACTGTTGCCCTTGCTGGAGTGGGAAGAGTAATTTGTAACCTAGGCTGTCCAGCACTTTCCCTTCTGTTGCACCCCCTCCGCTATCCTGCACTTTCCCTACTGTTGTGGTCACTGGAGTGGGAATAGTAATTTTTACCCCTCCGCTATCCAGCACTTTCTCTACTGTTGCACTCACTGGAGTTGTAATAGTCATTTTTACCCCTCCGCTATCCAACACTTTCACAACTGTTGCACTGATTGTATTGTGAAATGTAAATTTAAATCTTTTGTAATAGTTTAATGTTTTAATTTGTTTATATTTTAGTATTTTAATATTAAAAATTATTATTATATACATATATTTTTTAATTATTTTAAACTTTTAATATAAATCAAAAATAACAGTTTATTAATTGTTTAAAAGTAAATATATGTATACATTATTATGTTTGTGTTTTCATTATTTTTATTACGTTTATTTGTTATATTGTATTGAAATGTATATTACATTTATTGTATTCTGTTATTAATAGATTTAATATTTAGGGGTCGATTCCGATTCTGTAAAATCCCGTCCGAATCGTGGTACGGAGCCTTTTTCCCATATGAATTGTACGGAGAACCGTACCCATACGTACGAAGTAGAACAATGTGTCCCCAATGCAGTTCTCCATACGATTCGTACCAAAGACCGTACGACTCAATGATCCATACGAATCTTATTCGGAACACGCAGTGCGCGATGTCCGTACGGTTCGAAGCTGCTTTTTCCGACCCAGCAAGTACAATTCGTGTCAACAGCACTCCGTACGATGCTTTTGCTACGAGAGTTTAAAACGTCCGGAAAATCAGATTTTGGCTTGAAATGCGTACACAACGGACCCCCCCATGTACGGTGCGTACACCCCATCATTGCAGGAGTACGGTGCATAGGGGTACGGTGCGTACACCCCTGTATTACAGGGGTACGGTGCGTATATCCCCGTGCATACCCCCATGAATGTAGGTGTATGGTGCGTAGGGGTACGGTCCGTACACCCCAAGGTCGTACGTGTATGGTGTGTACACACCCTGCATACTTCCCTTGAATTTAAGGGTACGGTGCTCATGCGATAGTGTAGATCTCCATACGAATTGCTCATACCCTACGTATCCGTACGAATCGTGTCCCCATTCCCCGGTCCGGATCGTACTTGGCGGGTCGTACGGCATGTTTATGATTCGTACGGGTAACTGTGCGTGTCTATGTCATACGGACTCACCCTTGACTTTCGTACAGTTCGTGACGATTCGTACGTATTTCGAGCCAACGGATCGTACTACGCGATTCGGACTGATAACTACGATTCGTACGGAAACGGCTACGGATACGAATCATCGTACGGATTTGTTTCCCAAATGGGAATCGACCCCTTAATGTATTTAATACATATTAATTTAAGAAATATTTATTTAAAAGTCAATATTTTATATAACTATATTTTTTACCTCTATGTTTTTGAATCAATATTTTTGTACTTACCTGTTTGAGTAAAGGAGTCGATATGTTTGGTGTATATATAGTTTTTTTTATATTTTGAACTTCTATAATTTTTACATCAATGTAGTGTCAGTGAACCTTGTAAGTTACATAAACAGGCCAGGATTAGAGAATCAGGGCAGTAGTCAGACTTAGCAAAGGAACTTTGGAAGTTTTCTTTAGAACACACAAATACTTTGCATACAAAATATTCACCAGGTTATGAGAAGAGTGTTGTGGATGGGAATTCAAGGCGTTTGAAGAACTACCTTTGTTTTAAGTTGAACTTGGCAGTATTTGGGAACATACAAAAATGTGGGGTTCATTAGAAATACATTTGTTTGTGAGCAGCAGGAACCAGAACATCTAGCAGTAGACATATTTTAACAAAATTGGAATAAGAAGAGGGTTAGTCCTTTCCCCTGTTTATGATGATTAAGAAAATGCTGATTAAAGTGAGGTACCAGGAATGTCAGGTGATAATAGTAATTCCGCTACTGATTTCTCAGTCATGCTTTTGGGAGTTAAAAAGTTGGATGATGTCATGCACTCTAGGAGATACAAAGGACTTTCAAATACACCTTCAGAGGTCTTCTACAGGTCATGGGAGCAAGGAACAAAGCATAGGTATAGAGGAACCTAGAAGGTTTTTGTTTGTTGGTCGAAGAAAAACTTGTTGTACATGTGGCAACTTTTTGGCATAACCTAAAAAGCATTGAATATCAGCGCAGTACATTCTTATAGGTCGGTAGTAGTGGCTGGACACAATTAAATGAGGATAGATTGGTTAGCGTTATGCTATGATTTGAATTAGTATGTAAGTTATATACTTAAGGAGACTGCCAAGACCAATGAATGAGATAATGTGGGATGTTATCTTCATATATCAAATACATTGTTATGTTTCATTTAATTCAGGAGAGCATAAAAAAAGAAAACCTTGGGGTTGGGTAATAGATTCTAATATACAAAAGAAGTACATTTCGAAATACAGCAGAGGGCACAGACTTAGGTCTGATTTGCAATTTGGCAGATGAGCTCTCACAAATTTGATTGATACCCTGTCTATCTGTTTACAAGTGTCATAGGATATAATGCACTTGTAATAAGGTGGACAGGATATCTGCCACGTTTGTGATGAAGTAACCTGTCTGCCAAATTCAAAATCAGGCCTTAGCCAGAATCAATATTTTATCTTAGGTTTGTAAAACATTCAACATTTTGGGGCCGATTATGATTGCGGATTTCCTGCATCCACCGGGCCGGCGGAAGCCACCGCCGGCCCGGAGGATGCGGGAAATCCGCCGGGGAGCCTTGCAAGACCCACCGCCATATTAGGATGGCTGGTGGGTCTTACTATCTGTCCGCCGCTTTTCCGCCGCGGGCGGAATCCGCCTGCGGCGGAAAAGCATTAACATGGCTGGCGGTGTCTATCAGACACCGCCAGCCATATTAGGATGACTGCGGAAAGATGCCTTTACACGGCGGCATTTCCGCCGTGTAAAGGCATACGGATTTGTGTTTGGGGGCCCGTTGTGGGCCCCCAGGGGTGAAGAGGGGGTGGGGGGTGCACATGGGGGGTACCTATGGTACCCCCCTGCATTTGCCTGCACAAAGCGGCAGGCACCGCGAGGTGCCTGCCGCTTTGTGCATGCAAATGCACAACTTACTTTTTCATCATTGCGGCGGGTGCTGCTTCAAGCAGCACCCGCCGCAATGATAAAAATACAGGATGTGACCGCCAGGGTGGCGGTCACATCCTAATTTGCACGGAGGGACCGCCGCTGCCCCTGCGGACGGTCCCTCCTTCTCTATGGTGGCGGACGGACTCAGGTCCGTCCGCCATCATAATCGGCCCCTTTGTGTGCTGAATTGAATCCAAGAATCAAAACAGCATACTTTGAAATGTTAAGATGACGGGGTTCAGCAGGCCTTTCATTTCTTCATAAAACAAAACAAATCAGTTTCTTCAGCAACAATTGAGAAGTGGATAAAAGTGGTGATGCAGAAGGCAGGGATGGTCTGTGCTGTTTAAGGCTCATTCAGTGTGAGGGGTAATGTCTAGCATTGTACTTTTCTTAGAAGGTAGCCTGGAGGAGGTTCTGAAAGTTGCTGATGGGTTGAATGTAAGTGTGTTTGCTAAGTTGTACATGAGACTGGTGGCGCATGTTGCAGGTGCCTTCGAACATGCCTAATAATAATGACTCTTAAAGTTGAGGGATCTGTTCACAAAGATACATTTACACTTGTAGATTTATAGTATATAAATTTACTCTTCACTTTTGAGTAACTTTACTACCTTTGGCTATTTACTCTTTATGACTGTAAAGTTACACAAAAGTGAAGTCTTACATGTACACACCCATGAAACAGAGGGTGGAGATAGTAAAACCATCAAAGTTATGTCTGTAAAGTTACTACAAGAAGTAACTTTGCAACTGTATTTGGTATTTTGCACACTTGGCAGAGACCTCCGCAATTGGGGCTGAGATTTCTGCACGGTGAAGTAATCCCCGGGGCTTGGAGGGCCTTTAAGCCCCCCCACCACTTTTTAGAAAGCCCCAGGGGTAGCTGTCCCCGGGACTGGGGGGGGCGTTGAGTTCCCCCACCCATGTATTTTGCTGGGGGGGCCTTTGCGCCCCCCCAACCATTTATTTTGTAGCCCCGGGGGTGGTGGTCCCTGGGGCTGTGGGGCCCCTCTGGGCCCCCCATAAATTTAATATTTTTCGCCTAGGATTTGGCCCCCCTGGGGCTAATTACTAAGCCTGCGCTTTGTTTTTGG
This sequence comes from Lissotriton helveticus, assembly GCF_964261635.1. Lineage (NCBI taxonomy): Eukaryota > Metazoa > Chordata > Amphibia > Caudata > Salamandridae > Lissotriton > Lissotriton helveticus. Next base: position 1,143,236,895 of record NC_136057.1, on the reverse strand, counting down.
GTTTTTTATGGCAGGATCCGCGCACCCTGCCAGGATTTTGCCAGTTTAAAAAAAAAAAAACATTTGTTTTGGGCCATGGGGATCCTTGTGGGACCTCTGAGTAGGTCTAGATGGTCAGGGTATTTCTACCCTGCCCCCTTTATACATTTTGCAAACTTGTTCCACTGACTTCTACAGCCTCGCTTCTACCGAGGCACAAAATGGCTGCCAACACTTCCTGGTTTCGAATGTTGACAAACACTTGACAGCCAATTAGCATTCAGTGCGTGATCGGGATGGTGCGCTTCGGGTGCGCTCAGGATGCGTGGATCCTGCGCGGCTATAGATATATATGTGATTTTACTTTTGATTTTCTCAGCAACTACTGAATAGATTTACACCACTTAAGCAAAAGGAACGAGTCTGAACCAAGGGCTACCTCTTTGCCAAATTTGATGTAATTCCGTTCAGCAGTTCGGGCTGTAGCCGCGATGAACGGTTCCTATGGAATATTGCATGGGGAAAACATGTTTTGGGACCCCCTTTTTTCTCAGCCCCGGCTTGACGAATCACCTGGAGCCTTACAGGATAGGAGCAGAAAGGAGCTGGCCAAACATTTTGAACGTTTCGTGAAGATTCATTGACTGGCGTCAAAGTTATTCCAAATGGAATGTTGCAGATTTCCTATGGATAATAGGTCCTAACTATAACTACCTACTGGCGAAGGCCAGTAGGTAATATGTTTGTGTGTACATATATATATATATATATGTGTGTGTGTGTGTGTGTGTGTGTATAGTGTATATATATATAAAAATTGTTTTCAGATAACATTATTTAAATAGCAGTATTGAGACTGCAAGATGTTTTTCTAATCATATGACTGCACGTTTTTATTAAGTGCCATATTCGTCAACATATGTCAATGCATTTAGGCAGAAATTTTAACTCACACAGCAGGTACTTGCCATAGTCTGTTGTTACTATTCATGATCACATGACCCGAATGATCACCTGTGAAGGGGCGTGCACTGTGTTAAGTACCAAATAAAAAGTGTAAAGTAGCATACAGAGAGCTGAATGTGATCAAGGGCTCCTGAAGCCCGAAACGCGTCTTGCTGGCTGTGAAAGAACAAAAAAAAACTTTACCTTGCCTGAATACGCTGTGGTCGGTCTGAGTTCCTGAAAGTTCGGAAGTGGTTGGAATTGCTGGTGCATATAAATATATATACATATATATATATATATATATATATATATATATATATATATATATATATATATATATATATATATATATATATATGTATATGTATTACCTACTGGCGGTTGCCAGTAGGTAGTTATAGTTAGGACCTAGTTTCCATAGGAAATTCACAACATTCTATTTGAAATACCTTTAGCGCCGGTGGACGAATCTTCATTAATTTCTCCAAGAAAATGGCCTGCTTGGTTCCGCTCCTTCCCTGAAAGTTTGGGGGTGATTCGTCAAGTGGGTGCCGAGACAAAAGGGGGGTCCCAAAACATGTTTTCCCCATGCAATTTTCCATAGGGACCTTTAGCCAGGGCTACTGCCCGAACTGCTGAACGGAATTACACGAAATTTGGCAGAGAGGTAGAGTTTGGTTCGTAGATTGTGCTTTTTGTTAAATGGTGTAAATCCGTTCATTAGTTTCTGAGAAAATTGCAAGTAAAATCATAGCAATATCTAGAGTCGGAGTTCAGTACGTGTACTGAAATCTGTTCAATTACGAGCGCGAGCTGCATGCTGATTGGCTGTGAACTGTCTGTCAACACTCGAAACCAGGAAGTATTGGCGGCCATCTTGTGCCTTGTTAGAACCGTGTCACAAGAAAACAGTAAAACAAAGTTGATAAATAAGAGAAGGGGGTAGGGTAGAGATATTCTGACCCTCTGGGCTTGGTCAGGGGGTCGTACATGGATGTTTATGCTCTATTTTTTATTTTATTTTTTTAAAGAAAAATCGTGGCGTACGCGTATGGAAATACCTACAATTACGAGCAGGAGCTGCATTCTGGTTGGCTGTCAATACTCCAAACCAGGAAGTGTTGGCAGCCATGTCGTTTGTCGGGAGAGCAGAGTCACAAGAAAACAGTAAAACAAAGTTGCGCAATAAGGAAAGGGGGCAGGGTAGAAACATTCTGAGCCTATAGTCTTGGTCAGGGGGTGGTACATGGATCTTTAGGCTCAATTTTTTTTTTTTAAATAAAATATGGCGGGGTACTCGTGCAGTACTTGTACGCGGTGGAAAAGGTGAAAAAAGTAGCGGTGGAAAAGGTGAAAAAAAAAGTAGAAGTCCGTTTTATTCATTAGGTCCCGGGGGATTAAATTACAGGGGCAATTTTTACGCCTAATGGGGGCTTGTAAGGTTCCCCGAGCACTGGGGAACGGCACTGCTCTGGTTTTATTTTGATGTATGCGGGGGGGTTACGGTCCTACTCCCCTTAGTCTCGGTGAACGGCACCCCTCGGGTCTTTTTAAAAAAATATATGTTTTGAGGTCTCTCTCTCTCTCTCCCAGTACACGTCGCGGGGAACGCCACCTTTCTGGGGCAGTGATATGTAAAATGACCATCTAGCTCCGGGTGTCTGCATTGTCTGGCGTTTTTTATTAATGTTGGGAGGGGGGGTTTGATAGTACGTCCTTGTAAATTCCCATAGAAGCCTATGTTCTGGTGCTAACATGGGGTTCTATGGGAAATAACAAGGCCGTATTATCAAGCTCATTATCCCCGTTTTATCGGCAGTTTCTTGCCAATAAAACGGCGATAATTTTAACACCGGTCCTTGATAATACGCACCTAAGTTTATTGGTAAAAAAAAAGAGCAATGGGCCATATTATCAACAAAAGGCGATAGATTATCGTCGCTTTTATTGGCAGGAATCTGCCGATAAAGCAGAGATAATGGGCTTGATAATATGTACTTGTGAATAAACATAGCAGCCTAGGTTAGGATCAGAATCTGGGCTGCTATGGGAATTTACAAGGGCTATGTTTTTTTGTTAATGTTGGGAGGGTGGGCTTGATAATACGTCCTTGTAAATTTCCATAGAAGGCTATGTTCTGGTGTTAACATGGGCTTCTACGGGAAATAAGAAGGCCGTATTATCAAGCACATTATCATTGTTGTATCGGCAGTTTCCTGGCAATAAAATGGCGATAATTTTAACACCAGTCCTTGATGATATGCACCTAAGTGTATTGGTCAAAAAAAGAGCAATGGGCCATATTATCAACAAAAGGCGATACATTATAGTCGCTTTCTTCGACAGGAAACTGCCGATAAAGTGGTGATAATGGTCTTGATAATATGCCCTTGTGAATAACCATAGCAGCCCAGGTTAACACCAGAACCTGGGCTGCTATGGGAAGTTACAAGGGCCTATTAGCAAGCATATTATCGCCGCTTTATCGGCAGTTTCCTGCCGATAAAAGCGACGATAATGTATCACCTTTTGTATGTAAAGCTTTCCTATTTTTTTGGTGTAGCAGTTGTACTCTCTTCGCATGCTCAGCGTTGTTTCGAAGTTCACATTTTCTTTTTTTTCAAGTTCAACAAGCAAACCTTTCTTTACATCAGTTAGTAAATCTGTCGCTTTCTTTTCCCAGTTCGTGTGATTCATCCGGTGCTGTACTTTTGTACAGTATTAATAGTGATATTTTTTATATATTTATTTGAAAGGTAGTGCCGAGGCGCCAAACATTGATTACGTACTCCGTCCACCGCCATTTTAGTAGTTTCTCACAGTTGTATTTATTATATCAATTAGTTAGAACTCAGTAGTTTTCAATCCTAGTCTTCAATATCTTACTATAGTATTTCAACATTATTTTTATTGTGGACCGTCATACCCCTCCCCCACAAAATAAAAGAAGAATGTAGTTTTTTTAATTAACATTTATTAAACAATAAATATAAACGAAACTCAATTATAACTATATTAGAACTGGCAAAATAACTTAAACAATGTTATAAAGAAATTGTGAAATGGATTCCAAAACGTGTCGGATTGGTAATCTACAAAAGAAAAAAGAAAATTAGAGTTTAGAATTATGTAGATGTGAGTAAATGAGCTGAAGCATTAGAAGTTGTGGTAACTCCACAGTTTTAAGTGTGCAGTGTGACTCGTATATTCCTGTTCTGTTATAGTGCTGCATTCAAGTGGTGTCTATATGGAAGTGCCTATTGCGTTACTGATGCCCGTTATGGCGACTTATTTCTAATGCGTTGCTATGAAGGCTTTGTAGATCTAGGGTGGTGTGCTTACCTTGTATAAAGAGTGCGGCCACCGGAGTTCACCATTCGACTGAACTCTGCCTCCATAGGTCAAAGTATATTCAATAAGTTGCAGAGAATCCCATTGCTGTTGCTCGATAGGCCATGGTTGCTTCTGAAGGATGTTTGGTGAAAGAAACAAAAGGATATTTTGATTAGTCATCGTAAACTGAGTTGCGTAACTACTATCAAAAGTGAATTTTAATGTGGGTTCTTAATATTCCGTAGTTAAGACTGTTGCTGCTCCAGCAAACAAAGGAAGATCAATAACTTAATAGAGGCCTGGGATGGCCTCATGACGCAGAAAAGAAAATAGTACCATGGACTCACAATTAATAATAATAGAGGCCTAAGCACGTGGCGTAGTACAGAAATACGACACAGAAATTCATGCACACACAATTTTTAAGATTAGAGGTGTATAGGACCTCGTGACTTATGAAGAAATATTTCAATTATGTACGTACAATTTAAACCATTGATTGGTAGGAAAGCCATATGAAGGATAAAAAAATAGCATTATGTATATACAATTTACAGTGGAGGCTGATGTTGTGACGTCTTCTCTTACCTTTGCTTCTGTCGTCTTTTGTCGTGTCTTGAAAGGCTGCGGTTTTGCTGAGTTTGGGGTATTTTCGACAGTCTGTTTGTCACCGCAGCAGAGGCAGGCAAAAGAGAGCGTGCTCACGTCAGTGCCCGCATTATATGGGAACCGCGGGGGCTGATCACACCAAGACCAGGGCCGTCATTGGTAGCGTTTTCGCGGTCTTCAGGAATTTTGGCCCTGGGGGACATGCCATTGGGTAATGTATTGGTTTCCAGGCTAAATGATAGCAAGCATGCTAGGTGTTGGCATGTGGGTAGTGTGGGAGGGCGTGCACCGCGCATGTGCAAGTATGAGTGTGTGCACCAACAATTAACAACAGAGAGAGATGGGGCGATGCTATAATCTACGCAGAGCCAGGCCCAGAATCGGATCTGCAATGAGTCAGCACTTCTAATCATTCTCCTTAGCGCGCCCTGAGCTCTGATTTGTCACTCAGAGGGTGAACGCACCATAGTTTGTACTGCTTATCATACTTAGCGTGTACCCGCGCATACGGTACGAATATGATTTGACGTTACGCGTCGCATTAAAGCTTCCATGTGACATCATGTACGGCGTTCTGTATGCGAAAGGGGGCAATGTTTCTACTTGGTTTAAAACATGTATGTATTTAATGTAGATACTAAGGGCAGACATTTGGGATAACTATGATTTTTAAAAAAATACTTTTAATAAACCTATATCACTTTTAAAAAGAATTACACAAATCGCGGTAGAACATCATGCATACTCGTATTAAAAGAGCTGCGCAAGCGCATCATAAGCGTACGCAAAGCCATGTAACTTTAAAAGTAGAGATTTAATTGGTTCGTAACTTTTCCTATTGCGAGTGTTGAAAGTTCCGTCCCATTATAATTATTCGACTTTGACTTTCAAAGAAGAAGCTTTTGTTCTGAGAATCTCCTCAAATAGAAGGAAGATCACAATAATAGGAGCAATGAAGTCATCTCCCAGCAGTTCTTCAGAGGGAGATTTCATTCCTGAAGAACGTCCAAAGAAGAGGAAAGAAGCTCTAATTTGGAAGTTTTTCACTTTTCCAGTCGCTTTTTGGCTGTCGCCTTTTTCGATGGTAACCAGGCGCGCCGGAACCGGCCTTCTTTTATGTCAATTACGAAGCATTACATCAACATTGATAAAAACTGAGAATGGACAAACATTTTCGTATTTTACCGCCATCTTACAATGTGCAAAGTTTACAGTTCTTCTCAAAAGAATTAGGCAATAACTGATCAAGTATATACATAAATACATATATACAATTTTTTGAACTCGCTTGCTACAGCTCAACACAGTTAGATACTGTTGCAGATTGACTGAATTTAATTTCTTCCACCATTGGGCTCCCTTAATTCAATACATCCTGCCCACAAATGGGCTTTCGTGGTGTCCCTGACACCTCCCATCCTATATATATATTTGAACGCAAAAAGTTGCGGTTACTAACAGCGTGCGTGGTGGTGCACTAAAAAATGCCAGCGTTTGCACAATACTGCAACAATCTTTTAATTTATGAAAGAAACGGCACTCTATGGCGGAAGATGATCAGCATATGTTTATTACAAAAGTCCTCACTGGACAGGACACGTTTAGGCTGCGCAGAAGCCTTTGTCACCTAGTGACCGCCATCTTGTGGACAGTATATATACTCAAATAAATAAAAACATTGAAAAAATACTACAATGTTAGTTTATGAGCAACAGCATTATCATAACACAATTTTTGAATACTTGGGATAAATCTGTAATGCCAATAAAAAATTCAACTCATTCTTTAGATATGGCTACCCTTGAGGTGAAATAACTTCAAATAAAATATATTGCAAAATATGTACTAATAGGCATTTACCAACATTCCTTAGTAGAGATGTCGAAATAGTAAAAAACTGAGATCGTAATATACCTTTAGATAAGCAGTCTTCCTGTGATACACATTATTTAAGTGTACCCACGAGCAGCAGACTTAGTACGTTTATAAAAAGTAAATAGAGAAAGATAGCTGCAACGGATGTATGACGTTACAACGCATACTTTTACAACGCCTACCTTTACAACGCATTTTTTACACCGCAACATCCATTACAACGCACACCATTACAACGCATGCCATTACAACGAATTCTTTGAAACTACCTTTACAACGCATTCCACTACAACGCATACTACATTTACAACGCATACCATTACAACGCATTACATTGCATTGCATGTAAGGTAAGTGTTGGATAGTGTAGGGGTAAAAATTACTATTCTAACTCCAGGGGGTGCAACAGTAGGGTAAGTGTTGGATAGTGTAGGGGTAAAAATTACTATTCTAACTCCAGGGGGTGCAACAGTAGGGTAAGTGTTGGATAGTGTAAGGGTACTATGTGTTGTACTGCTATGCGTTGTAATGGTATGCGTTGTAATGACTGCGTTGTAATGGCATGCGTTGTAATGACTGCGTTGTAAATGCATGCGTTGTAATGGATGTTGCGTTGTAAAAGTTTCGTTGTAATGGTAGTGCGTTGTAAAAATTGCGTTGTAAAGGTTGTTTACCAGCTGCAACATTTATACAGATACTCAAGATCAAAAAATGTCAACATTGTATCCAAAATCTTTGACAATTAGGGCACGCTTCTGCTTCAAGCTAGAATAATAATCTCTCATCTCATAATAAAAATTAGGTGTCCCTCGCAGACTTATAAATTGCCACAACTCTAAAAAGTGCACTAATTCATTTGTAAATATCTCAGCCCCAGTTAATTCCAAAGCATTAATGTCTCTATATGTGCCCGAGAAACAAGTCATTCAAAATGCGCTGTTGCTTGATACACCAGAAAACAGTTGATATCATATATATATATATATATATATATATATATATATATATATATATATATATATATATATATATATATATATATATGAAGTAAACGCCTCCTCTCAAAGAAAGAAGCAGGAGCCTCAACGGGGATTTCAATGGCGAAGCTCTTTATTCAAATAAATGGCGGAGGCATTTTGGCCGGTGTGGCCTCTTCAGCGCCTGCGGTGGTGAAAACGGAAATCCTCGCTCTCTGCAGTTAAAGTGCACCCCTCCGCACTGGATAGGTGCATTGTCAGCTCCGCCCCTCAGCAGCGTAATCCTCAGGTGATGATGTGTAGGGTCCGAGGTAATCTGCGGACTCCAATTACCAGGATGCACTGGTGGCTCCCAGGTGAGTAGTGCAGGGGGACGGTATTGGAGAAATCCAAAGTAATAGCTGAGGGAGAGGTGCTCTGCAAAACGTTCTGTATCCCGCAAATTGAACCAGAGAGTCACGCCTTGGGTCCCCAGGACCCCATCAACCATTAGTCCGGGCACAATGTGTAGCGTAAGCAGGAGGTGCATACAACCCGCCCTGGCTGAGAAAAATGTCTCGCTGTGTCGCTGCAGATGCTCGGACTGCCGGCGGGTCAGGAGATATTCAGTAAACTGAAGAAACAAGCAATGCCGAAGCAGACTCCAGAATCTCCAGGCCACTTGTGATGGGGGGGCTTCTGAACCGCGCCTCTGGAAAGCGCGCAGTTAATGTGAAGTGAACGCCTCCTCTCAAAGAAAGAAGCAGGAGCCTCAACGGGGATTTCAATGGCGAAGCTCTTTATTCAAATAAATGGCGGATGCATTTCGGCCGGTGTGGCCTCTTCAGCGCCTGCGGTGGTGAAAACGGAAATCCTCGCGCTCTGCAGTTAAAGTGCACCCCTCCGCACTGGATAGGTGCAATGTCAGCTCCGCCCCTCAGCAGCGTAATCCTCAGGTGATGATGTGTAGGGTTCCGAGGTAATCTGCGGACTCCAATTACCAGGATGCACTGGTGGCTCCCAGGTGAGTAGTGCAGGGGGACGGTATTGGAGAAATCCAAAGTAATAGCTGAGGGAGAGGTGCTCTGCAAAACGTTCTGTATCCCGCAAATTGAACCAGAGAGTCACGCCTTGGGTCCCCAGGACCCCATCAACCGTTAGTCCGGGCACAATGTGTAGCGTAAGCAGGAGGTGCATACAAACCGCCCAGGCTGAGAAAAATGTCTTGCTGTGTCGCTGCAGATGCTCGGACTGCCGGCGGGTCAGGAGATATTCAGTAAACTGAAGAAACAAGCAATGCCGAAGCAGACTCCAGAATCTCCAGGCCACTTGTGATGGGGGGGCTTCTGAACCACGCCTCTGGAAAGCGCGCAGTTAATGTGAAGTAAGCGCCTCCTCTCAAAGAAAGAAGCAGGAGCCTCAACGGGGATTTCAATGGCGAAGCTCTTGAAGGACTGGACTATTTAAGGCCCAGCGGTGCCAGGGAACAACACCTTAAACCTTCGTGGGATACCTGTTCTGGCGCACTAAAGACACAGACACGGGAGACTTCCTTCGGCGTCAAAGATCAGTGTTTATTACTGCAGGGATGCAAAAGTCATGGGAAGTACAACAGAGTGTAGGTTCCAAGAGTCTGCTTCAAATTGTGTTTGTGGTTCGCTCTCTTTTATACAAGTTCTTGTCATTGCACAATATGTAAGCAAAAGGTTACAGCTCAGTTCCCACACTAAATTATTCAAAAGGATCGCTTTCATGTATTCAGAACCCCGGAACATAATTACATTAACATCACCAGTTCCAACTGTAAAAGCACATCTTCCCATCATTAGGTACATTCCACTTGAGTTGTAAATGAGCAAGAGTAAAGAGACAAGAACAGCTGCTAGGAAGTCAGGCATACCTAAAGAAAGAGTGTGGGGGTAATATTGGAAACATGATCATAGGATCAAAGAGCTTGATCTCAGCACGTGCATGGCTGAAACAATAGGCCGGTACGACAAGATTACCCTCAAGCTGAGCCATTTGCCTCTGCAGTGTCATTCCTCCGGTCATAAAGACGCATGAAAGGAATATGCGTCTTCCGTATGGCTTGGGAACTAACAGGTCACGATGCGGACACTTGCCTGTTCACTGACTACGTGAGGGCAAGAAACAAAATGAATGCCGTATCCAAAATGGAACCCAAGGGTTCAGATGTAGAAACATGTAAATGAGGCGAACCATGCCAGGTAGTGTAGTGCAAACGCGTACACTTACCGAACTCGCCATTTACGGTTCATAGATACCAAACTCGTCCATATTCGGCAATGCCCAAAACACCGTAACGATTTTCACGGAACCTCAGACGCTCCTTTTGCCCTCATGTAGGCAAGCACTAGTCAAAATCAGAGTCGATCTTGATATTCATCAGATCATTCAGGTGTTGCTGAAACATTATTCTATCCATCAATGCCTCTCTGGAAACAGATGGCCTTCTTATACACGTTGTAGCACAAAGGCCACATAAGGCAGGACCACACTGTACACAAAGACAACACGTGAACAGAAATGTCATGACAACCCCTATAATCATCAGAATCTTCCAACCCCAAGTTGACATTAGACCCCAAAACCATCCTAGAAGCGTCCAATCTCCCTCGTCCACGTGTATGGACTCCGAGATTTTGTGCAACTGGGAGATGGCTTGATAAACCGTTGGAGCGTTATCAGGTATGAATATGCAGCAGCTCGAATGGATCACTTTACACACACCACCTCTATCCGCTAGAACAACGTCTAGAACCATACGGTTCTGTAACGTCATGAGCCTGTCCGCTTAAAGCTCCGCTGTCAGATTACCAAGGGCACTTGCAGTTATGTTAGCAGTTGACTCTACTACACGAGTTAACTGTCTCAGATTTCTGCTATTGACCATGGGGCCCCAAAACGGTAGGAAACCCTTGAAGAAGTCTCCTGCTTCTTGACCGGAAGTATCCTCTTTACTAATGACACCTCTCACAACTCTGGTTTTGTGATAGTCGGCGGCAACAGTGAAAGTCGGGGGCAAGAGATTTGTAATATAGCAGGTACCTGAGAAGTCGTGTGGTAACCACGTATATGCTCAGTCATAACATACAAAATAGGTACCCTTGGCAGTCAGAAGGATAGGGGAAGAAAGCATCGGTAGAACGTAAGTATCCACACAAGCACTCTTCCCAAGCTGGGCTCTTGGATTTCGGCCACGACCTTGCAGACAAAAGTGGCCTTGGTGAGGTACAATCCTTATTGGAGGTGAGCTTTTAAGCTGTATATCACCCACTGATATACTATACTCAGCCTCACTAAGGTACTTGTAGGCCTGCACTTCCTCCTTTGGGATGAGCGTAGCATCAAAAATGTCTCTATCTAGATCAGAAATCGCTGTCGCCAGAGACTTATGGTACGGGCCAGGACCAAAGCTTGCTGAGCGTGGCTCTCGATGGGGGTAGGAATCTAGTGCACTACGGAACATGATTTGGAATGCCCGAACTGACCCTTGGGGGCTGTACGGGAGAACCAAATATGGAATACCCCTGTCCATGGTATGCGGCATTAGCCCACACACCCAACAATTTGTAGTATTTACCACCAACTGATGCTGATGCAAAAGTTGCACAAAGGAATTGTTTCTAAATTCCGCACGTCTGACTTGCTCATGTTGGGGCAGTAAGTGAAAAGAATGTGGAGAAACGGTGGAAGCGAAATTCAGGTTGTAGAAAGGAGGAGTAGGTGAAATGGAAGGTAATAATAATTGAATCCCAAAATATACTCCACCCACCAGTAGCATTGAAACGGTTAGGAACAACATAAAGATCTGAAATAGAAAACACTTTGTACGAAACACTTCTGATCCTTGCGCCAACATTCTCTCTTTTTCCGACAGCTTCGAGAAGTCCATCCTCTAAACGAAACCGTCCGTGACGTTCTTGACGCACTTCGTTCTGAGTAGCGATTGCCAATTCCCAGGAGTTCCCAGAAATCGACAAAAGAAACCGACCTAGTGTCGATAGCTGCTAAACAGGAGGAAGTACCCGCATGGCCCTACGGTCAAACCAGATGATAGGTTAAATGAATTAGAATCAAAGTCAATAATAGTCTCTTTGCTGCATGAAAAGAAAAGGTATATACACTATATAATGTCCACAGTGTTCATGACAACGGTAAGGGGTACTGTAAATTTCAAAAAGGGAATAAAAACAGAACTCTTTTATTTGTCCTTAACGCACGGTCGAAGAAAGTATCGACTTCTCCCGGGTTGAGTCTGATCTTCAAACAGTGGATTGGATGGCGAACAAGTGTTCGATGGTCCAGGCAATTGTTCAGTACTTGTATTTCCCAGTGTTGAAGGAAGGGAAATTGTTTGAGGGGAGTCAACAAGGGTGTCAGATATGGGCTGAGCTTCGCTGAATGGGACAAAGCGTAGTGGAGTGTCGGTCTCGGACGAGGAAAAGCCCTTTTTTATCCAAGTATCCGCCGGCAAAGGAAGCGGGTCTTTCTTGGTGTGGGTGGCATGTACCCAATGCTTCCGTCCCTCCAACCGAACCGCCGTCCTTGTTGCCAGTAGCACCTGGAAGGGTCCCACAAACCTCGGCTCAAGGTTTCGTTTTCGTCCGAAGTTACGGGTGAGGACCCAGTCCCCTGGTTGCAGCCGATGACCAGGACCCTCTGTTTGTGACGGCAGAGCCTCAAAGACCTGTTGATGGATCAAACTCAATTTAGCAGTCAGATCATATAGATAGTCGATTAACATTGGATATTCAAGTCTGTTCAATTCTTTAGGCCTTGGAACCCCCCAAATGTTCGCAGGACGGCCAAACACAATCTCATATGGGCTGAGCCCTACTCGAGAGTGTACAGTAGCCCTGGTTGATAAGAGAGCTAGAGGCAGAGCGTCGGGCATGATAAACCAGTTGTTGCCTGAACTTTAGCAAGTTTTAGTTTCAGGGTGCCATTGTATCCTTCCACCAAACCCGCTGACTGGGGATGATTAGCACTATGGAATTTCTGTACTATACCCAAACCACAACACACACTCTTCATCACACTTCCCACAAACTCACTTCTGTGGTCCGACCATACAATCCGAGGCATGCCGTACCTGGGGAAATACTCTTTGAGCAGAATTTTAGCTGTGGATAGAGCAGTATTATCCTTAAGAGGGTAAGCTTCAATCCATCTGGAGAACGCACATACTACAACCAACACATACTTCAAATTGTTGCATCTCTCCATATGGATGAAGTCCAATTGGATAACTTCGAGAGGACATGTAGGAGGGGCAAAATGACCAGGTGGAGTGGGGGTGCCCTTGCCGGGATTATGCATCAAACATACCATGCAATTTTTAACCACTCTCTCTGCACATTTAGTAATCCCATCATTCTTCCATACAGGAGACAACAACTTGCATATGCCCTTCGAGCTAATATGTGCTGTGCCATGGCCCATTGTAACAACAGCAAGCACGTATGCATCCGGTAACATCCATCTCTGTTTCTCTGACAAGTCAACCCAACATCCATTCTCGTCTAACTTTCCCGTGCTTTCTTTCCACTTAGTCTTTTCCATTTCAGTGGCCTCATTCTGTATTTCCTTCACACTCTCCACTGTGTCCTCACACATGCTAGTTTCTGCTGGCCATCTTACTGAATTCGCAACGTACATTCGATTTGTCAGATTTCTAGCTGTCTCTTTAGCAGTTTCGTCTGCAAACGCATTGCCACGACCAACATCATCCGTCACTTTTCGATGCGCACTACATTTAATTATGGCCATCTGCTTAGGCAATGTGAGTGCACCTAAAAGGTCATTCACAAGCTGTCCATGCTGAATCTTCGTGCCATGCGACGTTAAGAATCCTCTTTCTTCCCACAATCGCCCAAAACTGTGTGCCACACCAAAAGCATACTGGCTGTCTGTAAACACATTCACCCGCTTTCCTCTGGACAACACACACGCTCTTGTCAAGGTGACCAACTCAGCTGCCTGGGCCGAGTTCTGACTCAATCTCGCAGTTTCCACAATCGCACTCAACGTCACTACAGCATACGCAGTCGTCACATCACCATTCGGTAACTTAAAACAGGAACCGTCAACGTACAAAGTACCATAGGGATCTACCAATGGAGTATCTTTTAAGTTGATACGACCCTTCGTTTCTTCCTCAGTTCTTAGATAACAGTCATGTGATGCTACATCACTTGACTCTGTGTTGATCGGCAATAATGTTGCTGGATTCAACACATTACACCTTTTTATCCGTATATGACTAGCCAGTAACGTCAGCTCATACCCAGACAACCTTGCGCTCGTCAAATGTTGAGTTTTCGTTCGGTTTAAGAGAGTGTCAACTGCATGCGGAACCATCACCGTAAGCATATTATCCATGACCAGACCTGCGGACTGTCGAATGGACGCCGCAGCTGCCGCTGTTGCTCTTAAACAACTCAGCAAAGCTCTAGCTACTGGGTCTAAGGTCGAAGAAAAATATGCGCAGGGACGCTGTTTGTCACCAAATTGTTGCGCCAGAACACTCAACGCACAACCATCCCTCTCGTGAACGTACAGTGTAAACGGCTTACTGTAATCAGGAGTACCTAACACAGGAGCTGAACACAACGCATCACGTAATTCAGAAAAACATTTTTGACACTCTTCGGTCCATGGCAAAGGAGTCGGAACATCCTTGCAGGTGAGAGCTAACAATGGTTTCGCCAAGAGTGAAAAATGTGGGATCCATTGTCTGCAGTATGACGTAATACCTAGAAAGGCACGTACATCTCTCTGAGTTTTAGGCACAGTCATTCGAGAAATCGCTGCAATTCTCTCTGGGGTCAACCTTCTCCCTTCTTTTGACAATAAGTGACCTAAGTAGGTTACTTCTTGGCAACAATATTGCAGCTTTGATGGTGATACCTTGTGATGTAAGTCACATAAATGCCGCAACAACGATACTGTAGTAGTTCTACAAATATCTTCGGTATCAGCAGCTACCAACAGGTCGTCAACGTACTGAATCAAGGCTGCGCCTGCCAGTAACACAAATGAATCAAGTTGACTTTTAAGGGCTTGACTGTAGATAGACGGACTCTCACAATTGCCCTGTGGTGCACGTTTCAGTCTAAAACTGCGACCACCTAATGAGAACCCGAATAGGTCTCTGCTTTCCTCAGCAATCGGGATACTAAAGAAAGCATTCTTTAGGTCGATCACCGTGAACCAGGAGGCAGAAGCTGGAATCAGGGTTAGCAAAGTGGTGATATCAGGGACCACGGGAAATTGTGGAATCACGATTTTATTCACCTCTCTCAAATCGATTATGAAACGGTACACAGGAGGTTTAGATGGATCAGTGCGTTTTAAAATTGGTAGTACAGGACTATTACACACATTTCCTCGAGTTTCTTCAACTACATCCTTTTTGATCAGGTCGTGTACAATCGCTAATAGCGCCCGTTCTCCCTCAATGGAGATACGATACTGTGGTATACGTGGCAGTCGCACATTTGGTTTCAGCTTGATCATATAGGGTGGGATGTCCAAGAGTCCCACGTCATTGGGACCTGTGGCCCATAGAGACGCAGGAAGGGAGCTCAATTCCGGTGGGAGTTTATCGATCGACAAGTACATCGGAGAGATTACTCTTCCACCTAATGTAAGCTCCACTCCTTCAGGGGAGCAGTACAATGTCGCATATAACCGTTTTAACAAATCCAAGCCCAAAAGATTCTCACCACAACCAGTAGATAGAATCAATGGAGCCTCCAACTCACGAGGACCGATAGTGAGGGGCACAGGGCTGGAGACAGGATTTCTAACCGGGGCGCCAGAGAATCCAACGGAAACATTTGTTAAGCCAGACAAAGGTGCGCCAGGGAGTTTCGAATGCATGATGGAACTTTTCGTTGCACCAGTGTCTAACAGAAAAGGCTCGACTACGCCAGATGTAGCAACTGCGACGTAAGGCCCGCTCTGATCAACTGGAACTGATACTACTCCCTCTCTTTGTCGGTGGCTGTCCTAGTAATGATCGTTTGCAACAGTCTCATGTTCAACGTAGTAATCGTCCACATGATATTGTGTAGATCTAACTGACCCCGCATTTCGTTGGTCAAAACAATTATTCGTATCTGATGAATTCTGAGGGCGATCGTTCTGATTGTGAATGGTACCGCGGCCTCTACCTCGAGATGCCTGCTGAGGACCACCACGGCTTCCTCGTGATGACACACCATTCAGACGGTCACGCAAAGCGGGACAGTCGTATTTTATATGTCCCTCTCTTCTACAATATGCACATTGGTTATACCCAAGCATAGAGCTAAAGTCAGAGGAGTCAGGACGTGACTGTATTCTGGAGGATTGTGATTGTGGTCTATATTGCTGTTGTAAATCAGTGTGATTTGAACGCGGAGGATACGCTTGCTGCAACAAAACCTTCGTTTTCAGCTCCTTCGTTTTCTTATCTACACAATCACTTTCTTCTTTTTCCCTATTCTCATAATATTGAGCCGTCGCTAATATCTGTGCCGTGGTTGAAACAGCCCATGCACTTTCTGAATTTTTCAATTTGTTGCATAGTTCTGGCAACAAATTCAACACGAATTTGTCAACAAACAACCGTTGGCCTCCCTCAGTGCCCATATCCTGACCACTATGATCGACAAATGCCTCTTCGAATCTAGTAAAGAAATCGGAGACACTCTCGTCCTTCTTCTGCTTACAAGCTGCTAATTTATCCCAGTTTACCCTCATCGCCGGCATAAGCGTTTTCATGAACGTAATTATTCTCTGGGGCAGATCCGAAATTACCTGCTCTGGCTTAGCCCCACCAACTTGTCGGCCATCAGCCGCTATTATTGCAGCCCAATCGCCGCCTAACTCATTCGCATGATTTTCCTGACGAATTTTCGCCCAAACGGGCTGTGGTACAACATTTCCAAACAGCATGTCGATGTCGGCAAGGTTCATAATAGTAGCATCTACTAATTGAGACAGCTCCTTGTAGTACCCCGCCGGATTCTTGCGTGGATCAGGTAAGGACTGTTTGACTTGTAAGACTTCTGATTGCTTCCATGGGAGGTGTATCCAAACTCTTTGGAAATGTGGAGGGATCGGGGGGGCAGCACCAGGATCACCTGGCATCCATACTGGCGGAACCTTTCTCATAGGGTACTGACCAGGAGCCGCTTTCCAATTCTCAGAGTCGTCATCAAACGCCACTCGAGAATGCACTGTCGACCTAAGGGCTAACAGTCGCTCTAAGGCACGTCGTACATCTCCACCTACAATCATACCGCTCGAAAATTGACTCTGAAGTTCAATCATATCGGGCGGTACGTTATCTAAATCGTTATTATACCATTCTTCCCTCAAAAAGTTACACATTTCTTCGAACACGAATCTCTGTGTAGGCTCATTAAACTGAGAAAACGTCTCGAAAACCATGCGTGGAGGGTAGTTGGCAGGATGTCTTATCCACCTATGTGCCATTGTCACTAGCGTCTCTTTTTCCCTCCCACTAGGGATCTGACTCCGTCTTTGGGGAGTTTCAGAAGTATCGGATGGAAATAACTGACCAGAAAGCGGTGAATAAAGGGTAGCAACAGTGTTAGGGATACGATTACGAACAGAAGGAGAAAGGAGAGCAGGAGCCACAACGTTTGAAGTGAAGGCAGACACAGCAGAAGCAGGCAAGGTAGTTGGGGTGGCAGGGACAAGAGGCAGAGAGGGTACAGTCAAAGGAGCAGTAGGAATAGAGACAGGTGGTGCGACAAACGTGGGACCAACAACGGGCTGACCCGCAGCCGCCGGAACAACAGGAGGGACAACCGGAGGAACAACGGGCGGAACTATAGGAGGAACTACAGGGGCCGTAGCACCCTGTGCATAAGGAGGTGGCGATTTCATCAAATACGCTAACAGGGGATCCTCCTTCGAATCCTCTTCTTTCTTATCCTGACTAGTTGGAAAAACCGGATAACATTTGTCTATCCTCATATGATGTAGTCTAGTGGAAACTTCTATTTCTTTTTCTTCTTTATCTCGCTGACATTGTTGTACAACTTGCATTATCGGAACGAAACCTTCTCTTCGATCCTTTTTAAGCTGTTTGATTTCTTTCTGCTTGGCCTCTTTACGCCACAACCGAAAAGAATCAAACATAGCTGGTCTAGCTTTCCTTTTGAATAATTTAGCTTCAAGATTATCTAAAATCGTAAGTTCAAAACTTCCATGCGGTGGCCAACTAAGGACACCATCTTTTTTCGTGTAACGGACCCAATATTTATTATAACTAATAGGACCCACACCATGTCGACTATAGAGCTCATATATCGGAGTTCCAACTGGAGGTATCGGACACGAGTCCTCCAACCGGGAATCCTTGTTGCAACATTTAAAGAGACCAAGAAATCCACTATGGCTAGGCATCGTGCACACTAACCTAGTATCAAACTTCAAGGGTTACCGAAGCACTAATCCTTCGTGGAACACAAAACCCTCGGTTTTTGGCAATTGCAATTGTCAAATAAAAACTAAGGACGAACAACTAAGAACCACAAATGCAATGGAACCATGCAAACAACAAAGCTTCAACAAGCTGAAACAACAACTAAGGACTGGGAGCGACCCACAAATACTTAACTGAGAGCTTCAATGGCGTCACCAGGAAGGCCCGTCTATCGTCTCGCTGTACGAAAGGTCTACGCCAGGCGTCGAAAACAGGTCGACAGTCAGGGCATCGGTCCGTCACAGCCGTCAGGAGGCGGGAATCTTCGCGGGAAAAATCTTCGGACCACTTATTTCGACAACAGGATCGATGAAGCGGGGTGCACCTTTTCCTCGGAGATTTCACACG
The DNA here is from genome assembly GCF_964261635.1 of Lissotriton helveticus. Taxonomy (NCBI): domain Eukaryota; kingdom Metazoa; phylum Chordata; class Amphibia; order Caudata; family Salamandridae; genus Lissotriton; species Lissotriton helveticus. The sequence continues at coordinate 1,143,218,319 of NC_136057.1, read as the reverse complement.
AAGTTCCTCACGATCGTCAGGCTTTGGACCGGTAACGCCGATGTCGCCCCACGTTGGGCGCCAACTGAAGGACTGGACTATTTAAGGCCCAGCGGTGCCAGGGAACAACACCTTAAACCTTCGTGGGATACCTGTTCTGGCGCACTAAAGACAGAGACACAGGAGACTTCCTTCGGCGTCAAAGATCAGTGTTTATTACTGCAGGGATGCAAAAGTCATGGGAAGTACAACAGAGTGTAGGTTCCAAGAGTCTGCTTCAAATTGTGTTTGTGGTTCGCTCTCTTTTATACAAGTTCTTGTCATTGCACAATATGTAAGCAAAAGGTTACAGCTCAGTTCCCACACTAAATTATTCAAAAGGATCGCTTTCATGTATTCAGAACCCCGGAACATAATTACATTAACATCACCAGTTCCAACTGTAAAAGCACATCTTCCCATCATTAGGTACATTCCACTTGAGTTGTAAATGAGCAAGAGTAAAGAGACAAGAACAGCTGCTAGGAAGTCAGGCATACCTAAAGAAAGAGTGTGGGGGTAATATTGGAAACATGATCATAGGATCAAAGAGCTTGATCTCAGCACGTGCATGGCTGAAACAATAGGCCGGTACGACAAGATTACCCTCAAGCTGAGCCATTTGAAAGGAATATGCGTCTTCCGTATGGCTTGGGAACTAACAGGTCACGATGCGGACACTTGCCTGTTCACTGACTACGTGAGGGCAAGAAACAAAATGAATGCCGTATCCAAAATGGAACCCAAGGGTTCAGATGTAGAAACATGTAAATGAGGCGAACCATGCCAGGTAGTGTAGTGCAAACGCGTACACTTACCGAACTCGACATTTACGGTTCATAGATACCAAACTCGTCCATATTCGGCAATGCCCAAAACACCGTAACGATTTTCAGGGAACCTCAGACGCTCCTTTTGCCCTCATGTAGGCAAGCACTAGTCGAAATCAGAGTCGATCTCGATATTCATCAGATCATTCAGGTGTTGCTGAAACATTATTCTATCCATCAATGCCTCTCTGGAAACAGATGGCCTTCTTATACACGTTGTAGCACAAAGGCCACATAAGGCAGGACCACACTGTACACAAAGACATGGCGGATGCATTTCGGCCGGTGTGGCCTCTTCAGCGCCTGCGGTGGTGAAAACGGAAATCCTTGCGCTCTGCAGTTAAAGTGCACCCCTCCGCTCTGGATAGGTGCAATGTCAGCTTCGCCCCTCAGCAGCGTAATCCTCAGGTGATGATGTGTAGGGTCCGAGGTAATCTGCGGACTCCAATTACCAGGATGCACTGGTGGCTCCCAGGTGAGTAGTGCAGGGGGACGGTATTGGAGAAATCCAAAGTAATAGCTGAGGGAGAGGTGCTCTGCAAAACGTTCTGTATCCCGCAAAATATATATATGTACATATATATTCACACACATATATATATATATATATATATATATATATATATATATACTTCCAAATGCGCTGCCTCCTGGATAGAAAAACAGCACGCCGTGGACACAAGCGTTTGAATCAGTGGTGATATATCAATTTATTTTTGTCAAGACCCAACGCGTTTCAGGGACAACCCCTTGTTCACGAGTAGTGATCTTGTTGTGCATAGTATTTTTAAACAAACAATCTTGTGACATATAACCAACATAAACAACAGACTCCATAAAGTTAATGCACTTCGAGTCTTTCTTTTAAAAAAAAGAAAAGTTGTTAAACAGTGAGTTAAGTTTAAATCATGTGTAAATTAGTTTGGGCAAATGCGTGAAGGAATTAATATATAATTGGGATTAATGCTGCAAAAGTCTTCAATAAAAGTTATTGACATGGTCAAGGTTAGCTCCTCAGTTTGAGATACATATCCCACTCATATAAGAGGCTCCTCAAAATATCACGCCAATTTTAGCCAATGATGATATAGCCCAAGTGGGCAGCATATAATCAGTGCAGACCACATCTTCTTTAGGTTTATAATTTCGGATGAATTACATCAAATTAATTGTCATTTACAGACAATGAACCCTATGCTGGCATATTCGGAAGGTTCATTCTATGTACAATTTGGCCCCTGTGGGCAATTCTTCAAATAGTTAAAACATGATTAAGGTACATAAAGAAACATGAAACGGAACCTTGAAAATGTTGTTCCCAAAAGACTATCCAGCACAAATAAATAAGGTTAATCAATAATCAAATTGAATGTGAGAATCTTAAAATGTCTTATCTCTAAGGTGAGTGTATCGATTGTCTCTTCCTAATATCAGAGAAGAGAATTGGAGCCAGGAGGTGGTCAGCCAATCTTCCATGTGTTATATTGTAGAGATACTAGCTAGCAGTATCAGCTTATCTTCTACTGTGGCATAAGTTCCCATTCTTGAAATTTTCTTCTATGTATTGACCTGTAGTCTAAACACAAAACATATTCACACTGTCAGTATGTCTTAAAAAGTGATACTAAACACAAACCTGAAAATAAAAGAAGATTATAACTGCAAGGTAGCAGATATTTGATGAAGATACCGGGGGTAGGGTGAACCGCCCCATAACTCTTTTAATTTGATGTTCAATCAAAAGTAGTCATCCACGTGCATGACTTGTGTTGGACCCACTTGATAAAAACATGACCGCATTAAAAAGTGTCAGAACATGTACTGTGTTCTCCATAGTGTGATAAAACTAAAGTTAATTGATTATGACATCGTCAGTATTTGTTCTATATACAATACATGGAGAGCAATCTGTGGAAGAGACCGTTATAGAAGGTTAAGTCACAAATATTATGCATCAATTTGAAACACATACATTCCGTAAAGGTAATGTCAATAGCGGTGACTCAGACCTTTAAGAATGTTACGCTAGGTGTACTGACAATTCTTCATCACAATTGTGTCCTTCAGGGGCCATTGTTTGTTATTGTATAATGAGTCTGGACTCAAGACGTCTAAGGACTTTAACCCTATTGCCACCTCTTATATTAGTGCCTAGTGAATCCAACACAATGAAAGACAATAATCTCTCATCCTGATTGTGACAGGCTTGGAAGTGTCTGGCTACTGGGTACTGTTTATCCCCTTTGCGTATTGCCCTCAGATGCTGGAGCACTCTTTTCTTCGCTTTGTGTAAGGTGCTCCCTATATAGGTTTTCTTACAGGGGCATTGGAATGCATACACACTATGATCTGAGTTGCAGGAAAAATGTTTCTGTATGACAAAAGGTTTGCATGATGTTGATAATTTGCATTCTTTACAATTCTTACTGAATTTGCATGCCTTACAGTTACGGCATGGGTTAAAACCTTTGATGTCTGTTTTCCTGGTGTCTGGTGTTTCTAAAGTTCTGCAAAGTGTGTCCTTCAGTGATCTAGCTTTCCTGTAAGTTATCTGAGGAAAGGGTTCTATTTATGATGCTAAATCTTTATCAGTTGAAAGGACCTGCCAGAACTTACCCAAACCCTGTCTTACTCGTTTGAATTGTTGGCAATAGGTGGTTATAAACCTGATTTTCTGACTGTCTTGGTCAGGCACTATTGTGTTAGTGGTGCTCAGGAGGTCTGATCTGTCTCTCTTCTCTGCTTCATTGATGGCTTTCCTGATGGCATTTTTAGTGTATCCTCTTTCTCTAAATCTTTTAGTCATAATGGCTCGTTCTCTCATGTAACTGTCTTCAGTGCTGCAGTTATGTTTGGTCTGGAGGAACTCACCTAGGGGGATACTATAGATAAGGCTCTTGGAGTGGCAACTGTGTGAGTGTAACAGTGAGTTCACTGCTGTTTCTTTACGAAATAAAGCACTCTCTAATTTGTTGTTTCTTATGGTGAGTTTGAGGTGACTTGTGAATTTGAGGTTAAAGTCACTTTTGTTAAGCTTGTTCACAAAACAGGTTGCCTCCTCTTCATTGCCAATCCAAAAAATTAAGATGTTGTCTATGTATCGCGCCCATCTCACCACATGTTTCTTACACAACTCCATCCCAGTCACAATAGTTTCCTCCCAAAATCCTAGATAGAGACCTGCAAAGCAAGGAGCAAAGCAGGTCCCCATCGAAGTTCCAAGGGTTTGTTTGAAGATCCTGCCATCGAATGTAAAGAAGTTTTGTGTGAGGCAACTCAGCATCATAGAGGTCAGCATGTCTGTGTGTGATGTGTAGGAGACTGATCTCTTCTTAAGGAAGTGTTTGCATGCCGTCAGTCCTGACTCATGGGGAATACATGTGCACAAACATGTGACGTCTAAACTGAGTAAGTTAAAGTTGGTGTTCCAGTCTATCTTTTCAAGTAATCTGAGAAAATCGCCCGTGTCCTTGATATATGATGGTAACTTCTGGACAAATGGCTGTAGAAAATAATCTACATACTTAGACAAATTCTCTAAAAAACTGCCCCTTGACGACACGATGGGTCTGCCTGTGGGATTGTCTCTGTCCTTGTGGACCTTTGGATGTAAGTAAGGAGCAGGGAGTTTTGGGTATTTGCATGCTAGGAACTCGTATTCTTCCTTTTCTAGAATACCTTCAAGATTCCATCTTACTAGCTGTCTTTGGTAGTTCTCAATGGATTTATCGCATTCTAGCTTGCTACTGATCTCATATTTGCTTGGGTCAGAGACCTGGTCTAGACCTTCTTTGATATACATATCACGTGACAATACCACCACGTTCCCACCCTTGTCCGCTTTCTTAATTACAATTGTTCGGTCATTTTTCAATATATATTGGTCATGGGATCAAGGCTCCACGGAGCCGAAACGTTATGGCGGCAGCACTGAAATAAGAGTTTGGCATCCAAATACCGTGGTCCGTGTCTGTTCCTGCTCGCTGCTGGGAAGTAAGGCTACAGCGTGAGGGAGACGGAGATTTGCATATATATATATATATATATACAACAATGCACAGCTGATGATGTCACATATTACATCACTCATGACATGGTCATGGACCCCATCCCCTGGGCCTGTCCTTTATTTTTAATTATTTTTAAATTTTTGGTGGGAGGCTGCGTGGCCCTCCTTATGAGGCCGATATTGCCCCAAGGACCCCATCCTCCAGGGCATGGCCCTATTGTTGGGGACCACAGAGGGAGCCTCAAGGCCTCTGCGGCCCCTGCTGGCTTCCCTTCTCCTGTGGGATCCAGTATTGCTTTTTGGCAGAGGGAGCTGCAAACATGCAATCCTGCTTCACTTCAGGGAAGCGAGAGCATTTTTCTTGCTCTCGCTTCTATGAAGGGAAGCAGAGTTTGCTATGGCTTGCTCCCGCCAAGCCATAGCAAACAGCAATGGCCTGGGGGTGGGCACCCTGGGATATTGCTGACACCGGCCCTTGGGGATGGCGGTCCTCAGGGCCTTGGAGGGCTCCTAGAGGTGGGCCTCTCGGCCCCCCTTCCATCTTCTCTGTAGCTCGTTGGAGGTTGTTGTCCCCGGGGCTGGGGGTCTGCAACGGACGGCCGCCTTTCCTTGATTTGTGCCCGGGAAGGTTGTGGTTCCCAGGGCAGTGGGGGGTGTGTGGTACCCTGCACTTTATTGTAAATAGCCCCGGGGAGGTCGTGGTCCCTGGAAAAATGGGGGGCCCCCAGGGCTTTGTGGGAGAGGAAGGAGCCGCCCATGCATTCATTTTGAAAAAAAAGCCCCAGGGAGGTTGGGGTCTCCAGGGCTGCGGAGGGGCCATGTAGCCCCCCGCATACAATCTACAAACCCCAGGAGGTGGCGGTCCCAAGGGCATTCACGGGCCCGCATCTCAGTTGTCATTTCCCCCGGGACCTGCCCACCTGGGGACTTAAAGAAAACGAAGCACGGTGACCGTGCTACAGTTTTTTAAAATTTGCGGCCAGATTCATGGATCCAATGTGTATCCCAGCAAAAGTATTTTCTTTAAAATGCTTTTTCTGGCCCTGTGGGTCTCTGTGGGACTTCCTGAGCAGGCCCAGGAGGTCAGGGTGTTTCTACATTGCTCCCTTTTCTTAATTTGTGATGTATTTTTTTTTTCCATGAGACTCAGTTCAAACGAGTCACAAAATGGCTGCCGCACTTGGCTGGTTTGAAGAGTTGGCAGCAAATCAGATCTCAGGCTCGAGCACAGGAGCATTTGGGGATCCTCCGCAGCCATATTTGTATATCTGAGAAATGTTTACATTTCTCAGGAACTACTGAACAGATTTACAACATTTAACAAAAAGAGGGCACTCTTGACCAAGTACTACCTTTCTGACAAATTTAGTGTAATGCCGTCCAGCACGAGGAGTAAGCATTAAACTGTTAATGGGTAATGATAACCTACATGTTGTTAATAAAATCTAATTTCTACGGATTCTCCACTTTAGGAATAATCATTATCCACAGAGAGCGACTAGAAATAGAGAGTGAGCAAGACAGAAAGGGAGCGAGAGAGACACCAATTCAGAAAGGTAAATCTACAGATGGAAATTTTAGCCCATTGACTTAGGTGTAGATTGGAACCTAAGTGCAATTTAGCAATTCTGGGTGGCGATTTATGCCCAATGTTAGTGTATGTATCCCTACCCCTTTGCACAAAGGGATCAGGGCTTGTAAAACTAAAAAAGAACAGCAAAGTTACTAATAGCTTCTTTACAGTTTTACTAAAGTGCCCACCTGCACTATGTGGGGCTACACATTGAAACAGTGAGTATGCATTTTCTTGAATTTTTTGTTTGATACCATTTGCTTGGATTTCTTGTCTGAACCAATTTGCATGTTGTTTGTAAACAAAGGCGCACACCACAGATTGGAAAATGAGAGGTCCTGATGAAGGGCAATATCACGAAATGCAATGGGGTAGTGAGCAAGTGCCCATGAATTTGAAGTACAATTATTTATTAAACTGTTGGAATACAGAAAAAAAATATATACTCACTACTTACTGAAAACCTGGATTACAATGATCAGATAGCAATGGTGTTTGCTTGAAAATGGTGACAGATTGTGTCTTGATTTGTGCTACACTGAAAAACTCATGGGATCTCAGTCCATTTAGCGTGTCAATATATCAGAACTAACCATATCAAAATTGTTGATTAGTCAGAATGTGCTGTTTGCAGGGTTCTCTTTTATCTACGTCATGTCAACTTTTTTACAACATCAGATTTATAGAATTTAAGAGTTAATCACAAACTTAATGTTTTGCATTCTTTTATAAGAGATTTTACAAATGCATAGTAGAAAGCAGACAGGAGTTGTGACAAATGAGTCGATTAAATTATTGGCGTCCATTCTTGCTTCATATTAAAATTTAAAAAGCCATTTTGTCAGTCAGAATTCCATGCTCTGAGCTTATATGAGTTTTGGGATGAACCTTAATATCATGATGAGAGTGGATGTCATTCTGTGTGATATTTAATAATATGTGGGGGTGGGGATGGAATACTGATATTTGTTTCAAATATTTCACATTTCAAACCTCCATTTTCGGGAAGGCAATCTCTTAAGAATTGGAAAGTCTTTCTTCTAGCATAGACATTTGTGAAGTTTCTATTTTCCTTCTTTTTACAAAACATTTAAGGGCAGAATTATTATGTATCATGCTAATTTTCTGCCCTGGATTTTGCCAGTGAAAGAGATCATGGACTCTGCCTGTTCTCATTCCCAGCTCTAGTGCACAAGAAGGCTGAGTAGACCCACATACATCTTTGCATCATAGGGCAAACATAGGTTTTGCAACCAAAGGGACCACTTTCAGTATACAATAATATGCTTAAACTACCTTTGCAACTTTTCACATATTGCATGTGTACTGTCCATGAAATTTGTAAAACATCTGGAGAAATGAAAAACGTTCTCCATGTTAATGCCCACCTCAAGTAGTGATTATTTTTTGGTGCACAGTACTGTCTGCCAATTTCAGTAGATAGGGCTATGTCTTAAGATCTGTGTGTGGTAGAATGGGACCACCTATGTACCACCCATGGGACTCCCCCTTGACTCAAAAGAACAGAAAGTAGGGTAAGGCACTCTTGGCATTACTTTTAGGGCAACATTCATGATTAAAGAGGTTTTAAGCTGGAAAAAAATACTTAATCAGGATTGCTTCACTTTGCATAACTACATCATCCCAAAGTCTTGATAAATCTGCCCTTACATTTTTCTTCTTGTGACAGTGGTAGCTTTCTTTGGTGCATACAAAATAACTTCCCTGAGTGTTGCATCTGTCCTTTTTCTTACAAAAGAATAATAAGATTGGCCTGTGGCTCGACCTGATACTTGAGTCTGTGACTATAGTAACACTCTTTTACACATGCTATTATACCATCACAATAAAATGGGAAGATTTACATCCTAGGCAATCTTCTGCTACACCTCTAGTTGGCCTCTGTATTTGTAGTGTTAACATTTCCTTCTGTTTCTCTATGTCCATTGTGTCACTCAGGCAGCTTGCATCTATTCATTGTTTGATGATTGCAACATGGCTTTTCTGTGTGTCTATTGATGGGTACCATGACGTTTTATAATAGAACTGTGTTATCAGTATTTGTTTGGAATCTGTCAAGCTCCTAATTGGCTAGGAGCACCTGCTGTAGCGTACTATAAAAGTAAAAGAGAAATACATAGAGGCCTGCTGCTTTTGGAACTCTTTGGAGCAGATTAAAAAAAATCCACAGAACAGCAACCTACAAAAATGCTTTGCATTGCACAAGAGGAAGAAAGCAGTACAGAGACATATTTATTAAAAACGCCTGTTGCTGCTGCTGTCATGCTCCATGCACAACCTTTGCACCATGGTGTAAACTTTGTACCCTGGTGCAAAAAGTGTGTGTGGGTGTGTGTATGTGTGCGTTAGTGATATATCTTGCAACTGATTTGTCCCTGAAGCATAGTTTGTAGGAAGAGAAACATTTCTAAAATGTAGCATCACCTTCAAGGAGGTGTTTTTTATTTAAAACCTAGTCTATATCCGTAGATCAGGTTTGACATTAAAAAGTATGGGCCCGATTCACAAAGGTACGGTGAGATGAAAGTCTAACTTTACAACTTTCGGTGTTCACCAAGAGCACTTACTACTTGTATATGCCGTTTGTGAATACTGAAAGTCATAAAGTTAAACTTTTGGTATTCTTAAATGGCATTAATGAGTAGTAAATGCCCTTTGCGAATACCAAAAGTTGTAAAGTTTGACTTTCGTCAAAAGATGGATGCCTTACATCTTGAAGTGGCAATAGACCACAAAGGGGTTGAAGAGCCTGAGATTCAGTACCAATCTTTGTCCTCCTCCTTTCTTTTGTACAAAAAAGGCATTACTGCAAAAGTCCTCAGGGTGATAAGCCGTCAAAGCAATTGCCTGTTTTGACAAAAGTTCCTGAAGTTTGGAGTCTATAAAAGACTCTTCCTGTTGGGAAAGACGTAAGGGCTGGATGAGTCTTGAAAGGGAGGGTGAGATAGTTCTATTTGGTAACACTGAACAGTGTTCAAACCCCACAAATCAGAAGTAATCTTTGCCCAGTTGTTTACAAAAAAATCTTAGTCTGCCTGCCAAAGGAAGTGTCAGAAGAATCATATGAGTCATAACCTGTGGATTGATTGTCATTGTTATAGAACTCCCTGTTGACTCCTTGATTGAAACAGCCTCTTAAGCCTCTGGACCTGGTAGGGTGGAACCCTGCTTTGACCAAATCTTGGGCGTAACCTCTACGGCTGGGGTTAAATCGATATTGAGGACGTTGCTGGTTGAAGCGGCCAGTCGAGGATCCTACGCCACGACCGGCACTGCCAGAAAGGGGGTTGAAAACTCACTTGAGTGTAGACTGAGACTTATGCAGAGAGGTGAAGGTATGAACGAATTTGGCTATGTTTTTGACAAATCGGCCTCCAAATAGCTGGCCTTCTGATAGGGGACCTGGTTCTGATGTGGCCAACTTGACTAGTTGTGATTCAATGTGTAGAAGAACAGATTTGCGGCATTCTGAGGCTAATGGGCAGTTGGCGTTGCCCAAGAGGAAGATAGCCCTCTGGGTCCAATCTGCTAACACCGCTGGGTGGATAGAGGCCCCTTTCTCTTGGGCTTGGAATGCCAATTCTAAAATCTTGGCTAGGGGGCCAGAAACATCAAGGACTTTTTAATGGCAAGCTCACAGCACTCAATCAATACCTTGTTTGGGTCTCTAATTATATTTATTAAAGAAAGTTTGCATGAAGGTGCCGATATCTGGCGAGAGGGCAGTTTTGTGTGGAAGGTTTGGGCGCAGGCATTCAGAGCAAAGTCGGGATCAGAATTCTTTGTCGAAACTCTTGCGCAGATTCAACTGCATATACTCCGCTACTGCTGGGGCAGAGGAACAATCTGAGGACCTGGGATGTACAATGCTTGAAAGGTCAAAGGTGAAAGGGGACTGAGTGGAGGAAGAAATACAATGCTTGCACTTCTTTGACTGTTTGCGAAGTTGTGATTTGTTAGAAGAGGAAGTATCTGTGTCAGTATCTGTGTGAGGGGCCCCACTGTGAGCATGATCTGGAATAACTCCTTCGGTCACTTTTGCAAGACTTTCACATGTGACCATGAAAGGGCAGAAAGAGAAGATGGAGGGGCAGTTGGACCAGAAGGAGAAGGGGGTACGCACGCCCTACTAGCTTGTCCAAGCATTAGGAAATGGGAAGGAGAGCTGAAGACAAACCTTTGTCTGAAGTTTTCTGACAGTTTTGTCAATGATGGCTTCTATGCCCTAATCATAAAAATCTCTTCAATGTCTTCTGGGACATAAGTAGCCAGATCTTGGTCTTGTTATCAGGCATGTCGCAAGGAAGTCGGAGACACCCCAATCAAAAATACCCAAAGGGAAGCAATGTCAACCAGATATGAGGACAGGAGGGGATTGGAAGATCAGAGTTTGAATTTGTTTATTGCAGCCCTGTTCAGCATTGAAGCAGGTCACCAGGAGGGAGCAATCAGCTGGTGCAGGAAAGTCAAGGGTACCAATCAGGGCTGGACTGGCTATAGGGTGTTTTGGCATGCTGCCAAGCTGGGGGCTGATGTCACTGCGATGGGGCTAATTTCCTTGATGGAGACCTGTGTGTGCTTCAAAATAAACAAAGCAAAACAAATTTTGTTCAGCGCGCAGGTCCACATCAACAAAGTCAGCCCCCAGCTCGGCAGCCAGTCTGGCCCCGGTACCTATAAGTCTCTTGCAGAATTTAAGCAGAGGGAGAAATCACCCCGTCAGCCTAAAGGACAAGTTGTTTAAATAAGGTTGTTCAATAAAGTTTGAAATACTTTGCAATATTTGAAATATTATTTTGAAATATCGATTGCTGTCCCAGGTCCGGCACAATCCTGCAGTGTCCCCTGTTTTTGCAGCCTCAGGAGTGGCGGCTCCAGTGATCTAACAAGGAAGCTGCCTCGTGTACAAAGAGGCACATAGCAGGCTTCTGTAGAGTATACACGTTTGTAGCCCAATTGGGCTATACTTTCAACCTCACTTCTGGAAAGGGTCAAATCAAGTGCAGTTGCGCAGGGAGCACGAGGACATCAGCGGTGGTCCACTGCAGGGTGAATGCTTCAGAAGAGGGCAAACACAGGACACAAAACAAAGGGGGAGGGCAACACGCTCCACTACCTAAAAGGATGGGCAAAAGTCAATGATGCGGTCTATGGGAACTAACATGCGAGGAGCGCCGATCAGAAGCAAAAGAAGGAAAAATGAACCTTGACTGCATCAAGGTGAGCCACCGGACACACCAGTATACATAACTATCAATTAACACAGTAAGGCAAGTATAGTAAATGCAGTATGTCTAAACACTTAAAGATAAGCAAAAGAGAGAGGCGCTTATCTTGACTACAGTACAGCAAGGAAAGAGGCAGAAAGATGGTGTCTCTCTATTTTGTATATGCTGGACACTGTTGATTGGTGAGTCTGATAGAGAACATGGTTCAAAGCCTCATGGTAAATGGATTGTGATATATGTTTACTGTTTTTTGATTAGCTGCTGTTGGTTAAGAGTGCTAAAGATTGAGAAGCATAATCAGAGTCTCTGGTCCTGCCATAGAATCCAAATTAACTCACGGCACCATTACCAACCACATGCAACACACAGAACTTCACCACATTGAATCTTCCTGAGATGAGGAATAATCTGCATGGTGCTGCTGGGGGAAGCACTTTTTATAATACCGCCCTTTTCAACTTCCGATAGGGGCCTGGTAATCACGTAAGACGTCCTCACACAGACTCATGGGAAATGGAGTCCATAGCCATCATAGGGGTAATTGTTAGCTTTTCTGATTACAGAACCCTCCTGACCACCACTCCCAGAGCTTAGGTGATGTGATAAAATATTGATGTTTGACGATATCAGTTGTACTTGGATACCAGAAGAGTTCATGGCAGCATTCAAGGCATAAATAGTGTTGGATGTAACAAGCATAGGTAAAGCAGAAACATAAAACTCATCATATAATGCTTTACTTCTCCAAAGCTGTAAGTATTTTGAGCAATAGAGTGTTATCCAACTGCAAAGTGCTTCAATACCTTGTCATGGGTTGTAAGCACTACATCACTGCAGATCCTGTACTGTATCATACCATACCGTAGCTTACCGTACAGTACCATTCCACACCATACCATACCATACAATATCATTCCAAACCATACCATACCATGACATACAATACCATACCATTAACTTGGGTCAAGGGTAAACACAAAATAAGCATGGGAACCTGTTTACAGCTTGATGTTAGAATAAAAATTGCATTTTATCAAGTCAACTGTCAGGATTGATATCAGCCTCTTTCTGCATTCATAAGGCAACATGCTATTGATACACATTTATTTTAAAGTTGCCTTTGTGCTCCCATTCTTTCACCCTGCCCACATTTCTGTGCCTCCATCCTGTGCTTCAGACTCAATAAATTCAAAAAAACATGCAACCACATTTTGTCCTAGACTATACCTGCCACACTCTTACAGCCCAGTCATTATGCCCTTATCTTTCGACAAATAGTGAAATCCATTAAATGCTTTAGGAGTACATCTCTGGATTAGACCTGACAACTCACTCAGAATCATGGGTGTTGTTTCAGCAAAATGCCTGGGGTAGTGGAAGTGACATCAGATACCCTGTGACCTCAGCAATGTCACAGGAAGGGACATCATATGACTCAATACAAGGGAAAAGGACAGGAATGCTTCATATTTTATAAATACATTGCATTCCTGCCCTTTCACATTGCATTGGGCAGCACAGCAAGAAGACTTGCAGGGCTGCCCTACGCTAATTTCTCTTAAATAAGGCCCTTTGATTTTAGCTACACATTTGACTACACTCCCACTCACACTGACCTATGGTTTGCTAAACACTGTTTAATATTTTTTTCCCACTGTAAAAATTATTTGCTATGGGAATTGGGGGTGTTTATGGTTGTTGATAGTTGCCGAAGATGAGGTGTACCAGGTTCTAGAAATGTTTGTCAGAATGGGGTCCTTACACCTGAAAAAACTTTGACAAGGGTGTCTTGGCATCAAAAAGTTTGAAGACCTCTGTGTTACACGGTATTGGCAAACCATTACTCAGATCTCCCATTAAACCTTACTTTCTAACATGTGTGCACTAATCACTTTCTAATCACTTCCTAATTTTATATACCATACGTCCATATATGATCATCTGTGAAGCTGGACATCTGTTTTCCCGAGACCTAATATAACTCTATAAATAATGGAGCCACTTGAATAGTGACCAGAATTAGCCCTAGAACACTCCCTCCCCTGTTGTTAACTCGCACCGTGGTCTCTCCTCACCACCATGGGTCCAATTATCACTAGCCCTAATAAGGACCTACTGTCACAGGTGGGTCTCAACTCTTTTAATAGTACATACCCTTCTAACCTGCCGAAAAACGCTGCTAAGAAATTAAAACACAATTCAATCAAAAGACACCGGAAATGCTTTTCTCAATTGCATACTTTAGAACATTTTAAGGCATCATCGTTAACCACCTAATCTTCTTCACAAACAAAAGAACCCAATGGAGAAAAGCATTCACATCAATGTTCTATGTCAAACCAATAAGGAAAACACATTATGGTTTTAGACTTTCTATTATTCCCTCTCTAATCTTCAAAGATGATCTCGCCATTTTCACATACAACAATGGAATCATTCTTATTTAATCATTGGATCAAAATCTAGAACTGTTTAAGAAATCCTTTTTGAGGATTAAAAACTCAATGGTTAACAATGTAACTTCTTTACAAGCAGCCGCGGCCGGTCGTGGGAGTACCTGCAGGGCGGTTACGTTGGGAGGGGGAGGGGAAGGGCGGGGGGTAGTAATGTATGGATTACGGAGTTTAACAGGTAAGTAAACATATAAATAAATAAAATGAATTTCGTTGCGAGCACTGCATCGCATTTGGTTATGCAGTGCATGCAATGAAATTTGTTTTATTTATTTATATTTTTACTTACCTGTTAAACTCCATAATCCATACATTACTACCCCCCCACACTGCCCCACCCCCTCCCCACGTCACAGCCCGGCAGGTACTCACACTACAGGCCGCGGCTGTCTACAAGATAAAGTTCTAAAAACCACAGTGAAACCTAAATGCGTTGTTACCAGTGCTACCTCCGACGCACCACACTCATCTCCTACTAGAGATCCAGGTTAACTTAACCTTTGCTCCTTTAGGGAATACTCTGGGGTTGATCCAAGGACACAATCAGATCCTAATGCCTGCCCTTACACCAACCCCTTGAACATCCTTGATACATCTACACACATGGCACTGAAACATAATGTTCACCCAACTAAAGCATGCTATCACAGCAATCTAGGAAACTCAAGGTCAACTACCCTCTTACCTTCTAATACAAACTCGCACATAGGTAAATCCCTTTCTGGAAACACGCTCAACATCCTATTGGTCTCATCAAACTTACATATCAAGTCACCAAATGAAGGTATAATCTTGATCCCTCTGCCTATCTCTCAATCCCTACCTCCAATATACCATCCTTGATCGAGCAATCACCCATCAACTCCCCCAATACCTCCCTCTACTCTTATGTGGAATCCTCTCTACCTACCTTCTCTATCCCTTCAGATGGAGCTCAATCTCATACTACCACCAGATCACCCATTCTCATGCTAAACCCACCTTAAAGTAAGAATTTGCTGGCTGACATCAAGAATGATCTTAAACTAGTTAAAAAGAGCCTCTAGATCTTATTACACTTCTCTTTAAAAATGGAGAAGTTGGGAGATCTCAGTACGACTTCGGAGATTAATCAACCTCACCTCTCCACAAATATCAAATACTTCTGAAGGAAAATCTCGGCCGGGGATATCGTAGAGAATCCTCACTGGAATCCTCAGCCATACCCTAATAATCACTCCAGACCAAATAGGGTTACCAGTCACTTGACTGATGTGGACATTCATTCCCTAATACTATACTACAAATCTGATCATTTTGAATCTGCTACCTCCACATTCAATATCCAAACTATTTTACACACAATATCCAAATCCAATCCATTTGGGGAACTCAGTATTACCTCAGATCTTTGAGCAAGGGAAGCTTACTAACAGTCCAAACAACACACATTAAAACTGTAATGACCAAATCTCACATCAAGTTGATGCATATTAATTGCAGATCAGCAGTAAAACATGAAGCAGACATTGCAGACCTCATACTTTCATAGGATTTAGGCATCTTGAAAGAAACTTGGCTCAAGGGCACCGCTACACAAATCCTGGACATTCTGGTTCCCCCTGACTATGACATCATTAGAATGGATAAAGTAGTTATAATCAGGGATGGGATTGCTTGCATCCACCAATCTAATCTCTCCATGAAACAGATACACTTGACATCAATGTCCTCTAATGAACACCATCATCATCATGAACACCTGAAACTGAAAATATTAAACAATGACAAGACAATATGTACACTCTACATGATCTACCACCGCCCTGGAGACAATCATCTGTTCATCGAACAAATAATGGAGACAATATCAGTTAACGCTGACTAATTCCACAACCATATCTTCCTTGTGAATTTCAACTTACAATGGAACAATGAAAATTATCCAGTAGTATGCTCCTTCAAGACCTTCCTAGCTGACCTGAACTTCACCCAGTCTTGCAACAAGCCAACACATAACAAAGGTTCCATACTAGATCTTATCATGGCCAAGGATAGCATCATACAATTGGATGACACATTACCTTCCAACTGGTCACATCACCTCTTAATCTCCTTTAGAATCACGGAAAAGGGGTTGATTAGACATGGACGACCTCATAAAAATAAACAATGGGCACGAGATCTGTGAAACATCAATGTAAATGAGCTTACCATCATGAGCAGTAATCGTCTCCCGCCACCCCCCAACACAACAAATCTGGAAGAACTCACTGATAACTACACTGACTCCATGACTGATATTTTTGACGCATTTGCTTCTTTGCAACTCAAAAGAATTCCTAGCAAGCATTCTAAAACTTGGTTCAACGGCTCCCTTAAGGAGGAAGTATGTAAACTTAGGCTTGATGAAAGATTGTGGAGAAATGAACCCTCCCTAGAAAACCTCAAACAACTAAAAAAGACAGGAAACACTTAAAACAAACATATCCAGTGTGCTAAATCTGATCTCTTTAGATCACAGCTTGACAAGGCCAAAAACAGACAAAAAAACTCTTTGAAATCACCAAACAACAAACGAACCAATCATTTAACCAACTTTTGGCACTCAAGGACTCAATCACAAGCAGTGAGGAATCTCAGCTTACGTCAGTGAAAAAAACAAGAAAGATCGAATTAGATCTGCAACTTTCCTTATCAGACTTACATAATCAGGCACACTCTACCCCTGTTACAGGGGCCATCTTGGACAAGCTCTCATCTGGTTGAATTGGTTGCATATATTCCTTCAGGCTACTGGACGATGCTGAACTGCTTGACATCATAACCACATTAAAACCGTCAACTCACTTCTTCGATCGTATGCCCACCAAATTCATTAAAGATCTTAAGTTGTCGATTTTCCCTCTCTGGTCAAAGATTGTACATGAATCCCTCACTCAAGGCGTGATTACAAATTGCCTCAAGATTGGACAAGTCACCCCCATCCCAAAGAAACCTGCATCAGACTTATCTGATCCTAACAACTTCTGACCAATTTCTAATATCATGACTTTATCCAATCTACTTGAAAACTACATTCATACACAACTCTGCAATCACATTGAACATTTTCAACTCCTTGACCAATACCAATCTGGCTTCAGATCTGGACACCGTACTGAAACCGTATTAACACACATAGTGGTTAATGCCTTAAGACTACTTGACCAGAATAAACCTTGTCAAATATAACAAACTAATCAGCCTTCTAGAAACAAGGATTGGGTTATCAGGTCCAGTCCTACATTGGTTTGCCTAGTTCCTTCAAAATAGAACTCAATCATTCAAAGTCAACAATGACATTTACAACATTATGCCTGTCCCAATTGGAGTTCCACAATGATTCACACTCTCACCCACACTCTTCAACCTCCACTTGGAACCTCTCACTGAAATTCTGAAATGGTCTAACATACAATATCACATGTATGTAGATGATACTCAACGGTATGTTAAAATTTCTTCAACGGACGACATTACTCCTCTTAACTATGCTCTTCTGAAAACCTTATGCTTGCTTGCCCCCCACAATCATTCTGCACCCATTCAGGACTGACTCAAACAACTAACAACCCTCAATTGCACCCATCATGTTGTGAGCTCCACTACATCATTTTGCCTATTCCTGGACAAATGTCTGAATATGCAAGATCACATCACTGTGAAAACAAGAGGAGCCAATCACCAACTCTGTGCATTAAGGAAATTCAAACAGTTCCTACTGCCTACTGACCGGAAACAAGCTGTCCAATCTCTAGCTATCTCTCATTTAGACTACAGAATTGTGGTTTACATACCACAGCTACCACCATAGTACCTAAATCTGCTCCTTATTTTTAACACTAATAGTGAATTATAGAATCTTATCCACTATTAGTATAATGAAAACAGGCAGAAAACAAGTAATGCGGAGTCCCCGGCATGTTCTTGGCAATGATTTTGCCTCCCCCAAGGGGGTCACAAAGGCAAAGCTAGGGGTCACAAGGGGCAAGCAAGGAGTCGCAGCTGTGAACCCTTGTGTCGGCTAAATGGCTTCCATGCCCAGTATCCAGACAAACTATGGAAACTGACCTCCACAAGGAACAGAGGTCTACTAGCATGGGAAAGAGTACAGATATTGAGGCACATCAATCTAACGCCTTCCTTCGCTCTTGCAGTCAATCACACTCTAGAACAGAATACAACCAGGATAAATAGAAGTAACTACGACTAATTTAAGGACTAGCATCCATTACCTTTTATTTCTCCAGAATATCTGCTGTTCTTGTATTTTAGAAGAGGCCAGAATGAATCAAAATCTGACATGTTAACTTAGTTATAAAAAATCGAAATAAATTACAATGGGATCATACCCTTTTGAAGGGGGTTGTACTTATGACTTATTTTTCTTTGTAAATGCATTTTATACCCCAAAGAAAACCGCTTTATAATACCTGTGTAATGGGGGACTCTGCAGTTGATACACACACACCTTGGGTCTTATTCACAAAACCATACATTTGCACTATATACAGTATGTGTAAATTTGAAGGCGCGTGCACTCTGTGCACCTTTACTGATAGAGGGTTAATGTTAAGAGGCTAATTCACAAAGGCATGTATTGCATGAAAAAGGTACTCCTGAAGTACTACTTCCTGTACTCTTTTGGGAAACAGTCCCGTGGTTACAGTCTTTCTTTAATTCTTTGTCCTTGGTACTTTATTTCTTCTGTTTCATTCTCTATTTACCTCTTCTCCATTGATTTCTTTTTGAAAATGCTAAAAAAACACTTACAGGCATATGCATCAAAGTAAATACCGGTTGCAAACTGGCAGATTCTCAGAATCTGCCCCTTTGCGACCGGTATTTTTGCATTTGGGATGCATCATCCCAAATGCAAAAATCGCAAATTAAGGAATCTCTAAATTGCGATTCCTTAAATTGGAATTGCATTATACAGCTAGATGCATCACGCAAAATACCGTTCGCAAAGGGACTTATTCTCAGAATCTGCCCCTCTGCGACCGGTATTTATGCATTTGGGATGCATCATCCCAAATGCATAAATCGCTATTTGCGATTGCATTTAAGGAATCTCAAATTGAGATTCCTTAAATGCAATGCATGAATGTAAAATAGCTAGCGATTTCGGTGATAGGCGTCGCTATTTACCGTGAAATCAAACTTTATGGTAAATAGCGAAAACTGTGAAAATAGCACTAAAGTGCATCTTGCAAAGTTGTATGTTACACACACACATGTCTTTGGGACATGTGTGTGCACAATACAGGTGTCCAGGTCAATTTAAGGGGTGCAACAGGGTGTCCTTTGGACACGCGTCACCCTTGAAGTCGCATTCTCAAATTGCGATTAGCTAATTGCTAATCGCAAATTGAGAATTCCTCCCCATTCATTCCTTTAGGCCTCTTCGCCCATAGGAATCAATGAGATGTCATTCCTTATTTGTGAATCGCACTCTGCGAGTCGCAGATAAGGAATATTTAGGAATTGCTAATATTTTAGCAAATCTTACATGCATCTGATTTTGCGAGTCCCTAAATGCGAATCCTTAAACTTCGCAATTAAGGACTCGCAAAATCGAACGTTGATGCATCTAGCAGTAAGGAATCCCAAATTGAGATTCCTTAAATGCAATGCATGAAAGTAAAAAAAATAGCGAATTCGCTAATAGGACTAGCAAATTACCATGAAGTTGAACTTCATGGTAATTTGCTAAAACTTTGAAAAAAAGCACTTTTGTGCATTTTTCAAAGTTTCATGTTGTGCACACACATGCCCTTAAGGCATGTGTGTGTGAAACATTTGTGCACAGATCGATTTCAGGGGTGCAACAGGGTGTAATTTTGACACCCTTGCACCCTTGAAATTGCATGAGCAATTTGCGAGTACCTATTGTTACTCGCAAATTGCTCATGCAATCTCCAATTCATTTCTATGGGCCTGTAGGCCCATAGGAATGAATGGGACAGCCTTCCTTAATTGCAACTAGCAATTTGCGAGTAGCAATTAAGGAATGTTTAGAAATCGCTAATATTATAGCGATTCCTACACGCATAGGCTTTTGCGATTCCTTAATTGCGATTCCTTATTTATTGCAATTAAGGAATCGCAATAGTCTACGATGATGCATGTGCCAGTTAGTGACAAAAGTATCTGAACTTTGACAGAAGTATAATTCATTTACCGAGGCGAACGTGATTCAGTAAGAAAACTGGAGGAGTTTGAAGACTTAAATGGAATCATGGTCACATAAGCCTATTCACTTCCTATTCCAGATAGACGTTTGCTACTGGTTTCTTACTTGTGCGTATGAATTATGGTCTTTTTCTTTGCTGCTGACTGTTTTTGCCACGGAATGCTTCGAATTCAAGGTTTAGAAATTGTAATAACAGTTATCTTCAGAAGGCAATTATTAATTGTTAATTGCAACTTTCAGATTGTTGCCTGGTAAGCCTTGAGTGGGCGGATCTAGTTAACAAGTGAACATATAAACACACAGCAATTAGCCAATGCCGTCTAATGCCAGCTTTAAGATCTTGCAAAGTCTTTAAGTAATTGACAGCGAAATAATGTTAGCCTTGCAGCAAAAGCTGGAGACCACCAATGAAGAACACCTTACAGTTTCGTCTTTACCTTACCATTTAAATATCACTTAAGTATTTATAAAGGTATCGGTGCTTAATGTAAATGGAAGGTTCATTAACTATGGCTTAAAGAATTTGAGAGCTTAAGCATAAATGACAGCCTATAATTATAGGTTTATTGTCTTTTTATAGCTTTAAAGCAAACTGAGGATCTCTGCACATTTTCCCTTAATCAAGAAGATGGGTGAAAAGGGAGGCTCCGTTACATGATTTATGAAACACAATAATGTTCTTTTGTTAGCCTCTTCCTTAGTGATGAGTTGGCCATTACTCAATCCTGATGTTATTGTATTATCACGGTGTGGACTCAAATCATTTCTTTGCGCAGAGCCACATAAAACAGTTTTGAACCAATGCAAAGTGTGAAGAATTACATTTTTCGCTATTGCTGCTTCTTGGGGGGCAGTGATTTAGGCAGATTTTACTCACTAGCTACATTACTTGTAGACTTTGTGTTGGCGTTTTGTTACTGTTGTTGCTACAACTGTAATGTTCAGGCCATGGTGCAAACAGTTATCAAATAACAGTGTCTGGATTGTTTGCTGTTGGTTTTCACCCCTATAAACAGCTTGGTTGAATATATGGTGCCACACACTAAGATGGTTGTAAGTATTTAGCATTTTAGCAGCCGTAACATCATTGATTCTGTATTTACAATTCAAATGCTTTTTATACCTACAAATCCCATTTTAGGAGGCAGAAAGGTTTTTCCGACTCCAAAAATGAGATTGTGAAATTATACTGATTCAGAATCTGGAAGGAGTGTATTGTAGTCCTTCCTTCCCAATAAGAATCAGTATCTTATTTATGTATCAATGTTTTCCTACCATAATCCAGTCACAAAACATTGTACATTTTAGAGGTGGGCACCCATTTGGTTCATGGGACCACTGCCAACCCTTAAACACATCTTTTTTTTTAAACATAAACTTAGTTTTTTTAACAAACTCTTTTTTGCGTTAAGGAAAAAGGACTGCGTTAAAAAAATATTGGTTACTTTTTCGAAAATCAACCACAGACATAGGGACTTGTTGACCCAGGCATGCAGTATTCTCCACAACTAAATGGTTGGCCCAAAAAGAAGTCGGGTATGTAGGCATGAACATTTACCTATAAACATACAAAATGTATTTTGTTCATTTAAATAATTAAATCCCCTTGATCACTTGTATGTTTGGACAAATACATTTTCATCACAAGAAATTAACATTGAATTTAAATTACATCCTTTTCAAAGAACTAACCTATACATAATATTACAAATACCTAACCAAGCAAACCACTTATTTATAATCTAAACTCATTATAAGAACTTGGGGGAGTTCTACTGACTGTTGAGCATTATTTTAATTCCATTGTTCTTTCCACTTTTCATGTGTACATCATTGGACTCCTATCTTATAATCATATCAATTTTCGAGCATCATCGACTATGAACCCATAGTTTCGACTATGTAACTTCAAGTCATCCTCAGAATGTTAAAGAATACATTGAGCTATATTTCTCACATAGATGTATGTGTAGACATCATTGGGTTCATAGTCGATGATTCAGCTGATGAAAGGAAATGTAGGTATTTCCATAGGACATGACTTTTAATAAATGTATGACAACAGAGGGTGTCCCGTTAAACAACACCAGGCTGGCCACCAAAACCATAATTAGGATTTCACATCTTTACTCTCAAGTTAGAACACTATCCTACTTAAGTGTGAATGAAAAGATAGATATGTTATTATGGATCACATTTGCCCTGATGAAAGCCCTGACCATTTTTGGACACAAAGCAGTTTGAAATATGTTGGCAAGGTTCATGAGGATGACTGAGACATAGTACAGGTACTCATATGCATTCTCTTTTAATCATACCTTGGGTAGATATCAATAAAGAAATACCCTTTCAGGTTTCCTTGATATATTACCTACTGGCGGTCGCCAGAAGGTAGTTATAGTTAGGACCTATTATCCATTAGAAAATTGCAACATTCTATTGGCAATAACATTGGTGTCGATTGATGAATCTACTTGAAATTTTCCAAACTTTTGGCCAGCTCAGTTCCACTCTTTCCCTGAAAGTTTGAGGGTGATTGATCAAGCGGGGGCCGAGAAAAAAGGGGGTCCCAAAACATGTTTTCCCCATGCAATTTCTTTAGGACCTTTAGACACTGCTACAGCCCAAACGGCTGAGTGGAATTCCACAAAATTAGGAAGAGAGGTAGTCCTCAGTTCCGACTTGTGCCTTTTGCTTATATGGTGTCAATCTATTCAGTAGTTTCTGAGAAAATTACGGTTAAAGTCATTTATTTATCTATGGGCGCAGTGGATCTGCAGATTGTGTGAGGATTGAAAATAATATATATATTTTTTTAAAGTCACGGGATGCATGTAGGATCCACGCATTTCACAACCGAAAAAAAACAAAGCATGTGTTTTGAGATATACATCATGCTTATGTGTTTCGATCTTGGGTGGCTCTAAAAAGAGCCCTTGTGTTTAATGAGAGATTTTAGTACCTACAAGTAAGTACTGATGCAGAGTCTAAAGTTCATGAGGAAGACTCAGTTCCCTTCATCTGTAAAATGTACAGCATCTCTCCTGTAGATGCTATGCATATTGAAATGCATATTGTTGTGGTAAATGGACCCCATTCTATAGTCTCCTTGGCTCAAGAAAATATAGGTGTGTCCCACAATTCACAGTGTAAGCATCTTGAAAGGAGGTCTCGATGCACTCAGATGGTCTCTGTAAATGAAATGGCAGTTTGAAAAGTAAGATTTTCTAAAATGGTGGATAAGATGCAGTGTTAAAAAACAGAAAATAAATGATTGGTTGTTTGACAACATTCTTCACTGAAAATTGGGGTGCAAGTTTCTGTTTTTTAAAAGCATGATTCTTATTGGTTATCAGAACGTGATTGAAAATAACATTATGTAGGATAAGCTGGTATATTGAGAAGTGAATCACACTTGCTGTTTTATTTAGCAACATTGTGTGATGAACTTTTGCATTCTTCGGGAGCCTGCATTGCTTTTTCGCATGGGGAGATGCTAATTTGTATGTGGAAATGCAATCTGCTTTGGATTTTGAAGGTGGGAACAGATTTCCCTGCTCTGTCTTTCAAAATGCAAACTAAGTTTGCTATGGGATGGCGGGAGTCATGAGAGTCCCACCCTGTCAAAGCAAACAGCAGGACACTGCAGGAGCCGGCCGTCGGGCGCGGCGGTACCCAGGGCCCTCGAGGTACCGGTGAGTTGTTTGAGATGTCAGAAAACCTTCCTGTGGTCACAAATCGGTGCCTTTACAGTGGGAAAAAATGTTCTTAAGGGGGGGTTAATTAACTCTAGATCACTGTCCAAACATGCACTACATATTTATGATTTATTAACTGAAGAAAATTTAGACTGTCTTTTTGTAACGGAAACGTGGCTCAAATCATGGTGTACTCCCGACATAGTGCATGCTATGCCACCAGGATATTGTATACAAAGGGCGGACAGAGAAAAACAACGGGGGGGAGGATTGGCCATTATTTACAGGGACTCACTTAATTGTACGGTGGTTGAACTACAAGATCTTAAGGAGGCCGAAGGGATGGGCTTTCTCATCAAGATCAACGACACCTTCACATTTGCTGGTGCCTTAATCTATCGCCCCCGGGCTCATGTAAGGGCTTCCTTGAGAGTATTGGGGAGGCTCTGAGCACCCTGGCACTCCGGTTCTCCAACTTTACAATTCTTGGGGATGTTAACATACATCTTGATTCTTCCACAGATGTGTCTGCAATTTCTTTTAGGGATACCATGGATGTGTTGGGGCTAACTATTCTCACCACACAGCCCACTCATGAGGCAGGCCACACTATTGATTGTATTGCTACTAATTTAACTGCTCTCAAGGCAAACGAACCCAGGGTCCAGACTTGGACAGATCATGTGCTGCTACCCTTCACTATATCATTAGAAGGGACTAAGAAATGCAAGAAATCGGGAAAAAATAATCAGGTTAGACAAGAGGAATGGAAAGCTGCTTTGGGCCATCCGGAAATGGCCAAACTGGCTAGGGATTGTAGGCCCCACTTGATAGGACACCCGGATGTGGATAACAACACCTTTAGGGAATGGATGTCCGAACTTAAAGGTAAGGCAGGGCCCATGAGAAGTAGAAATAGATCAGGCCATAAGAGACAATCCGCCCCGTGGTTCGACCAATTGCTTAAAGCGAAAAAGGGGAGGTGCGCAGAGCTGAGCGTAGATGGCGGAAAAACTACCACGATGAGGAGCGCGGTAAATACACATCAGTTAGGAGCGCATACCATATAATGATCAAACAAGCGAAAAGGATTTTTTTTACAGCAGCAATAGAATTGGCTAGGAACAAACAAAAAGCCATTTTTAAGATTGTTGACTGCTT
Organism: Lissotriton helveticus; assembly: GCF_964261635.1. Taxonomy (NCBI): domain Eukaryota; kingdom Metazoa; phylum Chordata; class Amphibia; order Caudata; family Salamandridae; genus Lissotriton; species Lissotriton helveticus. Next base: position 1,143,193,111 of record NC_136057.1, on the reverse strand, counting down.
CTATTAGCCCAACATACTAGTGCAGGAAATCCCGCCCTCGGAGAGTCTCTGTGATACCATCGCTGATTACTTTGAGGAAAAAATACAGGGCATTACGAAGGACTTTGCAGTCCCGGTGCCAGAATAAGAAGAAGGGAGCCAGAAGGGGAGACAAGCGATGGATCAGCTAGCGGCTTTCCGCCCAATTAGCATGGAGGAGACACATGGGGCAATATTGGCGACTAAATCTGGGTCTCCAATTGGCCCTTGCCCCATTTCGCTCCTACACCGGATTGTAGAAGTAGCTAATCCTGTGATAAATGAAATCGTTAATGCCTCACTGGCCACTTCTAAGATTCCTGTTGAATGGAAATTAGCGGCAGTTAAACCGCTGCAAAAAAAAACAAATGCCCGATCCTACCACGCTGTCCAACCACCGGCCAATTTCATTGCTCCCCTTACTGTGTAAAATCACAGAATCTTTTGCTAATCAACAGATTACCAAGTTTCTGGAGGACAGTGAGGCTTGGCACTCGAACCAATCTGGTTTCAGAGCACAGCACTCCACTGAGTCGGCGCTCCTATTTACCACGATACCATCCGTATGGTGCTGGACCAGGGTAAGAAGGCCGTCCTGATATTATTAGACCTGTCGGCGGCCTTCGACACGGTCTCGCATGTCATCTTGATTGACCGGCTAATAACATCTGGCATTACTGGGACAGTCCTAGAATGTATTAAGAACTTTCTGAGTGGTAGGAGACAAGTGGTTACTTTGGGCGAATTTTGCTCCAAGGACAAACCACTTACTATGGGAGTACCACAAGGGTCCAGTCTGAGCCCGACATTGTTTAATGTCTATACTACTCCTCTGATTAGGCTGATATCATCATTTGGCATTGATGTGGTGGCATATGCCGATGATACACAACTGATCCTAGTCCTTGATAAAGACACTCAGGACTGGGAAGCCAATCTCAAATGTTGCCTGATGGCTACCTTTGAATGGATGAGGAGAAACCACCTGAAATGTAATACGGGAAAGACTGAGATCATACCGATGGGCCCGAAAAACGACTTTGTCCCCAGACTATGGTGGCCGGAGAAGGCAGAAATTCAGCCTCACACTACAGACTCTGCTCATAATTTGGGGATTAACATTGATTCTGATTTGTCCTTCAAGCAACAGGCATTGAAGGTCGCGGGGACATGTTTTGGTATCATCAGGGGATGAAGGAAGTTTTTTGATCTTTTGCCGCTGGAGGCTAGAAAAACGGTAACAGTCGCCCTTGTGACATCAAGGATAGATTACTGTAATAGCCTCTATGCTGGTACTAACAAAGTGGTTACCCATAAACTCCAGATGGTGCAGCATGCAGCAGCCAGATTGGTGCTGAAATGGCCGAAGAGATCATCTGCAACTGCTGCACTAAAAACCCTGCACTGGCTACCCATAATTAAAAGGGTCCTTTTTAAAATACTGGTCATCACTTTTGGAGCTGTTCACTCCTCAGGCCCCAAGTACCTAAGAAAAAAGTTCATTTGGTATTATCCAGCCCGTACCTTGCATTCCTCAAAGGCTAATCTGCTGTCTGTTCCAACTTTCAGACTTAGTACGAGAGGGGGTAAATCTTTACCAGTTCTAGGGTCAAAAGCCTGGAATACTCTCCCGCCTTACCTTCGGGCATTGGAGAGTGAAACTGATTTCAGTAAAAAACTTAAAACTTGGATCTTTAGGCTACAGGACGCCATAGCTAGGACTTTAGTGTGAAGGCAGGATTAGTTAACATTAGCAGCCGGACAGTTTTACATCATTGGTCATTCTGTTGGCGCCTAGATGCTCCTTGGAGCGATAGTAGCGCGGCAGAAAAAACCCCCTTACATTACATTACATTACCTAATCATCCATTAGTAATACAGAGATCCACCCTGTATCAGACCCATCTGTACAAGTGTGAATTGGAGATTATCTGCCACCAAAAACCCATCAAGTACTTATATCCGTTACTTTTTAACTTCGTCGACTAGTTATTTTGAGAGTATTTACCTTAACATTATTTGTTAAAAATTTGTGAATTTTTTGGTTCCATATAGTAGAGAAAGGCTCTAAATGTAAAAAAGAAGTACATTAGCGCATCATAACAGCAATGGTAAAAATTTTAGTACTTAATTTGCAATATTTTCTACATGTTTTCAGGGGTTTACCGATCAAGTTGTAATGACAGGATAAGAAATATAATTTTAAATTCACAAACATAACGGAAATATCTTACTATACTATGTTCAAATTTTAAGCTGTGCCTTTTTATTAAAAAAATTCAAAGACAAAACAAAGTACCAAGTAATCCGAAGTTTATGACACCACTAGGGTATTATACATTTTCTATCATAAAATGTTAAAGACAAACCTGATGACTCCATTAGGTCCATTGAAAATGTTATTCAAATTCTCACAACTAGTATGTTCCATGTTTGAGACATCGATGTAAGGAGCTAGAACAGGAGGATATACTTTCTTCAATCTCGGTAATTGGCTGCTGACTTATGTAACATTCTGCAAACTGAAAAAAGAGTTAAAAATGTATATGTTGTACAAATGTCAAAGCTTAATTTTAATGTACATAAAAACAATTGTTCTCAATAGGATAGGGGTCGAAAAGCAATCATCAGAGGTTTAACCGCGTTAGGACCATACTAATGGTTAGACAAAATTATATGCGAATACCAATATGCTTCCAATGGGCACTGTGGACGCGCTCGTTAGGTGTTTATAAGTATCATCCCTAAAAGCCCTCTTTCCTATTTACAACTATTCTAACAAAAAAAGGTATTAACATAAAATAACATAAAGTAATGATTCTTCAACAAATTAATGTTTTTGGAAGTATCATTACCAGCATGCAATAAACACCACAATTATAGCTGTCCTGTTATCTTTAGTTGGATTCTATCACTAACGGCCATTGGTCATATTCGGGAAGCTTCAATATCTATAGGAAAACCTTTTAGAGACATATGAATGGTTATTTTAAATATTTTGCTTTGTTTCAACATGTCGAGATTATAAGTTGTACGTAAAGGCATTTTGGTAGCATTATTGACTAATTTTACAAGCTTTTCTTGCATATCGACAATACGGTACGGTCCAGTAAACTTTCTATTTTCTTTTCTTTTTTTTTCCTTATTTGTCCTCATTTTCCGCCCTAGTTGCTCCATTAAATCCAAGAGAGAGCAACACACTGCCTCAGTACACTGGATATATAGGCTTGTAGGAAGATGACCATCGCCTATCAGTAATGTCAGAACCTCAAAGGATTTTTTATCTGGAGACTTTTTAGGGGGCTGCCAACCTGAGCAAATATCCAAACAGACACAAGGGTGCAACCTAATGTGTCAGGATATGCCTGAGAAAAGAAGGAGGGGCAGCGTAATCATTGGACAGGGGAAAAAAAAAATATCCATCAACTCACTGCTGTCCCCACTCTAGAAGGTACCAAAATGCTCTTTTATTTTGGTTGCCCGATCTTATAAGGTCTAGCCTAGAAATCTGCAGTACTGAGTCTTTCCATTTTCTGCAGATTTCTCTTCTAGCCAGGAGGATGGTATAAAAAAGAAGATGTTTGGCCGGGCCTACACCATCCTCCATCACACCAAATATTACTAATGCAGGGCTAATTGCAATGGGTCGACCAAGCGAAGTTGACAATAATCTGCTAATATAGTCCCAAAAGGGAGACACAGAAGGACACTCGAAAAACATATGTAGATCCGAGGCAGCTATTGCTCCACACCTCATACATGTTACTGGCGAGTCATTTGAGAATTTTGAGAGCCTCTGTGGTGAATAATAGGCCCTATGCAGGGTGAAGAGTTGATTCCTTCGGGCCATGCTGGTTTAACAATGTCCCACAAAGTCTTAGATGAGTTTAGCCACAGGGTTCCCACATCCTGATCCAAGAAGGAACTCCCCCAAAGCTTATCGGCCAGCTGAAATTCGCCGTCAATCTCATCAAGTATTGTGTGGTGCCAAAAAGAAATCTCCGTTTTTGCCGGGGTTTTATTAATAAGCTGAAACTCAAGATGATTACCTCCCCCCATTGGGAATCTACTCTTAGTAGAGGTCTGTGACTGAGCCCATCTAGCCATCTGTAGGTATTTAAACTTGGAGAAGTTAGAACCAACCCTGTCCTTTAGGGATTCCCAAGGGACCAGAACCAACTCCACAAACAGATTGCCCGTGACCGCCAAACCTGCTTCTCTCAAAGGCAAAGCCAGACTGTCCTTAAGCCATCCCGGGGCCCCAGTTGAATCCCAAAAGGTGCCAAATTAGAGAAATACCCTAGCCTTACTGAGCTACGCAACTTTGACCCATGTTCTTGCTATACCCTGTAAGACTTTTAGTTTTAGTTTTTTTTAATTTTTGGGGTCCCCGAATTTAAACAAAAAAACCCTCCTGTGATAGGTTAGCCCCACTAAGCATAGCCTTAAACATACAGCCAACCCCAACATCAGTAGGCGACTTCAGTAGCATGCGGGAATGTGTAAATTGAAATGCCCATGCATACAACTGAAGATCTGGAGTGGCCAAACGTCCCTTTTCTCTACGACGCCTACGTTCCAGGAAATTCTTGGTATATGGTATGCCCAAATAAATGAATTAATGAATTAATATCATTTTGCAACTTAAGTATCTGGGAAGGCTCAAAATAAAGAGGAATAGTGTTAAAAAGGAAAGTGATTCTAGGTAAGATAGACATTTTCATTATATTTGCCCCTCCCAAAATGGACAAAGGCAATGAGGACCATGATCTCATGAGTTTCTGACATTCTTTTGCCACTATGGAAAAGTTGGTTTCAGCCAGTTTACTGAAATCTTGGACGATATTAAAACCAAGATACCTCATTTTCAAACTAGGCTGCACCCCTGTTAAAGACTCATCAGTGTGCCAAACATTGATTTCTGTTTTGGAGGCGTTAATTTCGTATATCCGGAGATTGCACCAAAATCCTGAGCCACTTCAATCACCGAAGTAAATGCCGCATACAATTCTGATGAGAAGATCAAAATGTAATCCGCATAAAGGGCCACCTTTCTCTAGCCTAAACCTAAAAGGTTTGATGTTAACATCGTCCCTCAGACTTTGGGCGAAGGGTTCGATATAAAGGTCAAACAGGAGAGGGGAGAGAGGGCAGCCCTGACGCGTACCCCTAGTGATGTTAAAAGGGTCCGACAGAGATCCATTCACGAGCAGGCAAGCCAAGGCGTTCCGGTATAACAATCTCACTGCTCGACGAAATTTATCTCGATGTTAAACTTCCCTCAGACCCCCGACAGGTATGACCAATTTACCCTGTCGAAGGCCTTAGTAGCGTTGAGCGTGAGGATAGTCAGGGGAAGGGACTCAGTGGATGCAATGTCAATAGCCCATATCAAATCATAAGTTAGTTCGAAAAGCTGTCGACCCTTAATGAAGCCCCTTTGGTCCTTGTGCTACCCCCCCCCCAATCTCTTGGCCAAGATAGAAGAGAAGATTTTATAATTCACAATAAGGAAATCGGCCTGTAGGACCCACACAGTGATGCTGGTTTACCAGGTTTTAAAATCAAAGTTTTGGAAGCGTTATCCCACGATACTGGGGGAGATAAGCCATCCTGGAGGATCTGGTTGAATAAGGTAGTTAAGAATGGAATGATTGCTTTCCCCAAAACCCTATAAATTTCAGCGGGAAGGCCATCAGGGCCAGCCGCCTTACCTTTTTTACTACTCATGATGGCTACATTGACCTCATCCTGCGAGATCCCCCGATCCAAACAGGCACGTTGCTCGAGGGTCAATGAGGGTAGCGGAATCTCACTCAAACAGTCCTCAATGTTATCAGGCTCTATGCATTTGTCCTCCTTATAGATGTCCTGAAAGAACAGCCGAAAGATCCTCTGAATATCCTCATCAGATGTATAAACAACACTACCCTGAGTAATTGAGCCAATATTGTTACGTGCCTGATCAGTCTTGATTTTTCCAAGATAAAAGTCTACCCGTCCCTCCCCATACTCAAAATGAGCAATTTTACTTGCCTCCCACCTACGAAGTACACGAGTATTCAACACTGAATCCAGCTGCCCCATTGCCCGCGTTAACTTATTCTGTATCTCCTGTTGAGCCGAGCCATCTGAATGCCTCTTCATCCAAGAGAAGCGAGCGATTAAAGGACCAGATTCTAGGGGAAGCTTCGGCAATACCTTCCATTTCCAACCATACAGCGGAATGGTCTGACAAGTGCGAGGGGAGGTAGGAGATGTTCTTTACTGCACTCTTCAGAGTCTGACTAATCTGGATAAAATCAATCCTTGATTGATGATGATATTTGTAGTTGCAAAATGAGAAGCCCAGCTGTTTCCCTGACCTCAGTCTCCATATATCTAAATAGGCATACTGTTTCATAGTGTCTAACAGGAGGGCCCTTGTCTTAGAGGGAACTGAGGCCCGGCTATTAGGCGATTTATCAAGCAGGGAGTCTAAAACAACATTAAAGTCTCCGGCCAAAACAATAGGTTCTGAAAACAATAATAAATGAGAAAAAATAGATTTAAGAACTGAGGGGTCATCCTGGTTCGCACCATAATATCCGACAATTGTAATTTGTGCACCCGAAATATCTACTGTTACGATGACCCACCTGCCACCAGAGTCTACTAACTTTGATATAAGACGAGCTTTTGCTGTTTTCTTAAAAAGTATTGCGACCCCCCTAATGTTCATAGACTGAGTTGTAGCAATGGAAAAATCAATCCATTTATTCTTTTTAGCCATGGCAAGCATCTCTGCTTCTGTCAAATGTGTCTCCTGAAGAACAATGACCTGCGCACCAGAATCACGAAGATATCCCTCTGGGTCTGGTGCGCAGGCCATTAATATTCCAGGAGAGGATCTGTAAACTATTCATATGTAACGATGCCTACCATATGGCCAAATTCCCAACCTAATTACCAACCAGAACCCCCTAAACCTACTCAAGGCCACCAGATCTTCACCAAGAATCACTTTGTAAAGAAAAAAGATACTACAGAAAAGAAAATGAGGAAATTTTTCAGATTTTTTACCTTGCAACACCTCCCCACCAACCCCGTGTCCCAATCCCCCCTCCCCCCATAGGAATCCCTTGCCCTAACTATCCGGATCAAGTCCAGAAAGTAGCACCCCAAAGAACTCCTGCAAAGCTTATCTCCCTACAACGAGGCTAAAAGAAAAGAAGGTAAGATGTCGAACAATTAAGGCTTTACAAACATAAGAAATCATTGAGACTCAAAGCCTCATTTTCTTAACTAATCCACTTAGTTTATAAGTTTCACTTTTTTTTCAGAATAACACCCCAATACATAATGTAAATTATATATAATAAAATGTGAAACTATCCTACAAAAAAAAATAAAGCCAAGTTATCCTAATGCAGAGAACACTAACCAGAAAAGAAGGCTGCACTGAAGGCTCTGCTGAAAACCAATACCAGCTGCAACCTAGCTTGATGGATGTTCATCTTTACTCAATTCCATCAACAATTCATCTGCGGCCTGTACTGATCTAATGTTGTACATTTTATTATTGTACATTATCCTTAACGCAGCAGGAAACTTGAGTTGTGCTACCGCCCCTAACTTTCTGAAGGCCTCTAATCTCCCCCCCAACTCCCATTGCTTGTCCAGGGTCACCCTGGACAAGTCTGATCTTATTTGAAAAGTAAACCCCTTACCAGTCAAAGATTTCTGTTTTAGAGCTTGATTAAGGATAGACTCTTTGAGAGAATAAGTGTGAAAGTTAACTAGAATCTTCCTAGGCATGGATCTCTGTGGGTTCCTCCTAAAGGGGTCCCTATGGATTTTTTGTATGTCCGTATTTAGATCTTCAACCGACTGCTCGAGCCCTAAAGAATCCTTCAGAAGCATAGTGACATATTGTTTAATATTGGAACCCTCACTGCCCTCTGGAATATTGAGAATTCGGAGGTTGTTGCGTCGAGCATTGTTTTCCAACACCTCCATTCTATCACACAGGGCGAGATCTTCCTTTTTGAGATTGATAATATCAATTTTGGCCTCATCAAGATGGAGAGAGAGACCTGCACAGTGTCTTCCAGAGCAACCATCCTAGCGTTAAGACCATCTATTTTACTCTCCAAGATTCCTCAAAATTTTCTTATCTCCGTCTGATTTGCCGTAGACACTTCAAACCCCCTTTTTTATGTCCAACGACAAAGATGAAAACATAGATTCCAAGGAGACCGCAGGCAGCCCTCCCTCAGCCTGAAGACAACTTATCGCCGAGACACTAACTTCCTGCTGAGCCACATCTTGTACCACTACACCAGGATCAGTCTCTGTTATCTGCTGTAGTTCCAAAACAGGCTCATCCAATGTGCCTGTATCCCCCATCTCCATAGTGGCAACCTCTCTGATCTCCGCCGCACCCAGGCCCCCCCGATTGATGTTATAACAGTTTGATACTGAAATTTTCATAGGGGGTACTCTGTGAGGGGCACCCTCTTTCACTAAGTCTAAGACTTGTGGTACCACTTTAAAATAAGATCTTAGAGAGGGTGTCACTCTTGTACCAGGGGCCACAGCCAATTTAGCAACCTTAGTGGATCTTTGCCCTTTTGCGCGTTTTGCGTTGACTTCTGCGCACAAAAAGGAAAAGATTTTTTTTTGCTTTTATTTTTGCTTTTATCTTTATTACAATCAGTGGCGGAACTAAGGCCTGCAGCCTGACCCTGGGTGCCTCTATATGTCTCCGGTGATATATCTTCTTCTTCTCTCACCTCTCTCGCCTCTCTCTTATTACCTTGTGTTTTGGACCCACGCTTTTTACTTTTTTGTTTTTTTATAGCGCCAGGCCCTAACACTACCCCTTTTTCCTAGACAATCAACAAGCTAACCACAGAGTCTGTAAAATTTGGCTTGCTCTCCTGATATTGGTCTCCCAACCCCTCCTTACCCTCACCGCGCTCCACAAATCCACCTCTGTCTTGCGGGGGGCCCCTCCTCCCTCAGTGGACCCAGAAGCACTGGTTCTGCCGCTTCCCTGAGCGCCCTGGAGGAGGCTCAGAATCTTACAACCTCTCCGAAGCTCCAGTGTGGCCAAACCCCACCGCTGCAGACCGGGTGTAGAACGAGCGGGGAGGGCCGGGAGAGCTACTGCCAAAAAGCACATAGGCGGTGGAAGAGAAAAAACAGCAAGACGGACAGAGACGCCGACACACCGAAGGTAAGGATAATATTCCTTTGTAGTTCCTTTGTAGTTTGATTTGATGCTGCCTAGGTCGCAAAAAAGTGCCCCTGCATGTTACGCCAGTTCTACTTGAAACAACAAATTTTCTCCGGCATCAGTTCACGCGGAAAAAAGGCATTACGGGAGTCCCAAGCTGGAGCACTGCGGCGGGTCAGCCGGCTGCCGCCATGTTTCCCCTCCCAAAACCGATTGTTTTGAAAATGCCTCCTTTCCTTGTTGTTCACTTGCAATTTGTCAGAGGTACTAACTCTCCTTCTCTGAAAGTGTACAACTTATATATTAGTATGCTAATCTAAATCATTTTTCTGTGGGTGATAGGTTGCACTTACGGAACAATCTATTTGTAAAAGCTTAGATAACTCTCATTTAACCTAAAAAAATAGGTATAATTATATTTGGCAAGCAAAATAGGAAATAGCATTGCATTATACAAATGTTAGGCCGACATTGGTCACTCACTTCATTCACAAACTCCTGGCCTTTATCTGATAGAACCCTTTTTAGACTTCCATGATCTAGAAATTGAGAAATAAACATGAAGTTAAATTGAAAGACATGTCTTCAAATAAAAAATACAAAACAACATTTTCACTTTGTATCTAAAGTGCAGGCTGAAAACGTGTAATGAGCATTTACATGAGAAACATATTGGTTTCAGAAACAAACGCCAATAAGACTATCACAATGGAGATTTACATTTTATAAACATATTTATAGAAGCAAGAAAAATGATAACTCACATTGTTCAATTTTAAATGACATATTTGGCCAATAAAATTGGGAGGACATGCTTTTTTTTGTTTTGTTCATACTAGAATGACAACTAATTCTACCAAAACATGACAACAGCACAGTTATCTGGAATGCTTTTCTACCATGAAATGTTAAAGTCAAACCTGAAAACTCCATTAGGTCCATTGCAATTTTTGTCTGATAGCATATGGAGAGCAGTCAGTGGATCTGGTGTGTCGAGTGTTTGACCACCACCTGGGATAGTGCATGGGCAGGAATAAACAGCTTGTGGCGAGCAGTACGTCCCATGGTTGAGACATATGTATAATGAGCTAGAACAGGGGGCAAATCAAGTTTAACGTTATTAAAAAACATGGAGAGCATGCTAAAATACAACATTGACCAATCAATTACATGTGCACTGCATGGGGAGGAAGCAACATGTGGCGCACTACTTAAAAAATTAAACGCAGCAGGAATAAGTGAGTTGCCCAGAAACATTGGCTACCGAGGCAAGTTATTCGACGTATAAGAGTTGGAAACCGTGATAAAATACACTATTGCTAAAAACAATACTTTTGCAAAGCATGGGGCACGTGACGCACTACTTACACGAGAAAAACGGCATTGCATTAACTTGAATAGCACGCAGCACACTGCTGCGGGAGCGGCCCCGTGGCGCTTGGAAAATTAAAGAAACGCAGCAGGATTAAACGATTTGCACAGAAACAAAGTTTACGAAGTCAACTTTAACAATGTAAAAAAACAGGAAAGCGTGCTTAAAAACAACATTGCCGAATCAAACAAAAATGTGCATGTACTCGGTACTTAAAGATTGTTCAGATTAATTAATGTAATTGTCCTTAACCACTTGGCTGCTAAGGGGTATGCATGTAGGTCCATTGACTTTCCATTGAAATCAATGGGCCCTACATGACGAGCTGGGCTCGTCATGAGCGTCGAAGGGGTTAAAAAAGTGCTCACCTATGAAGAAGTGGATACGAACACTATCAATGGCTGTGACTGCGGAATAGGAAAAGTTTGAGAAAGTTCTGCTTTGCAGAATGATGATTGGTTGAGCATGATGTCACTGGGTGTGAGAGCTGTGATTGGGCATGTTGTAATTGAGCATGCGCAAATGAAATGAAATACCTTAGATGGTGGGACGTATTGTGCTTATGCGCAACATTAACACGCATGCGCATGGGATTGGAGACCCCCCCACGGTCCCCAACTGTGAGGGACAGCCCCGGGGGATGGGCTCCCCGGGACTACAAGTGGCGCGGGAGGAGGGCCACGCAGCTCCCTCTCTGTTAACAAAAATAAATGTTAAAAAAGGCCGTCCCCGGGGAATGGGCTCTCCAGGGCCTTGAAGAGGCCTCAGGAGGGGGGCAATGCAGGCCTCCTCCATAAAAAAACAAAAACATTATTGGCCCTGCCCCGGGGGATGGGGTCCCCGCTGGGGTCCCCGCTGCCACAAATTGGCCATGGGCAGGGGGCTACGCGGGTCTCTTCCCATAAAAAAAATGAATACAGATACTGCATGCATTGTCATCATACCATAAGCGCACCCTTTCGATCACGTGCTGAATGCTAATTGGCTGTCAAGTGGTTGTCAACATTCAAAACTAGAAACTGTTGGCAGTCATTTTATGCCTCAGTAGAAGGGAGGCTAAAGAAGTCTGTGAAATGTGTGTTTAAAACCTAAAAAGGGGGAGGGTAGACACACCCTGACCCTGTAGGTCTCCTCAGGGGGTCCCACCAGGACCCCAAGGGTGCCAATTATAATATTTCTGGGGGGAAAAATCGCGGGGTGTGCGTACAATCCGCGCATTCTAGCGATATTAAAAAAAACGAAACGTGGGCTTCCGCACGTCTTTCATAATTTGCATTCATTAAACTGTTTGGAGAAGATGCAGCAGTGCTGGATCCAGGATCCACCACTGAGTAAGAAAAGGTAACAATAACACTACTTACCTGCTAAGTGAATTTCCTTCCATAGGCTAACGTTGACCAGTTTCACTTAGAAATGTGTGGAGTTTTGCACCTTTAAAATATTCACTTAAAAACATCCGAACAACGAATTCCAATTTACTCACCTGTTATCAGGAGAGAACCCAGTGCTGAATCTTTTAGGCCAGCACTGATCCAGAAAAGTAATTCTAAGCATACTTACAAGTAACTTGTATTTCCTTCCCAAGGAATCCCCTTCCTATGAAAAAAAAATAGAATCCATTTAGATTTGCGGGTGAGGTCCTGGGGGATGGGGTCCCCAGGGCCCAAAAAAAGAAAATGGAAGGGGGGGGGGGGGACACAATGTAATGTAATTTTAAAAATAACATGTCTAAAAATAAATAGTTTAAAAAAAAATTTGTAAATCAGTATCAAAAAAATAAATAGGAGAAGAAATACATTTAAAATATTGTCATTTACAAAAACTTTGAAATTCACTGAAAAAAACGTAGGTTTTAGACAAGTTATAGTTAGGAATTAGCATTTAAAATATTTCCCCCATTATAGTTAGTTGTACTAACTATAACTTGCACGCTCGCAATCCACTGCTGATGGTGTCACATATTACATCATTCATGACATGGTCAGTGACATCACTGATGACATCTCAAATGACATCTCTGATTACATCACTGATGGCATCGTCCACGTGACAATCTGATACATCTTGTCATACACTAGTATAACTTTTCAACACTCTTTGTAAAATATGAAGTACCATACTTGAAACCATTGAAACACCAATTCAAGTTTATAAAAAACCACTTAGTGATTCCTACATCTAAACACTTACCTATAGATTCACTCATACATGCTAACAAAGATCAAAAGAACACTATTAAATGTACGTATACACCTACATCAACATTACACACCAGCACACATCCTATTTACTTATGCAGTCATCCTACTCACTTATGCAAACAATTGATCATACTTATATTTACTAAGAAATTCACTTACACAAAAACCACTATATTTTTTGATATAGATAGTAACTCATACTTAGTGTGTTATAACATCACTATTACAAGTATATAGTTATCCATACGTCACTCATACAATCACTGAGTCTTAGGTATACTTATTTATATACAGCAACTGTCACATACACTGCTTTTTATATTTCTAGTTTATTTGACATGTATCATTAAGAAATATATTTACTCATTACCACGCCCATAAAGAGATTCACTCACCCAAACAACCTTTTCCACATACAGTCTTAACCTCATATACCTACTAAATCAACTATTTACACATCGTTGGACAGTCACACACCTCCCACCCAACCATACACTCTTTCATTCACTATCCCATACAAATACTTATTTAACTAATTAATAAGTATTATAGATTTTCACATAACAAATAAATAACTTATGTAGTAATTTACACAACAAGAGATAGAGTGATACAGGTATTCACAAAGTTTAATCACTATCCCATATATTTAGTGAGACACTTTAAATTCGTCACTTAGACAGTCAGTCACATTGCTACTAAATCCTCCATTCAGACACTTATACATGCACTCAGTCTTCAAGGCAGATTGCTATATATATATAATACTTATTTAAATATCGAACCAAACCACATTCACTGGATGATGTCAACAGCGATGTCATCAGTGATGTCATTTGAGATCTCATCAGTGATGTCACTGACCATGTAGTGAATGATGTAATATATGACATCATCATCAGTAGATTACGGGCATGCAAGTTATTTTTAGTACAACTAACTATAACGGGGGAATGTCAATGGTTTTGTACGAGTGAAATGTCCAACTAACTATAACACTCCTGAAACCTGTGTTTTTTCAGTGAATATATATATATATATATTACCTACTGGCGATAGCCAGTAGGTATATATAGTTAGGATTTTTTTCCAATGGGATTTTTGAAAATTCTATGTCGAATAACTTTGGCGTTTGAGGACAGAATTGGCTGAAATTTTCAGGAAAATGGAACATTTTGTTTCTGAGCAGCCCCTGAAAATTTGGGGGGGTTTCGTCAAGGGGGGGTCGAGAAAAAAGGGGGGTCCCAAAACGTGTTTTTCCCATGCAATTTTCCATAGGGCGGTTGGCCTCACTTTTAGCCTGAACGGCTGAATGGATTTACACCAAACTTGGCAAAATTGTAGGGACTGGTAGCCCGATGTGCCTTTGCTATGTCTCAAGATATAGGCTCCAGTGGTTTTTACGAAAATGAACTTTGAAAAATATATATTGGGCTACATTGGGCTATATATATGTTGGAGCCCAAATGTAGCCCAATGTAGCCCAATGTAGCCCAATGTAGCCCAAAGATGGCCACCAGAGACAAAAAAAAACAAATGTAGCCCAAATATCAGCCAGATGTAGCCCAACTATAGCCCAATGACAGAATGTCCCAGAGTGTTCTAAAGAACAACTAGAGTGCTAACAGTCCTACTTATTACAAAGGTATGGCACACCTGAAGCCATCTTGATTGGAATAAAGTGGTAACTCTTAAAACATTTAATTTAAAAAGGAACAAAATGAGGGGGTTCATTTTGCCATAGAAAGTATGATTAGCGAATATATGACGAAATCCCGCATACCATCAGTCCGCAAAAAAAATCCCGCATGTACTATTAGGCCGCAAATTAAAATAACGAAAACTTTTAGAACGAATATGCCTTTAGCATACACTAAACAACTAAACTACCCTAAACCCTAAAACACTAACCCCAGCATGACCCTACACTACACAAACAGTACAACACTACCCTAAACCCTAAAACACTACCCCCAGCATGACCCTACACTACACAAACACTACAACACTACCCTAAACCCTAAAACACTACCCCCAGCATGACCCTACACTACGCAAACACTACAACACTACCCAAAACCCTAAAACACTACACCCCAGCATGACCCTACACTACGCAAACACTACAACACTACCCTAAACCCTAAAACACTACCCCCAGCATGACCCTACACTACACAAACACTACAACACAACCCTAAACCCTAAAACACTACCCCCAGCATGACCCTACACTACGCAAACACTACAACACAACCCTAAACCCTAAAACACTACCCCCAGCATGACCCTACACTACGCAAACACTACAACACTACCCTAAACCCTAAAACACTACCCCCAGCATGACCCTACACTACGCAAACACTACAACACTACCCAAAACCCTAAAACACTACACCCCAGCATGACCCTACACTACGCAAACACTACAACACTACCCTAAACCCTAAAACACTACCCCCAGCATGACCCTACACTACGCAAACACTACAACACTACCCAAAACCCTAAAACACTACACCCCAGCATGACCCTACACTACGCAAACACTACAAAACTACCATAAACCCTAAAACACTACCCCCAGCATGACCCTACACTACGCAAACACTACAACACTACCCTAAACCCTAAAACACTACCCCCAGCATGACCCTACACTACGCAAACACTACAACACTACCCTAAGCCCTAAAACACTACCCCCAGCATGACCCTACACTACGCAAACACTACAACACTACCCTAAACCCTAAAACACTACCCCCAGCATGACCCTACACTACGCAAACACTACAACACTACCCAAAACCCTAAAACACTACCCCCAGCATGACCCTACACTACCCAAACACTACAACACTACCCAAAACCCTAAAACACTACCCCCCAGCATGACCCTACACTACGCAAACACTACAACACTACCCAAAACCCTAAAACACTACCCCCAGCATGACCCTACACTACGCAAACACTACAACACTACCCAAAACCCTAAAACACTACCCCCAGCATGACCCTACACTACGCAAACACTACAACACTACCCAAAACCCTAAAACACTACACCCCAGCATGACCCTACACTACGCAAACACTACAACACTACCCAAAACCCTAAAACACTACACCCCAGCATGACCCTACACTACGCAAACACTACAACACTACCCAAAACCCTAAAACACTACCCCCAGCATGACCCTACACTACGCAAACACTACAACACTACCCAAAACCCTAAAACACTACCCCCAGCATGACCCTACACTACGCACACACTACAACACTACCCTAAACCCTAAAATACTACACCCCAGCATGACCCTACACTACGCAAACACTACAACACTACCCAAAACCCTAAAACACTACCCCCAGCATGACCCTACACTACGCAAACACTACAACACTATCCTAAACCCTAAAACACTACGCCCAGCATGACCCTACACTACGCAAACACTACAACACTACCCTAAACCCTAAAACACTAGCCCCAGCATGACCCTACACTACGCAAACACTACAACACAACCCTAAACCCTAAAACACTACCCCCAGCATGACCCTACACTACGCAAACACTACAACACTACCCTAAACCCTATAACACTACCCCCAGCATGACCCTACACTACGCAAACACTACAACACAACCCTAAACCCTAAAACACTACCCCCAGCATGACCCTACACTAAACAACCACCACAACTCTACACTACACTAACACAACACTACACTACACAACACTACACTACACTACACAATCACTAACCCACGAAAAAATTAACACAAACCCACTTACCTCTCTCGTCATCGTGGTTTTCACAACGCAAATGTATTTACCATACATGCCTTTAAAACGTAATTCTTTGTAAAGGCATGCGCGATAAATGCACATGCGTTTTGAAAAAATGCGGGATAATGGTATGCGAGGTCAATGACCTTGCGGGATAATGGTATGCGGACTGAAAGTCTGCGGGATAAAAAATGCGGGAAAATGGCTGCAAACCATGATTAGCAGCAGACTTCCCTGGTGAGCACTAGCTTTACTACAGTGATCTAATGAGCAACTAGAGTGCTAACATTCAGAATTTATGGCAAATGTGTGACACATCTGAATGCCTTCTTGATAGAACCAAAGTAAACAAGCATTGAAAATGCAATAGATCTCGCCCTCGTTTAAGTTAAAGCCATTCTGTTTGTAATGAGGTGGCTTTTTAGCTTTGCTTTTATTAGTGTTTTTAAAACTTTCATGTAAATAACATGCATATGTATGCATATATGTATATGTATGCATGCATTTATATTTATATAGATATGCAGATTATATATGTTTATATATGTATATTACCTACTGGCGATAGCCAGTGGGTATATATAGTTAGGATTTTTTCTCTATGGGATTTCTGAAAATTCTATGTCTAATAACTTTGGCGTTTGTGGACGGAATTGGCTGACATTTTCAGGAAAATGGCACATTTTGTTTCTGAGCAGCCCCTGAAAATTTGGGGGGGTTTCGTCAAGGGGGGGCCGAGAAAAAAGGGGGGTCCCAAAACGCGTTTTTCCCATTCATTTTTCCATAGGGCGGTTGGACTCACTTTTAGCTCGAACGGCTGAATAGATTTACATGAAACTTGGCAAAATTGTAGATATGGTTTGCCCGACGTGCCTTTGCTATGTTTCAATATATGTGCTCCAGTGGATTTTGAGAAATTAACGTTTAAAAAAATATATATATCTGTGACAGCGCTCCGGTTAGCGCCCCGGTTCGCGTACCTGACGCGTAACGGAACTTCGCGAAGCGAAGCTGATTGGCTCTCCGGTGTCTGTCAACATTCTAAACAGTCCGGAGCGGCCGCCATCTTGTCTCTCGGTACGATCGAGAGACAAGATGTGGTGAAAAACGAAGGGGGAAATGAAGGAAAGGGGGCAAGGTAGACCACTCCTGACCCCCTAGGATTGATGAGGGGGATATTAAAGTGCCCCGCGGGGCAAAAAAAATTACAAAAAATTTTTTTGCGATTTTACGCCGTAGAGGCGCGTCCCGGTACGCGAACCGGGCAGCTCACCGGGCAGCTCACCGGGCAGCTAACCGGCAGCGTAGCTGTCAACATTGTAAACAGTCCGGAGCAGCCGCCATCTTGTCTCTCGGTAGGTTCGAGAGACAAGATGTGGTGAAAAAAGAAGGGGGAAATGTAGGAAAGGGGGCAAGGTAAACCCCTCCTGACCCCCTAGGATTGATGAGGGGGATATTAAAGTCCCCCGCGATTTTTCGCGGTAGAGGCGCTTCCCGGTACGCGAACCGGGCAGCTAACCGGCAGCGTAACGGGAGTCCGCCATCTTGTGTTTTTGGAGCGCCCGGTTCGCGTACCGGGTAGCGTCCCGGTAAGCGTAACAAGGGGAAAACCAAGAGAAACAGTAAAAAAAAAATTAAGGGAATAGATTTCCAGCAAACTTGGCAAAATTGTAGGGACTGTTTGTTTGATGTGCCTTTGCAAGGCCTCAAGATATGTGCACGTGTGGATTTTGTCTAATTAAGGTTAAAAAAATATATATATATCTGTAAGCGTGCTCCGGCACGCTTACGTTACGGGTTTTGTTTGCGCTGCAGAGCCGATACGTCACGGTTATGCGACGCGTCATGAGGCGTCTCACGTGGCTACGTGATACGTCACGTAATAAAGAATATATTTTACAGCTATAGATATTAGCTTTTAAAAAACCAATGAAATTCACTGAAAAAACCATAGGTTATAGACCATATATAGTTAGGAATTTGCATTTACAAAACCTTGAAAATTCACTGAAAAAACCATAGGTTAGAGACCATATATAGTTAGCTGGACATTTTATTGACATAAAACCAATGAAATTCCATATATAGTTAGTTGCACTAACTATATATCGCGCACCCGCAATCCACTGCTGATGATGTCACATATTACATCATTCATGACATGGTCAGTGACATCACTGATGACATCACTGATGACATCTCAAATAACATCACTGATGACATCACTGATGACATCTCAAATGACATCACTGATGACATCATGACACACCAATACCAGTTACTACATACGCACTCACTGATTCCTACGTCTACACACACATTCACTCATTCACCCATACAATCACTCATACATACAGTCACTCATTATTACAACACTATCATATGCACTCATACACCTATGCAGACACTCACACACTGCCACTCATCCATGGAGTTACTCACACACCTAGTCAGTCCTGTAAAGAATCAATCACACTTCCATTTCCTCATCTATACAGTTAAACACAGAACACCATACTTCAGTCACATCACTGATGACATCACTGATGACATCTCAAATGACATCACTGATGACATCTCAAATGACATCACTGATGACATCATGACACACCAATACCAGTTACTACATACGCACTCACTGATTCCTACGTCTACACACACATTCACTCATTCACCCATACAATCACTCATACATACAGTCACTCATTATTACAACACTATCATATGCACTCATACACCTAGTCAGTCCTGTGAAGAATCAATCACACTTCGATTTCCTCATCTATACAGTTAAACACAGAACACCATACTTTTCACACATATACTAACACATACTTACTCTCTTATTCAATCACTGATACAAGTACACATTGATATGCACAGAGTCACACACCTCCCAGCCAGCCACACACACACTCAGTCTTCCATACATCCACTCATTCTTCAATATGTAAAACATATTTAAACTTTACAAAAACACACAGACACTAGATGATGTCATCAGTGATGTCATTTGAGATGTCATCAGTGATGTCATCAGTGATGTCATTTGAGATGTCATCAGTGATGTCACTGACCATGTCATGAATGATGTAATATGTGACATCATCAGCAGTGGATTGCGGGTGCGCGATATATAGTTAGTGCAACTAACTATATATGGAATTTCATTGGTTTTATGTCAATAAAATGTCCAGCTAACTATATATGGTCTCTAACCTATGGTTTTTTCAGTGAATTTTCAAGGTTTTGTAAATGCAAATTCCTAACTATATATGGTCTATAAACTATGGTTTTTTCAGTGAATATATATATATATATATATATATATATATATATATATATATATATATATATATATATATATATATATATATATATATATATATATATATATATATATATATATACCCATAGGTTTCAGGGTGTTATGGTTAGCTGGACATTTCACTCATACAAAACCATTGAAATTCCTCCGTTATAGTTAGTTGTACTAAGTATAACTCTCGCGCCCGCAATCCACTGCTAATTATGTCACATATTACATCATTCATGACATGGTCAGTGACATCACTGATGACATCTCAAATGCCATCACTGATGACATCATCCAGTGAATGTGGTTTGGTTTGTTATTATATGATTATTATATATATAGGAATCTGCATTGTAGACTGAGTGGATGTAGAAGTGTCTGGATGGAGAATTTAGTACTACTGTGATTGACTGTATAAGTGAGTAATTTAAAATGTCTCATTAAATATATGGGATAGTGATTTAACTGTGTGAATATGTTTTTCACTCTGTGTCTTGTTGTGTAAACTACTGCATACGTTGGTTACTAGGAATGTGAAACTCTATATTAGTGTTTAATTAGTTAAGAGAGTATTTGTATGAGAGAGTGAATGTATGTGTAGTTGGATGGAATGTGTGTAACTGTCTAAAGATGTATAAATAGTTGATTAAGTACAAATATGAGGTTAAGAAGACTGTATGTGAAAACAGTTGTTTTGGGTGAGTGAATCTCTTTATGGGCGTGTTGATGAGTATACATATTTCTCAATGATATATGTCCAACAAAATAGAAATATAAAAGGCAATGTATGTGACAGTTGTTATATATAAATAGGTATACATAAGACTCAGTAATTGTATGAGTGACTGCATCGAAAACTGTATACTTGTAATAGTGACTTTATAACACACTAGGGGGCCGATTAGGATGGCTGACGGACTTTGTCCGTCCGCCATCCCGGTGTAGGAAGGGACCGTCCGCCACAGGGGCGGAGGTCCCGTGCATCGAATTAGGATGCACCCGCCACAGTGGCAGGTGCATCCCGCATTTTTAACATTGCGGCGGTAGGTGCTGAAAGCACCGTCCGCCGCAATGCTAAAAATGCATGTTGTGTGTTTCAAAGCACAACATAACAGGCATCGCGCGGTGCCTGCCATGTTGTTCATTGTAACGCAGGGGGTACCATAGGTACCCCCATGTGCACCCCCACCCTCCCTTCACCCTGGGGGCCCGCAACGGGCCCCCAAAGCAAAGACTGTATGCCTTTCCACAGCAGGTCCACCAGCATCGTAATATGGTTGGCGGTGTCTCGCAGACACCGCCACCATATGTAAGCACTTTTTTCTGCCGGTCGCGAAGGCGACCGGCGGAAAAGCGGCAGACGGCAATACCGTCCGCCGCTATCCTAATGTGGTGGGGTAATTTCTGTGGGAATGGCGGACGGATTGTCCCCGCCGGGCCGGCGGTGGCTACCGCCAGCCTGGCGGGGGCAAACTGTCCGCCATCCTAATCGGCCCCTAAGTATGAGTTATTTTCTATATGAATAAATAACTTTGTGTTTGTATAAGTGTGTAGCTTAGTAAATGTAAGTATGATCTATTGTTTGTATAAGTGGGTAGGATGACTGCATAAGTGAATAGGGTGTGTGCTGGTATGTAATGTCTATGTAGGTATATAGGTATATTTAATAGTGTTCTACTGATCTTTGTTAGCATGTATGAGTGAATCTATAGGCACTAGATGTGTATGTAGATCTAGGAATCACTGAGTGGGTTTTTAGAAAGTTGTATTGGTGTGTCAATAGATTGAAATATGGCCCTCTGTATTTTACAGTGAGTGATGAAAGGTTATACTAATGTATGATGAGGTGTATCTGATTGTCACGTGCATGATGTCATAAGTGATGTCATTTGAGATGTCATGAGTGATGTCACAGACCATATTATGAATGAGGTAATATGTGACATCATCAGCAGTGGATTGCGGGCGCGCAAGTTATACTTAGTACATCTAACTATAACGGGGGAATTTCAATGGTTTTGTACGAGTGAAATGTCCAGATAACTATAACACCCCTGAAACCTATGGTTTTTTCAGTGAATTTCCAAGGTTTTTTAAATGCTAATTTCTAACTAAAGTATCCCTATAACCTATATTGATTGTTAAGTAAAATTTAAAAACACATGTATACTTTTTATAGTAAAAACAAACTTAACAGTAGTGTTTTATAACTTATAATTATACCTCCTGATTTTATGGTATTTATTTTTGGGACATTTCCATCTGTATTTATCCATATTGTTTTTAAAATAATTGTTTGTCTATTTACCTAAATAAAAAAATTAATCTGAAATTAGTATGTTTCCACATTTATTTTACTGATAAATATGCACTCATGGTTGAAAGACTGACCGTTTTCACTCATGTAAACACTCTTAGATGATAAACTATAGACAACCTTCATATTAAAATGTGCCAGTTTTCTTATACGAGGATATATATTGCTCTTTAAGGCTCTTTACTAAACGTCATTTATTGTTTTTACCCTTTTACTTTTAGAATGACAGACCTATTGGCCTACTACTCATCATTGACAGCATTTACAAACGCTCAAAAAATATCCAGATTTTCGTATTTATCCACACTTTAAAATAAATACAGAGAGGAAAATAAATACTGTTCTGTCTGTATTTATCTGTAAAAATCAGTAACAACATAAATCAAGGAGCCCTACTTCTAATTTAGGAATATTTTTCGACTTAATTAGCAGTAATTAACATATAAGTGTGGTAAAAGTATGACGCAGCATGTATAATACCTGACTTTCAAGAACAGCGTTCACAGTTCGATTCCAAAGTCCATCAGCATCCTAGCCCACCACTATCTCACTGTAGGTAACACCTTGCTTAATCTTCCCAACGCCCTAAGCACCTGCACTCCTTCCCGGGGGTAGCTTTATGCTTTACAAATGATGGCAATTCTGTATTTAAAAAGAATAGTGATAACAAATATTAACACGTTTTTTTTCTTCTATTGTAAACAATATATTTTTTTATATCTTCTATTTGGATGTTTTTAATCATGAGAATGCAAAGGACACAGTTTACCGGGTAACACTTTTTAAACTCTCCAACGTATGTAGATAATAAGGATCTTATACGCGTTACTATGGATATCGAAACCTTTACAGCTTCACAGTTTGTCAATTTTCCCAACACGTGCAGAAGTAAAACAGTTAAAGCGTGAGCACGTGTAAACTGTAAAACGTGAGAACTACATAGGCGGAGCCGAATCTTCCTTCCATAGACTACTAAACAACCAAAAACTATATAAACCATACCAAATGTGCGATTCGTTTTGTTTTCACAAGTTATTTCTGCATCGCCAATCTGTGATGCAGGTACCTGTTCTAGCATGGTATTCTTGTTTTGCGTCAACAAACATATTCCGGAATTGTAAGTGGTTTCATTATGGCATAGTAGATAGGTATAATTTTTGGCTATTTGTCAATATTTAAACATTTATATCTAGAAAAAAGGGTTATTGCATCTTTTTCCCATTTTCTCTGTAACGCCAGCAGCTTGTTTCCAGAAACAGATAGATTACAACAAACGTTGCTCATTTTCTGGCTCCTTTCAGCTTACATATTGTGACTTTCTATATTATAATATTGACACTGTACTTTGCATCAGAGGTGTTGGTGACCTGTTGGCGCAAACCCTAAACATTTACAATCAACGTCACCACCTTCCAGTTGTTAGTGTGTTTTCCCCTAGGGATTATATACTGTTAATATGTATATTATATTATTAACAGTTATGCTAATCTCAGTGGAGTTCATGACCTGTTGTCACAAACAGTAAAGATATATAAGCAACATCACCAGCTTTTGGTTTTTAGTCTGTCCCCCCCTTTTGATCATATACTGTGAATATATATATTATAATTTTCACAGTCATGTTCTCAGAGGAGTTTATGACCCGTCGCCACGAAGATCAAACTTTTTGACCTCCCTGAGAAAAGATGCTCAGAAAAGAATTACTGCTCAAAAGTATTTTGTTATGGAGGAATTGAGATGTTTGGCGAAATGCCAGTACTACAGGAACAGGTTCTGTCTTTCTTTTACATATAGCAGTGCAGTGGGTTGGTTTGAGTACGGGTGCAAAACGTCAGACAGCGATCAATGGGTGTGACAAAGGTATTGACATGGAACATTCGAGGCTTAAATGATAACCTGAAGGCGAGACTAATGCATGGCTACTTGCAAAGACATAACATCGATTTATGCTTTCTACAGGAAACGCATATAAATTCCACACCGCCACCTAAACTTAAACATTCCAGGTGGGGATATTCCGCTATATACTCTGCTATGCCCGAGGGGTAGCGCTTCTTATACGGAAAGTGCTGGACTGGAGGGAGCATCGGGTATCCAGTGATGCAGATGGGTGATATGTTGTGTTGCATGGGACCCTCATGGGTAAACAAATAGCATTGGCAGCTGTGTATGGCCCTAATATTGATGATCCGGACTTCTTTAGGGGAGTTTGGGCTCAAATACTATTGATGGACTGCTCAACGATTATTTGGGGAGGGGACTTCACTGTGGTGTTGAATGACACTCTTGATCGCAGAGGCGCTCCTAGACCACTGCACCCACACGCCAGTCAAGCTTTGAAGGATAATATTACGGAAGGCTCGCTGATAGATATACGGAGAACCAGGCACCCGCATGTCAAGGAAGGTACATGCATATCCAGCCATCATGCAGCCTGGTCAAGGCTAGACTTCTGGCTAGTATCCCCGGTTGTAGCTGCTTGGACGGTTAATGTGGGCAATTTGGCCCGCTCACTCTCAGATCATGCCCCACGCCTTTTGGAATTAGCAATTCCAGATGCCCCCACTCGAGCCTTCACCTGGCGCTCACCGCCGCATGCACTCCTAGATGCAGCATTTACTGAAGAGATCAGGACTGACATCACAGACTACTTTGACAATAATGCGGGATCTGTATCTACAGAATCAGTACTATGGGATGCAATCAAAGTGGTAATCAGAGGGCAGTGTATAGCATGCCAAGCGGGGGTTCTAAAGGCAATTAGGGGTACCTTGACTATGATAGAAAGGGAGCTTAAAGACCTGGAGAAGTTATTCTGTGATGACCCCACACCCGACCTTGCAGCACAAATTAAAGCTAAATTGTGAGACTTTACTGAGGAAGCACAGCCCGAGCTAAAATTCCTAGGTAAACAGGCAGAGGCTCAGAGATACGGGGAGGGGGATAGACCTAGTCGAACTCTAGCTAGACTCATTAACACCACAGCCCCGACCACATACATCCACACTATCGTCAACCCTGAAGGAGATGTGATTATAGGTCAAGAGGAGATCTTGCAGACATTTGCAACATACTACTTCAGGCTATATGAGTCCACACATGTAATGACACATGACTGACTTGACACATATTTAGAGTCCATCACTCTGGTATGGTTCAATGATGTGCATCGCAGGTACATGGACTTTCCAGTTACGGTCCAAGATATTGCTAAGGTTATTAAAAGGTCTACCATTGAGTAAAGCTCCGGGACCTGATGGGCTCACCGTGGCATTTTATAAAGCCTACGTGGAAGAACTTGCACCAAGGCTACATGCTGTATTTGCTGAGGCTCTGGAGGTGGGGGTGTTGCCGGAGTCCATGAGAGAGGCCCTAATTATTACGCTTTTGAAACCGGACAAAGATAGCCAGTCGCTGGACTCTTACAGTCCTTTATCTCTTATAAACGTGGACGTAAAAATATATGCAAAAATTATAGCTGATCGCCTACAACCACTACTCCCAATGGTGACCCTCCCGGACCAATCGGGGTTCATACCGGGCTGCGTGACCTCGCATAACCTAAGAACCAAATTTTCAGTGCTGCATTACCTTCACCCAGATGTGCAGGCTGCAGCGGTTTTATTGGATGCCACAAAGGCATTTTATTCCCTTGAATGGCCTTATCTATTTAAAATATAGGACCGCATGGGATTTAGCCCACTATTTATAGGACAGATACGTTTACTCTACACTGCCCCCAAAGCGAGAGTAAGAGAGCCTTACATCAAAATCTTTTGAAATATCCCGAGGTACTAGGCAGAGTTGCCCTCTATCCCCGCTATTGTTTGCGATTGCAATGGAACCATTGGTGGCCTGAATTAGGCAACACCACACGGCAAGAGGCATAGGGTTCAGCACCCGTAGCTTATTGATCTCTTTATATGCCAATGATGTCACTCTTTATGTTCTAAACCCTGCTGAAAACTTGAACCCATTGCACCGTGAATTTGTAAAATTTGGAGGGTTATCGGGTGTTTTGATTAACTGGGCTAAATCGGTCATATTTCCCCTGACTGACAACACCCCCGAAGTGTGCACTGAATTTCCTCTGCGCAGGGAAGCAGAGGAAGTTAAATATTTAGGTGTATGGATAAGTCGCAATCTTCAGGATATCTGGGCTTTAAATTTCGGAAGAGCGGTAAATTGGCTTGAAAACAAGGTAGCAATATGGGCGAAATTACCGTTATCCATAGCGGGTAGGATTGCTCTTGCAAAAATGATAATTCTACCAACGTTCCTGTACCTATTTGTAAACATCCCGATCCCACTAACAAAACACTTCTTCACCTGCATACATTCCCATCTATTGTCGCTGGTGTGGACAGGAGGTCAAGCCAGACTATCCTGGGCATTATTGACACTGCCGCTGAGACAGGGAGGTATGGGAGCTCCTGACATGCAACTATATGCGCTATATGCGCAGGCCCAATTTGTGCACTTTTGGGCCTACCCCACACCCTATCAGCCGCATGTAGTGGTGGAGCTGGACTCGGTGGCTCCGCTACCTCTTGGGGTTGCCCTATACCATAAGACTCCAAGGCCGACGCTAGATATAGACTCGGCTAATATGCTACGCTAGGCATGGCGCGAATTGCAAAAGAGAGCTAAACTTCCCCCTTTATACGCGCCAGCGATACCTCTCAAACACAACCCAATGCACCCTTGTTTGGAGGAAAGTAGAGGAGACATATCCCTGGCTTGAGCAACATTGCGTACCTTTGCTGATCTAAATCCGGATGGTAAGTTCCGGGATCTACAGATCGAGGAGGGTGAGCTGACTCCGTCTTTTAGCGACCTGATCACATACCACAAATTAAAATCATCCTGTAGAGCGTTCTGGGATCAGTTTCCAGATGAGCCTCGACAACTGCACGCACTCCAAAATATACTAGCGAGGGCTTCCCCCAAAAAATTAGTATCACGCTTATATAACTCTATGCAAGAACAGACTCCCATTATAGTGCCTAACTCTATGCAATTGTGGAATGTAGAACTAGAAACTCCACTAACTGACGAGCAATGGTCCTTCTGTTGTAGACAACTGTTGGAACTCTCCCCCAATTACAAACTCCGACTAATACACTTCAAATTTTTACATCGATTCTACCGCACCCCTGTGGCTCTCCACCGAATGGGCATTAGAGAGGATGACCGGTGCTGGAAGTGTGGGGCGGATGGTGCTTCCTTCCTCCATGTGGCTTGGAGCTGCCCGTCCCTTACTGACTATTGGACTGCCATATTTAATGCAACAAATCAGATTCTTGGAAGATCGGACAAGTCCTCCCCGATGCTTGGAATCCTAGGGTGGGTAGCCGACACGGAACCTAAAAGTCGCAAGTTACATGCCCTATTGCTGCTATATGCTAAGCGTCAGGTGGCTATGAAATGGGGACGTAGAACCCTACCTAAATTTACAGACTGGTTGTCGGATGTAGCGTATGGCCATACCCAACTAGGTACATATTGGGAACTAATGCCGACTGCCTCCAGACCGCGAGATATCTGGGAGCCGTTCCTACAGTGGATGTGGGATAGAACAGAATCCCTGACTTCTGAACAAAATGATCCTTAGGAATGAGTCCTGGGTGCTGGGTAGAATACATTTTCCTAACTTTGAAAGAATAGATGGTATAATTTGAGAAATATTTGCGCACCTGTATATTGTAGCAGAGCTTCGAGTGAGGTTCAATCTGATCTGGGCACGCCTTGCTACTATGTGATGTCTCCCTTTACATATGTCTGAGCTTGTATGTGTATAATATGTCTACCCCATGCCGCACTGACCCCATGCATCCTGCGCTATGAAAAGTACTAGACAAATCAGATTTCTTTCCTACTTGTACTGACTGTTGCCTACTATGTTGTTAGTTTACAAAAATGGTGTATCCTTCAGATTATCGCTATATAAGCATGTAATGACTGTTATACAAACTGCTGAGCATTTACCCTACAAATTCTAATAAACAAAATAAAAATATATATATTTGATAAACCCTACATTTCTGAATGTTATTTTCTAATTTCTATTCTTCTCATTTGCGGTTCCTATTCACCTTCTCCCTAAAGAATATATAGGACCAGTTCTTTATATTATAATAGTACTATCCTATATATTCTTAAGTGAGTATGTGATTTGTTAGCGAACAGTGTACGACCTCTAAGCACTACGACAGAACATTCCTGAATTCTACAGAATACAAATTTGAAAAATAATAATGCATACATTTCTATGTAAGTGTTTGTTGTAGCACTTCTACTTTACTTTATCTAAAAGTAACTGATGCCCTCTTACATTATCAAGAATATGGGGCAACACTTTTACAAGCTATAGCAGAAAAAGGAGGGTATGGCGACGCTTAACTGATATTTTATGTCACCCTTTTCATATATACAGCGTCAGTTTCTGAAGAAAGTTTATTTGTATTTGCTAAATAAAAACTGCTTCAAACCTAGACTGAAATTTTTGCTGCGCAACCACACCTCCCCATCAGGAAAGTAAACACCACATTATAAGTAAATAGTGCTCCTGGGAAGTATCCCACTTTCAAACTTGATGAAAAAAACATCACAAGACACTGTAATTTTTCCGCCATGATTTGTACACCACAAGGCAATTATATAAATGGCCCTTAAAACATATAAAAACAATTTTTACCTTCATAATCCCTATACACCACCTTGTGACCACCTTGCTGCAGTGGAGGCGTGCAGCCGCAGCCGTGGAGCTGAGGCGCGGCCGCACGGCGGCGGCTCGCGGGCTCCTCAGAAGGAAATCTAGCACCAATAGAGGAGGCGCAGCTACCGGATTCCACTCGGTCTTTTCCGGCACTTTCCCCGTAACCCCTGGTGTGACCCCTTCAGAGGGGGCTGCTGGCAAGGAAGCGGAGTTTGGGGCGTTGTATCCAGAAAGCCCCGAGGTCCCTGGAGGTTCGGCAGTGGACATCGGAAGTAAGGTCGAGGGGCTGGGGAAGGGTGCAGGGGCTTCTCGTTCTAACACCAGTAAGCTTACAAATAAGAGGCAAGCTTCAAAAAGTAAAGACAGGGGTAAGGATATAAGGGTGGAAAAAACAAACAGTACCCAGAAAGTGCAACTAGGGTGGAGGTAGGGATGAAGAGAGGCTCAGCAGCAGATAGGGAGGCGGTGGTGGAGGCTGAGGCCAATAGAGCAAGGGGAAATACGGGTGATAACCAGGGGGCCAGGAGTTAAGAGGTGAGCAAAAGCACTAAAATAAGTGGTAGTTCTCAGAGAGGGACTACTAACAAGCGTCCACAAAGTAGCGCAGTACGCATTACCCCTTCTCTGCGTTCCTTCTTTAAAGTATTACCCCAGGTATTAGATATTTTACCAACTAAATCTACCGAGCCCACTCCTACTTTGGAGTTAAGTATGGCTGAGCTTTTTCTTTCCCCTGAAGTTTCAGCTGAATTTGCCACTGTCAGTGAGCAAGTGTGGTAGGCGAGGCGGCGTGGTAGGCTTTTTAAATTTAGTGTTCTTTATTTCGTGTGACAGCGCTGTTATGCTATGCTATTCTGCAAGTGAGTTATTTGCGCTTAGGCGCTCTGCTCCCTCTTGCCACCATGTTTTTCCGGGCGGTCGCCTGCTCAGGAAGGGCTGCTCGGGCTGTGGATGGAAGTTGTTCCCTAAGGAAGAGTGTGCTTCTGGGCATAATTCCCTCCAGTATCCCTGTTGTCTGCTTAACACCAGATCGCTCAGCAAGCATTCCATAGACATCTGGAATCTGCTTATAGACTCTAAAATCTCGTGTCTGTTTCTCACTGAGACTTGGTTGAGCGAAAGCTCCGCCCCCGATGTTGCCGCTGCTATCCCCCCTAATTATACCATCTTTAGGAGGGATAGAGATAACGGCAGAGGTGGTGGAGTGGCAATAATAGTGGACAACAGTATCCCCTGCTCGACTTTTGCGGTAGAACACATTGCTGGCAGTGAGGCCCTGGGGTTCATTCTTAAACTGTCTCCCCGCCAAACCTGCTCAGGGATTATCATCTATAGGGCTCCAGGCCCGCTGGGCAACTTTTTCGATGATCTACAGGCTGCTCTCTCAGTGCCGTGTCTTAGATCGGAGCACTGCATCCTTCTGGGTGATTTCAATCTACACATGGATAAGCCTTTAGACCCCGACACCATCAAACTGTCTAACATCGTGTGTCCACTTGGGATGACTCCCTATGTTGTCAGTGCTACCCATGACAAAGGCCATGTGTTGGATCAGATTTTTTCCACTAGGATCATAGAGGCATCTCCTCCTATGCCAGTCTTATGGACCGACCACTATTTGATCAAATTTTGCGTCTTAGCTGCAGTCACGTCCGGCTCTAGAGAGTGAGAGACGCAACAAGAGTGTCTCGACCTTTCTATCGAGTCACTGCGGACATGCTAGCAGATGCTTTGGGTCGGTACCCCTGTCAGCTCACAGGTCATCTGGAACAGGATCTGGAATCGTTTTCAGAAATGGCTTTCTACCAGACTGGAGGAGTTAGCCCCTGGGAAGCCTAGTAAGGATGCGGGGAGACAGGTATCGGCCCCCTGGTTTACTCCACTCTTGGCCAGGATGCGCCAAGACTGCAAGAGGGCAGAAAGGGACTGGAGACGGAGACGGAGATACGACCTGGAAGACAAGAGCAAATACAAGGAGCTCGTTTGTCTCTATCATAAGCACATTTTCGAGGCAAAAAGGTGTATTTAGAGCGCAGAATTGATGCTGCTGAATGCGTGAGCAAGGAAATCTTTAAAGTTGTCCGGGAAGTTGTATCACCTGTATCCTGCACACTTAATCATGCTCACACCGCAGCCAATAAAATTAAACTCATCCAAGGCTCTTTCCCGGCATCGGGGCTTTCCCCTGCGGTCGACCTTCCCGCATCTATGTTTTCACCCGGCAAGGATGCTGGCCCTTTGCTTTGGGACTTCCCCTCTATCTCTCATGCCTCCTCTTTAAATCTGCTCTCTCGGCTTAAATCGGGCTCGCCGCTTCACCCCTGCCCTGCCAAGTGTTTGGGGAAAATTGCACCGGCAGTTAATACTCTGCTTAATCCCTTGCTTAATGCCTCCCTGGCTTCTGGAGAGGTACCAAATGCATGGAAGCACGCCCTTATCCTCCCGCTGTTGAAGAAACCATCTTTAGACCCCCTTGCACATGTGAATTACAGACCAATCTCCCTCCTCCCCTCACTGGCTAAAGTGATTAAGAAGCACGTGCACCTCTCTATTTCCACCTTCATAGAGAGTAACAACATTCTGCACGACTCTCAGTCGGGCTTCCGTGCTAATTTTAGCACGGAGACGGCTCTCCTTGAAATCACTGATGCCATTCGAGAGATACTGGATGGAGGGGGAAAAGCCATCTTGGTCTTGCTGGACTTGTCGGCGGCGTTCGACACCGTGCCCCATGCCGGTCTCCTTGTAAGACTCTGGGAGATAGGCTTTCGTGGGACGGTGTTGAATTGGTTTAAGTCCTTTCTGACCAACCGCCGGCAAGTGGTCTGGGCACCTCCGTTCTCCGCCGAAATGCCGCCGCTTGACGTGGGGGTTCCTCAGGGTTCTATCCTGAGCCCCACCCTGTTTAATATCTATATGGCCCCTCTTGCGGCGGTGGCGGAGTCTTTCGGTGCCCAGATCATATCCTACGCGGATGACACCCAGCTTCTTTTTTCATGTGGCAAGGGGGAAAATTTCGACAGCGGGCGGATTCAGGAATGCCTCGAAGCCGTTTTTAAGTGGTTTCAGGGACACAGTTTGAAGTGCAACTCGGACAAGTCTGAGTTGCTTTTCTTTGGCTGTCCGCCCGATCCGGGCTGGAAGTCATGGTGGCCTGGTGACATGTCTCCACCCAACACTGCATCAGTAAAGGCGAAAAATCTGGGCTTCCTGTGTGATGTCGACCTCTCCCTTAGACCCCAGATCATCGGGCTGACAGGGAAATGTTCGGCATCCTTAAAATGCTAAGGAAGTTCCTCCCTTTACTGTCCCTCCAGCACAAAAAAATCACTGTGCAGGCCCTGATAGGGTCACGTCTTGACTACGTGAACGCTCTTTATCTGGGCCTCCCTAAATATCTGATGGCCCGTTTGCAGGTGGTGCAGAATGCGGCGGCCAGAGCCATTTTTGGACTCCCGCGAAGGGCGCGGGCTTCGGAGCTTCTAGAGCAACTTCATTGGCTTCCGATTGCCAAGAGAGTCACTTTCAAGATTCTGACTCTGGCTTTCAAGGCGCTTCATCGTATTGGCCCAAACTATCTTTGTAAACGGATCGCCTTCTATGTCCCTAGAAGAACTCTCAGGTCTGCCTATGAGGCCAAAGCCATGGTTCCTTCCATCAGGCGCACTCGAATCGGAGGTCGCTCCTTTCGTTACCTTGCACCGCGTTGCTGGAACGATCTCCCTCGATCTTTAAGATTGGCTACCAACTTGCTAGCCTTCAGAAAGGAGCTAAAGACCTGGCTTTTCTCCCTGTAAATCCCGTCCCTTCTTGGAGCACTGTTATGCTGTAAACTTTTCCTTGTTTCTCTCTTCGCCAAAGCGCCAGGACACTCCGTGGAGTAGCCGCGCGCTATAGAAGAGCCAATTTAACATAACATAACATAACATAACAGTGTTAGCTGTGCAGGACGAGGAGGCGTCTGGGGCCGGGGGAGGCACCAGTTTTGCAGGAAGTGCTGGGAGGAAAACGGTGACACATGAAGAAGGAATAAATGGTGCTGGAAATTCGCTCGAGGCCCTCATAACATCAATGAGGGAAGAGATAAGGTGTAACTTTTTGGTCTCTAAATCAAATCAAAATGAGATAAGGGCTGCGTGTGAGATCCTCGAGAGGAAAGTAGACGGTCTCTGCGCAAGAACAGAGGTTCTTAAGGGTTCTGTTGGATCATTGAAGGTTAATCTAGAGAAAGCTGAGACAAAAATTCAAAGTCTACGGAGAGAGGGGGATATCATGCATGATAGGGTTGAATCCCTGGAAAATTATTCACGGTGGAACAATCTCCGGCTCCTGAAGGTCCCGGAGGGCAAGGAAGGAGGGGACATCAAGGCCTATGTGGTCACATTATTGAAAGACTCCCTAAACCTTGAAGAGGCTGCCGATGTTCTAGAGAAAGATATTCAGCGGATACATCGGGATCCCTTTCGTTTAAACCCTCGCAGAACTAAACCCAGAAAGATTCTGATTAATTTCCTTACATATACCTTAAAGGAAAAAATCCTAAACCTTGCTCTGAAAGCAAAAACATTAAAGGGTCCTGATTTTCCCTTTGAGGTACGGTCAGACCCCTCTAAATCCACATTAAACCGACAGTGGGAACTAGGCCAAAGAATGGACAAGTTCAGATCTCTTGGTGCTACAGTGCAGATGAGGTTTCCCGCGTTTCTGCGGGTGATGTAAAACAATAAAATGCACAATATTCGATACCCTCTTGAGGCCGACGAATTGTTGGAATGTATTAGGGATCACTCGCGGGGGGGGGGAAGCTAAGCTAATATAGTAAAGTTCTGGGCACCATCTGCATTATGTATTCTATTTAAGGCCTAAGAGATTCAGGTTACGGCTATATGACTATAACTCCCAAATTTTGTTGGTAAGGGGGGAAGAGAGATAATGGGAAAAAGGAGGGGGAAAATTAAAATTAAAATTAAAAAATTAATAAAAGAATGATAAAAGTAATAGGAAAAATCAAAAACAAACAACACAAGTGGTGGTAGAAAAAAAGTATTAAAAAAAATGTTTTCCCTTCAATATTAATTCTTTTGTCGCCTTCTAAGTATGTACTTTTATTGGTCTAAGCAGTGTAAGCAGTGTAGGGGGGACTGTTAGAGGACGTAAAACTGGCTATACATCAGGCCAGAGTAAGTGTGGGAGGGTTTTCTGGGGGGGATACGGGTGGGAGCACTCTGGGGTGGGGAAATGTCTAAAAATCCTCATATGTCAGCTCTTTTTAAGTTCCTTATGTGTCCTGGTAGTGTATTTATCCAGATAAAATGTTGCCAGATTGTACGGTTGAGGGGCCCAGGATTCGGGGATCACGGGAGGGTGGTGTAAGGGCGAGGGAGAGGGAAATAAGGATATGACTTCCATTCAATATCTATCCTGGAATGTCAATGGTCTGCACGTGAGGAGTAGAAGAGATCGTATTCTCCAATATTTGAGGGACTGCCCCACGCAGATCATTGTCATACAGGAGACACACCTTCTCAATTCAGAAGCCACTGAAATATTAAAAAAGCAGAGATGGATTGATAAAT
This sequence comes from Lissotriton helveticus, assembly GCF_964261635.1. Taxonomy (NCBI): domain Eukaryota; kingdom Metazoa; phylum Chordata; class Amphibia; order Caudata; family Salamandridae; genus Lissotriton; species Lissotriton helveticus. Next base: position 1,143,158,564 of record NC_136057.1, on the reverse strand, counting down.
TCATATGTACAGACCATAATGCAAATATCAGAGGGATCCTCTTCATTTTTTAAAAATCAGCAAAAGTCCAGATACTAGACCATAAAGAGTATCATAGTGGGAGATGGCTCCTACTGAGAATCTCGGTAGATGGTTGGATGTGTACATTGGTGGGCTTTTATGGTCCTAACCAAGACGATCCGTCCTTCTTGGACATTATCAGAAATCATCTGGTAGTTTCACAAGACCCCGTAATTTGGATGGGCGTTTTTAATATTGTACTTAACCCTCAATTAGATACATTCCCTAACTCTAGAGCCTGTACACTCTCTAAATCAAGGCAAACCCTTGCAACAATAATGACACAGTTGGGTTTAGCAGACCTATGGAGGGAAAGGGTAGGCAATAAATTGGGGGTTTCTTTTCGAAACCTTAAATATAAGCATAAATCGAGAATCGATTATGCTTTATTTAGTTATTGTCTTAAAGCCTCTTTAACGGCGATAGTATATCTCCCCTCCCATCTTTCCGAACACTCGGCTATTTTGTTCACCTTAAGACCTGACCAGCAGATTAGACATGCGTTGTGGTCCTTCGATCGGACCATTCTATTAGAGGAAGATGAGATCAGTCTTCTTTTAGCAGAGTCCAAACTATTTTTGGAGATCAATCTTGAATCTGCTGCTATAGCCATGGTGTGGGAGGCCCTGAAAGCCTTCTTGAGAGGGTGTATAACCAACAGAGCATCCATAGGCGGAAGACATATAGGGAGAAGATAAAAACTTTGGAGCTGGAGATGAATTTAATCGAGCAAAGGCTCGGCACCTCCATGGGTTCAATAGACGAGCAAGGGAAGCTGGCTGACCTGAAAAAACAGCCGGAGAACATCTAACAAGAAAGGGTGGCTATGAGATGGGAGGCAAGTAAGATCTCCCATTTTGAATTTGGGGAAGCGGCAGGTAGGGTTTTGGCTTGGAAAGTGAAAGCTGACCAAGCCCAAAAGTATATCAGAGAAATAAAATTGGAAGGGGAGGCTGCTTCCAGGATTTCTAACTCAGATATCGGGAGTGCTTTTTTGGAATTTTTTGAAGGGATTTAAAATATCGGAGGCAGAAGTGAGCAAAGCCATTGGACAACTTAAGGGAGGGAAGGCGGCTGGCCCCGATGGCCTACCAGGAGAGTTATAACGAATGTTGGGTGCAGCTATTGTTCTAACACTGATGGCCCTTTTTAATAGGATTCTCATGAAGGGAGAGGATCCCCCAACGTCTTGGAGTGAAGCGACTATCGTTTTGATCCCTAAGCCAGGGAAAGACCTGACTGAGCGCGGATCCTACCGGCCAATTTCGCTCCTGAACTGTGACTATAAAATCTTCGCAACTTTCATGTCAACTAGATTGGGGAGTGTAATTGGCTCTATTGTACATCAAGACCAGAAAGGGTTCATTAAAGGGCATCAGTTAGCTGATCTTACGCACGATTTGTTGGGAGCTATAGACATCGCCTCCGCCTTCTCTCTTCCTCTGGCTACACTCACTTTAGACGGAACAAAAGCCTTTGATAGGGTCAATTGGCCCTATCTGGCCGCGGTCTCGGAAATTTTTTAATTTGGAGAGAATTTTTGTCGAGTCATCACTCTCATGTATGGGGCCCCATTGGCCAGGTTGTTAATTAATGGTGTCCTGACAGAACAAAATTATGAGGGGCACTAGGCAGGGCTGCCCGCTCTCTCCCCTCCTCTTCAATTTGTACATTGGACCGTTCGCTCAGGTTTTGAGAGAAGAGGTTAACATCCCTCCTCTAAAATTCGAGGGGTGGGAATAGGCGGGTAGCACTCTATGCAAATGATATTCTCATCTTTACGTCTGACCCGGCTTTATCCTTCCCCACTGTCATCAAAAGAGCAGAGGAGTTTGGGCGGATTTCGGGGTACGAGATCAACGCCAGTAAAACAGAAATAATGGCATGGAACATTGCCAACATACAACTGGATGTGACCTCCTCCATGCGATATCTTGGAATCCGGGTCACTCAAGAAGTTGGAAATATTGCACAAGACAATCTAGACTGGGTCTACAACGAATGTCGGAAGCTACTAAAATCCTGGGGTCACCTCCCACTTACCATACTGGGGAGGATAAGTTTGGTAAAGATGGCTATACTTCCCAAATGTACTTTTATTTTTAACACCATCCCCTTGGCCTTTGATGCAAAACAGCTGCATAAATGCCAGCGAGAGATTAACTCCTTTATTTAGAACTACAAAGCCACTAGATTGGCATGGAAGAAGTTGAGGAGGAGGAGGGAAAAGGGAGGGCTGGCACTACCTGACTTACAGTACTACGCATGGGCTTTTCAGTTGTCCCACTCTAGAATGCTTTTGAAAACACCATCCAGTCTAGCAACAGGGACAATGTTTCAAGCCATGCTAGTTGGAGCAGACCTTCCAATTGACGGATTCCTGTTTAAATGCGGGGACCAGACATTTTTCAAGAAAGTTAAGTTAAAAATTCTTCAATCCCTGGCTAAAGCCTGGGCACAGATTAGAACTCCCCAGGTTTACCGGTATGTTTAAAGGACAGTTTGTTGATTCCTGTGAAGGATGCAGGGATTGTAAGATGGGGAGACCTGTTGGTAGGAGGGTCTATGATGGCATGGGAAGAGTTACGGGACAGGGTAGGCCCTGGACTATCTAGATTTAAGCATATGCAGCTCGATAGTTGGGCTAGGGCCCTGTGTAGGAAAGGTGCTTCTTTGGGGAAAGTCAGTTACCTGGAACAGCAGTTGGTAGAGAGGCAAGGGGGAGGTAAAGAGGTAGCCTTGTGGTACTGGAGTTTGGTGGAAGAGATGGATGGGGAGTTTACTCTCCCTGACGAACTGTGGGGGGATGAGTTGGGCTTTCAGTGCGAGGAGATATGGATACAATATTTTACTCTCCTCTATAAAACTGTTAAACCGGCATGGCTGAGGCGTAATCATCTGTTCATGGCGCATCGTGCCTATCTTTCCCCCCTAAGGCTTTCAAAATTCCAGCTAGGAAAAATGTGTAATAAATGTAATCTCCCCGAAGCATCTCACGTACACATGTTTAAGGACTGCCCTTCCATTTGCCGGTTCTGGGAAGAAGTGAAGTCATCTTTGGACTCTATCCTTAATACAACATTGCCCATCACTTTGCCACTAATAATTTTCAGCTTGGATGCTACCATCACTGGTCAGGCAAGGTCTTTCTTATTTTATGCAATTCTTCTGGCCAGAAGGCAAATTTGTAAATTTGGGGTTGAAACAACGGCACCATCACATTCAGTCTGGCTGAAGTCCCTATATGAAACATCTAAGGTGGACTTGGCCAGACTATGTAGTAAACATAACTTGGCGTTTTGGGATTTATTGGTTCAGTGGAGATAGGGTTCTGGGCTTTTTTTTGGGTTTTTTTTTCCTGGTCCTATGATTATGCCTATAACACTCCATGGACCTTGGGTTGTCGGTCCCCTTGGATACTGTAATGGTCCAACAGGTTGGAAAATATCTCGATGGAGTAATTGCTGGCCCACGTCCCTTCCCCCCCTCTTGTTCCTCTGGATTCCTCTTCCACCAATATGTTAATCGTGTCTTGGTATGGGAGATTATCAAAATCAAAATCTTGGTCTCTCAGGGTAGGACACACAATGGTGGTTGGCGTCTCTTGAAAAGAGGGTAAGGCAAATGAGAACAAAAATAAATAAATAAATAAAAATTAAAAATAAATAAATTAAAAATTAAAAATAGAAAACACTTCTACTTTCAACTGTTTAAAGCGAGTCAACATTAAGCTTGGGAAAGTCCTCCTTGGAGCATGTCAGCAAATCAGATGTCCCTCCTACTCCGCAGAGTGGAAGTGAATGGATGGCAACACTTCTACTTTCAATAGTTCGCAACCAAACAACATAAAGCTCAGGAAAGTCCTCCTTACAACATGTAAGCCAATTAGATGTCCTTGCTACTCTACGAAGCAGAAGTGAATTGCAGAAACACTTCTACTTTCAATAGTTCGCACCCAATGAACATTAAGCTTGTTGTTGTAACACCTTAGCCAATTAAACGTTAAATTTGTTTCACGCACACATACAGAACACGCCATCCTACATATTAATACATTTCCGGTAACAAAGTGACTCTATCCCTAACAAAAGTTAACACTGCCTAATAAATAAACATTATTCAACATTATATTAAAGAAAAGGCTCAATAAGCCGCATTTTTGTTTTCCCAAGATAATTTACACAGCCTACTGCACCCCCCTCCCAACATGAGTGAAGCCCCTGTACTGTGGGGGCCTTAGCGAAACCCTGCTAATATTTTTATTATATTTTCCACTGACTTCTTCTACGATTAATGGTTCCTATGGAAAACTTTCAAAACTCCAGCACAGTAACTGTTTCGATTAGCAACATAGTGTGGTGAACTTCTAACCTCTGTGCTCACTTAAGTGTTCCATGAACTGGTACTATGGTAACAGGCAGTAAGCAGTTTGGGGGTAGGGTTGAAAGGTACTGGCTGTACAGAAACCGTTATATTTACCCAGGATCCTCTACATGACAGAAAGGAAAGCAAAGTAAGACAAAACACTGTGTAGCAGATTTACAAGCCCCTTGAGCGTCACTTTTCCCATCTTAAAAATGATGCAACAGTAACGCAATGAACTTGTAAATCTGCCCCATGCACATTATGAGCAAAAGAAGTACACAACTCTTTCAATTCTTTATTGATCACAATTAGACAGTGTTGCTTCACGATTCACAATGCACTTCAATAAATACTTCGTGCCTATTTAAATGGGAGACGAGATTGTCAACATTACAAAACTTAGTAGCATATTTACAAAGACAGAGTTAAAATTGTTGCTGCTTTAACAGCTGCAACCTACAACAAAAACGCCGAAAATGGACTTCAAAATCCTTTGTTATCTTACCAGAAGATTTTCACAACATTGCTGTTTGCTATGCAACAGTGAGAGCCAACCCCCAGAGCAATAACATAAATGCTCCTTGGCGCATACTGGAGGTACGTGGTGAGCTAGTTGGCCGACAGGGGACCTCCGGATTGAAGAGAAATTAATTCCCCAACTTAAAGTGCGCCACAGGGCGTGTTTGCACGCATGTCACCTCAGGCCTTGCCCGTTTCCTTCACTATTGAGCAAAATATTCCTCTAAAATCAGCGGAACTACGAATTCCGATTTACTCAACTGTTATCAGGAGAGACCTCAGTGCTGCATCTTTCAGCCCACTACTGATCCTGAAAAGTAATTCTAAACCATACTTACAGTAACTTGATTTTTCTTCCATAGGCTAACATTGACTGGTTTCACTTGGAAATTCTTCTAAGTGTGGAGTTTTGTAACTTTAAAAAATTCCTCTAAAATCAGCCGAACTACGAATTCCGATTTACTCACCTGTTATCAGGAGAGACCTCAGTGCTGCATCTTTCAGTCCACTACTAATCCTGAAAAGTAATTCTAACCATACTTACAGTAACTTGAATTTCCTTCCTTAGTCTAACATTGACTGGTATCACTTGGAAATTCTTCTAAGTGTGGAGTTTTGGAACATTAAAAAATTCCTCTAAAACCATAGGTTTCAGCCACGTTATAGTTAGGAATTATTATTTAAAAAACCATAGATATTCACTGAAAAAACCATAGGTTTCAGCCACGTTATAGTTAGGAATTAGCATTTAAAAAACCTTAGAAATTCACTGAAAAAACCATAGGTTTCACACATGTTATAGTAGCTGGATATTTCACTCTTACAAAACCATTAAAATTCCCCCGTTATAGTTAGTTCAGCTAACTATAACTCGTGCACGCGTAATGCACTGCTGATGACGTCACATATTACATCATTCAAGACATGGTCAGTGACATCACTCATGACATCACTGATGACATTTCAAATTACATCACTGATGACATTATCCTTGTGAAAGAGTGGCAGACCTCCTCTCACCGTAATATAACCTTTGATACACACATTCAAAAATAGAAAGTAAAGTTTAAAAAAAAATGTAGATACCAATACCAGTTACAACAACCTATTCAGTAATTCCAACATCGACATACACATCCACTCATTCACCAACAGTTCTATATAGTCACTTATACATGTACTCACTTATCATATATTCTCATACACCTATACATACTGTTACACACCGACACTCATCCATAGATTTACTCACACACATACTCATACATGCAAATAAACTATCAAACATCCATTTACTTGCATATGCAGCTATATACACACCACTACACTTACTTCTACAGAAACATACACATACTTACTCTCTTAAACAATCACTTATAAAACACATACTTATTTATACAGGATCTCTTACAATCTCTCACTCTCACATATACTATAATGGCATTGTGCACAAACAAGTCCAACAATCAAGCCCAACCATGACATCGCGGGCCAGCTACTGTGTCAGGAGAAATGCAAATAGTACCTTGGAAATGCAGGGCATCGTGTGTCTTGCGATGAGCTCTGGGCATGTAGTGTTGGCAGGCGTGAGTTCCGGAAGCCGGTGCAGGAGTTGTTGGGCCCTTGAAGTCATATGCATTGCAGATCAAACTCCGTGAGGTTGAAGTCAGGAGCGCTGGCAGGCATCGCGGCTGTGGTGTGAAGTGAAGCAGTGTTGCATGTGGTGCCCTCAGGTCATGTCGGTTAGACCAGGGCTTCGATGAGAAGTGGGGCGATGCTTGTCGTGGTGCTGGCAGGTCACGGTGCAAGCAGTGTAACTGTCATTGCTGAAGTGATGTAGATGGCAGCCGATCTGGAGTCTATGGCACCAGCATTGGTAGGCCAAGTCTGCAGGGTGGGACAGGGCAGTGCGCTGAGTAACATATGAGCAGTGCCCTCAGGTCACTGGGCAGTGGTGTAGATGTTGGCGTGGATGGACGTCATCGGGGATACCAGTATCGTGATATGAAACGAGGTGATGCAAATTGCAGTTCCCACAGGCCACATGCAAGCAGCAGTTTGGCAGCGATTGGCATTGTTGGTGAGACCAGGGTTGTGGTGTAAAACAGGGCGATGCCCTCTGTGGTGCTAACAGGTCACGGTGCCGACAGCAGTGTCATTCACAGCATTTTACAGACTTCCTGAACAGGGGGCAAGCTCTACCTTAAGTCCTTGGAGAAAATTTGGAAAATAAGCTGCGGAAAATCCAATCCTTTCACTCACTCGTTCCAATTGTTTTACACCAATCCTTGGTGTTGCTATAAATTTTATTCCTGTTTCTGGTAAGAATTAAATTGGCACAACCAGGAAACCAGGAATATTAATTATCAATCACATTAAAACCATGTCCTACTTTCAGACCCCGGAATCCCTATCCTGAAGAGACCCCATACCACAAGAGGGTCAAAACGTCGTCGACAACTACAAATGGCCTCAGCAAACTAGAAACGTTTTATAGGAACAAATGATTGAATCGGATATCTAAAGGGCCCCTTAAATTCCAATAACCTATTGCTTCTCTTTTCATGAGCAATACAAATACTGCACTGTTTTGGTTATGGTCACTTCACTGGGGTCATAAAGTCATGTTCAAATATGAAAATGTATATATTGTAAATACACATCAGCATTTATTTATCTGTCTTTTTTACTCCTATAACACTGTCTATGCAAATTAAAAAACAATCACTTTAGCTGAAGTTGTTACAGCAAAAATAGTGGTTCCTGTGGTTTGTCTTTATAGTGATACTACCTGAGTGATATATGGTTTGACCGTTCATTATATGCTGTTTCTGCTTAAATGATGCAAGAACTCTAACCCCTTGCATAAAGGTTTATTAGTTAGATTAAATAAGCATTTCTTGTACTCACAGAGGCAATAAATGAGACACACACACAAGAATAAGTCCATGACCAATTTGTAAAAATATCATTGATTTGTATATAATTTTTCAGATCAAGAACTTTGTTCTAACATTAGTACTTTTTAAGTTATGTTCTCAAAAATAAATTATTATTGTGCACAATTATGCATCATAAAAGTCAATACTAGAAAATAGGAAAAAGCACATAAAATCACACAGTGGTGTTCTTGAGTTTCACCCTCTGGATTTACGAAGATAGCAGCATCAGATCCAATGTTCCAGCAGTGAAGATGTGAAGCATCCAGGATTTGGCTGGGAGCAGGGTGCTGAGGTCGTTGGTAGCCGGTGCGCTACAAAGAAGGGGGCCACCTGATAACATAGTGCACAGAAAAACTTAAGGATGCATTTGGGGGGGTCCTACTTGAGGGAGCAGGTCACAAGGGCCTCATGACCACGAGAGCACTGCTGCTTCATTGTAATCCAGGCTGGGTATGGAGCGAATTGGGCAGTCAAGTGTTTTGAATCTAGATGGTCCTCATGGTCAGGGGCAGGTTGGTTTCAGGGATGATTCGGGGATAGATAGGACACTCATGAAGCGGGTATCTGGGTCTCGAAGTCCCTCAATGAGTGTCTGCATTCTGGGTAGTTGAAGTCCAATTTTTGACAATGCACAGCTCTGGTAGGGCCTGGTGTCCATTTACTTGCTAAGGAAACAGAACTTACACTTCAGAGGTGTTGTGCCTCCTCTGGCTTGGGTACTGCATCAGAATCGCCTGGGAGAAGCAGATCGGTAAATCGGACTTCGCGGTTTGGTGTCCTCAGGCTTCAGAGACGTAGTCCCTCCACTCCAAGAGAGGTTCCCGGTAATTGGTTAAAGCCTGGAGGTGCTCCAGGGTATGTGAAGGCCTCAGAGTTGCAGAAAAAGACAGCACACAATGATTGTTGAGTCCTGTAAATAGCCAGCAGGATTTGACACCAGTTTTCTGCAGTAGGTCTTCAGTTCTCGAGTCTGCAGTACTTCTTTGTCAGTTGCTCTTCTTAGGTCCCCCAAATCTAAGTTCAGGTTCCGGGGATGCAACCTAAATGCTAAATTTTGAGGTGTTAAAGGGGGTGATTGGTAGAAGCCAATGGGCTACCTACCTTTAGGGTGTCTACATCCTCTAAGTGACCATGTCTTGTGGGAAGTGGTACTACCCTAACCCTGGTAGGTGGATTTCTTACCATCACAAGTTGGAAGAATTGGAAAAGTAGTGTCCACATCGCCTGCCCCACCTTAGCTTGGCTGAATGTGAATTAGTAATAATTTTTACAAATGATTCATGAATTAACATAAATATCCTTCCATATTGGGGCTCTTTATAAAAGTGCTTAAAAGGGTTAACAGATACTTAACATTCAGAAGTGGAGTTACAAAACTAAATTATGAAAGGAATGTTTTTATTTGCTGCCTTCCACAGTTTTAGAGAGTGAAAAGTTAAAAAGGTTGCCATTAACGGTTGCTTGGTATGAGAGTGGAGTGCCATTCTTATGCTTAATTTTCACATTTTCTGAGCGGATTAAATCTATCTAATAAGAGCAAAAAAAACAATTTGACCAACTAACTCAAATTTCAATAGTTTGAAAAAAAATTGAATGAAAAGTTATATGGGTATCTGCGGTTGATAAAAGATAGTATGATACATGGAAAATAATTGTAAGTTTATGAGACAATGTATGTGTGGTTATTAGTGTTTTATATGAGTATTAATTGGTGAGTAAATCTGTTTGTAGGTGTATGAGTATGTGACTGTTTGTCTGAGGTTCAGACTAGCTATGTGACAAGTTGCTTAACAATGTGTTGCCCTGTAATTGTATATTTCATATGTGTTGTTTTACTGCATGCTCTAATTGTTATAAAAAACTGCTCGCTAAGCTTATAATTAACAATGTAATACAAGGTCTGCAAAGGTTTAGAGGTCCATATATATTATTCTGCTCAAATTGAATATTTACCTTTGAACTTTGCAACGTGCAGTGTTCATTTATTCAATTTTAAAAGAGCAGAACAATTAACAGAATTGAAAGGGGTAAAACATGTACTGGAGCCATCATGCCTTCACCATTTTCTACCCGCCCAACCTTTCCAAAAATGCTGCAAAGAAGTTCAGGCACAGATTAATGATAACGCATCCCAAGACTTATTTTAGACCCATACTTCTGCATTAGTAGAGGCGGAATATCCTATGACCTTATCTTTCACACAAAAAAACGTGCCCAATGGAGAAATACTTTATTCATTGCTCCGACTCGCCAAAGCGAAAAAAAAACTGCATGCCCTCAAACTATTGGTAACAGCCTCTGACCTATGCCCTTTGAATGCCACCATTACTATATACAACAACGGTAAGATCCTTATACAAGCCACCAATGCTAATCTCGATACCATAGACAGGATCTTCCCCACTCTCAAGAAAGCAGTAAACAGTAAGAATAGCACACACTTACCAAACCGTTCTTCATCAGTGTCTAGATGACACTCTAACTCCTCCGCAAAATCCCATAACAAACTCTTCCAAATCAATGACTGCTGACTCCGACTTCGAGTCTCATTGCCCAGTCACATCGGATTCAAACATCCACGGGTCCTCCCCGGGCCCAGGAGAGACAGGGCAGTTCAGAAACTCCCAGTGATCCCTACCCCCAGTCCTATTGGTTGCATTGCATCCACACCTGGATCCCCCAGCCCAGAAGGGTCAGGGTGAGTTCACCACCGTTAGCCTAGACGTACGTGAGTGAAGGCACCAAATGGGATGCCTCCCACACTGTCCTCCTCTCCCCCCTTTCATCCAAAGCAGTTTGCAAAGACCCCCCTCACCTACTGTCTTCCACGATATCTAAGAGGACCCGAACACCCACTTCACTCATACCACCCACCCAAACACAGAGCACAAAGACAATTCCCCAACCTCATGTGGCCACCCCTATCCAGCTGCTGGGTCTCTATTCCAAAGCACATGCTGACTTGGACCCCACAACAAACCTCACAGTTCAGCTCCTCACATCATTCCCGAATGAAGCTATCCCCAAGCAACTGGAGAACATGATCATACAAACAGACCCTACCAGCGAATCATCCTCCATAACTGATCAATCACCCACACCTACCACCAATTTCCCAACTCCGTTTGGACCGCACTACTCAATGAGTTAGCAACAGGCCTATCCCATCTCAACGTCAAGATGCATAACCTATCAACTATCACTAAAGAACTCCTAAACATACACAGACACTAATGACACCATGAACAAAATCAGTCTCCAATTGAATAATTACATCCCAAAGAACTTACACCACGAGAACACTAGTCAGAGTAACCAAATCAGTTTCCAACCCAGTAGACCCAAGTTCTTACACCCCAAGAACACAATCAGGGTGATTTACCCTCCCCATCATGGCTTAGGAGGACTAGTGATGAACTATCTGACAGAGACATGGATGACCTCCTCATATCTTATGCCCAGTCTACAGACAACAGCAAGTCAAACCTGACACTATCCAAACCATTGTAGCCAACCCCCTCAGACAACCGACTCACAACAACAGATCGGTAAATAGAGATAACTCACAAATATCATCATAGAGCAGAATACCCTAACCCACTCTACTCACAAGCTGGAGTGTGCACTCATTAATTGCAGACCTGCTAGTAAACATGCTCCTGACATATTCAGCCTCATCCTAGAGAATGATTTAGACATTATTGTCCTCACCAAAACATGGCTAAATAGTTCCTCTTCTCCGATCCTTGACCTACTGGTTCCTCCTACCCACAACCTAATCTGCCTAGACAGAAACCTTAAACCTGGTAGAGGGGGAGCCTGTATTTATTGAACTCAATCGCAGTCAAGCAAGCAGACTCCTTCGGACTATCCTCCTGCAACTATCTCTGTTTTAATATCGCTGATGACAAGCGCATTGCCGGGGGATAACTTGACTTTCATCGACGAGCTAATGGAAGTCATTGCATCCAACGTCAATTCACAAGTACCTTAAATTTTCTTGGGTGACTTTAATCTCCACTGGAATAACGCAAATGATCATGGTGTTGGCTGTCTTAAAGCGTTCCTGGCACACCAGGATCTATCTCAACTCTGTGACAGCCCTACTCACAACAAAGGAGAGACACTGGATCTCATTATAGCAAAAACAAACATTGTCTTCCTAGAATCCATCACCCCAACTGGACCGATCATCACTGCATCCTCTTCTCCATCAATATCGAAGTATCTCAAAAAAGGGGCCAACCATTAAAAACAAAGCAATGGAAAAGGAACATACAAAATATCAACCCCATATGGGCAAAAATTGTAAACGCCTCTCTGAGACAAGGCTCCATATCGGACTGTCTTAAAATAGGGCTGGGCAGGTCACAGCTATACTAAGGAAAGCTGACTACACCTAATCTGATCTCAATGACTACCGCCCTATATCCAACATCCCCACTCTGGAGAAACTGCTGGAGAAATGTGTACAAATCCAACTATGCAACTATATTGAGAATTACAACCTCCTAGACAGTCACCAATCTGGCTTCCGTCAAGGTCACAGTACAGAATCTGCACTCACACACATAATGGATGACATACTAAAGATGCTTGACCACAATGATTCATGCCCAATTATACTTCTGGGCTTATCATCTGCCTTTGATACGGTCAAGCATGACAACCTATTGTCCTTATTAGAAGAAAGGATGGGCTTCTCGGGCACAGTGTTGCAATGATTCTCCTCCTTCCTAAGTAACAGAACACAAAGAATCAAGATGAAGAATTCACTCTCTCAACCCTTCCCGGTCACCCTGGGCATTCCACAGGATTCAGCCTTATTACCCATTCTTTTCAACCACTAATGGAACCACTGGCGAACGCATTGGAAGCAGCAAATATTATTTAAAACCTGAATGCAGACCACACCCAACTGTATTTTAAAAATCTCCACTCCAGAAGACTTAATTTCCCTCAGCGCTATCCTACAGAACACGCAAAGCTGGCTCACTAACAACCACCTCGTGCTGAATACCAAAAAAACTGAATTCATTCTCATCTCTCCACCGAATCACACACCTAAGATAGACAAATGGATAAAACACCTAACCTCCTATGACAGTGCTCCTTTCATCATTGACTCCGCAAAATCTCTAGGTGTCACCGTAGACAAAAACCTGAAATTGCAGACGCACATCACTAATGCCACTAAGGGAGCTAATCACAAGCTGAGTATACTAGCGAAACTCAAACCCTTCCTCTCTCAGGCCGACCTAAAAATGGCAGCGCAAGCCCTAGTGCTACCAAGATTCGACTATGGAAGCACCACTCTTTGGGGTCTCCCCAAATACAAGTTGGCTCCGCTGGAGGCACCACTAAATGCTGCAGCAAGACTGGTATCAGGAACAAAAAGAAATAGCCACATCTCTCCGACCCTGAAAGCTCTGAATTGGCTGCCCTACGAGGCAAGAATACACCTAAAGGTTGCCTGTATGACCCATAAACCACTACATAACAATACACCTAGTTACCTAGCTCTTAAGCTAGAAATGTTGGGAGGTTGCAGATAATTACGATGTGAAAGTACTTTACTTCTTAAACCGCAATCCTTCCACAAGAAGAACACTGGTTGCTGAGCCTTCTCAGGGATTGCACCAAAGATTTGGAACTCTGTAACCCCAGGGGAACATGGAACCTCTTTCTTTACCACATTCAAAAAGGAAGTAAAAATACAACTAATGAAGAAATTCATGTCCTAAGACTGAATTCTATGCAGAAACTGAATCACCTATATGATCCGCATATCATTGCCTACCTCCAGTGGATGGAAGGAGATTATTATATGTACGTTTATTACCACAGCCACTTAATGCTCAATTAATGTATCTAGTGTAATGACCAGTTGGCCATGGGTCTACTATACTATCCATATACCTCATACTCATGGTTGATCGAAGGAGAATATTATATGTAGGTTTATTATCACAACCACCTAACGCTCAAGAACTGTACATAGTACAATGTCCTGCTGGATACGGGTCTACTATGTTACCCATACACTATATACCTCTTTTTCACCTAATGACAAAGATAAAATGCTATTATACTACCTCATCCTTTTATGTTTTACTAGCAGCCCGTCCCGACGTTGTCTGGCTTCGAAAAGTACATTGTGTAATCTTGTTGGCGAAAGGTCCCTCTAGATAATGTTACTTGTATTTCCTTGTTTGTCCTTGCCCCCTCCCCCGTGAGAAAGTTGTTGCTTCTGCCAAGACGATATTTTAGTTAGCACATGGTGATGTTGGCGAGTTATATATTTGTTTAAGCCCTGAAGTCAAGTTTTCTCCTTACCGCCGCAATAAGTGGGAGTGTTACAGTGGTAAAACAAATAGCGGCGAGTGAATCCGTAGCTTTGTTCTTAGGTTTAGGATGCAAGTACTGTGCTGAAAGGTGACTCGCTTAAGGGCCATGCGAAAGCCTGTTTTGTGTATGTATAATATCTCCGTGCGATAAATATTGCAGCTTCAGAACGGCAGAATGCATACTCGCCTAAGCCCTGAAACGCCATGTAAGCCGCACCTCTTTTGCTTGAGGTCTTCCCCCTGTGACAAACAGGAGCATGTCCAGTGGTGAAATCTTTTATAAAATATTCCTCGCAAGGCTTGCATGTTTTATGCAAGTTATGTGGTGTGATTGGTCGGCTGTGAATGCAAGCCGCGCCCCGTCCCTGATGTCAGCGTACAACGGTAATGCCCAGGTCAATGATTCTGCCTAACCGAAGATGTGTGTGTGAGTGCATATTTCGTGTTTGCATTATGCTGCACTGTGATTATTGCGCGTTTTAAATACGCTGCCTTGTGAGCAAGAATGGTTGAAATACTGTGAGCGCGAATGGTGTGTTTGGTTTTGCACAGTGACATCTCCTCGCATCTCAATGTTCTCCACGCCATCTAACACCCACAACTTGCCTCTCTGAATGTTAACACCCACATCTAACGGCCAAAAGGGACTACTTTACCACTGATGGCGCCCCCCCTTTTTAGTGTATATGGTGTCCATTTATATAGCCTATGTCCATCTTCTGGACCTCCCCTTTCCAACGCTGTATTGGGTGTTGTGATTGGTGGTGTACTTTTCGAGTTTACCTGGCTCAAAGGACACAGTTCTCACTTTATAATAGTAGTATAGATACAGTATACTGTAAAGTGCTCTGATACCCTTGTGGGTCACGTTCGCGCTATATACAACTTTACAAATAAATAAATAAATTAACCTGTGAAACCTGGCAGTTAGGTATTATAAATTCTTTGGGATGGGTGTTGGTAAGTTATAGGACAGTTTTTATGTGCTCAGATATTAAGACATTCCCTTTTATGTAGAACTGAATTGCTGTATAGTTAGAAACATCTAGGCAAAGTTAAATATGTAGTGTTGCACATAGTGCAAGCTAGTTTTGTACCTATGTAGGGAACAATTATTACTCATTTAGTCTGTGAGAGAGTCAGAGGTATGTGGCTATTCAGTGACATACCCATAGACAATGTATGTAGGCAGCGGTTATTACACATAACTGGTTTTATGTTAGAGTGTAGGTAGGCTAAAGGACAGTGCTTTCTACTTATTCAAGATGGCCGCCTGATGAGGATCTCCGACCCGGGGCTCCCGAGCAGACACAGCCTTTTTTGGCTAAAATCCCTGGATTCCCACCTCCCCCGGGGATAAACCCACTCACCTGGGTTTCCGTCCTCAATTTGAGGTCCTTGATGCTCCTCGATGCTCCATTCAAGCGTTTGTGAGCCCGAGATACTCGTCGGAGTTGGCGCTTGAGTCTTTCTCCCATGGAGTTCCAGAGCCAGCATGGCTGATATGCGGTGGAGCCGCACTGCTCAGCTATAGGGGTATCTTGCCCTTGTATCTTGCCGCAGCATAGGGCATTGCTCCCCTACTAACTCCGCTGCTCGTCTTTGTCTTCCCCCGCCTTTTCCTCTTCATTTCCTGGTTTGCAGCACTGGACAGACCACTTTGCTTCATAGCCAATGCCTCTCTGGTCTCTCCGGAGGGCTGCTGAAGAGCCAGGTGGAGACTCCGCTTCCTGTCTGTGGTTCGATTGCTGCTTCCCTTCCCTACAGCCAGCCCGCCTGCTTTGCCTCTTTGCAGAACATCTGGACTGATTTGGGGACACGGCGGAGGTGAGAGTGTGCCGGTGCCGCTCTCCGTTGCTGCTCTGGGCCTTTTGTTCCTAATTCGTATCGGAGAGGCGCCCCCTCCGATTCTTCTGGCTTAGACATCGGGCCGATTTGAGTCATAGCGGAGGTTTGAAATCTGCACTGCTCTCCGTGGCTATTCGTGAGCCCATCTTTCCACTACCATGCCTGAGCGATGCCCCCTCCTGCTTTCCTTTGACTTTGTTTGTAGACTTTCCTGCTTCCCATTCTGTGGACAGCTGCCTTGGTGCTTGTGATCTTTCTTCCCTGACCCCTGGTCTCCAGATTGAACACCTCTTCCCCCCTTACCATGGACGGTGTGGCTTGTTCCCTCTCTGGTAGCCCTCTGCTTTGACTTTCGAACTTGGACCCTTGTGCTCCCAGCCATTTTATGACTTGTTCCTTTTACTCCTTGTCTCCTGATCCGCCATCTTAGCGATCTCTGACCTTTTCCTCTGTCCCAGCCGGGTGACTTTTCTATTGTCTCTCCTGTGCCTCTGACCTAATTCTTGCTGTTGAGCTCGTTACTATCTCTGTTTCCCTCTCTCGTTTTGATTCACTCTCACTTTCCTGTCCTTATCTGCCTTCCTTTCCCTTTCTCTCTGTCCCCCTCTTCCTTCCCCTGCCCCTTACATTGTTCTTGTCTCCTACTATCTGCCAATGTTACTGCTATCCCACTGCTTTTTGTTACCTCACCCAGCATCTTAGTTTAGGCCATCCTTGAGTATTTTTATTTCCTTACCGCCTGTTTTTTTAATGTGTCATTTTCTGTAATTTATTGTACCGCTATTGTTACTCTTCTAAAGTGCTCCGATACCTCCGGGTCCAGTTTTAACTTTACTAAGTCATTTGTGTAGTTATAGACCTATATGTGCAGTTATATATGCAGAATCCAGCCCATGCTTAAATGTATATATCCATTAAGAGAAAGATGGAGGTACTCACACACCCAATCAGGGAGAGCCAGAGGCACTTACGCATTTAGTGTTAAAGGCAGTTGCAGAAACCCGCACATTCCCCTCTATTCACCTACACAGGCAATAAGGTATTTGTTCAGCCACTTACATACACATTTAGAGAGCCACAGACTTACTAAAAGTGACAGTCATATACTGGCACACTGACTTTCACATCTCATGACACTGCTACAGGTGGATACCTATGAACACTCAGATATGTAGCCAAGTACTGACACCACCTAGTCATCCATTCAGACAAATATTCATTGTAAACAAGGTCAGGCCTGCTAGTGAAGAACCTGTCTTTGCACTCTCACTGCCATCTCGACTTGGCATGTAGAAGCCCTTTGTGAAATCTAACACTCATGTTTTAGTACACATAACTGACCTCTGAAACAAGCTGAAGTTATGCCATAGAAGGGAGCTCTGTGCTTAAAAGATGAGAGATGTCCTTTTGAGTTTCAGTAACTTACATGTCCACTTGCCGACCCCTATGCCTAGTACTATATAGAGAATACCCCCTTAATGCAACTGACATACATGTTCAGAAAAGGATGGAGACTCTCACTCAATCATGTAGAAGCCCATTGTGAAATCTAACACCCATGTTTTAATACACATAACTGACCTCCGAGACAAGCTGAAGTTATGCCATAGAATGGAGCTCTGTGGTTAAAAGATGAGAGATGTCATTTTGAGTTACAGTAACTTACTTGTCCACTTGCCGACCCCTATGCCTAGTACTATATAGAGTATACCCCCATAATGCAACTGACATACATGTTCAGAAAAGGATGGAGACTCTCACTCAATCAGTCAGACAGCAACAGAGGGACTTATACATTTACATATTCATAAAACTACTTGGCTCTGCAGCAGTAACTAAAGCAGTTACAAACACATTTACATACCTATTTACATAGACACTGAGGTATTTTTTCACCCACTTACATAGACGTATAGAGAGCCATAGACTTAGTAAAACAGACAGTCATATACTGACAAACTTACTTAAACATCTCATGACACTGCTACAGGAGGAATCCTGCACTCACTCTGATATGTAGACAAGTACTGAAGACATAGGCAGTTTAATGAAATCTAGTTAGAATGTTCCACAGTAATTCAGAATCTAATAAGAACTATGAAGAAGTATTAAAGAAGAAGAGAATCAGTCAGACAAAAGGAACGTGTTGAGGGTGTAGTCGATAAGGCCTTTGTTCTTAAAAGGAAGCTATTTATTTTGAACAGAATGAAGACACAGGGTAATATAGTGTTGTGTATGAGGAGATAAACGTGAAAAGAAAAGAGTTGACAATAGAACTAACTTTTGCAAAGTTTTCAGTCGTGAATGGAGACAAACTTCTAGTACCGAGACTTCCTTTAATGAAGATAGCTACTTCTAAGAGAACGCACTAGTGCATGCATTTGAACAATCTGGACAATGTTAGGAGATGAAGGATGTTTCTCCTATTCAATTCAATTCAATATAGCTTTATTTGATCTAAAAGACAATAGACCATGAAAGTTCATCGGAAATAATACACATAGCTGTAAACACTAAAAATGTAAATAATTATACAATAAAAAACTGTTAAAAATGAATGTATACAAAAATTACAAAGTGTACGAACACATTGAGAAGTGTGCCAGATATCCAAACTTTGGATGAGCAAGGAGATTCAAATTAAAAGTCTGGTTTCGATGTGTGGTATACTATTGTTGGCCTGAACTGCATTTAAAGCAAGTGAAGTGGAGATAGGAAGAGGACAGAAACCTCAGAATAGTGTCTGCCATGCACTCCCAATATTCCCCATTGATAAAGAGTATCTTTGCCTATTCCAAAATAGCTGAAGAGGTACAGGGAAGGCGACAGGCCCCTGTCTATGAATGGAACTTGATCAGTATTTGTAGTGTTCGTCAGGAATCAATTGATATATTGAAAGCTTTCTGACGTCAGTTTTCCTGCAAACGTCTGAAACAGGAAATTTAGATTTTGCCAGGATTAGATTCATGGAAACTAAGACAGTATACTAATTCACAGGGACATTCACTAGCATCCCTATCGAAGAATGTTTGCAGAAGTATCTTTCATCACTTTAGAATGTTATCTCTACACCACTTTTGAAACACGAAAATTAGTTAGTCTTTAATATCTCAAAATACCTACGCTATGTTTAGGAGAAATGCAGAGAGCTCCTTTGCATGGTACAGTGGTAAAGGTGGAAAACGTTTTTGATGATGTTCAGTTTTATTTCTTTGGTCCTGAACAGGAGTGTAGGGAAAATGAGGGCTTGATATCTGCAGGTGTAGAGGAACAGGACACAGGTATTACTGTTGATAATTTTCAAAAAGAGATTACAAAGTTTAACACACTCACTACAAAAGTCAAACTCGTTATGTTCTTATGTCTTCGAAAATAGAAGAAGAGTACAGAGATAAGTGGCTTGAATTTGCAGTGGAACGCTTTGATTGTTCCACACAACAAATTATATGTAAGTACTGTTATGATAAGTTAGAGGATAATAAAATGCAAGCTAGAGCAGTCCACAACTAGTTAGAATTAGTCCCAAAACCAAAAAACTACAAGTTTAAATGTTTATGAATCAATTATAACACATTGTATAGATCCATTCCAAGCTTCAGTTCGTATGGAGCCAAAGACAGGGAAATTACCTCCAACAGAGTTACAGAAAGGTCTTAAAGGTAGAATTGTGTACTTGACATTGGATTTTAAGCAGAATATTGAAACTGTAGGGGTGCAGAGAGATTTTGAAGGACCACTTATTATTCAAGTCAATGGTGTCGCTACCAAAAGCAAAAAAACATAACAAGAGATAGTGGATCTTAGTAAACTACAAAAAGCAACAATATATCTTGTACAAAATAATATTTATTATAACAATGTAGATGCTCTTCAAGATATAAAACATATGGAGGAGGATACATTAACATCGAAAGGTCAGAAATAAAAGGTGGATCGATCCAGATGAGAAGAATTTTTTCAACGCTACAGTAATCATCTTCTGTAAGTGTTGTAACTCTTATGTCGATTGTCCTCCATTTTGTGCAACTCTGCTGCCATTTTTTCACAAACAAATTAATCGCAGCATATTACAGAACATATACAGTGAAGTTGAACACAAAAAATTGAGAATGTAATTTGAATGTAAGTGGCTCATATAAATTAAGGATTAAATACTTTTTTTGGGATTTCAATACAAAAACTATTGTGGGGATCCTAAAACGTTACATTTTATATTCAATACAGACTATCATCTGGGTTGCATTTATTATCAATGTATGGTTCAGCTGCAGAAGATACTCCTGGTTCCAAGCATTTACTAAAAAGTGAGTTTTTCGGACAATGAGTATGAACTATTTGTGGCCATGAAAATTGATCAACTATTGATATGTGATGTTAATAGCACCATTACTTTTGTTATATCCTTTAATTCTAACTTTATTGAATCCCACAAATATCCTAACTCCTTTATATTGTGGGTATTCTGGAGGAAATAAAAAAGGATTATTTGGATTTAGGAATGTGAGGTAATCAACCAAACAATCTGAATTTCATGGATCCATTTAAGCTACATTATTTGATGTATGTTCAATTGAATATTTATTATATAGAAACCTCTCTCAAGCTAACTGTTTGCAGTTTTTTCTTCAACATATATAAAAAAAATCTATGATTGTTTAATGTAGATTTTTGTAACCTTTTTTTAGAAATATGTATATGATGTGGCTATGAAAGTAGAGCTCTGATGACGTTTGCAAGGAGAAAGGAGTTGGCTAGGCTGACTGCTTGGTTATATCTATAAACGAATTGAAATAAATCAAGATGTATCACATCAAGATTACATGACTCCTGTGTAATGAATAGTCACATGATTTTGGTCAAATGATTTATATATGTGATAAGATCAATTTTACCTAATAATGGAATTGTAAAGTATAAAAATGATTATGAACAGTATGACATAACTCTTTACTATTAAAGAGAATATATATTTGAATAATAGATGCTACTGTCCTTTAGGTGTTAAGAAGCCTTCTTTTAGTGGTTCAGTGGCGGTTGGATCACAAACAGTTGAGCATCTGGCTCCAGTTAATAAATAAATACTGATAAGTACTAGTGCGATAGTCCTATAGCCTTACTGCCTTTGTCCTTTATATAAAACTCAATTGTCCTAAGTACGCGTGGGATGACCTGCTGAAATACTTATGAGAAGCAAACTCAAACATACAAAACATCAGTCTGAAGACACCTAGAGAAATTGCTCATTGGACACTGTAAATGTTTGAAAATATTTCAACCACAGGCTTCAAGCCATGAGGTCCTTCATCTGCTACAAAACAAATCCTCCTCTTGGTGAAGTAACTGATTTCTTTTGCCGTAAAGAGTACTAGAGGTGCATGCTATTATTATGGGATAAAGATGCACCGAAATTTGCGACAGTGATGAGTCTCTTTTGTCTTTCATAGAACATTATGTCACATGCGCCATCCCAAAAGACGGTGCTCACAAGTGCTTGAGACAACAAGTTCTACGGTTTCAAACTCATAGATGTGGGAAGTACTGTCTTTGAAAATATAGATGTGAAGAAAAGTTTTACACAACATATCATTTTTGGTTCCCAAAACCTGTCACCTCAGACGTAAGAGTGAACACCTTTTTCTCTACAGTCAGACATACACTGACACAGAAATCTCCCAAAAATACATACAACCTCAGAAGAACAGAGGCTCCAAGTATATAATTAACTATAACCATTTCAATCTCAAGATGTGGAATGCAAATATGGATTTACAATTTGATGCAGACAACTCTATTACAGTTGCTCACTTTATTACTTCATATATAACAAAGTCAGAGAAGACAGAGATGTGGGAAAATGTTTCTGTAGCAAAGAGTCTTACCACAGAATTGTACAGTTTCAGTTTGAAAATGCTTTCCTACAGCGAAATAGGATCTTATTAGTGCTCTGACCAGTTGAGCTTGGCTAATTTCTTATCAAAGTCAAGAGGAATTGTGTAGGACAGCCTATGTCTCGCAAGCAGGTGAAATAGAGTATTGATGTCTTACTATAGTCCATAGCAGAATGTGATCTAGGAAGTATACACATTCTGAAATCTAATATGTTGGATACATAAATTCCCAAGAAGGAGCACATATCTACAAAACATGTGTCTCTATAAAGTACTTCAACACTATACATATAGAAGTAATCTAGCTGAAAACATAGAAGAAGGGCAATATGCAGTACTTTCATGTACTTTCCACAAAGTTGTTTGTTGAGACACAAAAAAGGAAATCTAATAACCACAGAAAGCTTAGTTGCCAAACTAGGGAGAGAAGAGAGCTTTTCTAATTGGCAATTTGCAGTTGTTCAACCCATGGTGTGCGGAATCAGATTTACTTGGACACTATGACGGTTATAAAGACTCTCAAATGTAAGTATTTTTTACTTTTATGGTCTGACAACCGAATAAACTTTATTGCTGACGTTGGTTATAAAGACTCTTTCAATGCTGTGAAAGACAGCATTGAGGTTCCAGTCTTTTCAACTTATTTGCAAATGTTGAACGATGAGATTGAACAGGAAGAAATGATTGCTGTTGAGATAGCCAAGGAGAGTTCACAAAGCAGCCAAAGTTCAGCACCATCTGGTCAAGACCCTCCTACAGAACCAATAATTCAAAACGAAGTAGCTATAGAAATGAATGAGGTGGATAATGTAATGCAGCAAGAACGAGAGGAAACTGTGGCTTTTGAGCAGTTAGTAGAACAACGGAACAATGAACAGAAAGAAATTTACATTTAAGTTAAAGATAAAATAGAGCTTGGATTTCTGCACAAGAAGGAACATTGTGAATTTTCTTCATATTAACCAATATTACTGCATGTCAGTGGTCAAGCTGGCAGAGCAAAAAGCTTTATGATTTAAGTTCTCAAAGGTTATCTACCGAAGGCTACAGATTCAAATTTGTAATGTGTAGTGACAGCACCAACAGGATTAGCTGCACATAACATTAAAGGAATTACCCTGCATTGATTATTAATCCTACCTGTTGAACATGACAATAAACTGTTGATGCTTGTCATGAGATATCAAGAGTTTTGGAAAATCTGAAGCTTCTAATCATTGATGAAATAAGCATGGTATCGAACTTAATGCTTGCCATCATACAATTGAGGATTCAGCAGATTTTAAGAACAAACTACGATGTACTCCCTGGAGGAAAGCATGTAATTGTGTTTGGTGACCTACTGCAACTTAATCACCTAAAAAGACAACCTGTTTTCAAAACACTTGTGCATAATGAAACAAGAAATTCCACGGAGAGTGAATATTTGGTTACATTTGGAATACAAGGAGCTACTGAAAAATATGTTTCAAGCCTTTTCATGTGGAGTATGGAGACATACCGACAGACATTAGAGTAGGAGTTCTGAAAAAAGAGGGGAAACATGCTTTCTAAAGTTGCCTTATCAAGAATCTATTTCCATCTAACATCACTGGACCAGAACTGCTTTACAATTTCATTGAAAAACAGAAATCTATAGTTTGTTTAATGCCTACACTTCAAGAGTGCTCCAACTTTAACAAACAATTACCTCAACTGGAGAAATAGGATATTTTGGAAATTATAGCTATTAATAAAACACAACATCAGGGAGTCACAATACTACTCACGGATAAACTACTAGCAAAATTGGATTATTTGGAGAAGCCTGTATCCAAAAACAGCAGGATGTGTTTTTTTTTACGTGTGAGTAAACATTTTCGAGTAATTTGGTGCCATAATTTACATGTTGATGAAGGATTAGTAAATTCTGCAATGGGTAAAGTTATTGATTTCATTAATTGTCTACAAAAAGAGTGAATACTTGTCAATACATTGGATCCAATTGAAGGTGTGAAGCAGATTGGCCAAAATGTTGTACATTGTTTGCTAATGAAAGACGTATATGTGTGATGCCAACTGTTCTTAATCTCTAACATATGTTGTAACTGTCCACAAATCACAAGGTTTAAGTGTAGATGCAGCTTTTGTTAATACTGGTAGTACTTTCTCTAAAGAAGAGTGTCTTATTATCGCAGCTTGATTAAAGTGCTAGCGCTAATCTGGCTGTGCTTGCTGGTATAGTTAGTTAAGTTTCGTTTTTGGCTCCACCACCATCTTGTGTGTTGTCCTTTCCCCTGACACGCCTCCCCGAGACCGCCTCCCAGCTGCCCCTCCCAGGCTCCGCCCCCTCCTCCATCCATTTATGGCCAATGCCCCCACGCGCAGCGTCCACGCGCTACGGCCTCGCCGAAGGTGCGCCAAAGGTAAGCCCGTCTACGCCCGTCCGCGCCTGGACCGCGCCCAGCGCCAGACCCCCTGCCCCTCGCGCTGCCCAGCCCTCCCGCATTACCTACGATGCCGCCACCCTCCTAGCCCTTAACCCCGGTCGCGCCCCCAAATGCGTCCAAGCCGCTCCTGGACACACCCATGGACCTTTCTCTTGCTACTCCTGCAAATTCAGCGGCACCGACAACATCTCCGCTACGACCACACCACAGATTCCCGACCCCAATCACCTACATTGCATCCTCCTCAACACCCGATCGGTCCATAGGCACGCCATTGACCTATGGAATCTACTAGACACCATCTCTCCAGACGTCGCCTTCCTAACAGAAAAATGGATGAACGCTTCCTCCGCCCCAGACATCACCATTGCCATCCCTGAAAATTATAAGATCACACGCAAGGACCGTACCGGCCACACAGGAGGAGGAATCGCTATCGTCCATAAAAAATCAATCCGCATCTCAACCAGCTCTGACGCCAACCTCGCCAACTCCGAACACCTTCACTTCCAGATCCACATCGACCCCAAGACCACACTCAGAGGCACCCTCCTCTACAGACCACCAGGACCCCGCGCTAAATTCAGTGAAGACATCACGGACTTCATCACTCCACACGCGCTTCCCTCCAAAGACTACATCCTTCTGGGAGACCTCAACTTTCACCTTGAAAAGATCAACGACCGCAACACCGCCACCCTCTTAGACAACCTCGCCAACCTCGGTCTTAAACAACTAGTCACTTCCCCCACCCACATCGCAGGTCACACACTCGACCCCATCTTCACCTCCAGCAATCACGTCTCCTTCAGCCACACTTCGGATCTCCTCTGGACTGACCACAGCTGCGTTCACTTCACCTACAACAAGCCGAAACCCATCAACCACCTCCAACCAACTCTGCAGAGAAACTGGAACAAAATCACCACGGACCAGATCTCCACATCACTCCTTCTAAACACTCCAGCCCACTCTTCTAACGCAAACGAAGCCGCCGCCAACCTCACCCTATGGCTATCCAACACCGCCGACACCCTAGCACCACTGAAAAAACGTCAAAGCAAACCTGGCAACAAGAAGGCCTCATGGTTCAACGATGATCTTAAGAAGTCCAAGAAACTCTGCCGCTCCCTTGAAAAAGCTTGGAAAAAAGACCCAACCACCAGCACCAAGGACGCCTTCAAAAACGCCACCCGCACTCACCACCAACTTATCCGAAAGGCCAAGAAAACAGCATTCAAGGATCGACTTGACAACAACGCCCACAACAGCAAGGAACTTTTCAACATCGTCAAGGAATTTACCAATCCCTCAGCCAACTCCAACGACATCACCCCCTCCCAAGCCCTCTGCAACTCCCTAGCCTCATTCTTCCACAACAAGATTGCAGACATCCACAACAGCTTCGACAACCAACCCGGAGACCAACCCACCCGACCATTTGCTGAACATTCTCCCCCCATGAACACCCTTAACAACTGGAACTCAATCTCCACTGAGGACACAATCCGCCTGATGAATTCCATCCACTCAGGATCCCCCACAGACCCATGTCCTCACCACATCTTCAACAAAGCAGACTCCGTCATAGCACCGCACCTCGAGACGTCATCAACTGCTCCTTCAACTCCGCCACCTTCCCGGAAGATTGGAAACACGCTGAACTCACCGCCCTTCTGAAAAAACCCACAGCGGACCCCACCGAACTCAAAAATTACCGCCCCATCTCGCTCCTTCCTTTCCCGGCCAAAGTCATCGAGAAAGCGGTCAACAACCAGCTCGCCGCCTTCCTCGAAGCCAATAAATCCCTCGACTCCTCACAATCTGGCTTCCGAGCAAAACATAGCACTGAGACCGCCCTCATCGCAGCAACAGACGACATTCGAACTTTGCTGGACAATGGAGACACAGTCGCCCTCATCCTCCTCGACCTCTCTGCAGCATTCGACACGGTCTGCCACAGCACCCTTTTACAACGTCTCAATAACATCGGAATCCAAGGAAAAGCACTTGAATGGATCACCTCGTTCCTCACCGGAAGAACCCAGAGAGTCCGCCTCCCACCATTCAAGTCCGAGGCCACTGAAGTCATCTGTGGCGTACCACAAGGATCCTCACTCAGCCCCACCCTCTTCAACATATACATGAGCCCCCTCGCGGCCATCGCCCGCCAACACAACCTCAACATCATCTCTTACGCGGATGACACTCAACTAATCCTTTCTCTCACCAATGACCCCAGCACCGCCAAAACTAACCTACACGAAGGAATGAAAGAAGTTGCCGAATGGATGAAACAAAGCCGTCTGAAACTGAACTCAGACAAAACAGAAGTCCTCATCTTAGGGACATCCCCCTCTGCATGGGACGACTCCTGGTGGCCGGAAGCCCTCGGAAAAGCACCCATCCCGACAGACCACGCACGGAACCTAGGCGTCATCCTGGATTCTTCACTCTCAATGAACAGACAAGTCAGCGCCGTATCCTCTTCCTGCTTCAACATCCTTCGCATGCTCAGAAAAACATTTCGCTGGATCCCCACCGAAACAAGGAAAACAGTCACCCATGCTCTGGTCACGAGCCGACTGGACTACGGAAACACCCTCTACGCGGGAACTACCGCTAAACTCCAGAAGAAACTCCAACGAATCCAAAACGCCTCAGCCAGGATCATACTAGACATCCAACGCAACGAACACATCTCTGGTCACCTTAAAGACCTCCACTGGCTACCCGTCAATAAGAGGATCACTTTCCGACTGCTAACCCACGCACACAAATCACTCTACGACATCGGACCAGAATGCCTCAACTCACGACTGTCCTTCTACACCCCCTCCCGCCAACTACGTTCCTCCAACCAAGCTCTCGCCACTATACCTTGCATCAACAAGACCACCATGGGAGGCAGATCCTTCTCATACCTGGCTGCCAAAACATGGAACTCA
Source organism: Lissotriton helveticus (assembly GCF_964261635.1). Lineage (NCBI taxonomy): Eukaryota > Metazoa > Chordata > Amphibia > Caudata > Salamandridae > Lissotriton > Lissotriton helveticus. Next base: position 1,143,131,218 of record NC_136057.1, on the reverse strand, counting down.
CTCCCCGCTTACCTTCGCCTTACCCAGAACCACCTAGCTTTCAGAAAGCAACTTAAAACGTGGATATTTGACAAGTAATCCTCCTCCCCTGTCTAAGCGCCTTGAGACCCTCTGGGTAGGTAGTGCGCTATACAAATTCTCTGACTTGACTTGACTATGTAGCATTGTCGTATGTTAGAACATTGTCCAGTTTCTTTTTGATTGATTTTGATTATAAGAATTGAGTGCAGATACAAGTTGTGCAAGAGAGTATACTTGGTTAAGAAGTGTATGCGCTCCTCATTTAGACTAATACCCTGTTTACAAAAAATGGATAATCTGTTCAAAACAGAAGATTATAAAATAGTGTACTGATGCTGAAAAAAAGGAAGGACAAACTAGAAGCTGTTAAAAAAAGAAAAAGGAAAATGACAGAGTCACTGTAGGTTAACCGCTGGAAAACAGTTCAGGTGTCAACTACTATGCAAATGCTATCCTTAATGTAATGTTTCATTTACCAAATCTAGTAAACCAAATTCAACAAAAAAAGATAAAAGATTGTGTGCTACACTATATAATTTGCTCAAATGTTTACTGACTGACAGAACTGAGATACATTCTTCTTCAGGTATTCAAGATCTTTTAGATATATATGTAGCAGATCAATACATTTTACTCTCAACACTCAACAAGACGAGCAATAATTTTTATCGTTATGTTTGGAGCTTTAGAAAATGAAGATGTAAATAATGATGATTTATTCTGACTGAGTTACACATGGAACCATGACTGTGAAGATTGTGAATATTCATCTACCACTCAAATACATTCTGAGCGTTTTCTCTATTTAACATGACCAGATTCCAAAGCTGTGCCATTTGGCAAATTATTAAAGAGAGCTAGCCATCATATGACTTGCCCAAACTACAGATCAGATATTATGTCTACGTTGATTCTGGTAACAACTGGAAAATACCTTATAGTAACGCTATAACAATGCAGAGCAGATGGTTCCAATGTGGTGCAACATTTTTTTTTCATTGTAGGGGTGCATTATAATCACAGATGTAGACTGCATCCACATATAATCTTTTGTTGTGTTAGCTTAAGTGTTAAAATCTTACAGAGTGATAACATGAACATGATGATTTGAAGCCAAAATATAGAATACGTGAACAAAGTAACGTGGAAAATGAATATAACTAGCAGAGAATATTAATAGAACACACGTGCTGTGCATTAGACAATGAATTCATTATTGACTGTGCTTACTAATCGTGTCTGTTCATATGTAGGTTAAATCATTAACTATACATGATTTAATTTCACTTTAACTTCATGAAGTTCATGTTCCTCTTCTCTTATCTTAGCTGATTTTTGTAGGCCTGAAATGCATTTTCAGGCCTGAAATGCGTTTTCCCTTGAATTTCTTGCATTAGAATTAATAATTGAATTTCATGTGCATGTTGGATGCTGTTATTTCTCATGTTTCTGTTGCAGGTGGCAGAATCACCCTTGCTTGTTAGAATAATGTCTTTATTTTAGGAGCTAGGCAAGGAAAGCAGGGGATACGTTGAGCATTAATACTGATAATGGAGGTTTGTTGTATTTCCTTACCGGAGAGAGCCAGGGAATCAAGGTAATCTCACCACCACTCATGAGCATCACCGCCCAGTGGAAAAGTATCTTTGAGGATGTGGCCTGACCAGATGGCGTGACCCGTGAAGGAACCATAGGAAGCCATCCGTGCTATTGATGTATCGTAACTAGGGAAAGAGCTCCCGGCACTTCTTCTCTACCTCAAGAGAGAAAGCATCTTAGAATAAGCTCTGTAGCTTCATGCTACTTGACCCAACTGATGTGAGGAGACTTCTAAGAGAGACCTCACACACTGACACTTTATCAGATCCTGACCCATCAGTGATGTCATTTGAGATGTCATCAGTGATGTCATTTGAGATGTCATCAGTGATGTCACTGACCATGTCATGAATGATGTAATATGTGACATCATCAGCAGTGGATTGCGGGCGTGCGAGTTATAGTGAGTCCAACTAACTATAACGTGGGAATTTCAATGGTTTTGTATGAGTAAAATGTTCAACTAACTATAACTGGTGTGAAACCTATGTTTTTTTCAGTGAATTTCAAAGGTTTATTAAATGCTAATTCCTAACTATAACAAATGTGAAACCTATGGTTTTTTCAGTGAATTTCAAAGGTTTTTTAAATGCTAATTCCTAACTATAACGATTGTGAAACCTCTGATTGTTTCAGTAAATTTCAAAGGTTTTTTAAAAGCGAATTCCTTTGTGTATCGAGTTTGTAACCTATGATTTTTAGTGTTTTATTTATTAGCTGTTTTGTATAAGTATTAATTATTATTAATTTTTTTTTTTTTTTAATTCAATGTATTTTACTTTTTTAAAATAATTTTTTCCCGGTGCGCTCAGGGTGGCGCACCGGTAAGCTTACCCGTATCATTTTGACTTGGAGTGGTCAGGGTGCGTGCACTGGTAAGCTCTCCTGAGAGCGCAGCGAGAGGCTATTTCTGCATTCGTAAAATAAAATGTATGAAAAGTAAATAATAATGCAAGACATTCAGTACCATGCTCATAAAAGTAGTATTTTTGATTTTCCGAATGAAAATGACTTTGCATTTCCGTAAAGCTACCAAAACGTCACTCAGGCGCGCCGCGTAAGCGACCCGGAAGCGCCTACGTTCACGCCGCGTAAGCGCCCCCGGAAGCGCTACGGTGCGCGCAGCGTAAGCGCGTCAAGTCATGTGACCTTAAAATAACTGTTTTCATTGGCTGTTAACAGTTTTTTTTACAACTAATGAAAAGTTTGGTGAGAGCAAGACCTCTTTTTTTCTGTCCTAATAATTTGTGGAAAGAATGGTTGCCAGAGCATCCAGCAGCAGTGAGGAGTCAGATGGTTTCATTGATGAAGCCCAAGGTGAAAGAACATTTTATTTGGAAGTTCTTTTCAATACCTGAAGGATTAAAAAGGTGAATGCTCCCAAAGTTGAATGTAAAATCTGCCAAACTGTACTTTCCCGAGGAGACCCCAGAAGGAAGTACAGTTTTGGAAATTTAACAATGATTCGCCACATTCAACGCAGGCATCCTCAGAACTATGCCCGGGAGAGTGTCAGGGCTCTGGCACGAGATGCTCCAAGGGATGGTGCTTCTACTTCGACTGGAGGAGCAACTGCATCATCGGTGAGGGGGCGACCAGAACAGCTGATTCCCAATATTCAGCCTGTTTTTGATGGCATCACAATCAAGTGCAAAGATTGTGATGCACTACTTTGTTATGGTGAACAAAGTATTATGAACATTGTCCGAACCAGAGATAATAACCGCTGCCGTCCCCAGCCCTGATTTTGATTCTTTTTTTTTGCTCCTGTTGAGCAGTTTGACATTCCCTGTTTTTGTTTTTGTTGAGAAAAAAAAGAAAAAAGAAGAAAAAAACAGTTCTTTTTAGAACTACCTCCAATTCTCAAAAAACAGCTGTATTCTTAAAAAAATCTAAAAGAGTAACTGAAGTGGAGTGCAGTGAGAGAGGAGAGGAAAATGAGTGAGAAAGCAAAGAAAGGGACGAGAGGGGAAGGGAAGTGAAGTAGGGGGACTGAAAGAAGGTGAGTGTGGGAGGTGAGTGAGGAGAAGGAGAGTGAACATGGGGAATGAGGATAAGTGAAGAAAATGTAGTAAAGGAACAGGGGTGTGGAAGGGTAAGAAAAGGGCAGTGATGTTGAGGAAAGAGTGGAGATACAGACTGGATAAAGGCAAGTGAGTGTGAGACAAGGTGAGTAAAGGAGCAAAGAGACAGAGAAAGTGATAGAAAAAGGGAGAGTAGAAGACTGAGTGAGGGAGGAAAGCACCATAAGTGAAGGAGTGTGGCTGTGTTATAGGGAGTGAGCGTGATAGAAGAGGAGTGACAGACTAAGGGGTCAGAGAGAATGAGGCTAACAGAGAGAGAAAGAGGGAAGGGGAGTGTAGAAGTAAGAGGACAGAGGGAGTAAGAGAAGGAGTTAGTGAAGTGGAGTAAGGAGAGTAAGGGAAGAGAAAAGAGTGAAGGAGCAAAAGAAGGAAAGAGACAGGAAGGAAAGTAAAGGTTAAGGTCTGAAAGAAGGTGAGTGTGGGAGTATGGCTCAGTTATAGGGAGTAAGCGTGATAGAAAAGGAGTGAGAGACTAAGAGGACGGAGAGAATGGGGGTAACAGAGAAAGAGGGAGAGAAGGGGAGTGTAGAAGTAAGTGGGCAGAGGGAGTAAGAGAAGGAATTCGTGAAGTGGAGTAAGGAGAGTAAGGGAAGGGAAAACAGTGAAGGAGTAAAGAAAGGGAAGTGAGAGGAAGGAAAGTAAAGGAGAAGGTCAGAAAAAAGGTGAGTGTGGGAGTATGGCTCAGTTATAGGGAGTAAGCGTGATAGAAAAGGAGTGAGAGACTAAGAGGACGGAGAGAATGGGGGTAACAGAGAGAGAGGGAGAGAAGGGGAGTGAGTAGGTTAGAGGACAGAGGGATTGACAGAAGGAGTTACTGAAGTGGAGTAAGGGGAGTAAGGGAAGGGAAAAGAGTGAAGGAGCGAAGGATGGGAAGAGAGAGGAAGGGAAGTAAAGGAGAATGTTTAAAAGAAGGTGAGTGTGGGAGTATGGCTGAGTTATAGGGAGTGAGCGTGACAGAAGAGGAGTGAGAGACTAAAGAGATGGAGAGAATGAGGCTAACAGAGAGAGAATGAGAGAAGGGGAGTGTAGAAGTAAGAGGACAGAGGGAGTAGGAGAAGGATTAGTGAAGTAGAGTAAGGAGAGTAAGGGAAGGGAAAACAGTGAAGAAGTAAAGGAAGGGAAGTGAGAGGAAGGAAAGTAAAGGAGAAGGTCTGAAAGAAGGTGAGTGTGGGAGTATGGCTCAGTTATAGGGAGGAGTGAGAGTGATAGAAAAGGAGTGAGTAACTAAGAGGATGGAGAGAATGGGGGTAACAGAGAGAGAGTGAGAGAAGGGGAATGAGTAAGTTAGAGGACAGAGGGATTGACAGAAGGAGTTACTGAAGTGGAGTAAGGGAAGGGAAAAGAGTAAAGGAGCAAAGGATGGGAAGAGAGAGGAAGGGAAGTAAAGGAGAAGGTTTCAAAGAAGGTGAGTGTGGGAGTATGGCTGAGTTATAGGAAGTGAGCATGACAGAAGAGGAGTGAGAGACTAAAGGGACGGAGAGAATGAGGCTAACAGAGAGAGAATGAGGTAAAGGGAGTGCAGAAGTAAGAGGACAGAGTGAGTAAGAGAAGGAATTAGTGAAGTGGAGTAAGGAGAGTAAGGGAAGGGAAAACAGTGAAGGAGTGAAGGAAGGGAAAAGAGAGGGAGGAAAGTAAAGGAGAACGTATGAAAGAAAGTGAGTGTGGGAGTATGGCTCAGTTATAGGGAGTGAGCGTGATAGGAGAGGAGTGAGAGACTGAGAGGATGGAGAGAATGGGAGTAACAGAGAGAGAGTGACAGAAGGGGAGTGAGTAAGTTAGAGGACAGAGGGATTGAGAGAAGGAGTTACTGAAGTGGATTAAGGGGAGTAAGGGAAGGGAAAAGAGTGAAGGAGCGAAGGATGGGAAGAGAGAGGAAGGAAAGTAAAGGAGAAGGTCTGAAAGAAGGTGAGTGTGAGAGTATGGCTCAGTTATAGGCAGTGAGCGGGATAGAAAAGGAGTGAGAGACTAAGAGGACGGAGAGAATGTGGGTAACAGAGAGAGAGTGAGAAAAGGGGAGTGAGTAAGTTAGAGGACAGAGGGATTGAGAGAAGGAGTTACTGAAGTGGAATAAGGGGAGTAAGGGAAGGGAAAAGAGTGAGGGAGCAAAGGATGGGATGAGAGAGGAAGGGAAGTAAAGGAGAAGGTCTGAAAGAAGGTGAGTGTAGGAGTATGGCTGAGTTATAGGGAGTGTGTGTGACAGAAAAGGAGTGAGAGACTAAGGGGACGGAGAAAATGAGGGTAACAGAGAGAGAATGAGAGAAGGGGAGTGTAGAACTAAGAGGACAGAGGGAGTAAGAGAAGGAGTTAGTAAAGTGGAACAGGAAAGAAAGGGAAGAGAAAAGAGTGAAGGAGCAAAGGAAGGAAAGAGAGAGGAAGGAAAGTAAAGGAGAAGGCCTGAAAGAAGGTGAGTGTGGGAGTATGGCTGAGTTATAGGCAGTGAGCGTGACAGAAGAGGAGTGAGAGACTAAGGGAACGGAGAGAATGAGGCTAACAGAGACAGAATGAGGGAAGGGGAGTGTAGAAGTAAGAGGACAGAGGGAGTAACAGAAGGAATAAGTGAAGTGGAGTAAGGAGAGTAAGGGAAGGGAAAACAGTGAAGGAGTAAAGGAAGGGAGGTGAGAGGAAGGAAAGTAAAGGAGAAGGTCTGAAAGTAGGAGTGTGAGAGTATGGCTCAGTTATAGGGAGTGAGCGTGATAGAAAAGGAGTGAGAGACTAAGAGGACGGAGAGAATGTGGGTAACAGAGAGAGAGTGAGAAAAGGGGAGTGAGTAAGTTAGAGGACAGAGGGATTGAGAGAAGGAGTTACTGAAGTGGAGTAAGGGGAGTAAGGGAAGGGAAAAGAGTGAAGGAGCGAAAGATGGGAAGAGAGAGGAAGGGAAGAAAAGGTTAAGGTGTGAAAGAAGGTGAGTGTGGGAGTATGGCTGAGTTATAGGGAGTGAGCGTGACAGAAGAGGAGTGAGAGACTAAAGGGACGGAGAGAATGAGGCTAACAGAGAGAGAATGAGGTAAAGGGAGTGTAGAAGTAAGAGGACAGAGTGAGTAAGAGAAGGAATTAGTGAAGTGGAGTAAGGAGAGTAAGGGAAGGGAAAACAGTGAAGGGGTGAAGGAAGGGAAAAGAGAGGAAGGAAAGTAAAGGAGAAGGTCTGAAAGAAAGTGAGTGTGGGAGTATGGCTCAGTTATAGGGAGTGAGCCTGATAGGAGAGGAGTGAGAGACTAAGAGGACGGAGAGAATGGGAGTAACAGAGAGAGAGTGAGAGAAGGGGAGTGAGTAAGTTAGAGGACAGAGGGATTGAGAGAAGGAGTTACTGAAGTGGATTAAGGGAAGTAAGGGAAGGGAAAAGAGTGAAGGAGCGAAGGATGGGAAGAGAGAGGAAGGAAAGTAAAGGAGAAGGTCTGAAAGAAGGTGAGTGTGAGAGTATGGCTCAGTTATAGGGAGTGAGCATGATAGAAAAGGAGTGAGAGACTAAGAGGACGGAGAGAATGTGGGTAACAGAGAGAGAGTGAGAAAAGGGGAGTGAGTAAGTTAGAGGACAGAGGGATTGAGAGAAGGAGTTACTGAAGTGGAGTAAGGGGAGTAAGGGAAGGGAAAAGAGTGAGGGAGCAAAGGATGGGATGAGAGAGGAAGGGAAGTAAAGGAGAAGGTCTGAAAGAAGGTGAGTGTGAGAGTATGGCTCAGTTATAGTGAGTGAGCGTGATAGAAAAGGAGTGAGAGACTAAGAGGACGGAGAGAATGTGGGTAACAGAGAGAGAGTGAGAAAAGGGGAGTGAGTAAGTTAGAGGACAGAGGGATTGAGAGAAGGAGTTACTGAAGTGGAGTAAGGGGAGTAAGGGAAGGGAAAAGAGTGAAGGAGCGAAGGATGGGAAAACAGAGGAAGGGAAGTAAAGGAGAAGGTTTCAAAGAAAGTGAGTGTGGGAGTGTGGCTGAGTGACAGAGTGTGAGCGTGACAGAAGAGGAGTGAGAGACTAAAGGAACGGAGAGAAGAGGCTAACAGAGAGAGAATGAGGGAAGGGGAGTGTAGAAGTAAGAGGACAGAGGGAGTAAGAGGACAGAGGGAGTAAGAGAAAGAATTAGTGAAGTGGAGTAAGGAGAGTAAGGGAAGGGAAAACAGTGAAGGAGTGAAGGAAGGGAAAAGAGAGGAATGAAAGTAAAGGAGAAGGTCTGAAAGAAGGTGAGTGTGGGAGTATGGCTCAGTTATAGGGAGTGAGCGTGATAGAAGAGGAGTGAGAGACAAAGAGGACGGAGAGAATGGGGGTAACAGAGAGAGAGTGAGAGAAGGGGAGTGAGTAAGTTAGAGGACAGAGGGATTGACAGAAGGAGTTACTGAAGTGGAGTAAGGGAAGGGAAAAGAGTAAAGGAGCAAAGGATGGGAAGAGAGAGGAAGGGAAGTAAAGGAGAAGGTTTCAAAGAAGGTGAGTGTGGGAGTATGGCTGAGTTATAGGAAGTGAGCATGACAGAAGAGGAGTGAGAGACTAAAGGGACGGAGAGAATGAGGCTAACAGAGAGAGAATGAGGTAAAGGGAGTGCAGAAGTAAGAGGACAGAGTGAGTAAGAGAAGGAATTAGTGAAGTGGAGTAAGGAGAGTAAGGGAAGGGAAAACAGTGAAGGAGTGAAGGAAGGGAAAAGAGAGGGAGGAAAGTAAAGGAGAACGTATGAAAGAAAGTGAGTGTGGGAGTATGGCTCAGTTATAGGGAGTGAGCGTGATAGGAGAGGAGTGAGAGACTGAGAGGATGGAGAGAATGGGAGTAACAGAGAGAGAGTGACAGAAGGGGAGTGAGTAAGTTAGAGGACAGAGGGATTGAGAGAAGGAGTTACTGAAGTGGATTAAGGGGAGTAAGGGAAGGGAAAAGAGTGAAGGAGCGAAGGATGGGAAGAGAGAGGAAGGAAAGTAAAGGAGAAGGTCTGAAAGAAGGTGAGTGTGAGAGTATGGCTCAGTTATAGGCAGTGAGCGGGATAGAAAAGGAGTGAGAGACTAAGAGGACGGAGAGAATGTGGGTAACAGAGAGAGAGTGAGAAAAGGGGAGTGAGTAAGTTAGAGGACAGAGGGATTGAGAGAAGGAGTTACTGAAGTGGAATAAGGGGAGTAAGGGAAGGGAAAAGAGTGAGGGAGCAAAGGATGGGATGAGAGAGGAAGGGAAGTAAAGGAGAAGGTCTGAAAGAAGGTGAGTGTAGGAGTATGGCTGAGTTATAGGGAGTGTGTGTGACAGAAAAGGAGTGAGAGACTAAGGGGACGGAGAAAATGAGGGTAACAGAGAGAGAATGAGAGAAGGGGAGTGTAGAACTAAGAGGACAGAGGGAGTAAGAGAAGGAGTTAGTAAAGTGGAATAAGAAAGAAAGGGAAGAGAAAAGAGTGAAGGAGCAAAGGAAGGAAAGAGAGAGGAAGGAAAGTAAAGGAGAAGGTCTGAAAGAAGGTGAGTGTGGGAGTATGGCTGAGTTATAGGCAGTGAGCGTGACAGAAGAGGAGTGAGAGACTAAGGGAACGGAGAGAATGAGGCTAACAGAGACAGAATGAGGGAAGGGGAGTGTAGAAGTAAGAGGACAGAGGGAGTAAGAGAAGGAATAAGTGAAGTGGAGTAAGGAGAGTAAGGGAAGGGAAAACAGTGAAGGAGTAAAGGAAGGGAGGTGAGAGGAAGGAAAGTAAAGGAGAAGGTCTGAAAGTAGGAGTGTGAGAGTATGGCTCAGTTATAGGGAGTGAGCGTGATAGAAAAGGAGTGAGAGACTAAGAGGACGGAGAGAATGTGGGTAACAGAGAGAGAGTGAGAAAAGGGGAGTGAGTAAGTTAGAGGACAGAGGGATTGAGAGAAGGAGTTACTGAAGTGGAGTAAGGGGAGTAAGGGAAGGGAAAAGAGTGAAGGGGCGAAAGATGGGAAGAGAGAGGAAGGGAAGAAAAGGTTAAGGTGTGAAAGAAGGTGAGTGTGGGAGTATGGCTGAGTTATAGGGAGTGAGCGTGACAGAAGAGGAGTGAGAGACTAAAGGGACGGAGAGAATGAGGCTAACAGAGAGAGAATGAGGTAAAGGGAGTGTAGAAGTAAGAGGACAGAGTGAGTAAGAGAAGGAATTAGTGAAGTGGAGTAAGGAGAGTAAGGGAAGGGAAAACAGTGAAGGGGTGAAGGAAGGGAAAAGAGAGGAAGGAAAGTAAAGGAGAAGGTCTGAAAGAAAGTGAGTGTGGGAGTATGGCTCAGTTATAGGGAGTGAGCCTGATAGGAGAGGAGTGAGAGACTAAGAGGACGGAGAGAATGGGAGTAACAGAGAGAGAGTGAGAGAAGGGGAGTGAGTAAGTTAGAGGACAGAGGGATTGAGAGAAGGAGTTACTGAAGTGGATTAAGGGAAGTAAGGGAAGGGAAAAGAGTGAAGGAGCGAAGGATGGGAAGAGAGAGGAAGGAAAGTAAAGGAGAAGGTCTGAAAGAAGGTGAGTGTGAGAGTATGGCTCAGTTATAGGGAGTGAGCATGGTAGAAAAGGAGTGAGAGACTAAGAGGACGGAGAGAATGTGGGTAACAGAGAGAGAGTGAGAAAAGGGGAGTGAGTAAGTTAGAGGACAGAGGGATTGAGAGAAGGAGTTACTGAAGTGGAGTAAGGGGAGTAAGGGAAGGGAAAAGAGTGAGGGAGCAAAGGATGGGATGAGAGAGGAAGGGAAGTAAAGGAGAAGGTCTGAAAGAAGGTGAGTGTGAGAGTATGGCTCAGTTATAGTGAGTGAGCGTGATAGAAAAGGAGTGAGAGACTAAGAGGACGGAGAGAATGTGGGTAACAGAGAGAGAGTGAGAAAAGGGGAGTGAGTAAGTTAGAGGACAGAGGGATTGAGAGAAGGAGTTACTGAAGTGGAGTAAGGGGAGTAAGGGAAGGGAAAAGAGTGAAGGAGCGAAGGATGGGAAAACAGAGGAAGGGAAGTAAAGGAGAAGGTTTCAAAGAAAGTGAGTGTGGGAGTGTGGCTGAGTGACAGAGTGTGAGCGTGACAGAAGAGGAGTGAGAGACTAAAGGAACGGAGAGAAGAGGCTAACAGAGAGAGAATGAGGGAAGGGGAGTGTAGAAGTAAGAGGACAGAGGGAGTAAGAGGACAGAGGGAGTAAGAGAAAGAATTAGTGAAGTGGAGTAAGGAGAGTAAGGGAAGGGAAAACAGTGAAGGAGTGAAGGAAGGGAAAAGAGAGGAATGAAAGTAAAGGAGAAGGTCTGAAAGAAGGTGAGTGTGGGAGTATGGCTCAGTTATAGGGAGTGAGCGTGATAGAAGAGGAGTGAGAGACAAAGAGGACGGAGAGAATGGGGGTAACAGAGAGAGAGTGAGAGAAGGGGAGTGAGTAAGTTAGAGGACAGAGGGATTGACAGAAGGAGTTACTGAAGTGGAGTAAGGGAAGGGAAAAGAGTAAAGGAGCAAAGGATGGGAAGAGAGAGGAAGGGAAGTAAAGGAGAAGGTTTCAAAGAAGGTGAGTGTGGGAGTATGGCTGAGTTATAGGAAGTGAGCATGACAGAAGAGGAGTGAGAGACTAAAGGGACGGAGAGAATGAGGCTAACAGAGAGAGAATGAGGTAAAGGGAGTGCAGAAGTAAGAGGACAGAGTGAGTAAGAGAAGGAATTAGTGAAGTGGAGTAAGGAGAGTAAGGGAAGGGAAAACAGTGAAGGAGTGAAGGAAGGGAAAAGAGAGGGAGGAAAGTAAAGGAGAACGTATGAAAGAAAGTGAGTGTGGGAGTATGGCTCAGTTATAGGGAGTGAGCGGGATAGAAAAGGAGTGAGAGACTAAGAGGACGGAGAGAATGTGGGTAACAGAGAGAGAGTGAGAAAAGGGGAGTGAGTAAGTTAGAGGACAGAGGGATTGAGAGAAGGAGTTACTGAAGTGGAATAAGGGGAGTAAGGGAAGGGAAAAGAGTGAGGGAGCAAAGGATGGGATGAGAGAGGAAGGGAAGTAAAGGAGAAGGTCTGAAAGAAGGTGAGTGTAGGAGTATGGCTGAGTTATAGGGAGTGTGTGTGACAGAAAAGGAGTGAGAGACTAAGGGGACGGAGAAAATGAGGGTAACAGAGAGAGAATGAGAGAAGGGGAGTGTAGAACTAAGAGGACAGAGGGAGTAAGAGAAGGAGTTAGTAAAGTGGAATAAGAAAGAAAGGGAAGAGAAAAGAGTGAAGGAGCAAAGGAAGGAAAGAGAGAGGAAGGAAAGTAAAGGAGAAGGTCTGAAAGAAGGTGAGTGTGGGAGTATGGCTGAGTTATAGGCAGTGAGCGTGACAGAAGAGGAGTGAGAGACTAAGGGAACGGAGAGAATGAGGCTAACAGAGACAGAATGAGGGAAGGGGAGTGTAGAAGTAAGAGGACAGAGGGAGTAAGAGAAGGAATAAGTGAAGTGGAGTAAGGAGAGTAAGGGAAGGGAAAACAGTGAAGGAGTAAAGGAAGGGAGGTGAGAGGAAGGAAAGTAAAGGAGAAGGTCTGAAAGTAGGAGTGTGAGAGTATGGCTCAGTTATAGGGAGTGAGCGTGATAGAAAAGGAGTGAGAGACTAAGAGGACGGAGAGAATGTGGGTAACAGAGAGAGAGTGAGAAAAGGGGAGTGAGTAAGTTAGAGGACAGAGGGATTGAGAGAAGGAGTTACTGAAGTGGAGTAAGGGGAGTAAGGGAAGGGAAAAGAGTGAAGGAGCGAAAGATGGGAAGAGAGAGGAAGGGAAGAAAAGGTTAAGGTGTGAAAGAAGGTGAGTGTGGGAGTATGGCTGAGTTATAGGTAGTGAGCGTGACAGAAGAGGAGTGAGAGACTAAAGGGACGGAGAGAATGAGGCTAACAGAGAGAGAATGAGGTAAAGGGAGTGTAGAAGTAAGAGGACAGAGTGAGTAAGAGAAGGAATTAGTGAAGTGGAGTAAGGAGAGTAAGGGAAGGGAAAACAGTGAAGGAGTGAAGGAAGGGAAAAGAGAGGAAGGAAAGTAAAGGAGAAGGTCTGAAAGAAAGTGAGTGTGGGAGTATGGCTCAGTTATAGGGAGTGAGCCTGATAGGAGAGGAGTGAGAGACTAAGAGGACGGAGAGAATGGGAGTAACAGAGAGAGAGTGAGAGAAGGGGAGTGAGTAAGTTAGAGGACAGAGGGATTGAGAGAAGGAGTTACTGAAGTGGATTAAGGGAAGTAAGGGAAGGGAAAAGAGTGAAGGAGCGAAGGATGGGAAGAGAGAGGAAGGAAAGTAATGGAGAAGGTCTGAAAGAAGGTGAGTGTGAGAGTATGGCTCAGTTATAGGGAGTGAGCATGATAGAAAAGGAGTGAGAGACTAAGAGGACGGAGAGAATGTGGGTAACAGAGAGAGAGTGAGAAAAGGGGAGTGAGTAAGTTAGAGGACAGAGGGATTGAGAGAAGGAGTTACTGAAGTGGAGTAAGGGGAGTAAGGGAAGGGAAAAGAGTGAGGGAGCAAAGGATGGGATGAGAGAGGAAGGGAAGTAAAGGAGAAGGTCTGAAAGAAGGTGAGTGTGAGAGTATGGCTCAGTTATAGGGAGTGAGCGTGATAGAAAAGGAGTGAGAGACTAAGAGGACGGAGAGAATGTGGGTAACAGAGAGAGAGTGAGAAAAGAGGAGTGAGTAAGTTAGAGGACAGAGGGATTGAGAGAAGGAGTTACTGAAGTGGAGTAAGGGGAGTAAGGGAAGGGAAAAGAGTGAAGGAGCGAAGGATGGGAAAACAGAGGAAGGGAAGTAAAGGAGAAGGTTTCAAAGAAAGTGAGTGTGGGAGTGTGGCTGAGTGACAGAGTGTGAGCGTGACAGAAGAGGAGTGAGAGACTAAAGGAACGGAGAGAAGAGGCTAACAGAGAGAGAATGAGGGAAGGGGAGTGTAGAAGTAAGAGGACAGAGGGAGTAAGAGGACAGAGGGAGTAAGAGAAAGAATTAGTGAAGTGGAGTAAGGAGAGTAAGGGAAGGGAAAACAGTGAAGGAGTGAAGGAAGGGAAAAGAGAGGAATGAAAGTAAAGGAGAAGGTCTGAAAGAAGGTGAGTGTGGGAGTATGGCTCAGTTATAGGGAGTGAGCGTGATAGAAGAGGAGTGAGAGACAAAGAGGACGGAGAGAATGGGGGTAACAGAGAGAGAGTGAGAGAAGGGGAGTGAGTAAGTTAGAGGACAGAGGGATTGACAGAAGGAGTTACTGAAGTGGAGTAAGAGGAGTAAGGGAAGGGAAAAGAGTGAAGAGGCAAAGGATGGGAAGAAAGAGGAAGGAAAGTAAAGGAGAAGGTCTGAAAGAATGTGAGTGTAGGAGTATGGCTGAGTTATAGGGAGTGTGTCTGACAGAAAAGGAGTGAGAGACTAAGGGGACGGAGAAAATGAGGGTATCAGAGAGAGAATGAGAGAAGGGGAGTGTAGAACTAAGAGGTCAGAGGGAGTAAGAGAAGGAGTTAGTAAAGTGGAATAAGAAAGTAAGGGAAGAGAAAAGAGTGAAGGAGCTAAGGAAGGAAAGAGAGAGGAAGGAAAGTAAAGGAGAAGGTCTGAAAGAAGGTGAGTGTAAGAGAGGAGTGTAAAAAAGGGGAGTAAACGTGGAGATTCAGAATAAGTGAGGCAAGCGCAATAAGGGAACAGAGGTGTGGGAGCATCAAAGAAGAGTAGTGAGGTTAAGGAAAAAAATAAAAAGGGTAAGTAAAATTTTGTACATCAAACTTACCTTATAAGTAATGTAGAGTTAATTTCATATTTCCATTTCCATTTCCATTAAAATTTATATCTGTGAAAGACAAAAAAAAGTTAGAATATTTATAATATATATTTTACAATACAAGAGAAAAAGTAGTACATTAAAAGTCATCAAAGGTTAGTAAGAGATAAAGTAGAAGTGAAGTAGTCAGAACGAAAAACAAAGGAATGGTGAAGGTCAGAGAGAGTTAAAAAGAAATAGAGAGAGAGCAAATTGCTAAAAGGATAATGACATAGATACATTCAGTGACAGTGAACAAGGGGAGACACCTGCTGTGTGTTGGTCGGTGGCGGGAGAGCCCTCTGCGTGCTGTTCGTTTTGAAGACTGCCTCCCTTTCCCTCGTTGGAGACCTCGCGGTACCCGCTGCGCGGGTCCCGCTTCGCCCGTGTGCCTGGGCGGCTGCTTTGTTTTCCTGGCCATTACTCCCTGGACTTGAGGCGGACAACAGGGCTGCGAGCGCCAGGTGAGGTACAGGGACTCCATTGCCCAGGAGTCCCTGCGCTGACATCACCTGCACCTGGTCGCTCTCCCTGTTTGTCCCGCCCCTGAGCGCCGAGTCAAAGGCGCCTGAGGATTACCGTTCTGCGGGAGACACCTGCTGTGTGTTGGTCGGTGGCGGGAGAGCCCTCTGCGTGCTGTTCGTTTTGAAGACTGCCTCCCTTTCCCTCGTTGGAGACCTCGCGGTACCCGCTGCGCGGGTCCCGCTTCGCCCGTGTGCCTGGGCGGCTGCTTTGTTTTCCTGGCCATTACTCCCTGGACTTGAGGCGGACAACAGGGCTGCGAGCGCCAGGTGAGGTACAGGGACTCCATTGCCCAGGAGTCCCTGCGCTGACATCACCTGCACCTGGTCGCTCTCCCTGTTTGTCCCGCCCCTGAGCGCCGAGTCAAAGGCGCCTGAGGATTACCGTTCTGCGGGAGACACCTGCTGTGTGTTGGTCGGTGGCGGGAGAGCCCTCTGCGTGCTGTTCGTTTTGAAGACTGCCTCCCTTTCCCTCGTTGGAGACCTCGCGGTACCCGCTGCGCGGGTCCCGCTTCGCCCGTGTGCCTGGGCGGCTGCTTTGTTTTCCTGGCCATTACTCCCTGGACTTGAGGCGGACAACAGGGCTGCGAGCGCCAGGTGAGGTACAGGGACTCCATTGCCCAGGAGTCCCTGCGCTGACATCACCTGCACCTGGTCGCTCTCCCTGTTTGTCCCGCCCCTGAGCGCCGAGTCAAAGGCGCCTGAGGATTACCGTTCTGCGGGAGACACCTGCTGTGTGTTGGTCGGTGGCGGGAGAGCCCTCTGCGTGCTGTTCGTTTTGAAGACTGCCTCCCTTTCCCTCGTTGGAGACCTCGCGGTACCCGCTGCGCGGGTCCCGCTTCGCCCGTGTGCCTGGGCGGCTGCTTTGTTTTCCTGGCCATTACTCCCTGGACTTGAGGCGGACAACAGGGCTGCGAGCGCCAGGTGAGGTACAGGGACTCCATTGCCCAGGAGTCCCTGCGCTGACATCACCTGCACCTGGTCGCTCTCCCTGTTTGTCCCGCCCCTGAGCACCTCCTCCCTATAACAGGAGTGGGAGGAGCCGCTGCGCGGGAGCGCGCGGGAGCGCGCCCGGGAGAAGCCCGGGACAAGGGCGGGACCGTCTGTGGCCGTCCGGGGCCGCAGGAGGCCGGGCTGGGCCACCTCTATTACATCTGGATTTCCAGGTATTGTTCCTCCGTTTGATACACTAGTCGTTACTTTTGCAGATACTTTTGCAGGGGAGCTCCTTATACTATGGCTGGCACTGCAAGTACCTCCACATTATTGCCATCAATGTCAGACTTAGAACCGGCCGTTATGGGCCCTCTTGACTCATATTTCAAACGTTTGCCACAGGATATTGACAAAGAGATTGCCCTGGCGGAAAGACGCGCTGGGCGTAGACTCTCGATAGAGCTTCTGAAAAATCCGCCTGAAAATAAAAACCAAGGCTTAAACTTTCCTGCGCTGGTTACACCATTATCATCTATTGTTTTACCAGTCACCCAGGACTTACTCTTTGATGTACCCCCCCTGATGGAGCTAGTTGATACCCCTCCATCAGTCACTGTAGGAACTGGTTTGTTTGTTGAGCATTCTGATGCACCCAGTCATTTATCCAAAGTAAATGTAGTCCTAGGAAAATCTTGTCTGCATGTGGATATGCCCAAACCCAAGCCTGGTGTTAAAAGGAAATGGGGAGTTACTGTTAAAAAAGCTCAAGTACAAAAACCTGTGAGAAAGCATAGGAAGCTGGGTTCTAAATCATCTTTAAGCCAGGCCCCTACAAGGAATGAAGTAGTAAAGCTGAGGGGAGAGGAAGTAGTAGTCCAAGAAGTGGATTCATTAACTCAGGAGCCTCCTCTAAATCTGGCAGTCCCAGTTAATGATCCAATTTTTCCAGAACCCCCGGGGTTACCCTCTCCAAATCACGATTTCCTGGTAGAAGTGGGGAAAATAATGCGTTCCCTTTTACACCCTGTTGAGCTTAGACTCCAAAAGCTAGCCGAGCAACTTGACCATTTAGAGCAAGCTAGCTTGGATAATTTCTTTTCCATTAAATCTTTAATCAAGTCTGGAAATAGATTGTGTGAGAATGGGAAACCCTCGCAGTTAGCTATCAAAGACCAGGAAGTTGTGTTGGTGGATTTGCAATCCCCGCCTGTAAGTGTCACCCCTGCTCAGGAAACCAACGGGGTGAATAGTAAGAATGTATCCAATATAATTCCCTCCAAAATTAACACCAGTAGTGGGAATACCAAATCCTGTAACAATCTTAATGGGAGTTGTAATGTTCGTGCAAAGACCCCACCCTCCAAAGCTAGGAAAAATGCTACGTTCGTGCCGATTGGGCAGGGGAAAATCATGGCCAAAAGGCCAGAAAATGGTAAATTACCCCCCAGTAATGGCACTGGGAGCAAGGTGGGGCCTACAACCAATTCAGTAGTGGGTAGTGGTCCCACGAGGGAGGTCCCTAGCACAGGGAATAGTACTAATGCTGCTGCGGCAGTGGAAAATACTCTTATACATTGCCGTGCTCCCCCGGAGCAAGCACCCACAAAACCCCACATAACTAAATTCCTGGTTAAAACTCCTCCTGTACAGCTCACCCCGGACTCCTACCCATATGTGGCCATACTCACTAATGTCCCTCCCCTAATGGAGGGTCAAAAAGAAACCTTTGACATGCTAAAAAACAAAGCCATGCACTGGCTTCGTGTCAATAGACCTCTGCCAGGGGGAGTGGACGGCCTGATAATTGGGGCAAGAAGAGTCAATTGGATAGGGAACACCCTAAAAAAGCAGGGGGGTGAGTGCATCATAATTAATTTTCAGGATCCTAGGGTTGTGGGGCTGATAACGGGACCAGGATGGAATATTAGTATTGGAGGGATTGGGGTTGTGGACCTAACTTTCTTCTACCCGAGACCTGTCACCCAGTCAGGGGGTTGTTGGGAGTACCCGAGATCTGTTATTCCGATTGGGGTAGAGGCTGGTCCTATGGCTATGCCCACCGCAAGCATAAACAAGTACTATACACCGGCATGTATCCCACAGAATGGGCTGGGACAGATGAGGTGGGGATATTGACAGAGCACAGATGTCCAACCCCCCCCGGTGGGGGAATGGGTTGGGGGAAGTAACACTGGCGGAAAAATGTCAAATAATGAAGATGGAATGAGCTTAACCTCGGAAATAGAGAATATGGATGATGGGAGTATTATTGCAAGTCCTGTGGGCTATGTGGGTGAACTAGCTATCCCAACCCCTATTAGCATCAAGGAGGGAATAGTTGCTAATTGTTTAGACACTGTTGTTGTAGAGAACTGTGACTGTAGGATGCCAGTTGATTTGTTGCCCATGGTACCTATTGAGAAGGGGACTTGTATAGAAAATACCATGGAGAATTTTCTGTCGTGGAACATAGCGGGGCTGGGGGCTAGATTATTGTCACAGCAATGGATTGACTTTGTAAGTGGATTCGAAATGTGCCTATTTCAAGAGACGTGGGCCTGTGACCCAATATATTTCCCAGGATACTTAAATTTTTGTATACCAGCTACGAAAGGCCCCAGGGGTAGACCCATGGGTGGCCTCGCAATTTGGATCAAACAAAATTCAAAGGTTAAAATTAAAGTGATTGATCTAGGGTGCAAGGAGATACAATTATTAAGGCTATCTGTAGGGAAGGGTGGCGCGATAGATATTTACAATATATATGCCAGGGGCTCGAGCCTTGGGAATTCTGCCACCTTAGAGGTCCTATCCGCCTCCCTTGATTCCCACTCACTTGGAAATAGAGTAATTTTGGCTGGCGATCTGAATAGGACATTTGCGCCTCTAGAAAATAGTGCATACCCAATAGGAATGGAGGAAGATGCCCTCTGGGGCATCCCAAATCTAAACCTCATACCTGTGAAGCGGTGGTCAAAAGACATTCTTTTGTTGAATGCGCTATGTCTAGAGTATGGCTTGAGGGCTCTTAATGGCAGGACAAAAAGCGACCAAGGTGGCAATTGCACATTTGATAATGGGCACAATAAAAGTAGGATCGACTATGTCATCTGTAGTTTTGAGTTATGGTGTGGCGTGGGTGACATGGAAATTGTGGGGAGAATAGAAAGTGACCACAACCCCCTTTGTGTCTCCCACTCATGGTGGAGGTCCGCACGAACTAATCTAGTTCCAGGTGATGGGAATGTACCTGTCATGACTAATGACCTAAGACGGGTGAGATGGCCGTATGTCCTGGCCAATTTGTCCACCTTGGAGTCCATTAAATTGGAGACAGTCAATGCTATTGCTGCCTTGACAAAAGCAGACCCTGTACTACCAGACTCGGTTGAATTAACTGACATACACGACACTTTCTTTTCTGTGATAAAACCACACTTTACCAAGCCAGCGAAGTATAACAGAAAAGCGCCAATCACTATGGCGTCCTGGTTCAACAAGCAGTGCAGGGTAGCCAGACTGGAGTTGGGCAGAGCACTTAAAAGCAGGGTTAGGGCTACGATTAGCGCCAGTAGGAAACATTATAATGATAGTATCCGCCTGGCCAGGAAGCTGTGGGACGAGGAGTATTGGGAGGAGCTATTGGCTGCTTCAGCCCAGAAAGATTCCAGGCTTTTCTGGAAAACCGTGAAATGGGGAAGAGGGGGCGTCTCTAAACAACCCGACAACAATGTCGATGAGGCATTGTGGGTCGAGTATTTTAAACCCCAGTATGCTGAGAGCAGGGATTTAATGGCCACAGAACCAATCCCCATGACATTCTGCAAGGGCGATTTGTTTTCAAGTAAGGATGCGGAACATGTAATAGCAAGCTTGCAGGGGGGGAAAGCCCCTGGGCTGGATGGAATCCCCTCAGATATCTTTAAATACGACAAGGCCTTGTGGGCAAAATATGCGACCTTGTTGGGAAATGGTCTAGCGAAGGGGGCTAAAATCCCAAATACTTGGAAGGGGGCAATAATAATACCGATCTTTAAGAAAGGCGATCGGTCACTACCAGCAAATTATAGACCAATAAGTTTGTTGGCCACTATGCAAAAAGTGGTAGGGAAGATGCTGGTCGACAAACTTATGGCCTGGGTAGACGACAATAATGCGTTATCCCCCTTTCAGGCAGGATTCAGACGTGCAATCAGTACGGTCGACCAAATTTTTCGCTTCACTATGTTGCGGTGGGGGACTGTACTCCTGGGCAAAGGTAGGCTCTATGTAGCATTTGTAGATCTCAGGGCCGCCTTTGATCTGGTGCCCAGGCGCACGCTGTGGGAGGTTTTGTTTAAACTAGGGGTCCCACCTGACTTGCTCACGTTGATAATGCGTCTTCATGAAAGTAACTACGCAAGGGTCCAGTGGGGGAGGAATGGGGAATCCACTGCTAACTTTCCAGTTGAGCGGGGGGTCCGGCAGGGATGTGCTATGGCACCCCTGCTGTTCTCCCTGTTCATTAACGGCATTGTGGATAGGTTCTCGGACGCAATGGTCGATGCACCTTCGTTAGCGGGCATCAGAGTCCCTATTCTGATGTTCGCTGATGACACCCTGATCGTGTCCAAAACCCCGTCGGGCCTCCAGAGAGCATTGAACATTTTCGACTCATTTTGCAAGGAACGGGGTCTGGAGGTTAATGTAAACAAGACAAAGTTGATGGCCTTTGGGCAAAAGTGCCACTCCAGACCCAATGTTTCTTTGAACAATATTAAGCTTGAGTCGGTAGAAGTCTTCACGTATCTCGGGGTTGAGATATCAAGCAAACCGGGTTGGTCACGACACGTAGAGAAGGCGGTGTTGAAACACCAGCAGATTTCTGGTGTACTCAGGGTTGAGCAAATAAAATCTAAAACCAGGCCCATAAAACCTGTTCTCATGGTTTATGACGCAAAGGCCCTAGGCGCAGCCCTTTATGGGGCTGAAGTCTGGGGCTTTGAGAGTCTCACCACCCTCCAGAGATCTGAGAACAGGTTTTTGAGAGGGATAATTAGTCTCCCCCAAAGCACCCCACTTATACCGCTTGGTTTAGACTTAGGTAGAAGATTGCTCACTGACCGTGCTCGATTGAGGCCTATCCTATATTGGAGACGTTTATGGACAACCGTGGAAATAAGACACTACGCCGAGGGGTTCTTAGCATTAGCCAAACTTGATGTTTTTCATAAAATCGCATGGCTCAAAATGTTAAGAGATGCACTTTTTGAGCTTGGGCTCTCCAAACTGTGGGAAAACCCCTTAGGGGAAGTATTCCCCAGTAAAACCAGTATAAAAGAACTATATTGGAATCACATTGACCAAAAACTTTGGAGAAGCGTAACCTCGGAATCCTTGGGGGGTAGATTCATGGAATTTAAACATCAGCCATCCCTAGAAAAGTATTGGGACATTATAACTCTCCCAACAGACAGGAAATTATTTTTCCAGTTAAGGGCAGGCTCTCTCCCCTTGAGGTGTATGACGTCCAGTTGGAAGACTGGAGGCAGTGCGTGCTGCCCGTCGTGCGGGGCACCTAAGGAAAGCATCGCACATTTTCTATTCTCATGTGTGGCTTATGCAAATCCAAGGAAATCTTGGTTGGCCCCAGTGTGTAGGAATCTCGGTGTCCTAAGTGGTGTTGAGGGGCTAAGAATTATTTGTTCTTCCACCGAAATGTCCATTGTAGTCGGAACTGCCAAATATTTGGGGTGGGCGTGGTCCTTAAGGAGGAGGGCTCTAGCTACCAGTACCTTCTGAATTCTACATCCTCCCAATTTCCTGTGTATGATTTTTATTTGTAGATAGCAGCTGGAAGATATATCTGAATTTTAACCTCAAAAAGCGGATAACATGTATGCTACGAGTTTTATTGCACAAATCCGGGAATGGTCCGTAACGCGGAGGTTTCTATACTGTAACATGCATGTAGTTTCTGCATTGTAGGAAAAAGCTTATATTAACTCCAATTGAGAAATAATTTCTTATGTTTGTGTATCATGTATTTTTAATTATAAAACCAAGTACTACAGATTGTTTGATGTTTTTAAGAAATGTATGTAATTTATATGTGTGTGCTTTTATGAGTGTACAACTCGAATAAAGCTTTTTCAAATCAAATCGACAGTGAACAAGAGCAAGAGAGAGAAATAAACGGAAGGTGAGTAAGATCCTAAAGGAATATGCATTACGAAAACTAAAGGCAGAAAGGGGAGTGAATGACAGAGAAGCAGGAGTGAATAACAGTGGATTCATGACAATGAGGCATGGAATTTGAGTGAAGGTGAATGTAGGCTTGCAAGACAGTAAGGACACAATGGGAGTGAAGGTAACAGAGAGGGAGTGAGGGAAGACAAGTGAGAATAGGAGAGAATAGATGGAGTAAGACAAACAGTGAGTAAAGGGCAGTAAGGTGAGTAAGGGAAGGAGAATGACTGAGAGAGCAAAGGAAGGGAAGAAAGGGAAGAAAAGTGAAGCAAAGGGACTGGGAAAAGGTGAGTATGTGACGAAAGAAAGAAGAAGGGTAGTTAAAGATGATGATTGAGGATAACTGAAGGAACTGAAGTAAGGGAACAAGGGTGAGGGAGGGTGAGTGCAGGAGAGTGAGGTTGGTGAAAAAGGAAAATAAAAAGAGGATAAAAGCAAATGAGCTTGAGACAAAGGAAGTGAAAGAGTGAGAACATAGAGGTAGTGAAGGAAAGACTGGCAGAAAGAAACTGAGTAAGAGAGCAAAGAAAGTTAAGTAAGGGAGTGTGGGTGAGTTTTAGGTAATAAGGATGATGGAAGAGGAGTGAGAGAGTAAGAGGAACGAGAGACTGAAGCTAAGAGACAGAGAGTGAGGGAAAGGGAGTGAGGATGTGAGAGGACAGAGGAAGTGAGACAAGGAGTGAGTGAAGTGTAATAAGGTGAGTGAGAGAAGGGGAAATATTGAGGGAACAAAGAAAGAAAACAAGGGGAAGGGGAGTGAAGTAGAGTGACTGACAGCTGGAAAGTAGTGGATGGGAGAGAGGGAAAGGGCAGTGGAGGAGTGGTTAATGAGAATAAGGGGTCCATTAGGATGTCGGGCGGATTTCCTCCGCCAGGCTGGCGGTGGCTACCGCCAGCCTGGCGGAGGAAATCCGCCCGACATCCACAGCCCAAATCCCCCCCCGCCATATTAGTATGGCGGGGTGGACCGCGGCGGTGAGAAACACCGCCCGCATGTTTACCGCCCCGGTCGCCTGGCGGCCGGGGCGGAAAACGAGTAACATGGTGGCGGTGTCTGTTCGACACCGCCCGCCATATTACAATGGGCCTACACCAATGCATTTCCGTGGCGGCAATGCCGCCACGGAAAGGCATGCGGAGACTCCCTGCAGGGGCCCGTTGCGGGCCCCCTGGGAGTCCCTGGCTTGGGGGTTGCACATGGGGGGTACCTATGGTACCCCCCGCATTTCAAAGTGCATCATGGCAGGCACCGCGCGGTGCCTGTCATGTTGCACTTAGAAATGCACAACGTGCACGTTTCACAAGGCGGCGGGCGGAGATTACTGCTCCGCCCGCCGCAATGGCAACAATACAGGATGCGCCCGCCTGTGTGGCGGGCGCATCCTAATGCACATTTCGGGACCCCCGCCCTCGAGGCGGGCGGGCCCGTTTCCCGATAGGGTGGCGGGCGGGCAAAGCCCGCCCACCATCCTAATGGCCCCCATAGTGAGGAAAGTGGAATAAGGGAAGGGAGGTGAGGGAGAGTGAAAAAGGGCCAGTGAAGGTGAGTTAAGAGGAGTGATAGAGGGTGGAAATAGGTAAGTGAGCATAAGAGAATGGGAAAATAATATATATTTAATAATAGAAAATACAAAATAATTTCAATAACATGTTATTCGGTTTATTTTTGCTGTTCTCAGAATATATTGAATTTCACTTAAAACAGTGACTTCAATAGTACTCATCATATAACAGTGTGCAAAAAAAAACACAATCAAAATGATTGTGTTTAAAAAACCCATAAAATCTTTTCTTAAATAATGTAAAATTTTGAAAAAACATATCTAAACTCACTTTTGATCCATCCACTTTTCCACGAGGCCAAATAGTATATGGAAAGTCCTTTTCTTTGGAAATTAGTCCAGAGTATTCTTAATTTCTCATTTACCCAACTTTCTGAAAGAAAAGCTCCAACATCTTTTACATTATGAAACAAGAGTTTTATTTCCACCTCTAGCTTACTTTTTATAAATAATTTCTACAATACTCACAGCACACACTATTTGATATACATATACTATCTCTAAGACAACTACATGTTTTTTATTATCTTCATCACTCTCATTTAGAAAGTAATTTTGAACAGCAACCTAAGTTATAATAACTGCTGCAATCTTCATAGGCCAATTACCTTCCCTAAAATTTCGGTTGTAAGAACACTAGGTAAGAATTTTGTAAGTCAGAAGGCAAACGTTGTTTGAAAGTCAATTGAGTATCATTACAGTGTTTCCAGCCTTTTTGACATTTTAAATAACATGTGTAATGTCCTGATGTTGTTGAAGGACCATCATGGTAAATAATTGCTGCAGTTGTAAAGGTTCTTCCTGAAATTGATAATTGAGAAGTCACACATTTTTTAATTAATGTTGTCAATTTAGTTCCATCAGGTCTACATCGTTGGAACATTAAAATAACATACTGTCCATATCTTTGTAAAAATAAAGTTGATAGCATTGCAGATTTACATTGAGTACAGACCATGTTTTGATCTGCTTCTCTAACTACATTATTAAAATACACTGATTTGCAGTCTGGTAAAGTCAAATATATAAATCTTTCAGTGTCTACTGTAGTACTTCTTGAAAAGGAGCAATTGTAGCAGTCATGTTGCCATTTATAAGAAAGGCCAAAAAGATTTTCTACATCTACACCTTCATCTTGCAATACAACAAGCATATACATTAGAAATTCCTGACAATCTTACTGAATATTCTGTGAAAATTGATTTAGACCAGAACATATGTCTAAAACCTTTCGAATTTCAGAAAAACTTTGTATTTTTGTTCTATCACTGCTACATTTCTCTAATACAGAATTTAATAAACAACAAAATATTTGATCACGATTTTCAGCAATCTGTTCTTGTACAGTTTGGAGAACATTAACCACTACATTAGCATAGCAGTTGACACCAGAACTATTTTCAAACTGAAATCCAACAACATCTTTAACTGAATCCATTTCGTTTCTGCTTACAATTACTGGTTCATTTACCTTTTTTCTTTTTGCTACAATTTCACTACAATTTTTCTCATTTCTTCTTTTTCGGCCTACCACACGCTTTTCAAATAGAGGATGTTGAGGTAAATTTGGAGTATACTCTCTTCTTAACCTAACATATTCTTTTACACAATTTAGATATGCATTAATCTTTGTCTCATCAAAATCAATCAAGTACAATCCTGATAAAGTTCTGACTCGAGATATAGCAACATATGCCATACCCTTCTTTAACACTGAATTTCCAATATTCACCAAAGCACTATCAACACTTAAACCTTGAGATTTATGAATAGTTACTGCATATGCCAAAGAAACAGGAAACTGTTTTCTGCGGACATGTAAATCTTTCACTAGCAAAAAACGGGCAGAACAACGACTGATTTGTTGTACTTCTTCAATACCGTCAAATTTAATTTTTATAATTTCAATTCCATCTCTATTTCGGTAATTCACAAAATCCACAACATGACCCATTGCTCCATTTACTAAACCTCTTTCCACATGTAAATTACGTCGTAAAATTATACGACAATTTAAAGATGCATACAGAGTCTTTTCCATACCAGCAGTTTTAGATATTGTCTTCTCTAAAGAATCCAATTTTGATTTCAACTTTTGTGACAAAATAATAGTTGCTCCTTCATGTTCAATTTTATCAATAGCTTCCAGTTTCACAATCTCTTGATTTTCTAACTTTAACATTTTGTTGTTGAAGATTGAACATTCTTGCAGAGTTGGCATCAAGCATATGACAGGTTTGTTTTCAGGAATTTTCTTAAAAATATTCTTTGGGAGAAAATTTTCATTTGGAAACAAATTTGAAATTAATCGTCCATGTAAAGCTTCTTTGCCATGCTCAGTTAGTTTTCTAATTCTTACATCTTGTAGAATATTTTTATAATCTTCATCCTTTGCCTGTCGCATATTTTGAAGCAGTTCTGCATATTTAAAATATAACCAGATATTCACATTTCCAATGCTTCCTAAGCACTTCCTGGTATCTTCATACGTAAGCATTTTAAACACTGGCTTTCCTTTCACTGGAGTTAGTTGCAGTAAATCTCAAAAAACAATGATGTGTTTGCCTCCAAATAACACATCACACTCTGTTTTAAGAATTTCTTGCATTCTTAAATGCACAAAAGCAAGCATTACATTTGATACCATGCTTACTTCATCAATGATAAGAAGTTTCATTTTCTTTGGGACTCTTGAAACTTCAGAACAAGCTTCTCCAGATAGCTTGTGGTATTGTAATTTGTTATCATGCTCCACTGGCAGCATCAATAAGTGATGTAAAGTAATCCCTTTAATGTTGTGTGCTGCCAACCCAGTTGGAGCAGTAACAACACAAGAGAGCGATGACTCCGTTGTTTTCTGCAAATATGTTGCAATCGCTTTAATCAGGAAACTTTTCCCAGTTCCTGCTTCTCCACTCACATATAGTCGGACAGGTACAAATGATGTACATGAGCACTCTTTTTGCTCATGAGATAAACCATGCTCAATGTGTTCTGTGACTTCGTCATATATTTGTCCCTGCTCAACGTTTAGTTCTTTTTCCAAATCTTCTAAGTCAACTCCATCATCCTGAGCTTGTTCCATGGCTCTTTCAACTTCATCCATGGCAGTAGCAGCTTCATTTTGTATAATTGGTCCTCCTAGTGGATCCTGACTCAATGAAGCAGAACTCTGACTATCTTGAGAACTGTGTCTAGCAATCTCTGCTGCAATTGTAGCTTCTTGCTGTATTTCCTCATTCAACATTTGGAGATAATTTGACATTCTATCGTATCCTTGGTTGCATTGAATGAATCTTCATAAGTAAGAAAATCTCCAAGTAGTTCCTCTTCTGTTTGCCAAGGCTTAAAGAGTTGCAAAAGAGCTAAGTAATAAAATTCTCTTTTGTCTGGAGAATCACAACTCAATTTTCGATGATTAATCAAATGGCCTTTTCTTTGTTTCACTTGAAAGCCTTCACAACCAATTACAGCATATACACCTTTATTGATGTCTTCTGTGACGTTATTTTTAAAAATCTAGCTTTGCAGAACTTCATAGAGACAAACATTCTCAATGTGAGTACTTCTTTTTGGATAGTATGTATCCAACATGTTTGTCTTCAAAATATCTGTACTGTCTGGTTCTTTCTCCTCCAAATACTCAATTTCTTGTACAGATTTCAAAACTCGGTTTCGTGTTGCAGCAAGACCTAGACTCACCCAAATGATGGTACTAGATTTGGCATATAGACTTGCTGATGACAACCGATCAGAACATTCATATGCTCCAATTTCTCGATGCTACAACATCTTCAGACTGTAACTGTATAATTTCTTGCTTAGACTCTTTTCATGTGAAATTTCCTCCCACATTTCCTTCAGTTCCGTCTTTTCTGATTTTGTGATGTAAAACGTCACATATCGAGCCACAGCAATAGAGTTGTCAGCTTCATATTGAATATCCATGTTAGCATTCCACATGGACAAAATGACTGGGTTGTAGTCATTTATGAATTTGGATTCCTCATTTCTTCTTAGGTTGTATGTATTTGTGGGTGATTTTCTTGTCACAGTATGTCGCAGAGAAGACATAAAATTGTTGACTCTTCCTTTCGATGTTACTGGACGTGGAAATGCAAAACGACATTTCGTGTAGAACTTGTCTTTGGATTTGTATTTTCGACAAAAGTATTTCCCACAACGATGGCTTTGAAGGCGTAAAACTTGATGTCTTAAATTGTTTTCTTCTGTACTTTTCGGAACAGCACATGTAGAATACTGCTCATAGAAACTCCTCACTTTCTCATCTGAATCTGTTCCAAATGTTGGTGCATCTTTTATCCATAGCAGCATATGTATATGAGGAGCACATCTTGCTTGATACTCCTTTCTCCAAAAGAAATCCAACACCTCTCCAAGCGGAGGATTTTTTTTGTTTGTAATAAAAGACACCATAACTTCAAACCTATGATTGAAATACCTGCATAGATTAACTGGATCCAAAGAGCACAGTTCTCCAGGTGTCTTGTATTCAATATTTTCATTGTTTTTATTTGCCTCTCGTAGAAATTCAAATAAGTCTTCCCAAGCATACTCAGCACAGCTAAGAGTGAGGAACCATGTAGGAGTTCCTAAGTTTCTTAGCATACATTTCAATTCCCCATGACGACGGTACCAATACTCGTTAGTACGACGCTGACATGCCATGAGATTAATTAGCTGAGATTCCAAAACACTGTCTTGCAGTTTCACTTTAACCATAAAATCCCTTGCTGAAACATTTTATAGATGTGTTCCACTTTTCAGTATATGGTTTACTGCATAGGAAAGTCCAGACAAGTTACTCTCAAACAGTAGATGGAACAAATATGGAATGCATTGACGAAACCTTGGATCTTCTGCATATAATCTTGAAGTCCGGTATTCAGATGCAGGAATTTGAACAGGTCGGTCGTCATATCGTCCACCTTCACCTGTTGGAAATAACTGTGGAAAACAACGAGCTTCCAAACTTTCTTCCCATACACTAATGGGACTTCCTTCGGCTTTTTTCATCTGAAATAAGTCAATAGCATTCCCCATTACTTCTTTGGAATGCAATGGATGAACACTATAATGTTCATAAATTTCTTCACTTTTACAGACATGAACTTTTTCTATTTGCCCAGCAGAGACATCAGTGTCCTCTTCTACAGTTGTTTCTTCTTCTCCCACATACACATTTCTATAGTACTGATTATTTTTTACCAAATACAACGTTGCCTTCTTGACTTTCCTAACATCCACTAATTCTTGCCAGATTTTCTTACTTTTTGTCGGAAAACCATTAACTAGAATAACCAGAGGTTCCTCTTCTACTTTTTTGACACCAATTGTATCAATATTTTTCTTAAAATCTAGAGGCAAATAAACAACTCTTCCCTTTAATCCTCTCTGTAAATCTGAAGGAGGCAATTTCCCTGTCTTAGGCTCCATGCGAACAATAACCTGAAAAGGATGCACACATTGAATCAGAATAGACTCATAGGTATTTAAATCCATCAATTCAGAAGGAATGTCTACCAACTCCAGATTATTATGAACAGCTCTAGCAGGCATTCTCTTTTCATTTAATTTATTATAGCAATATTTACAAATACGTTGATCAGAGCCCAAATCAAAACAATTTTCAACCAACAAATAAGTTGCAAAATCCTTCCACTCAATATTATGTATCTTTTCGCTTTTTACATATAAATCAACTAATCTAGTCTGATGCTTAAAATGAGTTCGTCGACAACAAACACAAGAAAAATTAGGCCTTTCACTTGAATTGACCTTAAACTTTGTAATTTCAATTTCAAATTTTTCTGTACTTAAAATCTCTACATTCTCTTCTACATTACCTTCTATTACTGTATCAATTTCTGCACTGACCTCTTTTTCACCAAAGTAACAAAACTCAATTTCATCACAAATGTTTTTGACATCTAATTCAGTTCCATGCAAAAGAGCACTGTTTAACTGTTTTAGTGTACGTGCTGGACTTTTTGCATAATACAACCTTCTTACTAATTTCATCACTTTATTATGATGCACTGTTAACATCCTAAAATGGTGAAAAACACTCTGACATACTTTTCTTGAAAGACAAGCCAGTGAATGCCCTTGCAAACCTGTTTTTTCTCTCACTCTACAAGGATCTAACTCTTGTAAAATTTAAATTTTTTGTTTCACACTTTTCTTAGTATATGTCCGTAAGAAAGTGCGAAACAAATCAATTGATTCCTGTCGGACACTACAAATACTACTACAATTCCATGTATACACTGGAGCCTTAGGACATCTCCCTAAAACTTCATCAGCTAACACCTCTTCTGTATTTCTAGGCACTATCTCTTCTTTTTCAACCGGACAACCGTCCTTCACATCATATGCTCGACCACTGGTGTCAACTGCATGCACCAAATCATTATCCTGAAAGTAACTTTCTTCATTAAAAAATGGCTCACAACTTGAACTATGCTTCCATTCTCCAGAAAAAACATCACAGAAATTAGTTCGATTAATTACTCTCCTCCACTTACATTTTGATTTGAACACATTGATTACCTTATCAAGTGTACTAATTCTATTCATAACTAAACTAAACAATTTATTTTTCACTTTAAATGCTTCATTCACAATCTTAACTATGTTTTTTTTTCTTGTAAAAAGCGGTCTTTTTTTGATACCTCTTTACATTTATTAATACATTTGATACTATTCTGTTGTAAAACATTCGTCTATGAATTTCAGTAAATTGGTTGCTCCTTCTTTTGTTATACAAAATATCATCTCCTTTTACAGGTCTAACATTTTTAGAAGGACATCCTGTCTTCTGTCTAATTACAAGTGTTTCATTCTTGTTTGCAAAAAAAGTTTTTTTTCTTGACATTTCAATAAGTTCCTGAGAAAATTTTTAGTTTGCTTACCAGGAGTATTTTTTTTTTCTCTGAAGATTTTATTTTGGTTGGTTCTTGATTTTCTTTTTCCTTAGACCTTAATTTTCTTTTATAAACTTTTTCACGTCTTTGTTTCGAAGGCATTTTTTTCTTTGTTTGTATAGATGATTATAATCTGTGGTAAACAAAAAATAACATATTATAGACCACTACAAACATATTACATAGCAATTACAATAAATAAACAATATAAACACTAGTATACAACAAAAGGCTGATTTACATTACATCTGCTTTGCTTTGTGTTAAAAACGATTTACTAATTAAGATCACACTGATGGGGGAATTAAGCTTCACTCACAGTGTGATCTTAGGCAGATTAGCAGGATGTTACATGTAATGAGAAATTAATGTTATGTGTTGCTCATATATAGGCGGCCTGTTTTTGGTCTGTAGAGACAGTGAAATTAAATGAGCAGACACACACAAACTGTTTGCAGAGACAGACATGGTACATTATGTCTAACATTCTGATCATGTGCCTAAGATCACACTGTGACTGAAGATTGATTCACCCATCACTGTGATATTAGGCAGAGTGACACATACTGTTGGCAGAGACAAACATGGAACATTATATCTAACATTCTGATCATGTGCCTAAGATCACACTGTGACTGAAGCTTGATTCACCCATCAGTGTGATCTTAGGCAGAGTCACACATACTGTTGGCAGAGACAGACATGGTACATTATATCTAACATTCTGATCATGTGCCTAAGATCACACTGTGACTGAATCTTGATTCACCCATCAGTGTAATCTTAGGCAGAGTCACACATACTGTTGGCAGAGACAGACATGGTACATTATATCTAACATTCTGATCATGTGCCTAAGATCACACTGTGACTGAAGCTTGATTCACCCATCAGTGTGATCTTAGGCAGAGTCACACATACTGTTGGCAGAGACAGACATGGTACATTATATCTAACATTCTGATCATGTGCCTAAGATCACACTGTGACTGAAGCTTGATTCACCCATCACTGTGATCTTAGGCAGAGTCTCACATGCTGTTGGCAGAGACAGACATGGTACATTATATCTAACATTCTGATAATGTGCCTAAGATCACACTGTGACTGAAGCTTGATTCACCCATCACTGTGATCTTAGGCAGAGTCACACATACTGTTGGGAGAGACAGACATGGTACATTATATCTAACATTCTGATCATGTGCCAAAGATCACACTGTGACTTAAGCTTGATTCACCCATCACTGTGAACTTAGGCAGAGTCACACATACTGTTGGCAGAGACAGACATGGTACGTTATATCTAACATTATGATCATGTGCCTAATATCACACTGTGACTGAAGCTTGATTCACCCATCACTCTGATCTTAGGCAGAGTCACACATACTGTTAGCAGAGACAGACATGGTGCATTATATGTAACATTCTGATCATGTGCCTAAGATCACACTGTGACTGAAGCTTGATTCACCCATCACTGTGATCTTAGGCAGAGTCACACATACTGTTGGGAGAGACAGACATGGTACATTATATCTAACATTCTGATCATGTGCCAAAGATCACACTGTGACTTAAGCTTGATTCACCCATCACTGTGAACTTAGGCAGAGTCACACATACTGTTGGCAGAGACAGACATGGTACGTTATATCTAACATTATGATCATGTGCCTAATATCACACTGTGACTGAAGCTTGATTCACCCATCACTCTGATCTTAGGCAGAGTCACACATACTGTTAGCAGAGACAAACATGGTGCATTATATGTAACATTCTGATCATGTGCCTAAGATCACTCTGTGACTGAAGCTTGATTCACCCATCACTCTGATCTTAGGCAGAGTCACACATACTTTTGGCAGAGACAGACATGGTACATTATATGTAACATTCTGATCATGTGCCTAAGATCACACTGTGAATGAAGCTTGACTCACCATTCACTCTGATCTTAGGCAGAGTAACACATACTGTTGGCAGAGAAAGACATGGCACATTATATGTAACATTCTGATCATGTGCCTAAGATCACACTGTGACTGAAGCTTGATTCACCCATCACTCTGATCCTAGGCAGAGTCACACATACTGTTGGCAGAGACAGACATGGTACATTATATGTAGCATTCTGATTATGTGCCTAAGATCACACTGTGACTGAAGCTTGATTCACCCATCACTGTGATCTTAGACAGAGTCACACATACATTGCACATGGGGCTTGTAAATATGCCAATGAAACCATTACACTATCTCTATACCAGCATTAATGTCAAACATTGCGCAAGGGGCTCGTAAAT
This sequence comes from Lissotriton helveticus, assembly GCF_964261635.1. Lineage (NCBI taxonomy): Eukaryota > Metazoa > Chordata > Amphibia > Caudata > Salamandridae > Lissotriton > Lissotriton helveticus. Next base: position 1,143,098,390 of record NC_136057.1, on the reverse strand, counting down.
ATGCCAATGAAACCATTACACTATCTCTAGACCAGCATTAATGTCAAACATTGCGCAAGGGGCTCGTCAATATGCCAATTAAACCATTACACTATCTCTATACCAGCAATAATGTCGGAAATTGCGCAAGGGGCTCATCAATATGCAAATGAAACCATTACACTATCTCTATACCAGCATTAATGTCAAACATTGCGCAAGGGGCTAGTCAGTATGCCAATGAAATCATTACACTATCTCTATACCAGCATTATTGTCAAACATTGCGCAAGGGGCTCGTCAATATGCCAATGAAACATTACACTATCTCTATAACAGCATTAATGTCAAACATTGCGCAAGGGGCTCGTCAATATGCCAATGAAACCATTACACTATCTCTATACCAGCATTAATGTCAAACATTGCGCAAGGGGCTCGTCAATATGCCAATTACACCATTACACTATCTCTATACCAGCATTAATGTCAAACATTGCGCAAGGGGCTCGTCAATATGCCAATGAAACCTTTACACTATCTATATACCAGCATTAATGTCAAACATTTGCGCAAGGGGCTCGTAAATATGCCAATGAAACCATTACACTATCTCTATACCAGCATTATTGTCAAACATTGCGCAAGGGGCTCGTAAATATGCCAATTAAACCATTACACTATCTCTATACCAGCATTAATGTCAAACATTGCGCAAGGGGCTCGTAAATATGCCAATGAAACCATTACACTATCTCTATACCAGCATTAATGTCAAACATTGCGCAAGGGGCTCGTAAATATGCCAATGAAACCATTACACTATCTCTATACCAGCATTAATGTCAAACCTTGCGCAAGGGGTTCGTAAATATGCCAATGAAACCATTACACTATCTCTATACCAGCATTAATGTCAAACATTGCGCAAGGGGTTTGTAAATATCCCAATGAAACCATTACACTATCTCTATATCATCATTAATGTCAAACATTGCGCAAGGTGCTTGTAAATATGCCAATGAAACCATTACATTATCTCTATACCAGTAATAATGTCAAACATTGCGCAAGGGGCTTGTAAATATGCCAATGAAACCATTACACTATCTCTATTTCAGCATTAATGTCAAACATTGTGCAAGGGGCTTGTAAATATGCCAATGAAACCATTACACTATCTCTATACCAGCATTAATGTCAAACATTGCGCAAGGGGCTTGTAAATATGCCAATAAAACCATTACACTATCTCCATACCAGCATTAATGTCAAACATTGCGCAAGGGGCTTGTAAATATGCCAATGAAACCATTACACTATCTCTATACCAGCATTAATGTCAAACATTGTGCAAGGGGCTTGTAAATATGCCTCTCTTTTTTTGTATATTCTATCTCAATTTATGCCATTAGAAAAACCCTTTAAGCATCTCTCACGGCATTTCATATTCTTGACTGGGTGCCAATTTTATTACTCTGTATGCATTTTCTGCTTGCACCTATGTCAAACATTGCGCAAGGGGCACGTAAATATGCCCCTCTTTATCTTATATTCCATCTCAATTGATGCCATTACTGAAATGCTATATGCATCTCCCACACCATTTCATATGGTTTTCTATCTGCTATTCCTATCCCTCTGCATACATTCACTGCTTCCACCCATGTTAAAGGTTGCACAAGGCGCTTCTAAAAAAGGAGCATATTTACAAGTCCATTGAAACCATTACACTATCTCTATACCAGCATTGAATCCAAGCATAAAAAACAATGTAAAAAGAAGTCTACATTATAAACTAAAAAATACAAACTGTAAGCACACACAGCTAACATTACGGAAAAAGGTAAACATATAATTCCTTAATTCACACAAACACTCACTGTGATACTTGTCAAACATCTTTAAGCTCTCTATATTTTTTAAAAGAATCATTACTCACCTTTAAAAATGCTTTGGAAGATGTAAAACAGTGTCAGTCACAGTCAACTGATATTCTTAAGCAGAATCTCTGAATAATGCTTCTTTCACTTGAGCCTGAGAATAATGGCAAAGATTCTTTCTCATTTCAGACCCATATTCTTGTACCTAACCAATCAAAATTGTTCCCAAACAAATTCAAAACCAAACTGCACATTTTAATTGGTTGTACATTTCAAGACTTTGAAACTCACATAACATTCACCCATCCCCCCAGTGCTCATTCACCCTGTAACCATGGTAACTCCCTCCTAACCCAGCACACAGTTCACAAGTTCATCATACTATGTTGCAAAAGAATCCATCAAGGGTGTTTGACCTCTCAATCTACTACCTAATCAACTGCACTGTTTCTTTAAATGAATTTTTCTCAACCATTGAAATGACTTTTAACAAAAAAAAGCATGCACCCTAATTTTCAGTGGAGATTTTTAAGAATGCACCAATCATTTCTGGTTTTTCAACTGCACTGATTCTCAACCACTTTTTTTCATACTCAAACTGCCATTTCATTTCCACAACTCATCTGACTAGAAGCACATCTACCTTCAAAATGCCAAAAGTCTGGTTTGTGGGTCATAGCTATGTCCACTGGAGTCAAAATTACGCAGCTAACAGAGGTATTTACAACCTTGATTTACCAAATGTGGACATTGTATGGATTGGACAGAGAGGATTGAGAAGTCACCAATTGATACCATTGGTAAAATCCGTTATGCATTTACCACACCCTGACCTTATAATTGTGCACTGTGGTGGAAATGACCTAGGCACTTTGACTGGGGTAGGTCTGGAAATGCTTTTAAAGGACATCTTTGGGCAATTGATGTCACTTTTTCCAAAACTGCCTTGGTATTTTCTAATATATGCCAAAGGCAAACATGGAACTGGTCCAACCAATTTTGTCCACAGATTGAGAAAGCAAGGACACATGTGAATAAATCTGTTTCTGCTTTCCTCAGAGACTATGGAATGGGTTCCATTTATCACAACAACTTGCGTTACAACATGCAAGGCATGTATAGGAGAGATGGTGTGCATTTTACAGATGAGGGGAATAGAGTTTTCCTCTTGAATATAAGACTCTGCATTGGTACCTACTTGTAGGTACAAAAAACACCCACATAACACAACATCTCTTTTCAGAGCTAACTTACCTTTAAACACTCTACATTATTTTTTTACACTATTTTACCCCGTGGTGCGCTCAGGGTGTGCGTACCCGGGAACGCACCCAGTGCAAACCCCGCAAAATTAAAAAAAAAAATGTTTTTTGGCCCTTCAGGGTCCTTCTAAACCTCCCTCAAAAAACCTAGGAGGTCAGGGGGTGTCTACCTTGCCCCCTTTTAATCATTTCTCCCTTTTTTTTTACCTCAGCTGTCTCGATTTTCCCGAGACACAAGATGGCGGACTGTTCGGACTGTTAAGAATGTTGACAGACATCATACAGCCAATCAGCTTTCCGCTCGCGCACTCCCTTAGCGCGCCGGGTGCGCTCCCCGGTACGCGTACCGGTGAGCGCTCGAAGCACGCCTATTGATATATATGTTTTTTTGAAGTTGCCTTTCATAAAAACCACAGGAGCAATTTCAAAGAAATATAGAAAAGGCCCTACTACATACCAGTACCTATCATTTTGCCAACTTTGGTGTAATTCCATTCATTCGTTCAGGCTGTAGGCGTGTCTAAATGTCCTATGGAAAATTGCATGGGGAAAACACATTTGAAAGTATTGAAATTTAGAACCAATCAAAATATTACTTTAGTTTGGAATTTGTGTATGATGAAGTTTGATTGGTTATGTATATATCTCAAATGAGAGGAAATCACGGCCATTTTGTAATACCCCAGTCTGAGGTACTTTTAAGAGAAAATGTGGGCGCTCAATTGCAGGTCTTAGTATAACACACTACTAACTCTTCTATTTTCAAAAAGGTGAGTTGTTAATTTGTATGGGGAACTATGTTGTACACTTTAAGATAATTTGGAAAATGTTTTCCATTAGGGATTTACAGTCCTTCAGTTATAATTATTGTTTAAGATTGGCTTCATCACATGCAGTGCTTTATATTTCTAGTTCCTGTCTGATACTATACACTGCCCAATTAATTTTAAAGAACTAAATACTTGATTAAGCTACTTTTATGTTATGTATTACTAAAAACGATAATTGAAAGTGATTACTTTTTTCTGCAATTTACAGCAAGAAATTTGAAATTAAAATGGAGGCCAGCAAGGAAATTTCTTTTGAAATTACAACAACACATCTTGAAAATGAAAATGTCATGGATATTGAAAAAACATTTCATCACAAACAGAAGATGACTATAGATATATATGTGTTTTTGAAGTTAATTTTAAAAAAAAAAACACTGGAGCAATTTCCACCAAATATAGCAAAGGCACATCTGTGTAACAGTCCCTACAATTTTGCCAAGTTTGGCGTAATTCCACTCAGCGGTTCGGGCTGTAGACTTGTCAGACCGTCCTATGGAAATTAACATGGGGAAAACACGTTTTGGGACCCCCCTTTTTTCTCAGCCCCCACTTCACGAATCCCCCCGAAACTTCCAGGGAAGGAGCGGAGCGGAGCTGGCCAAAATTTTAGAAAATTACACACAAATTCCTCAACCGGCGCCAGAGTTATTCCCAATAGAATGTTGCGGATTTCCTATGGTAGCTAGGTCCTAACTATAACTACCTACTGGTGACCGCCAGTAGGTAATATACATATTACCTACTGGTGACCGCCAGTAGGTAATATACATATTACCTACTGGCGGTCGCCAGTAGGTAGTTATAGTTAGGATTGATTTCCATAGGGAAATCGCAACATTCTATTGGGAATAAATTTGGCGCCGGTTGAGGAATCTGCCTGAATTCTTCTTCAACTTTGCCTCGCGGCTCTCCGCTCCTTCCCTGAAAGTTTGGGGGGGATTCGTCAATCGGGGGCCGAGATAAAAGGGGGGTCCCAAAACGTGTTTTCCCCATGTTAATTTCCATAGGGCGGTCGAACTCACTTTTAGCTCGAACGGCTGAATGGATTTTCACCAAACTTGGCAAAATTGTAGGGACTGGTAGCCCAATGTGCCTTTGCTATGTCCCAAGATATGTGCTCCAGAGGATTTTGAGTAATTTAGGTTCCAAAAAATTTATATATCTATAGCCGCGCCCCGGTACACGCACCGGGGAGCGCTCCGGACGCACCACGCGACTTGCGCACGGAAAGCTGATTGGCTCTCGGGTGTCTGTAAACATTCGAAACAGTCCGCAGCGGCCGCCATCTTTTGTCTCGGTAGGATCGAGACACAAGAGGTGGCAAAAAACAAATGGGGAAATGACCAAAAGGGGGCAGGGTAGACCCCCCCTGACCCTCTAGGTTTGATGTGGGGGCCATAAAAGGGTCCCGCGGGACAACAAAAAAGTATTTTTTTTTATTTTCGCGGGGGGGAGCGCCCGGTACGCGCACCGGGGAGCGTACCAGGGAGCGTACTTTGTTGAAAAATAGTTAAAATAATAGTGTAAAATAAACATTTTGAGTGATTACAGGTAGGGTAGCTCTGAAAAGAGCTTTTGGGTTCTGTGGCTGTTTTAGGTACCTGCAAGTACGTCCCACACACACCCACATGCACACAACCCCACACCCCCACACCCACATACTCCCCACACACACCTCACACACGCACACCTCCACCCACACCCAAACACCCCACACCCCCACACCGACACCTTACACATCCACACCCACACCCACACATCCAACACACCCACACTCACACACACACCTCACCACCCCACCAACACACACACACACGCACACACAGATACCTCACAGACACACCCCACACATCCCACAGACACACCTCCCCCCACACACACACACACCCACACCTCACAGACACACCCACACATCCCACATATACACACATATCCTACACCCATACCCCCCACACCCACACCCCCCCACACACACCTCACACATCCACACCTCCACCTACACTCAAACACCCCACACACCCAACCCACACACACACCTTACACCCCCACACCCCCACCCACACCCACATACACCATACACCTACATATACCTATACACCTCACCCCCCCAGACACATACACACACACACACCTCACAGACACACCCCACCACCCCCCACACACACCTCCCCCCCCACACATGGGGAAAACTCAGTGAAACAGTAAAATGATACTTTAAAGTGCTTAGAGGTAGGGTAGGTCTGAATAGAATTGTTGTGTTGTGTGGGTGATTTAAGTACCAACATGTAGGTACCAATGTAGAGTTTTAAATTCAATGTACACCTTTTTTTTGTAGATATCTAGCATGTTGTTACAGAAGTTATTGTGGTATATGGAATCCATACCATAGTCTGTCAGGAAAGCAGAAACAGATCCTTTAAGTACTAACTGAGAAGATCTAGGGGATCATGGGTAGTCTACCCTGCTCCCTTATGATGTTTTAAAATTGCACAGTATACTGTAAGTTTCACTTTATACTATAATATAAACATAATTATGTTGGTAGTACTTCATGAATTAGATATAAAAATGAATAATGTCTCAAACAATTTGTAATTATTAAATAAAAATTTATTGGTTAGAATTTTCATAGTTCAATAAAACTTCCAGCATTACATTATCCGGAATCTCCTCAAACATGCATGTTTCTATATCTTGTAAACATTCAATAAATTGTTGATCCAAAGACTGATCCATAAAATCTTCATAAAAAAAATCTTCATTTAGAATCTCCTCAGATGTAATCTCGAAGGAAACATTGATATTTTCTTGCTCCCCTTCCATTTTGTTTGCTGTAAATTGCATAAAAAATAACTATATCAGTAGAGTTAGGGCACTGTTGGGTTTAAGTTCAGACAGGTAGTTCTGATTTTTTAACAGTGAAGTTAACTTTGGGCAGTGTATGGTAACAGGCAGGAAGTAGAAATATAAAAAAGGGCCTGTGAAGAAGCGTAAGTAAATTCATAATTATAGCAGAGAAGCCTAAGTCAATCCATAAATATAACAGAGGAGCCTATCTCTATCTATAACTATAGCAGAGGGACAGTAAATAATTATCAGAAAACGTTTTTACAAATTAACTTAAAGTGCCCCTTACAAATTATCAACTTACTTTACAGAGAAGTGAAGAAGAAAAAATGCGAAAATCCTTTCAAGATGTACCTCAGGTAGTTGTAGTCAAAATGGCCGTGTTTCCCTCTCATTTTTCATTCATATTCATGTACATAACCAATCAAATGTCAGGAAAAAAGAAGTAGAAAATGAAAGTAACATTTTAATTGGTTGTAAATTCTAACACTTCAGATGTGTTTTTGTCATGTAATTTACCTCAGTATATTTAGACAGGGCTACAGGGCAAATGGCTCAATGGAATTCCACCAAATTTGGGAAAATGTTAGGGACTGGTATGTAGTATGGCCTATTCTATATTTGGTGAACATCTCTACAGAGGTTTTTATGTTAATTAACTTTAAAAAAAAATGGGAGCGCTTACCGGTGAGCGCCCCGGTACGCGTACCGGAAGCGCTACGGGAGTCCTCCATTTTGTGTTTCGGTAGATTTGAGACAGAAAATGGAGGACAAACAACGTTGGGTATGGGTATAAGGGGGCACGGTAAGCACTCCCTGACCCTCTAGGTTTTCTGAGGGGGTGTTAGGAGGCCCATATAGGCCCAAAAAAAAAAGATTTTTTTTAATTTTCGCGGGGGGAGCGCCCGGTACGCGCACCGGGGAGCGTACCGGGGAGCGTACTTTGGTGAAAAATAGTGAAAAAAGTTAGAAAAAGATAATCATTTGGAGTGATCAGAGGCAGGGTAGCCCTGAAAAGAGCTTTTGGGTTCTGTGGCTGATTTAGGTACCTATAAGTAGGTTCCAATGCACAGTCTTAAATTCAGGAGGAATATTCTATTCCCCTCATCTAGAAGTGCACACCATCTGCTCTGTAGATATCTTGCATGTTGTAACGCAAGTTGTTGTTGTATATTGAACCCATTCCATAGTCTCTCATGTAAGCAGAAACAGATTTATTCACATGTTTCCGTGCTTTCTCAAATTGTGGACAAAATTGGTTGGACCAGTTCCATTTCAGTCTTTGGCATATATTGGAGTATAACATGGCAGTTTGTGGAAAAAATGTCATCAATGGTCCAAAGGTGTCCTTTAAAAGCATCTCCAGACATACCCCAGTCAAAGTGCCTAGGTCATTTCCACCACAGTGCAAAATTATGAGGTTAGGGTGTGGCAGATGGTAAAAGGTTTTCACCAATGGTATCAAATGATGACATCTCAATCCTCTTTGGCCAATCCATTTTATGTGCACATTTGGTAAATCAAGGTTGTGAAAATTTCTGTTGGCTGCATACCTTTGAGCCCAGTGAATGTAGCTATGTCCAATAATCCAGACAGAGTACATGGTGAGAGAAGGTTCTGGTGCAGTCAGATGAAGTATAGGAATGAAATGTCAGTTGGAACAGTAGGAGTTTGCAAAAAAAAAACTGTGGAGTTTCAGTGCTCTTGAATCACAAGCAATGATTGGTAGATTGAGATAGTTGAAAACTGTAAGTTAGGGTGCATGGTTGTGTTCTGTGTAAGAAGTAATTTGAATGGTTAAAAAAAGTAATTTAAAGAAACATTGCATTAGATAAGCTGGTGTATTCGCAGGTCAAACATCCTTGCTGAGGTGATTTGCAACATTGTAGAATAAACTTTTAAACCTGAGAGCTCAGTGAGGAGGGAGTTGCTATGGTAACAGGTAGAAAGGGCTGAGGGGGGGAAGGGTGTTGGTATGAAAATACAGAGGGAAGAGTTTTGATTGGTTACCATGAGCAATATGTGTGTAGAATTAGAGGTTTTCTGTGCCATTAAGGTTTGCAGTGCCTGGAGAACATACCTTTTGCTCTGCTAAAGAAATATTGGTGTGTGTATCTGACACTGTTCTGAATCTCCTAAAGCATTTGTAAAGGTGAGTTATGATTCATTTAGATAGAGTTCAGATTAAGAAGCACATTGATTTTCTTTGCTGTTGGTTTGTTTGATGTTTTTTGAAAATGCATGGTTTCTATATTTGTAAAATAGAGGATTTGTTTTTTGTGAAATAGTGATGTTTCAGTAGTGAAGTTGAATGGTTGTACATAGGACTTGCACTCTGTATCTAAAATGTTATTTTAAAAACTCAATTTTAAGGTAAATGAATGGGTTTCAGTAGTGAAAATGAATGCTTGTACATAGGACCAGTGTTGTGTTCCTAAAATGGTAATTGAAAAACGATTTTAGTGCAAATCAATGGGTTTCAGTAGTGAAAATGAATGCTTGTAAATAGGACCAGTGTTCTGTTCATAAAATGGTAATTGAAAAACAATTTTAGTGCAAATCAATGGCTTTAACATTTTTAAGAAGGAAATGAGGTTCATCTTTTTTTTGCACACTTCTCCAGTTTAGTCCTGTCCACTGCACTCTTGGACACAAGCCTCACCTTTTGTGCTCCCCTGGACAGGCTTCATCACATCTGCACTCCTGCTTAGGCCTCATAATCTTTTTTAAGAATAACATTTGAAAAACAGAGAAAAGGTTATATGTATAAGCCTTTCATTACACTACTGAAACATTTTTAGGGCAAATTATTGTCTTTTACATTTTTGAGAAAGAATAAATAGTGTGTGAATGATTAGATAAAAAAATTTGACCTTTTCAGAATCAGGTCACCTGTGTTACCTCAGATTAGAAAGTAGATTGTGCATATGAGGTGAGGAATGTCTAGAGGGACAGAGGAGGTGAGGCCTGTGTTCAAGACTGTAGTGGGAGAGAGGCTTTTCTTGGAGAGTGTAGATGGTGAGACCTGTGTCTAAGAGTGCAGTGGACTAGGCTTCATGAAGCCTATCCCCCACTGCACTCTTAGACACAGGTCTCAAGTTCTTTGCACCCGTGGACAGACCTCTCTTCCACTACACTCTTCAATACAGGCCATACCTCTTGTCACCCCTAGACAATCCTTGTCTCATCTGCAACCCTGAATAGACTTCAACTAATTGGCATGGTTAGACAAGCCTCAGCTTATTTACAGCCTTGGACATGCGGTAGGATTGTTTACAAGAGAGAGGAAATGTATTTTGTAAAATAGTGAGTTTTCAGTACTGAAATGGAATGCTTGTACTCCAGCAATGTATCCTTTCACATGGGGAAACTCCATGTGAAAGCGTTTGCCTCAGTATTATGTCTGCTGTGAGGCAGGCGCAAGATTTTGACGTAACAGTGTCCTAAAAGTGGCGCAGTGAAATCTCATTGATTTCACTGCGTCACTATTATGAGGCTTTCTGCGGAGAAATGACCCCTCTGTGTACATTTCACCTGACAGAGGTATAATGTGGCGTAGAGGTTTAAAAAGTGACGCATCTACCTATATGCGTGACTTTTTAAATATGGCGCAACAAGGCACAAGTTTTATGCCGCCGATGCGTCACAAAAAGTGACGCATCAGCAGTGGAAAACTGATGCAGGGCTTTATAAATGAGGTTCATCTTTTTTTTGCACACTACTCCAGTTTAGTCCTGTCCACTGCACTTTTGGACACAAGCCTCACCTTTTGTGCTCCCCTAGAAAGGCTTCATTACATCTGCACTCCTGCTTAGGCCTCATAATCTTTTTTTAAGATTAACATTTGAAAAACAGAGAAAAGGTTATATGTATAAGCCTTTCATTACACTACTGAAACATGTTTAGGGCAAATTAATGTCTTTTACATTTGTGAGAAAGAATAAATAGTGAGTGAATGATTAGATAATAAAATTTGACCTTTTCAGAATCATGTCACCTGTGTTACCTCAGATTAGGAAGTAGATTGTGCAGATGAGGTGAGGAATGTCTAGAGGGACAGAGGAGGTGAGGCCTGTGTTCAAGACTGTAGTGGGAGAGAAGCTTTTCTTGGAGAGTGTAGGTGGTGAGACCTGTGTCTAAGAGTGCAGTGGACTAGGCTTCATGAAGCCTATCTCCCACTGCACTCTTAGACACAGGTCTCAAGTTCTTTGCACCCGTGGACAGACCTCTCTTCCACTACACTCTTCAATACAGGCCATACCTCTTGTGCACCCCTAGACAATCCTTATCTCATCTGCAACCCTGAATAGACTTCAACTAATTGGCATGGTTAGACAAGCCTCAGCTTATTTACAGCCTTGGACATGCGGTAGGATTGTTTGCAAGAGAGAGGAAATGTATTTTGTAAAATAGTGAGTTTTCAGTACTGAAATGGAATGCTTGTACTCCAGCAATGTATCCTTTCACATGGGGAAAGCTCCATGTGAAAGCGTTTGCCTCAGTCTTATGTCTGCTGTGAGGCAGGCGCAAGATTTTGACGTAACAGTGTCCTAAAAGTGACGCAGTGAAATCTCATTGATTTCACTGCGTCACTATTATGAGGCTTTCTGCGGAGAAATGACCCCTCTGTGTACATTACACCTGACAGAGGTATAATGTGGCGCAGAGGTTTAAAAAGTGACGCATCTACCTACATGCGTTAATTTTTAAAATATGGCGCAACAAGGCACATGTTTTATGCCGCCGATGCATCACAAAAAGTGACGCATCAGCAGTGGAAAACTGATCCAGGGCTTTATAAATGAGGTTCATCTTTTTTTTGCACACTACTCCAGTTTAGTCCTGTCCACTGCACTCTTGGACACAAGCCTCACCTTTTGTGCTCCCCTAGAAAGGCTTCATTACATCTGCACTCCTGCTTAGGCCTCATAATCTTTTTTTAAGATTAACATTTGAAAAACAGAGAAAAGGTTATATGTATAAGCCTTTCATTACACTACTGAAACATGTTTAGGGCAAATTAATGTCTTTTACATTTGTGAGAAAGAATAAATAGTGAGTGAATGATTAGATAATAAAATTTGACCTTTTCAGAATCATGTCACCTGTGTTACCTCAGATTAGGAAGTAGATTGTGCAGATGAGGTGAGGAATGTCTAGAGGGACAGAGGAGGTGAGGCCTGTGTTCAAGACTGTAGTGGGAGAGAAGCTTTTCTTGGAGAGTGTAGGTGGTGAGACCTGTGTCTAAGAGTGCAGTGGACTAGGCTTCATGAAGCCTATCTCCCACTGCACTCTTAGACACAGGTCTCAAGTTCTTTGCACCCGTGGACAGACCTCTCTTCCACTACACTCTTCAATACAGGCCATACCTCTTGTGCACCCCTAGACAATCCTTATCTCATCTGCAACCCTGAATAGACTTCAACTAATTGGCATGGTTAGACAAGCCTCAGCTTATTTACAGCCTTGGACATGCGGTAGGATTGTTTGCAAGAGAGAGGAAATGTATTTTGTAAAATAGTGAGTTTTCAGTACTGAAATGGAATGCTTGTACTCCAGCAATGTATCCTTTCACATGGGGAAAGCTCCATGTGAAAGCGTTTGCCTCAGTCTTATGTCTGCTGTGAGGCAGGCGCAAGATTTTGACGTAACAGTGTCCTAAAAGTGACGCAGTGAAATCTCATTGATTTCACTGCGTCACTATTATGAGGCTTTCTGCGGAGAAATGACCCCTCTGTGTACATTACACCTGACAGAGGTATAATGTGGCGCAGAGGTTTAAAAAGTGACGCATCTACCTACATGCGTTAATTTTTAAAATATGGCGCAACAAGGCACATGTTTTATGCCGCCGATGCATCACAAAAAGTGACGCATCAGCAGTGGAAAACTGATCCAGGGCTTTATAAATGAGGTTCATCTTTTTTTTGCACACTACTCCAGTTTAGTCCTGTCCACTGGACTCTTGGACACAAGCCTCACCTTTTGTGCTCCCCTGGACAGGCTTCATTACATCTGCACTCCTGCTTAGGCCTCATAATCTTTTTTAAGAATAACATTTGAAAAACAGAGAAAAAGTTATATGTATAAGCTTTTCATTACACTACTGAAACATTTTTGGGGCAAATTAATGTCTTTTACATTTTTGAGAAAGAATAAATAGTGTGTGAATGATTAGATAAAAAAAATCGAGCCTTTTCACAATCATGTCACCTGTGTTACCTCAGATTAGGAAGTAGATTGTGCAGATGAGGTGAGGAATGTCTAGAGGTACAGAGGAGGTGAGGCCTGTGTTCAAGACTGTAGTGGGAGAGAGGCTTTTCTTGGAGAGTGTAGGTGGTGAGACCTGTGTCTAAGAGTGCAGTGGACTAGGCTTCATGAAGCCTATCCCCCACTGCACTCTTAGACACAGGTCTCAAGTTCTTTGCACCCGTGGACAGATCTCTCGTCTACTACACTCTTCAATAGAGGCCATACCTCTTTGCACCCCTGGAGAATCCTCACTTGATCTGTAACCCTGAATAGATTGTTTGCTTTTTGTCATTGCTTTGATGTTTGATAATAGTCATCTATAATGTGCTATATTTTTCTTTAACACAGATTGAAAACAAGATTTCAAGAGTAAGGAAAGTTGCCCTCAAGGCAAAGAACAAGAAAATTAGAAATACGGTTTAAAACAAAAACAGCATCGGAATTACAGCAGTCCTCCACAACAAAGACTTCAAAAAACAGGAAAGAAGCTCCTGGTAAGATAACTAAGTGTTTCTTACGGAATATTTGTAAAACAAAAAAAAAATGTTGGACAGCATGTAGAAAAAGAGAAGGAGAGAGTAATTATGAAAAGGAAGGAGAGACCGTCAGAAAATGTTACTACTGGAGCAGGAGAGAATAATATGTATCGGAATAGAAGGCAGAATCAGTTTAGAGACATTCGTAAACGAATGTTTCGCAATAGGGTGGTTTTAAATTTGTTAAAAAACATTAGGAAAGGTAAACAGAGAGCTGCTTTTTATAAGAAAAAGAAAAGTGTAGAGAAGATTGTTGATCAGGCTTTTGAAGTTAAGAAAAAAGTATTTATTTTAATAATCAATAGAATTAGGACACTTAACAAGACAATTGATATTTTCAAATCAAACAGTAGATGGAAAAGAGTAATTAATTGGACTAATTTTTGTAAAGTTTTTTCAGGAGAATGGACGCACAGTTCAAGTTGTGAGCCATTTTTTAATGAGGAGAGTTACTTCCAGGAGAATGATTTAGTGCATGCAGTTGACACCAGTTGTCGAGCGTATGAAGTGAAAGACGGCTGTCCGATTGAAAAAGAGAAACTTCTGCCTAGAGAACCAGAAGAGGTGTTAACTGATGAAGTTTAAGGGAGACGTACTAACGGTCCAGTGTACACTTGGAAGAGTAGTCGTATTTGTAGTGTGCGACAGGAATCAATTGATTTGTTTTGTAATTTCTTACGTACATATAGTAAGAAAAGTCTAAAGCAGAAAGTGAAGTTGTAGCAAGACTTAGATCCTTGCAGAGTGAGAGAAAACACAGGTTTGCAAGGGCATTCACTGGCTTGTCTTTCTAGAAAAGTCTGTCAGAGTGTTTTTCATCATTTTAGGATGTTAGCAGTGCATCATACCAAAATGAGGAAATTAGTGAGAATGTTGTATTATGCAAAAAGTCCAGCACTTAAGCTTAAACAATTAAACAGTGCTCTTTTGCATGGAACGGAATTAGATGTGAAGAAGATTTGTGAAGAAATTGAGATTTGTTATTTTGGTGAAAAAGAGGACAGTGTAGAAATTGACACAGCAATTCAAGGTAATGTGGAAGACAATGTACAGATTTCAAGTACAGAAAACTTTGAGCAGGAAATTACCAGGTTTAAGGTGAAATCAAGTGAAAGGCCGAATTTTACTTATGTGTGTTGTCGACGAAGTCATTTTAAGCATCAAACTAGATTAGTTGATTTATACGTAAAAAGTGAAAAGATGAATAATTATGAGTGGAAGGATTTTGCAACTTATTTGTGGGTGGAGAATTGTTTTGATTTGAGTTCTGATCAGCGAGCGTATTTGTAAATATTGTTATGATAAATTAAATCGAAACAGAATGCCTGCTAGAGCTGTTCATAATAATCTGGAGTTGGTAGACATTCCCCGTGAATTGATGGATTTAAATACATATGAGTCTATTTTGATTCAATGTGTCCATCCTTTTCAGGCAATTGTTCGCATGGAGCCTAAGATAGGGAAATTGCCTCCTACAGATTTGCAGAGAGGATTAAAGGGAAGAGTTGTTTATTTGCCTCTAGATTTAAAAAAAAATATTGATACAATTGGTATAGAAAAAGTAGAAGAGGAACCTTTAGTTATTCTAGTTAATGGGGTTCCGACAAAGAGTAGGAAAATCTAGCAAGATTTAGTGGATGTTAGGAAAGTCAAAAAGGCAACGTTGTATTTAGTCAAAATTAATGAGTATTACAAAGATGTATGTGTTACAGCAGAGGAAACAGCTGCAGATGAAGACAGTGATTGTTCAGGCGGCCAAATTGAAAAAGTTGATGTGTCTAGAAGTGAAGAAATATATGAACATTATACTGTTCATCCTTTGCATTCCAAAGAAGTAATGGGGAATGCAATTGAATTGTTTCAAATGAAAGCAGCAAAAGGAAGTCCCATTAGTGTATGGGAAGAAAGTTTGGAAGCTTGTTGTTTTCCACAGCTATTTCCAACAGGTCGAGGTGGACGATATAACGATCGACCACTTCAAATTCCTGCATCTGAATATCGAACCTTAAGATTATATGCTGCAGATCCAAGGTTTCGTCAATGCATTCCCTATTTGTTTCATCTACTGTATGAAAGTGACTTGTCTGGGCTTTCTTATGCAGTAAACCATATACTGAAAAGTGGAGCACATCTGCAAAATGTTTCGGCGAGGGACTTTATGGAGAAAGTGAATCTGCAAGATAATATTTTAGAATCTCATCTAATCAATCTCATGGCATGTCAGCGTGGTACAAACGAGTATTGGTACCGTCGTCATGGGGAATTGAAATGTATGCTAAGAAACTTAGGAACTCCTACATGGTTCCTCACTCTTAGCTGTGCTGAGTATGCATGGGACGACTTACTTCAATTTCTACGAGAGGCAAATGCAAATATACAAAATATAGAATTCAAAACACCTGGAGAACTGTGTTCTTTGGATCCAGTGAATGTATGCAGATATTTCAATCATAGATTTGAAGCTATGATGTCTTTTATTACCAACAAAAAAATCCTCCCCTTGGAGAGGTTTTGGATTTCTTTTGGAGAAAGGAGTATCAAGCGAGAGGTGCTCCTCACATACATATGTTGTTATGGATTAAAGATGCACACAAATTTGGAACAGATTCGGATGAGACAGTGATGAGCTTCATTGAAGAGTATTCAACATGTGCTGTTCCGAAAACTACAGAAGAAAACAGTTTAAGGCAACAAGTTTTACGCTTTCAATCCCATCGTTGTGGAAAGTACTGTCGTCGAAAATTCAGAAACAAGGACAAGTTCTACACAAAATGTCGTTTCGGCTTTACACGACCAGTGATTTCTAAAGGAAGAGTAAATAATTTGATGTCTTCTCTGCGACATACTGTGACGAGGAAATCACCACAAAATACATACAATTTAAAAAGAAACGAAGAGTCCAAGTACATCAACGACTACAACTCAGTGATTTTGTCCATGTGGAATGCTAACATGGATATTCAATTCGTTGCTGACAACTCTATTGCTGTGGCTCGATATGTGACGTCTTACATCACAAAAAAAGAAAAGACAGAACTGAAGGAAATGTGGGAGGACATTTCACATGAAAAAGAGTCTAAGCAAGAAATTATACAGTTACAGTCAGAAGATGTTGTCGCATCGAGGCATTGGAGCATATGAATGTTCTGATCGATTGTTGTCAGCAAGTCTCTATGCCAAATCTAGAACCATCATTTGGGTGAGTCTAGGTCTTGCTGCAACACGAAATTGAGTTTTGAAATCTGTACAAGAGATAGAGTATTTGAAGGAGAAAGAACCAGAAAGTACAGATATTTTCAAGACAAACATGTTGGATACATACTATCCAAATAGAAGTAGTCATCTTGAGAACAGTTGTTTGTATGAAGTTCTGCAAAACTATATTTATAAGAGAACCATCAGAGAAGATATTAACAATGGAATATATGCTATCATTGGGTGTGAAGGATGTCTAGTGAGACAGAAAAAAGGCCATTTGATTAATCATCGAAAATTGAGTTGCGAAAATTCAGAGAAAAGGGAATTTTACTATTTAGCTCTTTTGCAACTCTTTAAGCCATGGCATACAGAAGAGGAACTACTTGGAGATTTTCTCTGTTACGAAGATCCTTTTAATGCAACCAAGGATACCATAGAATGTCCTGTTTTTCCAAATTATCTGCAAATGTTGAACGAAGAAATAGAGCAAAGAGCCACAATTGCTGCAGAGATTGCTAGAGACAGTTCTCAAGACAGTCAGAGTACTGCTGCATTGAGTCAGGATCCACTTGGAGGACCAATTATTCAAAATGAAGCTGCCACTGCCATGGATGAGGTGAAAAGAGCTATGGAACAAGCTCAAGATGATGTAGTTGACTTAGAAGATTTGGTGAAACAACTAAACCTTGAGCAGAAACAGATATATGATGAAGTCACAGATGAGGTTGAACATGGATTCACTCATGAGAAGAAAGAGTGCTCATGTACATCTTTTAAACCAGTCCAACTGTAAGTGAGTGGAGAAGCGGGAACTGGAAAAAGTTTTATGATTAAAGCAATTGCAACTTATCTACAGAGAAGGACTGAATCACCGCTGTCTTGTGTTCTTACTGCTCCAACTGGGCTGCCTGCACATAACATTAAAGGGATTACTTTACATCGTTTACTGATGCTGCCAGTGGAGCATGATAACAAATTGCAATATCACAAGCTATCTGGAGAAGCGTGTTCCGAAGTTTCGAGAGTCCTGAAGAAAATTAAACTTCTTATCATTGATGAAGTAAGCATGGTGTCGATTATAATGCTTGCTTTTGTGCATTTCAGAATGCAAGAAATTCTTAGAACAGACTATGATGTCTTATTTGGAGGAAAACATATTATTGTTTTTGGAGATCTTCTGCAGTTGACTGCAGTGAAAGGACAACCTTTGTTCAAAATGCTCACGCATGAAGATACCAGGAAGTGCCTAGGAAGCATTGGAAACGTTAATATATGGTTAAACTTCAAATATGCAGAACTGCTTCAAAATATGCGGCAGGCAAAGGATGAAGATTATAAAAATATTTTACAAGATGTAAGAATCGGAAAAGTAAGTCAGCAAGGGAAAGAAGCTTTACATGGACGGTTAATTTCTAATTTGTACCCAAATGAAAACATTCTTCCAGAGAATATTTTTAAGAAAATCAACAAGAAGAAATCTGGCATATGTTTGATGCCAACTCTGAAAGAATGTTCCATATTCAACAACAAAATGTTAAAGTTAGAAAATGAAGAGATAGTGAAACTTCAAGCTACAGATAAAATAGAGCATATGGGAGCAACAATTATTTTGTCTGAAAATTTGAAATCAAAATTGGATTCATTAGAGAAGACTATATCTAAAACTGCTGGTTTTGAAAAGACTCTGAATGTGTGTTTGAATTGTCGTATCATTTTGAGAAGGAATTTAAATGTTGAAAGAGGTCTGGTGAATGGAGCAATGGGTCATGTTGTTGGTTTTGTGAATTACAAAAATAGAGATGGAATTGAAATTTTAAAAATTAAATTTGATGGCATTGATGAAATAGAACAAATTTGTCGTTGTTCAGCTAGATTTTTGCTCGTAAAAGACTTATATGTTCGCCAAAAACAGTTTCCTATTTGTTTGGCATATGCAGTTACAATTCACAAATCTCAAGGTTTAAGTGTAGATATTGCTTTGGTGAACATTGGAAGTTCTGTGTTTAAAGAGGGTATGGCATATGTGGCATTATCACGAGTGAGAACTTTATCAGGATTGTACTTGATTGAGTGTGATGAAACAAAGATTTGTGCAGATCTACATTGTGTTAAAGAATACAATAGGTTAAGAAGAGAGTATGCTCCACATTTGCCTCAATATCCTCTGATTGAAAAACGTGTGGTAGGCCGAAAAAGAAGAAATGGGAGTAATTGCAGTGAGGTAGTAGCAAAAAGACAAAAAGTAGATGAAACTGTAATTGTAAGCAGAAGGAAAAAGGATTCTGTTGAAGATGTTGTTGGATTTCAGTTTGAAAACAGTTCTGGTGTCAACTGCTATGCTAATGTAGTGGTTAATGTTGTTTTTTTTCTTCAAAATATACAAGAACAGATTTTTGAAAATCGGGATCAAAGATTCTGTTGTTTGTTGAATTCCGTGTTTGAGAAATGTACCAGTGATAGAGAAATTCGAAATCTTCTAGACGTATGTTCTGGTGAAAATCAATTTTCACAGAATATTCAGCAGGATTGTCAGGAATTTTTAATGTATATGTTTGATGTATTGGTGTAGTGTAGTTCCTATCATCCCAATAGGCTCTGCGCATTGGAATAATACCTACAGCAGTAAAGGCCTAGACCAGACGTTAACTAGGTCTACTACTGTCGATACTAGACTTAAAGTTTTGGGTTTGCCAGCTTAGCTCAGAGTTCACTAGAAACTTTCTCGAATGTTCAAGGAGGACTTAACTTCCCTGATTAGACAAGAAGGGATTTAGTTTCTGACAACCATAGAACATGACAACTTTGCTCTCCCCTAATCAAGAGTAAATCTCGAGAGTCGTGTGAACAAAAGGCAAATTATTTTACTCAGTCAGTACGTGCATTCTTAGTCTCATCAGATTGTAGAGAAAAGGAAGAGACGGGCGTGTTCAATGAAAAGGTGTTATTTATTGATCAGTCTCTTTTCTCATACAAGAGAAATGGATCGATATTATTGCAATACGTATAGTTAAGTAAAGTGCATACATTAAAAGCAATAGTATAAAATAATACTGTAAAAACATTGATATGGTTTCTAAGCCATAAGATGTTTTAAAATGAATAAAATATATTACATACACATATACATTTGACTAACCGTACTCAACTGGTGTTTCTAAATACGCCTACCCCGTGTACCTGACCTAAGCCTAATACGTGGGCGGGAATAGAAAGTTACAGTTTAAGTTAAGTTTGTGTTTGCCAAGTAAATAACTAAAGAATTCTCTGTGAGGGGTTATTCAGTTCTGTACCTGGAAGTTAGGATGAATGAGGAATGGTATCTCTCTCTCTGGTCTCGATATTCCAGGCTGCCTGCGAGGGCTGCCCAGAAACGCCGGTGCTGGATTCTCGGCAGGAGAAAGCAGCGCGTCTCTCAGCGCGTCAGGAAGGCGGGGCTGCTGCCAGCGGGGTCTGCTCTGCTCTTGGCTTCGGCAAGTATGGCTGCTCCGTCTCGTCACCACGCGTGTGTTTGCATAGGGCAAGATCGGTAATATTTATACCTTTAAGGTGCCGAGATTGACGTAAGGATGGACATAGATACGTCAATAAGGATGTCATACGACTTGCTCGTTAGCACATTCTTTTACTGAAGTTCTCGGTGAAATCAAAACAATGGCCGCAGGGTTTTGCCCAGGTTGTCATAGGTTTGATTTGTTATGAGAACTCCGTATGCCTTATCAGGGGCTGGAGGAATATCGCTTGTCTAATTAGATCGCAAGCGTTATGACCTAATCAGATAACACGTTCCTGTGCCGTAGTGTGACTGCGTCAGATAACGGTATCTGCATCATGGGGGTTTTCTGCCTCATGGGCTGACTGCTAGTTAACTTGTTGGTTTGTTTAACTAGAATAGGGTCAGGAATAGGGGGATCGATTCAGAACCTATAGGAATACATCACACCCACTCCACGCTAACTATGTACATATTTACTAATCTATGCATAGTATAACATAGTACAACATACTATAGAGTATAGTGTATACCTTACCACCCCAAAATACATAAATGCATTTTGAAATTTTTCAAATATACGGAAAAATTGCAGACATATGTATTGTATGCACTCAAGCTGTAGAAAAATGCCAAAGTAATCGCATTTGTATACATTATTGCTTATTTGGTATATGAGAATTACACATGAAATGGCTTCTTAATACAGAAAAAAAGTTCGAGACCATTCCATCACAGAATAAAATATTTGTAAACGTATCAGCGGGCAGCTAATGTCTATAAGCTATCTAAAATTTAGAAACCTTAGTTCTCTAAGAATAGTTCTTACTTTAAGCAGAAGATAGTGTCCCGAAAAATATGCAAAAATATTTGGGGCTGCTGAAAAATTGCTGTCCGTGAACTGGAGGGAAAATTGTTCATGTGACTTTATTTTTAAAGTTGAAGGCCAAATTCAGGGAACGCCGTGTGCGAGCTTGCTCAAAAGTCTCTATTTCTGTTCTGGAGAGAACATCATATCATTCAGGCTTTCGAAAAAACTGTCAACAGCTTCCTGGGAAAGTTCCACTAACTCGGAAATAGGTGTAATCATGCATTCTTGCGCATGATTGTCTCTATTGACATTCTGATTTGCATTACTGACAGAAGGTCGTACCTGTTCGATGCTGCTTTCATCTTGAACTTCACTACCCATCAATCGTAGTGGTGAAGCTTGCACGAATGCCGTCATCAGGATTGGTAGCCTTTGAGGGCAGCACAAAGCATGAACCTTGATCGGGCTCAACAATGTTTCTGCATCCATCGGCGCATCCGATTGTAGCGTCAGACAGGTGTCTAACACGCATTCTTCTCCGCATAGCAGACACCTTAATACAGGTAAAACACATCTTTGCCACATTGGTCGAAATGATAGAAACCAAGTCATGTTCAGGTCTCTAAGCCGGGAGAGTCCCAGGATTTTTGATATCCGGTCCCGGTATCCAATGGCTAGGATTGTTTCTTCTCTTGTCGCCAGAGTTTTGTCTGTGACATGGGTTGCCATAACGAAAAATAAGGACTAAGAATAGGATTCCTGCAATTAGTCCCAGGATCAGGGGAAGTCCGCCAAAAATCGAATGGACGAAATCTGGAAAAATACCCAGTATGGCTTTGAATGGTGTTAATGCCATCGAAAATACTGTCTTAAATACCTTTGAGACCCCATTGGTATCGGAAATATTTAAGATTTCATTCAGGATTTCCGCGAAATGTACGGGGGAATTAGTTGATAATAATGTATGCATCTCTGCAGTCATCCTTGCGACTTGTAGATCATACGTTTCTTTTGATGACGAAAGCCTGGTAGGCGTCTGAAGAAGGACTGTTTTCATTCTGCTTAAAGTATCTATTCGAATAGAAGTAATTTTCAAATCGGGCCATGCCCTTGCCTCCCTGTCTGGGAAGGAGCTGGGGAACAATGAGCGTCCACAGCACTTGACCTTCGCAGTCGTAGTTACTAGATAAGGAGTCCCGGGCATAAGACTACAACATCTGCGGTCTACAATAAGAATGTAACTCCCATTATAGAGTCTTTGAAAGAATGGTTCTATTTCTGTTGCAGGTGCGCCTTGCTGGTGACATGAAAGGTTGTATGAATTCCCTTCACAGGCTCCATGCAAACTAATTCCGTTACACAGAAGTGTGCCACTTAGTGACATCGCACAATTGTTGCCACTAAGAAACACTTTCTGTCCTTTATTACTGACACATGCATGTGAATAGGGCAGGTTCCATGTTGTTTTAAGGTACCCCTTTCCCAATTTCTCGTACATGCCAGCCTGTATATATTTTTGGCAGTATTGAAACCTGAAGGTTGAGATTGGAATATTTATTATCCCATGTATTATCCATTCACTGACAGGTCGTTCTGACATTGTCACTGGTAATCTTTCGAGTTTTTCAATGCTCAAGATTGTATAATCAGCACCCTTTTGTGCCATACTGATTTGTCTATCAGTAAGGTTAAAGATTTGGAATAGTGACGTTGTGTTGATTAAACGCCAAGGCACATAGCCTGAACGCAGATTTTGTAACGTCCAGCCAAGCTGTACAATAGAATGCAATTGAGACTGACCGTGTTGTAATAACAGTAAGTCCTGCGATAATATGTCGATTGCTGAAGACACAATGCTGTCCAAAGAAAAAATTCTGGAGGACAGAGTCATTAACCTATTGTCCACTACAGAAAGTGATTTTTCCAAATTAATACGGTCAATTTCCCGTATTCTCTCTGCTGTTTCAATTTGAGTAACCTTCCAGGCCTCATTGTATGCTGCATATACAGAGGCTGCTATGAAACGCTTTTGACGCTGTTTGCGTGGTCCCAAAGTGAAATCACGCAAGTCAGCACCATCAGTAAGTAAAGTTAGGTGTTGCTTAATTTCTGCCAGTGTGGAAGTTTGTAGCCACTGAAGGCATAATTTGCCCACACTGTAGGTGGTTATTATCCCTGGGTGATGTCTTTGAGGATATCTAGGGTCTGGCCTGGTCATTTTGAACCCCTGTGTTTTGTTCAGGAATCTGTCTTGACAGTTATTAGTATCTGTGGGCCAGATCAACCACTGTTTCCAATCAGGATGTGTTCTGTTTTGGTTTAATATATGGTTTACGTCTATCTCTTCATCTGTAGAAGTGTTGCTAAACATTGTTGGCTTTGAAATAGACGGTTTATTTAAATCTTTGATTTTGGCTAGG
The DNA here is from genome assembly GCF_964261635.1 of Lissotriton helveticus. NCBI lineage: Eukaryota > Metazoa > Chordata > Amphibia > Caudata > Salamandridae > Lissotriton > Lissotriton helveticus. Next base: position 1,143,074,879 of record NC_136057.1, on the reverse strand, counting down.
CCAAGACAGGTGGTTTGTTGAACAGTGTCATTTAAAAATATCATTTGTTCTGGGATCATGCAGGCTCTAAACAAAGCTTCTATACCCTGTACTTGCCATTCTTTTGTACCCCAAACACTTTTCAATTCAAAATTTTTGTCCCAATAATCAAAACCAAAAGTATTCATTTTTTCAAAGAATGAGTCTGAATATAACAATTTTGTGTTGGTTATCATGGTCTTGGTCCCTGTTTTGTTTGACAATTAAAAATAAAATGTTTCAGCATTACTTGTGTTAAAACCTGAAAAATATGAATATTTGTCGTAAACGGTTCTTGAGCTCCCTTTTGGAGGTGTTGCACAATGTTCCCATTGATTATAATTTAAAACATTTCTAGGTTGTGCAGATCTATGTAAAAAATGGTTACCATAGTGGTTATAACAGTACATACTATCATAATTTGTAGAACCCTGCAAATAATCATGTTTGGTAAATTTAGCAGACATGACTAAGTCAGACATCATATTATTAATGCTTTCGAAGTCCCAATCATCAGCAAATGAGTTTGGTTTTACAAAGTCACTCAAGGAGATCTTAATTTGGTGTGGATATTTCAGGATCTCGACCGGACCATAAATTTCATAGTCAGTGTTGTCCCAAGCTACCCCACCAGGTATCGGATTGGCTGTGAAGTTGGCTGAAGAAAGTTCTCTTTTCTCGACGTGTGAAGATGTGTGTGGTTTGAGGATCAAGTTGATTTTCTGACTTGCTGTGTCCATTCTTGCATATTTTCCCTCAATGAAGCGTCCCAATGTTAGTATCATGATGAGCCAAAGTATGAGGATAAATGCACCAAAACCCACCCAAAATTCAATCCATGGGGAAATCAGATATGTTTCTTTCAGTTGTTTCAAAAGTTCCTTAGCTTTATCTTTAAAGGTTTTTGATGATGGCTGTGTCTTTGATTCACTGAAGCCTTCAGAGGAATCATCGAAGTTTATGAAGTAGCTGGATGCAGTTCTGTCAATTGTTCCAATTGCTTCAGGATTTCTGTTACTTGCATTTTCACTTGTTACTTCATTATAGATTGGTGTGTCTCTGCTAAATGTTTTTATTTGGGTTTTCAGAGGTCTTAGTTCTATTGCATTGTTGCATAGTCCATGTTGTTCTTCTGTAGGCGTTTCGAATGTGATGAGCCTCTTTGTTAGGACCTCTGTACTGGTAGCAAACCTTGGTGTTCTGCTACTTATTGGGAGTCCACTTGGCCTACTGTTTGTTATCGGCCACATGTTGTGGTTTTACCAGGTCGATGGATACAACTCGGTTCTCCTTTTTACCAGCAAGTGGCGGTAGTACAACTGATCTTGTCCCGTTGACAGACAAGACAGGAACTGCTTTTCTGTAAGAAGGCCCAAATTCCTTCTTTACCGCGAACTTTTCCCTGACTAGATCCCCGACTTTTGGAATCCAGACAGGTCTTGCTGGGACAGGTGGTGGTTCTTCAGTGGTTGTTGGCTGTTGTTTCAACTTTATGTTGCTCAGGTCTTTTCTTGTTTTGTTTAAGTCCTGCAAAATAGCCAAACGGTCTTTGATATCAAAGCTTTTTTCTTTCACCACTGAAGTCTGACTATCAATGTCAGAGATCATCATCCTAGTTCCAAATAATAATTCGTACGCACTGAATCCCTTCAGAGAATTTCTTGGCAAGTTATTGAGACTACGTTGGACACTTATTAGATGTTTGACCCACCCAGCTCCCGAACCTAATATCCTTTCCGCTATAGATTGCTTTATGCCTTGGTTTTTTCTTTACACCATCCCGTACCCTCAGGAAGGAAGTGAGAAGATTCCCGCTGGGCTATGCTCATTTGGTCATGTTTCCCCTCAGGCTTGAGGGCTAGAGTGGAGACAATGGTCAAACGTAGCATGCTCTTAGCGTATATGCCATTTAGACTCGCAAATCTTTGTATAACAGTCCGGACGTCAGCCGAGTGCTGGTGATCTACATTATAAGTTGAACTAGCCTGTATATGTTAATCGCAACCCTTCCTTTTTACTCCTGATTTTTCCTGGAGTAAACCGACGAGGTATTAAACTGTTTCTCTCCCCACTGCGATCTCTGTTGCAGTTTGGGCAGTTTTTTACAAACATGGTATGACGCAGGCTCATGCCTGGCCACCAGTACCGTGATTGTAATTCTTCCAGAGAATCTTTTAGTTTGAGGTGTCTGAGACCCTCGCCCATATGTGCGTCTGCGATTAACAAGTTTCTCCTGTCCATGTTTGGAATCACTCTATCCCCCACTCCAGGGATTCGAGCAAAAGGGACGGAGTTTGCATCGATTATGTATGTATAATTGAGTGGATAGTTGATCGGTAACGCTGAGCAGTCGCCTTTTGATGACGTTTTCACCGCCAGCATTGTTTCACCGTCAATGTATATTAATGTACGCTTTTTTCGAAATACGGGAGCCGATTTAGTGGCTGCCGCTGTGGCTGTTTCGGCCAATGAATTCCCTGCAACGTGAACGCCATCACGCTGATGACTCAGTGAGTGTGTCACGTGAGTCTTTGGTAGCTCTTTCTGTAAAAGAGCTATTTGTTCCCAGAGCAGTTTTTGCTTTATTGGTGCATCTGTGTCATCTTTGTAACCATTTTGAATCCATGTCTGCAAATCGCTGTTATATGATTTGACGCAGTAATATGAATCTGACACTATAAGTGTCGGGAATTCGCGATCCGCATTATCTAGCGCCATTTTTAAAGCTAATATTTCAGTTTGTTATTCTGAATTAGTTTCTACTGAGTGTGTTTTTGTTAATAGAGGTTTTAGTTTACCTCCGCGCCACACTTCTTTTGTAATCCCACATGTGGGGTTGTATGCCTGTTCTCCCCAAACGGGGGGTTGAGCATGTCCGTCTGTATAAATTACACAGGCGTAATGTCGTAAAGGCAGAATGTCGATTGGCAGAGGATATGTTTCTTCATATTCTAGATTTTTTAATTCTTCTAGTTCTGGATCAAAGTAGTAGTATACTTTGTCCGTTGTGATTGAATTCACCCATTGTATCCATTCTGGATTTAATGTTGTTGTTGGTAAATTACACGGTGTTGTTAGTGCCTCGAAGGCTGATTCTGCTGTTCTGACTGTGATATGTCTACCGTCAGCTTGATCTTTTTCTCTAGCTATTGCGGTTTGAACTGCATGAACAATTTTTTCTTTGTTGCTTAATTTCTGTTCAGCTTCTGTGTACAAGTGTGATTTGAATGCAATTGGTACCTTTTCTCCCTCATTAGAGGTCAGGTATGTGAATCCGCATCTCCCTGGGATGACTCGAATCACAAGATTGCATGTGTTATCACGTGTTTCTAATTTTGTTTTAATTAGCATGTCTGTTTGTAGGGATCTCAAAATTTCTGTGTGTATTTGAGTCCAATTGGATCTTTTAAAATCTGGTTTTATCAGATCATAAAGGGGTTTAACCCTTTCTGCGTAATTTGCAATGTATGTTCTTCCGAAATTTAGGAAGCCTAGAATCGACTGTAGGTTTTTTAGTGTTCTAGGTGCTTGGATTACGGCACATTTCTCTAGGAAATTGTCGGCCAGGCTTTTGCCTTCACTTGATAATTCATATCCTAAGAACAGGACTTTCAGATGGGCAATTCTGGATTTTTTAAAGTTGAATTTGTAACCCTCTGCTGCGAACCCAAGTATTATGGTGTTCACTCTCTTCAAGTGAGTCTCCAAGTCATCATCTGTTAAGTAAATGTCATAGACATAAGATAATGCTTCATCATCATATAGTTGTAGTAATTCTGTTACTCTCGCTGAGAATACTCCTGGGCTGTTCTTGTACCCCTGGGCTAACCGACAGAATTGTTTTTGAGTGCCATTTATTGAGAATGGAGTTAAATATCTGCTCTCTGGTGCTATGTTTTGACAAAAGAATCCATTAGAGATGTCTAATGTTGTTTTGTATTTTTTGCGCACTATGTTATTCATTAGTGCAGCACTGTGTGAGTTTTGCACTGCAAAAGTTTTGCAACATGTGTTAAGGTGTCGGTAATCCAAAACTAGACGATATGAATTGTCTGGTTTGGAGACCGGAAACAAAGGGTTGTTCATTTGTGAGGTGCAAGTTTCAATCACCCCCTGGTATTCTAGCTGATCTAGTATTTCATTTACCTGTTTTTTAGCTTCTTGCTTAATTGGGTACTGCCTTTGTGCAGTTGGTTGTGATTTTAACTGGATTTTATGAGGAGGAGAATCCTCATCCCATCCCACGTGATTTTTATATAAAGCAGGAGCTAAAGCCACTGCCCACTTTCTAGCAAGTGTATATTTTTTATGAATTGGAATTTGATTTGAGAAGGCAGGCATAATTACTTCTTCGCCATGAGGGCACTCCCTGACAAACTCTGGTGGCCAGTCTTTTTCAGCTAGAAGGATATCATAGCCCTTGGAGAGATTATCCCAAAATAGTCCCCTTATTTTCCTAGTCTTATCCCCCTCTATACGCAATGTTATTTCGTATATTTTGTGAGGTTTGCTAACTCTGGTGTCCGCAGTTTCCACTTGAAGATATTCATTCGTGTCCACTGTCTCCAGATGATTCATAAGGACTTTGCGAGCTATGCTCACTTCTGCTGCGCTGTCTAGCATTGTCTGAGCCCACTCTCCATTTTTCAGTTGTGTCCTCAGTATTCTCGGCATTGTTAACTACCTTGATACTGGCTACCTTCTTTTTTGGAAATTGTAATTTCTTTTTTAGTTGAGCAGGTTCCTTGTCTTTGGACTTGGTGTGCTCTTCTCTTTGTTCTGATCGTCCTCTTCTTTCCGATTTCTGCGAGGAAGTCTGAAAAGATTGAGAGGGACGTGTATCAATGTCTTGATATCTATCAGGCTTTTTAATATTATCCCTATTTCTAAGGTTATATCTTTTCCCAGAGGGGTCACTCTGAGGTGACCTGTGTCTTTGGTTCGGAGATTTTTCTCTTCGCCTAGGAGACCTTCCTCAGGACTGGAATTTCTTTTCTTTAGGATTGGATTGTTTGTTTCCATCCCAGTTCTTTTTTGGTGATGTAGAATTATTATTAAAAAATATTTTTTCAGGACTTTCAATTAGTTGTGGTTTTACTGGTATTCCACCTAAACTATCTCTACCTAGTTCCTCATAGGATTTTTCTATGATTCTGGCAATTTCAGCTGGTTGGTCTGCTATATCTGTCTCTTTTAACCTCTGGCGGATCGCCACGTTTGCTGCTTCACCTTTTATGTTGGCTAATAATATAGCCGAGACCTGCTTGAAGTCTTTCAGTAATTTCATACCAAGAGTTAAAGCGGGTTCAGGGCCATATTCATCTTGAATTTGTTTTAGCACATCTGGTATTACCGAAATGGATGGAACACCGTGCGTTTTTGTGTAGATGGAAGCAAAGACTGTACCCCAAATGTCACAGTCCTCAATGTGTGGTGCGATTCCCATTGGAAGACAGATAGTCAGAATCCTGTGCTTTTCTAGCGGGGTAGTGTCAGGAAACACCGCCTCTATTTGGGTGATTTTTTGCGCTAGCCAGAATGGTATTTGTTCCCGTTTAGCCGGTACTTTACCTAGGCAGGACTGGATGTTCTGTGGTGTAATTTTATTTGTGTTCCCCTGGTGAGGGGTCAGCTGTGGGAGTTTAATCGCTGGCTGAATTGTTGAAGTCCGCATCACATACTGGACTAATTGTCTATGTATTTTTATTAATTGTTTTAGCTGTGTTAACAGCTCTGCTGCTGGCATCTCATTGATGTCTGGATGTGGTGTGTATCCGGCTAGGACCGGCCACGTTGCTCCTGGTCTACCTAAAGGACCGAGCCTGGTGATGTGATTATTATGTTTTAGGGCACCATCAAATAAGAGCAAATGCTCTTGAAATTTGAGTGGTACTTCCACCTCCTCGAAAGGAGTGTACTCATTAGGAGGTTCCTCTATCTTGTAATAGTGGAAGTACTTTGTTACAGCATTTGCTGCGGGAAAATGTATCCATGAATAGTATACCTCTGTCTGCCGATATTCGTGTGCCTCAATTACGAATATGACTGTGCCACCTCTAGGTGTCAGTCCATTTTCTATAAGTTTTAGGGTTATAGATCTCCTTTTGATGACCGGGATGAGTATTATATCCTGGTCTGCTGCCTGCATGGTAGCATCAGCTGCTGCGAGTTCAGTTGCTAATCTAACTGCCTCTCTTTCATCCTCATTGTCTGACATTTTACTGACAGGATGGTTATTTTGTTTGTTTGCAGATCAGGTTTCTTATGGAAACAAAGGTTAGATGCACAATATTTTGGAACTGTTTATCCTTCAACGTTGACTATACCAAGAACCATACATAGGAGTTCCCTCCTGCGAGGTCTGGCGGATATAACCTTTCACCCACTCCAGACGTCTTTGGAGTATTGTGGGAAAAGGGGTCTGAGTGAGAAAGCACGACTGAGTTACTCTAAATGTCTTACGTTAGTTTTATCGCCCTTTCCAAACGCGTTGGGCGCCATGTAGTGTAGTTCCTATCATCCCAATAGGCTCTGCGCATTGGAATAATACCTACAGCAGTAAAGGCCTAGACCAGACGTTAACTAGGTCTACTACTGTCGATACTAGACTTAAAGTTTTGGGTTTGCCAGCTTAGCTCAGAGTTCACTAGAAACTTTCTCGAATGTTCAAGGAGGACTTAACTTCCCTGATTAGACAAGAAGGGATTTAGTTTCTGACAACCATAGAACATGACAACTTTGCTCTCCCCTAATCAAGAGAAAATCTCGAGAGTCGTGTGAACAAAAGGCAAATTATTTTACTCAGTCAGTACGTGCATTCTTAGTCTCATCAGATTGTAGAGAAAAGGAAGAGACGGGCGTGTTCAATAAAAAGGTGTTATTTATTGATCAGTCTCTTTTCTCATACAAGAGAAATGGATCGATATTATTGCAATACTTATAGTTAAGTAAAGTGCATACATTAAAAGCAATAGTATAAAATAATACTGTAAAAACATTGATATGGTTTCTAAGCCATAAGATGTTTTAAAATGAATAAAATATATTACATACACATATACATTTGACTAAACGTACTCAACTGGTGTTTCTAAATACGCCTACCCCGTGTACCTGACCTAAGCCTAATACGTGGGCGGGAATAGAAAGTTACAGTTTAAGTTAAGTTTGTGTTTGCCAAGTAAATAACTAAAGAATTCTCTGTGAGGGGTTATTCAGTTCTGTACCTGGAAGTTAGGATGAATGAGGAATGGTATCTCTCTCTCTGGTCTCGATATTCCAGGCTGCCTGCGAGGGCTGCCCAGAAACGCCGGTGCTGGATTCTCGGCAGGAGAAAGCAGCGCGTCTCTCAGCGCGTCAGGAAGGCGGGGCTGCTGCCAGCGGGGTCTGCTCTGCTCTTGGCTTCGGCAAGTATGGCTGCTCCGTCTCGTCACCACGCGTGTGTTTGCATAGGGCAAGATCGGTAATATTTATACCTTTAAGGTGCCGAGATTGACGTAAGGATGGACATAGATACGTCAATAAGGATGTCATACGACTTGCTCGTTAGCACATTCTTTTACTGAAGTTCTCGGTGAAATCAAAACAATGGCCGCAGGGTTTTGCCCAGGTTGTCATAGGTTTGATTTGTTATGAGAACTCCGTATGCCTTATCAGGGGCTGGAGGAATATCGCTTGTCTAATTAGATCGCAAGCGTTATGACCTAATCAGATAACACGTTCCTGTGCCGTAGTGTGACTGCGTCAGATAACGGTATCTGCATCATGGGGGTTTTCTGCCTCATGGGCTGACTGCTAGTTAACTTGTTGGTTTGGGAGCCCCTTTTGACGGACTTTGTTGCCTGCACCAGGACGCCTGAGGAGCGCGGTGGTCCTGCTGCCTAGCTGACCCTTTTGCCACCACTTCAACCACGACTCGCCGGACCCGCTTCGCGGGTCCCGCAGCGCGTCGCTTGCTGGGAGGCTGCACCGAGGATTCCAGGAGGAGCGCGGGGACAGGCGAGTGAACCAGCGGGGCTGCGAGCACAGGCAGGGGACTCCAGTGTCCAGGAGCCCCTGCGTGCCCAATCAGCAACACCTGGGCTGCTCTCCCCGCTGGCCACGCCCCCCCGCCTATCACCCAATGAACATAGAGCTGTAAAGTCATAAGGAGTGTAGTATCTCCGCTTCGCGGGAGCGGGCCGGGAGAAGCCCGGGACAAGGGCGGGACCGTCCAAGGCCGTCACAGGCCGGAGCAGGCCGGGCTGGGCCTACTCTCTTGGTTGTTCAGACTGTGCAGGTAACCCCAGGAACTATTAATTTGTTATATCCGCTCTGTAAGGCATAACTGACCCTTTCCGAGTAATATCATGCCTTCCCCGGCAAGGGAGAGTACCCCTCAGAAGCCGGGAGGAGTGAAAATTGGGACACTCGAAAACTACTTCTCACGGGCTGTGGGGGAGGCTGACAAAGAGGGAAATTTGTCCCGGCTAAGGGCGGAACGGAGACGATCAGTGGATAACCTGAAAAACACCCCCATGGGTGAACAATCTATGACATTTAGGGAGGAGTTAACACGAATTGAGGATGTTCCACTCCTGTTAAGGGAGTGTATTAACACCTCCCCAGTTGAAATTATGAGCACAGCTTTAGCTATTAGCCCCAGTCCCGCTAGGGGGACTATCGATTTAATCTCACAACCGCCCACAGTTCATAATGACAGGTATCCCAAACCGAAAGCAGTCACCACACAAGTAATTTTGGGACCCCCCCAAAAAAGCGCAGGAGGAGGGCAAAGGGAGCGCAGGGAAGCAGTAAACCCAAGATCTCACACCTGGACTTTGGCAAATCCCTAAAACACCCTGTACCAATAGTGAAACTACCGGCAGAGCTACATCCTAAATCTAATGCTCAGGAAGATACAGTTCCTGCCTTGATCAAAGATACAGGAACTAGTATTGTTAATGTCCCCCACTCTGTTGTGCCGCTGGGAAATCTGGAATTTCTGTTAAGGTCGCTGTTACTCCCGATCAGCGAAAGCATAAAAAAGATTGAGATCAGACTAACCATATTGGAGGCCACACTGGGAAGTCTGAAAACTCACGCTGGCCGACAGGGAAGTGATTTAGAACCTATCACCACCACTGTAGTCCCGCAAGGGTCGAGACACAGGGTAGAAAACCCAGCTCCACCACAAGCTGTAAAGGGGGTAGTTCCCCAACAACCCTTAATACCTAAACCTGTAACTACTAATCCACTCTTCGCAAATATACCTATCCCCTCTCTTGTACCAGTACCCCCGGCACACCCGGCAGATAATAATATTCCGGACTACCAAAAGAAGCCCCCTGCAAGACCCCGTCGTCCCAACTTACCACCTGAGACTAATGAACTTACTGTAGTCATGGCAGGGGTCCCGCAACTTGATGAAGGAGAAGTTGAGGATTTTTGTGCCCTAAAAACCAGGGTAATTAAGTGGCTAAACAGAAACAGACCCCTCCCGAGACATTTTAATAACGAAATTATAATGGTAAGAAGGGTCCCATGGGTGGGGAGTACTCAGAAATCCATCCCTGGGGACTGTTTATTGGTGAGTTTTAGGGACAAGGGTACGGTGTCGCATATATGTCAAGGGGAAAATATATCAACGGAATCTACCATCCAAACCCTTCGTGTGTCCTTCTTCTTTCCCATCGCCCCAGGCCCACCCCACCCACTCCCAAATCATGACAGATGGGAGAGGGTTGGAAGAAGGGGGAGACACCAGGCCTTTCATCCTAGGCCACTATTTGGCAGACCAACACCACCTCTCCCTATTTATAACCGGTTTAATTGTCTAAACGGCCTAGAGGGGGTGGATTGACAAACAGAGAAGGCCTCTAAGGAGAATACAGATAAGGGCACTCAAGCAGAAATATCGGAGGTGCAAAGACACATGGCTCTGCAAATTCAAATAGTTGGGGCGGAGGAACTTATGCCCTCTGAAAACAAGGGTATGGCTGTGGATAGTTTGGTGGGAGGAGGCGGGGGGGTTATGCAAGGGGTGTTGCAGGAGATAGGACCAAGGAGTGAGGGGGGTGTAGCATTAGGTGGAGAGGATGTGAGGATTATTTCCTGGAATGTAGCGGGCTTAGCAGGTAAATTTAATAACAAGGAGTGGGTTGATTTTATTAGGAAATTTAATGTCATATGCTTACAGGAGACATGGGCTGTGGTGAATAATTATCATCTCCAGGGCTATAAGTGTTTCTTTGTTCCCGCTCGGAAATCCAGTTCTGGGAGAGCAATGGGTGGTTTAGCTGTTTATGTAGACTTATCCCTCCCAGGTACCTGGTCGTCCCCAGACTGGAATTTGTATGGAATACAGGCAGTTCGGTTTTCTGGTAAGGGGTTGAAATTGTCGGTTTTTAATTTTTATAATAGCGAGATTTTAAATACCCATTCCCCCCTATTGGCTGAACTTGATCAGAGGCTGGGTCAAGAAATTATAGCCCAGGGCAAAGGGCCGTCCCATGGGCTGCTTTTGGCAGGAGACTTTAACTGTCACCTCTGTCCGGCACTGATTCAGGCAAATACAGATTGGACACAATGCCCAATTGAGCAGGGGCCGCATTTCTCACATACGCCGACTGGGTTGGCTCTTGGGTTGCTTCGGCTTAAGTACGACCTAGAGCACACCATTAACATGATAGACCCACAGTCGGATGGCACGCTCCCACCAACCTTTAAGGGTAGGGGCTGTGCATCTTTTATAGATTACATCTTGGTCTCGAGATCATTGATCAATAAACTAATCAGTGTAGGGATAGAGTGGAGCAGTTTTAGCGACCATAACCCGCTCATTTTAACGCTCTTTTACAAGGTGGGCACTGGAATTAAATCTCGTTGTTTAATCGAGGAGAGGGCCACTGATCAAGGCAGGAGATTGAAGTGGTCTAAAATTGATGGGGCACAGTTTTATAAAACTCTGGGCGACAAGGGCCTAGTGGCCATTAATGATTGTTTAGATCTGGAAATACAGGGTTCAAGGGTCTTGGAAGCGTTTGACCACATTGCTAACTTAATTGATGAATTATTGAGGTCTAGTGCGCCCATACGTAACCAGGCAAATCCCCGTTGGTTTGACAGAGATTGCTCTAAGGCACTGAGGGAACTGAAATGCTCCCTCAAGATGAAACCACGGGATCCACAGATTATTAGGGTCAGTAGGGAAAAGTATAAAAAAGAGATCAAAAGGAGGAAACTTGCCCTACAGGCAGAAGCATGGGCAGATCTAAGAGAAGCTGGGGAAAGAAAAGATCTAGCGGGGTTCTGGAGAATCATCAATAAACCGACCTTTTTAGAAAATGATTCTCCGGAGATAGGGGCTAATATTCTTCCGGAGCAATGGGTAACCCACTTTAGGGGTTTATATAATTATGAGTTGGGCACCCATGTGGAACCACCGGTATCCCCAAGACAGGTCCCACCAGTTACATTCTCTCTTAAGGAGATTAGCGCAGGGATGGAGGGTCTAACTAAAAATAAAGCCCCGGGCCCGGATGGAATTCCTCCTGACCTGTTCCTTAGTAATATAGATCTATGGGCTCCTTTGATGACCAGGGTCCTAAATACCGCTATTATCTGTGGGCTTCCACCGTCCTGGTCTAAGGCGATCATTGTACCAATTTTTAAAAAGGGCAATAGGGATGACCCGAAGTGTTACCGGCCCATCTCCCTAATTGACGTATCGGCCAAACTTTTGGGAAGGGCAATCCTGAATAGATTGACTGAATGGTCCGAAGAGAACAACATCTTCTCGGACACCCAGTATGGGTTTAGGACAGGGAGGTCCACTAGTGATCAGTGCCTGAACCTATATATGCTGACTGCCAAGTACACCTTGGCTAGCGATGAACCCATCTATATGGGATTCATGGATTTGGCAGCAGCATTCGATCACGTCAACAGAGGAAAGTTGTGGGAGATGATGTCAGGTATGGGGATAGAGAGTGGCCTAATCACTATACTGAGGGAACTGCATAGTGACACCACGGCAACGGTTAGATTTAACAGGGAGGGTGGACTGTCTGACTCCTTTCCATGTAGGAGTGGAGTCAGACAAGGCTGTATACTTGCCCCTTTTTTGTTCTCCCTTTATATCAATAACCTTGAGCAGTTCCTTCTGGGTCTAAAGGTAGATTGTCCAAGGGTTGGGCCACGGCATATCCCCGTCCTGCTTTACGCAGATGATGCGGTTTTATTGGCAAGAACACCTCGAGGCCTACAAACACTGATAGAGGGGTTTGCAGAGTTCATGAGTAACCTGGACCTATTTGTCAACCTAGGGAAATCATATGTGCTCCTGGCCGGCAAAAAACCTTCCTCCAAATTTGTTTACAAAATTGGTTCCCACAGTTTGGAGCAGGTTAAGACGTTCTCCTACCTCGGGGTAACTTTTGACGGTGCCCTGCAATTTACCCCCTTGGTAACAGAACGTTGCACGAAAATGATTGCCTCTAACGGGGCGATAGCTGGATATGGAAGGAGGGTGGGCAGATGGAGCCCGGAACAGGTGATGAATCTGTACGGCTCTATAACATGCTCCAAAGTAATCTATGGGGCAGAAGTCTGGGGGTTCGTGAACACAACTAGAATCCAACAGGAAGAAAATAGGTATTTGAAAGCAATCCTGAGGGCGCCACCCAGCACGGCTGGTCTTATAGCCCACAGGGAGCTAGGGAGGCCATATTTGGAAGATTTGTTAAAACTCAGGCCAATAGTGGCCTGGTTAAAAATATGGATAAACCCAGATGCGCACCTAAGCAGAGAAATTCTGTTGGACTGCCTAGGTAGGACCCATTCAATGCGCATCCCCTGGCTCAAATACGTGAAAAATACCCTGGAGGATTTAGGGTTGGGGAATCTTTTCACGAACCCAGCTACTATTTCAGCACAGCACAAGAAGCGAGTAGGGGAACTATTCTTGGAGAGAGAAACCCAAAGGCGAGCTGATGCTGAAGGAGCGAAAAAGACTGTAAGGGCCCATGGTTTGGTAAAAAGTGTGGAGGGCATGGAGCCTTACTTATTTCTTCTACATAATGCACAGGACAGATTTTTAATGTGCCGTCTCAGACTGAACCTGCTCCCCTTCATGTTGGCTATACCTGCCGGGTTTACTTCACCCATCGAGCAGAAGGGTCCCTGCGGCTGCGACAACCGGTCTCCGCAGGATTCCCTTCACTTTGTTTTGCTTTGTCCCTATTTTTCCATGCCTAGGCGTAGATTCCTTGTAAATATTTAAAAAAAAGCCCAATTGGAACACGCCAGGGATGCCCTAGTATTTCTGTTAAAAGCCTCTGACCCCTTAACGTTGTGTAGCATTTTGAACTTCATCAAAGTCGCAATACGTTTAAGAAAGACGAGGGGAGAGGAATGAAATATTGTGATCTGTATTTATATGGCCCTTACGTTGGCATTTTTTTTTTTAGCGTATCAATTATGCACAAGGATCTTAATTAGTATTTAATAATGTTTTATTGTTATCTGTGTATATAAATGTGCTTTTATGGTGTTTTTTAATCACTGAATAAAGATTCTTGAATTGAATTGTTGGTTTGTTTAACTAGAATAGGGTCAGGAATAGGGGGATCGATTCAGAACCTATAGGAATACATCACATTGGAAGATGAAGGAGTAGATATAAAAAATCTTTTTAACCTTTCTTATCAATGGCAACATGACTGTGATAACTGTACTTCATCAAGTACTACTAGAATAGACACTGAAAGATTTATATATTTGACTTTACCAGACTGCAAATCAGTGCCTTTTAATAATCTATTTAAAGCAGCGGATCACAATATGGTGTGTACCCAATGTAAGTCTACAATGCTGTCCACATTATTTCTTCAAAATTATGGTCAGTATGTCATTTTAATGTTCCAACGATGTAGACCTGATGGCAGTAAATTGACAACTTCTATTAAAAATTTTGTGGCTTCTCAGTTATCGATATCAGGAAGAACCTTTGCAATTGTAGCTATTATTTTTCATGACGGTCCTTCTACAACATCAGGGCATTACACATGCTATTTAAAAAGTTGTAGAGGTTGGACCCAATGTAACGACACTCATTTGACTTTCAAACAACGTTTGCCTTTTGGCTTAAAAAATTCATACCTAGTGTTTTTACAGCCAAAATTTAGGTAAAGGTAATTGGCCTATGAAGACGGGAGCAGTTAATAAAGGTTATTTTGCTGTTTAAAAATATATTCTGAGTAAAAGTGATCCAGGTAATATAAAAAATTGACTTGTCATATAGGTACTGTAAGTGGATCTCATAGTAAGTGATATTACTATTATACAAAATAATGAACATGAGTGAGTCAGAGATGGTTTTACAAATACTTAAATATTGTGAAAATGTTGTAGAGCCTTTCTTTCAGAACGTCGGGAAAAAGGTCATTTCAGAGTGTCTTAGAATTAATTTGAAAATATACTCATACATCTGACACAATTTGGCCAAAAGGAAAGGTGCAGGAATGAGTAAAGAGTCATGACTGAAAAAAAGGAGTATATGAAAATAATGAAAATATTTCAGATGTTCTTGGAGCTTTTCTTCTAGAAAGTCGATGAAATGGATTTTTAAGTGAACAGCAAAGTACTTTGCAACGAGAAAAGGACCTCCATGATATACTATTTGGCCTCAAGGAAAAGTAAGTCAATCAAAGATTAGTGTACATTTGTCATTTGTCAGTATCTAAGGTTTTTTTTAAAACACAATCTTTTAGATTGTGTTTTTTTTTCCCGCTGTCATATGATGAGTAATTTGAACTCGCTGTTTTAAGTGAAATTCAATATATTCTGAGAACAGCAAAAATAAACTATGTAACATGTTGTACAAGTTATTCTATACTTTGGATTGTGTAAATTAAATTGTATTCCCATTCTCTGACACTCACTTTCCTTTTTCCATCCTCTTTCAGCTCTTTTTACTCACTTATAATGTCTTTCTCTCACTCTCTCTAATCCCCTTTCCTTTACTTCACTTCTTTGACAACCCCTCATTCTCATTTCAACTGTCTGCATCCCCTCTCTCCCTTGCATAACTTTTCAGCTTTTAGACTCTCTGCTTTACTTCCCTTTTCCGTATTTTCCTCCTTTGCTCTTTTAGTAATTCCTGTTTACTCACTCAGCAGTATTATCGCACTCTATCACTATAAATCACCCACTCTCCCTCGCTTATCTTTGTTTGCTCCTTACTTTTGACCTCTTCTCTCTATTTTTCGTTCACTACTTCTATGTCCTCAGTGCCTCACTCTCCTTGTGTTATGTTCACTTGTGTTTATCTACCTTCTATCATTTCTTTTACAACAACTTCACTGCTCCTCTCTCATCGTTCTTCATCCCATTTCTTTTACTCTGGTTCCATTACTATCACTCATTTCCTTTCTTTCAATGTCCTTCTCTTTACTTTCATCACCAAATTATTTTCTCTCAGTACCACTGTTTTAGTCGTCTTCTCCTCTCTTTCCTTTTTTTGCTCCCTTACTCATTTCCTTTTCTCACTCATTGTACTCCACCTCACTCAGTTTTTCTCTTAGTGTGTCTGTCTACTAACTTCCTCACTCCATTTCCCTAAATCGTTGTATATTATCCTCTCTCCCTTCATCCTTTCACTCTATGACTGTTCTTCACTTACTCTCAGTTATCTTCTATTCCTCATTCTTCTAAATGCATCCTTAATTAGACTGTTTTCTGTCTCAGTCATTATCTTTTTACTTACTACTGTTTCCTGATTTAGTTTTGCTAACTCACATTGTTTTAGTATCTTTCTTACCTTCAGTTCATTTCTCTGTTCTTCTCTTCCTCTGTGTCAGTGAATCTATATGCCTTACTCTTAGTAATTTGCTCTCATTCTATTTCTTTTTTTCTCTTTTTATCCTTCTACCTTACTTTATTTCCCTTTCTGTGTCCTTCACTCTTACTTTATTTCTAAATACACTGTTATGATTTTTAACCTCTTCATTTGTATATTTTTATTTAAAATACACATTTTACTAATTATAACTTATTTTTTCTTCTCTCTTTCACAGATACAAAGTGTAGTAAAAAAAATTAATTAAAGTTACATTTATTATATGGTAAGTATGACTAAAAAAATGTAGTTTGTCATCACCCTTTGCTTTAAGCTTACTAATATTTTCTCAACCAACCTCACTCCTGTGTCTTTATTCTGCTTCCCTCACTTATTCTTATTCTCCATGTTTACTCCAATTTCCCTATTTCCCCTCTCATATTCAACTTCTTTCAATCCCTACTCTTTACTTCACTTACTCTCTGTTCCCTTCCTTTGCTTCTTCACTCATTTTGTTTTTCTTAATTTTTTACCTTACTCCTACACACACACCTCATCCCCCTCTCAACACATACACACACCTCTAACATACACCCCACACACACACCACACACACACCTCATACACACAAAAAATCCCCCCACACACACTCTTCACATTCACACACACATTCCATACACACACATACATCGCACACATATACACCCCACACCCATACACTCCTCACACATACTTCATACACCCTCACCTCCACCCACACCAAAACACCCCACACAGCCACACCCACAGACACACCTTACACACCCACACCCCGACCTACACCCACTTACTTCCTATAAGTCACACACACTGCATTACTTATCTTTCTTTGCTGTTTCATTCAAACCCATTCAGGTACTGTTTTCTTTACTCTCTTTGTCCTTTCTCTTTGTCACTCCCCATGTCTTATCCTAATTCAATTTTTCACCCTCTTTCACCCCTCTTTACTTACACTAACCGGTCTTTTCTTACCCTCACTCACCGTTCTTCATTTATCCCGGTTACGACACTACCCTTCATTCTCAATTTTTTACTGTCCTTTCTTTTTCTTTCAACACCCACTCACATTCTCCCACTATCTCTACTTTAGTCTTCTTCCTCTCTCTTCCCTTCTTTCGCTCCTTTAGTCATTTTACTTTTCTCACTTTCACCCTATTACACCTTCTCTGTTTTTTACTATGTAATAAACAATCCCTCTGTGTTCATCCTGTAGCTCTCTTTCTCTTAACATTACTCTCTTTGTGTTCTTCCCTCATGCTAACTCCTTCATTACATTTTTTTTTGCTATTTTTTTGGGGGGCGCGCCCCGGTACGCGTACCCTAAGAAAAAAAAATTGACAGAGAGTTATTAAAAATATAGGTTTATTTTTATAAATGAAAGGTAGTTCTAAAAAGAACTGTTTTTTTTCTTCTTTTTGTTGTTTTATATTTTTTTTAATGTTTTTTTGAACATTTTGTACTTTTTTTGGCTTTTCAAAACAGTTTTATATTTTTTTTGTATTTTTTATGGGGAGAAACAAAAAAAAGGGAATTGAAAATGGCTCAATTACTTTTTTTGGGGGCAATTGTGATTGTCACCAGCAAGGACAATGAGCTTTACGCTCTTTTCACCATAGGCGATGAGCTTGCCACATTCAGTACATGTGATTTTAAAATCAGAAAAACGTGGCTGAATACAAGGCATCATCTCTGTTGTTTCTGGTCCCGATGTAGTGGGTTGTGTTCATTTGGAGGTGGTCCTTGAAGACTGGGGGAGGTTACTGGCCAGTTCCCTGAGCTCTGCACGAGAATAGTTGTTTGGATGCTTCTGGGTCATATGTCGAATCATGGTATTATTACCAAAGGAATATTTTTTGTTTGGGTTGCCCCTTGAGAGTTGTTCGCCACAGATTAGGCAAGTTACCTTGGCCGCATTCACTTTTTTCTTGCCCTCTGGGAGTGAAAAAAACTCCCATACAATGTGTGACTTGGGCTTGTATGGGGTATTTTGTTCAGGCAGCCATCTTCTCCCCTCCTCCTCTTCCTCTTCCTCCTCCTCGTCTTTCTGACCACCAACATTGCATTGTTGTGGTGGTCCTCTTGGTGGTGGTGGTGGTGGTGGTGCAGATGCTCCAGCTGTTGCAGCTACAGTAGCCATTTGAAAGTACAAAATAGTTCTCTCTCTATTGCTGAAACAGGTCTTCCTGAGTCAAAGGACAAAGTCAGAATAAGGAAAAGAGGTGGGGTCTTTCATCATTTGGAAAAACAAAACTGTCCTGAACCAATGAGAAGTGTTATTTTCATGTCATATGACCCGGGCTTCACTCATTTGGAAACCAAAACTGTTCTGCACCAATAGAAAGTGTTATTTTCAGGTCACATGACCCGATGCGCTTACGCTACGTGCCCCGGGGCGCGCCCGTAGTCGCGCTCCGGGGCGCGCCCGCGGGCGCGTAGCATAAGCGCGTTAAGACATTGCACGATCGTATGCGAACGCGTGCTTCCGTGTGCGTTACGCTGTGCGTCATATGACGCATCACGCGTCTACGCGATACGTCACAATGTTGATTTAGTTCGGGAGAATAGCGCTAACGGGACGCTCCCCGGTACGTGCCCCAGGGCGCGCCGCGATCGTATGCGCACGCGTGCTTCCGGGTGCGCTTACGCTGTGCGTCATATGACGCATCACGCGTCTACGCGATACGTCACAATGTTGTTTTCGTTCGCGAAAATAGCGCTAACGGGACGCTCCCCGGTACGCGCCCCAGGGCGCGCCGAAATATTGCGCTTACCCGTGCGTTCACCGGTACACGCCCCGGGAGCGCCCCGGGTTTAAAAATATAATTTTTTTTTTTTAAATTTGACATAATTATACAATATAAAATTAGTTTTAAAATTTATTATTTTTTATACCTATAAAGATTTGCTATTAAAAAAACATTGAAATTCACTGAAAAACCATAGGTTTCACACCAGTTATAGTTAGGAATTAGCATTAAAAAAATCTATTAAATTCACTGAAAAAACCATAGGTTTCACACCAGTTATAGTTAGCTGGAAGTTTTACTCGCATAAAACCATTGAAATTCCCACGTTATAGTAAGTTAGACTCACTATAACTTGCGCGTGCAATGCACTGCTGATGACGTCACATATTACATCACTCATGACATGGTCAGTGACATCACTCATGACATCACTGATGACACCATCCTTGTTACACAGTGACAGACCTCCTTTCACTGTAATGTAACCCTTGAAACACATATTCAAAAATAGAAACTAAAATTTTCAAAAAAATGGAGATACCCATATCAGTTACAACAACCAATTCAGTAATTCCACCATCTTTATACACATCCACTTATTCACAAACAGTTCTACATATTCACTCATACATATACTCACTCATCATATGTAGTGATACACCTATACATCCTGTTACACACCGACAGTCATCCAAAAGTTACTCACACACATACTCACACATGCAAATAAACTTTTGAACATCCATTTATTTGCATATACAGCTATACACACACAACCACCTTACTTCTAAGGAAACTTACACATACTTACTCTCTTAAACAATCACTTATAGAAACACATACTTATTTAAACAGGAACTCTTACAATCTCATACTCTCACATATACTCACTTACATACATCAATATTCACATATACTAGATTAAAACATATGTAGTTACTGATAAAGACACTAGTGAGACAGTCATTCACTCACTAACACACACATATACACACTCATTCACCTATACAGTCCTGCACATATGCTGTCTTCAAAACACATACAAACAGAGAGTCAGTCACTCATGGATCTATGTGCTAAGTAATACCCCCACCAAACCATATAGACACTCATACTGATACTAAAACAAACATCTAATAACCCACATACAGACACATGTAGCTACTCACCAACCCATGCAGCCACTTATACAGA